>NC_136833.1:7869007-8589007 GCF_951394365.1 Tetrao urogallus
GCGTTACGGATAGTGATGCCCGGCCCCAGCCCCGACACCTCCTCCCTCTGTGCGCCCCGTCCGCGCGGGGAGAACCCCGGCACCCCCTAAGCTCCCCCCCTCCTCAGCCTGTTTAGATTTCTCTCCGAATGTTTCCCGTAATCCTGATTTCTGGAAAATAACCACACGCGGGCAGACGCGGCCACGAACGCCGCTGAAGTTTATCCGGAGTTTGACCAACATATAAACATATTTCCAGCCCGTTCGGCTGGGCGGGCGCTGAGTGACCCCTGCCCGGCACCGGGGCCGCACCGCGCTCCGCCCTCGTTACCTCCGCGCCGCTTTGATCCGGAGCCCTCCGAGCTCCGCCGCTTGATTGAGTTTTTGCAATTAAGGGGGGGGGGAGGTGGCGGCCGTAACCCCGCACACGTCGGGACTGCGCACGTCGGGGCGCGGCGCCTTGGCCGTTCCGAGCCCGTTCCCTTAAAAGGCGACGGGAGGCCCGCGCGGCGCGGGGGGGGGGGGGGGGGAGAAAAGCGGCGTGAAACCCGAGCGGCGCTGCGGGGGGCGGGCGGCGGCGCGGGGCGGGGCGGGGGGAGGTGGGGAGGATCATGCAAATCCCTCTGTTTAAAAAACTTCCATTTGAGAAAGTGTGTCACATCCCGGCGCGGGCGTGTAATCCCCGGGCTAATGGTATTACCGCCGCCTCATCGGCGTAATGGGATGGGGCCGGGGGCGAGCATCCCTCAGACCCTCCGCCACGCGTGACCGCAGCCCCATAACATCTGCCCCGTAGGGGCCCCGCTGCCCTACCTCCCACCCCCCCCTGCCCTCCCTCCCAGGCCCCGCGGTGTCTGTAGGTGAGCAGAGCCCCGGTTTTTGCCAGGGGTTCCCGGAATGAAACCGACTCCAAAAGGGGAAATCGGGAGCTACGCTTCGTGGTCTGTTCATCTCTTAAATAAAAGAGATTAGTGAGCGCCGTTATTTGATAAAATAATGCTGTTATGGCCGCCACCCCCTTACCCTGCGGGATTAAAAGTGAGGATTTGAGGCTGTCCAACAGTCTGACCTGGATCACTGTGAGAACAGCTCCGGGATAGGCTGAAAGGAACCAAAAAAGCAGCAAAACTGGGAGATGTGGGCAAAGGGGCAGCAATGCACATCAGATGGGACCTGAGGTTGGGAAGCGGTGGGCAAAGGGAGAGCCACGGCACTCCTGGCAGATGAGCTGGCCCTGGCCCTGGCCCCTCTACAGGGCACGGACCCTTCAAACCCCAAAATATTTGGGGTTAGAGTTGCTGCACCCAAGTGCAGCGCTCCTGGGCTCACACCTCGGGCCCTTCTGCTTCAAAAGAGATTCGGGAATGCATCTGGTATGGAGCTGAACCAGGAGCCACACTGCTGCTCTCCTACCACGTTCGTATTTGTTTGTTTTCTTTTGCTCTCCATCAGCTTTAAGGCTGCAGAACAGCACTGTCCTGGGTTTGCAGGAGGGGACTGAGAAAACAAAGGCAGCCCAAACAAATCCCCGCGGCAGTGCCAGCGCTCAGTGCTGCACCTGTCCTCACGCTGCTCTCGGTCACTGGGACCCAACACTGTGTGGACAACCGTCCATCATTGCTCTGATTCACATCTCCAGAGAGCAGCGCTGCCCTGAGCCGCTTTGCATTTCCCCTCCATGCTGAAACCCTTTTCTCGATCCCTCTGTCCTCCCCACTTGCCATCTGTCTCCCATCCTTCCAATCTCACCTTAAGAACAGTCCCTCCATCCCGACATTGGGATCCCCCACTCGCTCACTCTGCCCTCCACACAAGGGCTGTGTGTGCTGGCACCCTCCTGGCACTGGGATGCGTTTGGCACCGGCCCCATCTTACGGCCCTATAATAATATTGTAAATCCTCACCGGGAAGTAATTACACCCCATAAAAGGAGCAGCAGCCTGTGGTCGGAGCCAGGGCCGCTCCGTGACACCCATATTAAAGAGATGCTTTGTGCCTTGTTTATAGATTAGATTTTAACCTGACAACCTTTTAACATTGTATTAAATTAGAAATTAACTCCGTCTGACTGCTCACCGTGTAATTGACCCATGGAGGGGCTGAGCGTGGGGGAATACTGAAGACACCTTTCAGACAGCAAAGTTTCCAAGGAAATTCTGAGCCTTCTCCTTGGTGGAGGGCAGGGCTTCGCTATTAATTAGTATGTGTGGTCAGGTGGTGGGTTGGGCATGGAGGAGGGGCTGTGGGGACGTGGTGGCAGGAGGAGATGGGGACAGGGACAGTCCCCATGGGCACAGCGTGGCCGTGCTGTGGCACCCGGCTCATGCAGGACACTGCCAGACAAAGGGAACCTGAAATCCAGAGCTGAAATCCTCAGGAGTCAGAGCTGGGATCAGCCCTGGCAGCAGTGGTGACCCACAGGGACAGGCAGGCACCGGCTCTGCCACTGCCATGGTGACTCCATCCCCTCTGAATCGCATCCTCTGCTTTCATGGGGTAAAGGCACTCCTGGTGTAAGTGAGACCTGCTCCAGAAATGTGCACGAGGGGAGAACACAGCAGGAACACTGCTGTCCGATGGAGGAGATGAGGATGCTGCAGCGCAAGCCTCAGCTTATACTTGTGTTCAATCAGGAACAGAACACGGTTCAATGGACCCCATTTTCAGAAGGCTTATGGCCTGTCCACAAACAGCTCTGCTTAAACCTGGCCACCAGCTCTGCCAAAGCCCAGCCCTGTGCTCATGCACATGGTGTTGCTTGCATGGGAACGGGGCAGTGCTGCAGGGACAGCTGGGCAGCATGGGGACAGTGGGGCTGAGCTGCCCTCCTCCACCCGCAGTGCTACCCTTCACCCCACACCCCATGTTCTGGACTGATTGATGCCTCTCAGAGCGCTTTCTGGCATCCCTTGGAATGCAACACCTCTCCTGGTCCTGTACAGGACAGCAGTGCCAGTGCTGGGCAGGAGGCAGGGAGAGCTGGGGCAGGGCCGGTTCAGTTATTTCTCCCCACCACATCAACCACTTATTGTGTTAAAAACACCCCTCACCTCCAGCCCTTCTGTTCCCTGATTTCCCCCCTTCTCCCTCTTCCCCATTTAAATTGGAAAAAAAAAAAAAACAAAAAAACACCCAAAAAAGTTTCGTTTTCTCCTTTTGCAATCACAAAGAAGCTCTCAGCCCCCATTGAGCCGCTAATTGCGAGCGTCCAAATGGCCGGGTTTAAAGTTACGCTTCGCAGCTGCGAAACATTAAGGCGAAGTGATTACAACCTACTGCAGGATACCGAACATTTTTACAATATCTCAGGAGCAGAAGAGAAAGACAACAGGAAATGGCGCAAACGTTCCTACCCTGAGCAGCAACCGGCCAAGGAAAGCAGCGAGGAACGCGGACAGCGCTCGGATCCTCCGAAACGGAGAGATGGAGCCCTGCGAGAAGGGCTGCTGCTTCCATCTGAAGCGTGCGGTGCGTGTGTGCTCGATGTAGTGAGAGGGCCGGGAGGAGAAAGCAATAATTCACATTAATTCCTGAAACCCGAACTCAACTTTTAATAGAAGAGCTCCACTTTGTGCGCAGTGATATACAGTCTGCCCTGCTCCGAATGAGACGTTTTGCCTTTTGAACTCAGCAGGAGGCCGCTGCTCACCACTACTGGAAGCGGTTTCAGACCTCGCAGCCCCTCCTGTGTTGTGGGGTCCTTGCGAGGCAGTGTTTTCTATCAGGGCGCAGCAACAGCACTGCAGACCCTCACCCACATGGCCACCACTGCTGTGGGATGCGCTCAGCTGAAGCCCTGCGTGCCTCTCACCGAGCTCTGCATCGTGCCTGCAAGCTGAAAACCTCCATCAATAGGAACTGGGGTGGAGGTCTCTCAGATCACAGCCTCACCCGGAGCCAGCTGCTCCCAGGGCTGGGCACCATTCAGGCCCCGCTCTGCTGCTGCACACAGCATTGGGAGCACGCTGCACCACAGCGTGTGCCTGCTGCCACAACACAGTGCTGGTCTTGGGAAGCTGGGTTCAGTTCTTTGCTGGGTCACCTGTGCCAGCATCGCACCAGAGTGAACAGCCACCTCACTGCAGTGCTGGGCTGAGTCTTGTTTGTGCTCTCGGCTTTCTTTCCCCTTTGGCTACGGGGCTATCGGCAGCAGGGAATGTAGGACATTCTTTTCAATGAACCAGACTGAAAATATTTTGGTACAGCCCCAGTTTGTAGTTTTTTTTTCCCCCCCTTTAAACAAAACATCCCGATTCAGAGGAGCTTCTCGCAGGCCGGGAATTTCCACATGGCCTTCTTGCAGCACTTATAAAAAGTGATTTAATGCCTGCCAACAACAAATACATTTCCAGTGACACCACCCGGCCGGCCGTGTGCTCACACAGAGGAGAGTGGCGGCTGCTGCTCGGGAGGAACGTTGTCCCTTACGTTTGCTCTTTGGGAAGGCTGAAAGGAAGCAAGGATGGCGGTGACAGCACAATCCCTTCTGTATGTGTTAATCTGGATTTCGTTTGAACTTTTGGAGCTGACCTTGGCTTGAACCGTGTTCAAAACCCCAACTGGTGTGGACTGACTTGACCCCGAGGTTCCATTTGCTCACAATGGCAGCCCTGCCCCAGCGCTCGCTTCCATCCATTACTTTATGGACATAAAAGAAACACAGCATTACAGCGGAGCCTGTGAGTGCAGATATAGCACATAGCCACTGGGCTGGAGCTGTGTGCTGCACCGACGGGCAAACTCTCCTCTGATTCCATCCCAAACAAGTCTTTTTTTTTCCTTTTTTTTTTTGCCTGAGAAAGGACAGACTGAAAACCAAAGCAAGAAACCAAAGTGATGGCTGCCGACTGCAGACTCACAGCTTTTATTACTGGTTTCCAAATCTGAAGATAGAGGGGAAAAAAAAAAAAAAAAAAAAGCGTTGGAGATCTGAGGAATAGTGCTACAGCTAAAAAAAATCTCCAACCCAAGAGTGAATTTGATATTCGGTGTTTGGGGATGGAGGAGGAAGAGGGTGGTCAGTCCTGCCGCGCTCAGTGCCGCTGGGGGCGGCTTTCGGAGCGCACAAAGATTTGTGGCTTTCGACAGTTTCCTCTCATTTCCATGACTCAAACGGCGTCTATTCCAAACAAGCAGTGGGAAGGAAATGTCACGAGCTGACAGTCCCAGCTCACCCTCTGTTCCCAACAGGAGCTGGCTGAGATGGATGTAGGAATTCGTGTGGTTACAGTGTGAGCCTGCGGTGTGATGCGCTCCGGGGGCTGCGCACAGCTCTTCCCCACAGCCCCGCAGTGCTGCAGGCAGCAATGGACACAGCCACAACACGTGGTGCCCCAACACGCACATCTGAGCAGTTTCGGGTTTAACTTCGATTTATTCAATGACACATGCATTTCTGGACAGACAGCCGAGTTCCAGTGAACAACGTTTATAACCAAAGATGAGAAATCTGTGACTGCAGTTAGTCAATTATGTATGTTTCTAGAATACATGGCTAGAATAAAACTGGAGCAAGAGAGATCATTCTTCCAAAGAACAAAAAGGAACATTTTCCACTTGTAATACTCCTGGCATCAGTACAGGGGGAAGGAAGGCAGCAAGGAGTGCAACCGGGGAGAGAAAACACCACCAGCCCTGTCCACAAATGCCCCTGAACTCCCATTCTCTGGAGCTCACTCGTTACCGCTCGGCACTTTGCAGAGAGCTGCAGCTCCCGGCGGGTGCACACCCATAGTGCAGAGATTGCCTTCGTCTCTGAACACAGAAAGCAGAGAGCAGCTGTGACACCACGTGCTCGGCCAAGAACGGCTCAGACAGATTCCTCCTCAACCAACCTCTTCCCGAACACAGCGAACAAAGCGGCCGCGCAGCTAGCGAGATCGAAGATGGAGTCTCTTTGTATTGCACAGAAAACAAAGTCAAGGTTTTGTGAGTACGTTCCAGGAAGGTTTACGTGGAAGAGTCGCCGACAGCAATCAGGGTAACGAGAACCACCCAGCGCGCAGCGGGCAGCGGGCACATTGGATTGCTTGGGCAGAGAGGCGGCTCGTTACCCCGTCCCCATCTCTCCTCGTGTGATTGACGAACTCAGGGGAAGCCTGTGGGGAAGAGGCTGAGGGGCTGGTTCTCATTAGTCGGGAGGGGCGATCTGTAGCCATCGAAATTGCGAGGAATACTTCCACTGGTGGACCCGGAGCTGTTACTGAGCGTCTCTATGCTTCCCTCTCGCTGAAGCTCTGCAACAGGAAGAGAGAAGAGGCCCTGGTTAGTGTTTCAGATAAAAGAACCCCGAGTGCTGTTAGGTGGGCATCAGTGCGGCCAACCACCTGGGGCTTGCAGGATCCAGGTGTGGGTGTGCTCACAGCTGAACTGAGCAGGGTGCGAAGGGCAGGGAGGCAGAGGAGGGAACGTCCTTAACTCCCCAGTAGGGACTTCATACAAAACCGTGCATCTTCCTACAAAACCTGCTTCTTTGAGGGAGCAGAAAACGCCCCCATTGCTATGCACCCTACAGCAAGAGAACTCACCGAAGCTCTCCCCCTCCCAGTTGCACTCACCGTGCCACCTCCTGCCCTTGCTGACCTCTCAAAGTCCTTCCCACTCTCTAATCTTGCAGCACGAGGATTTTTGTGTGCACAGAGCACTGTCTGCAGCCGTGCCCTCCCTGTGAGCCACTTGAACCCTGCAGCTGACTGAGAGGCAGTGTGCAGCGGCGCAGCTGGGCAGCATCACCCTGCCTGACGCTCAGCAGCGACAGCAGAGCCATGAGATCAAGCAGAACCTAAGCACACACAGGAGACAGGGCACAGGCCAGAGGTTTGGGCACAGTGCTCTGCAGACATTCGCTGCAATGGACTGAGGTAAGGGATGTGTCCATAGGCAAAGTATATGGCAAAAGCAGAAAATCATCTAAACAAAAAGCATCTCCCAGAGCCACCACCAGGGCTGCGAGACACAGCCCTGTGTCCAGAGGTGCTGCAGTGGGGATGAGTGCCCTGCAGTGGGGACACCCTGCCCAGGGTAGATGGAGAACAAACCTGCAGGAAATGGGTCACTCTCCAAGCAGTGCCGATAATTACATCAGCTGTATTAATCACCATTCCACACCAGTGTTTCGTTAAGGAATGTGCATGCATAAACCTCTTCATTTTCCTCACATCCTCACTCTCCCATGAGTTCAGGAAGTAAAAACAGTAATTTGAATCAGAACTGAGCAGTGTATCCCACACTAATGTTGTGCTTATCCTGTCTGATTTGGCTCTTTTCTCTCCCCTGCACAGCTGGCTCTGGTTACCACCCCACGTCACGCCTGCACCGGGCAGCCATGGGCAGAGCCACTCGCTCGCTGCATCCCAGCCTCATGCTGTGGAGCTGCTCCCAATGTCCCCTGGCTCTTTTTTGGCTATAATGGATTTTCAGGTTCGTGTTGTTTTTGCAGTAACTGAAGCAAAAGGCAGCTGGGGTGCGTTTCTTGCGCTCCATCCCATCCTGTGCATCGCTGTGGCCTCACTGATGGCCACGGCATGGGATCTGGGGATGCTGCATGCTGGGGCTGTGGCAGCTGTGTCACCTCTGCGGGGCCTGCCAGGGGGTGGCACTGTGGAGGCTGATGCCAGCTGGGAAAACGGAGGTACAGGATGGGCACAGTGCTTTGCTGGGAGCGGGGAGCTCCCCTCACTGCTGCCAGGCAAGTTTTCCAGCCCTAGAGCCTGCTCTGGGTTCGGAGGGGAGCAGCCCCCACACCTGAACTGCAGCACAACAGCATGACCACAGCACAGCCCCACACCACTGGAAGGAGGTGAGCCCACCAGCCCTGCGTGCCAGGAGAACGTCCGCTGGGAAGGAACACAGCCAGGAGAGCTGGGGATGCAGTGCAGGGTGAGGGCTGTGCAGCTGTGGCTGAGTTCTGCCATGGACAGCCTCGGCCCCAGCATGTCTGAGGGTTATTGTGTCTGCGCTCCCCCGTGCACACACTGTCGAGATGCATTAACTTCCTTAAATGTACCAGTAAAACAACTGCTTATGATGCACTATAATGAACTTGTACGGTAGCCAACAAATTGTGCATCGTATCAAACCCACTCTGCCTTATAGACTCTCTGGCTATTTTGTAATAACTGCAATTTGCTTCTGCTGAAGCAAGATAGCCAGGGTTGAGAAGTCAGGCTTTGCAGAAACCTAAATATTTGATCTGGGGGGAGAGTGGGTGGGAGAAGGAAGAAAGGGGCCCCTGGGAGCTATTCATGGGGTCAAAATAACATGAGACCTGCTCTTCTCCTTGCGTTTCCACCATCAAGGAAATGAAATACTGTGAGAAGACCAGCACTTGCATGATTTTGGGCCCAGAAATGGCTCCCTGAGGCATTCGAAAGCCCGTGAAAAACAAACACAAATACAAATAGATGCTAATACTGGAAACATAAATACTAAAACCTGCCCCGTGTCCCTGGAGGAAACGGCTCGCAGAGTTCTGCCTGGCCTAAAAAAAAAAAAAGAGAAAAAACCACAGACAGGAAAAGAAGATGAAGGAGCAGCAGCAGCAACATCTGCTGAAGCCATGAGGAGAGTCACTGCAGGGCAGCTGGCAGCACCGTGCCTGCAACGGGGGAACTGCTGCTGTTACCCCCCAGCCCACAGTGAGTGTGATGCCCGGGCAGCAGCACCAGCAGCATCAACCTCCTGTGATGCTGTTCCCGAACTGGCAGCTGAGCCACTCTGCCTCCCCAGAGCCCAGAGATGATGTGGGGATGGGGAGGAGGAGGAGCAGCCCGGGATGCTCGGGGTGTGGGGCACGATGACCCCCTATCCCACAGAGACCGCCGTCGCTTCCAGAAAGCTCTAGGAACTGTCAACGGATTAGAAAGAGAGAAAGTCCTGCCAAGCCTAAATGTGAAACCATTTTATGTGGCGCATTAATTCAATGCCTGAAGAAAATCTATATAGCCCTCTTTTGCCCGGAACACTCATAAATTATGCTGCCTTTCTGATCTGTGCTCTCGCCGCAGCGGTCCACTCGAAGCCGTGGTATCTCCTTTATGCCTACTCAAAAATCTCCTCTCCCGTGCATTATTTCTTCTAATGGTTTTCCCTTTCTCCTCAGCCCCCTCCCCTACACCAGGCGGTCATGCACCATTTCAGACCCCCCCGGAGCCCCCCGTGCCAGCAGAGCCGCCCTTCCCCTCTCGTCCCCAGTGCTGTGCGAGCCCTGGCCGGGATGAGTGATCCAACGACAGCAGCCTGATGTGTCGGGGCAGCGGGGAAGCGGCAGCAACTCTGAATACAAGAATTATTCTTCATCATCTCAAACTGTCACAACACATTACCCTCAAAGCCGCGGCTCGCTGAAGGAGTGACCCTGCGCTGAATGGGAGAGCGCTCGGGGAAAGAACTAATTGTAGCCTCTTTTCACACGTCAGTCACTTTTCACAGCACCAAGCCTTTCAAGCTCAACTAATGTCAAGTTCCCTTTTCCTTTCTCTGGGCTGAGTATTTCTGATTTTTAAGGATGGGGTTTTTAAAGGAACGAGGTCTCTGCTGAGGGAGGGAGGGGAGGGGAGGAAGCGTCAGAGTGAGCACGTATTGGAAAGTCCATCGGACGCATCAAGACTCGTTAGGAATTATACAATTAACAAGTAGGAATGCAGGAAGCGGGGTAATGGCCGGCAGGGCTCGCATCTCCTTGATTTTGGTGCTGTCATTCATTGCAATTAATTCAGGGAAGCTTTTGGGCTCCCCTATGAGCTGGGGCTGCTGGGCAGCAGCTTCCCGGCCCCTGAGCCAGGGCATGGGGTGGATGTGGGATGTGGGCTGGGCACAGGGTGCAAGGCAAAGAGGGCATTTCCCATGGGCTGTTTGGGGAAGCAGCAGGCATGCTGTGCCTCTCCCCAGTCACGTTTTGCAGCAGCAGCTACAAGGCCGAAGTGAGAGCCCTGCTTTACAATCTCAGATAACTTTCTCCCTTCCTTCCCGAGCAGAGCACTCCCTGCAGACGTGCCCCAAGCCATGGCCTGCTCCTCGCTCCCCGATGAACGCTCAGGTTCCTCTCACCTCCTTCTCTGGAGCTGAAATTGTAAAATACTCTGCAGCAAGGACTAATTGTTACTTGTATATTTGCTCAATGCCCATCACAGGGGACTTGCAGAGCAGACTGGGGCTCCCGAATGTTACTTATTAACTGCAATGAATAATAATTATGTATCTCCTGCCATCTGGATTCTCATTCAAAAGGATCCTATACAGAGTGAACACTAAAAGGCAGTTTATATTAACACAGTGCAAGTCCTGAGGATCTCTTAAACTGTTTGCAATTTACACAACACTCCCTAAAGAAGGGGTTACTTAAACATTTTCATTTTGCTCTTGCGATGCACTATCTTGCAGAGAAGGGAGCTCAGCATAAAGCCCTGCTCAACCTGCACCCTGCAGCAGGACCAGCAGGGCTGGGTACGCTGGCACACAATGAGCTTCAATATATTGAAGAGCAAGCACTGAGCACTCAACAGATCTCTTTTCACGCTTAAAAAGGAGGATGATCACTGCCACGTCTCCAAGCTCTCTCAACCTGCTCAGCTCAGGGACCATTCCCTGCAGTGCTCCATGTGGCCCCCCCAGACCTGCCCCAAGAACTCGTTTTTCCAAACAAATGCAGCACTGTGGCACTTGAACACTGAAAACCAACCCCCGTATTAAAAGCATTTCATCCCACTGCATCTTTCAAAATGTTGAGACACCATGGGAGCACCCACATTAAATTTGCAAAGTCAAGAAGACTTGCAACCACTGCCTGTACAGCTCCTCTGAAGCTCCATGGCCTATGTAAAATATTAGCTGCTGTCAGACTACCTTATGGTAACTCTAATGCTGAGTCCACGTAGAGTCTGTTAACGTGATGCACTTGGAGATGGAAGCTGGCATCTTGGAAAGCAGGTGCAGGATGCTGCAGGTAGAGCAGGAATATGGAAGGCAGGGGATCACCAGGGGGACGTAGACTGAGACTTCTGCACATCAGAGCCCCTCGGAGACTGCACATTTCATTTCAAGTGCCTTATTTCAATGCTAGGATGCCAAACATCCAACACACACAGAGCTGAGCTTACAGAAATGCTGGGTTTACTCCACACATGGAGAGATTGCTGAAATACCGACAAAAGATTTCAATGTGTGAACTTCCAAAGAATTCACAAAACTCTTTAAAAGGTCTATGGAAAATAATAAAAAAAGCTTGTTTTTTTTTTGCTAAAAATGAGAAACCCAAAAGCTCCACAGCTCTGGATTCCATGCAGCATGAGCCCCAAGGCTCCGGCATCCTGCCAGACCTGACGCCAAACGTTTTATGGAAGGTGAAAAGTGCACCAGATAAAGGACGAGCATTTAGAGAGACAATAATCTCCATGAGAGGCACTTTCACGGCAGAGCTTTCAGAAAATAATCTCAAGTTCCTTCGAGCTGTATATATTTTTGGGAAGAGGGTTAGGGTGCTTTCCTACCTAAATGGCAATTGAGGAGGATGAGTCACTCATTGCAGCCAGTATGTGAAATTTCAAGAACTGCAATGGTTACAGAGAATAGGTTTCTGTGGCCAGTGCTCACGGTGTCAGCCCACAGCTCCTCATGCAAGATTTCCAGTAGGGTTTTAAACATGGGGATGCTGACACTCATTTGCTGTGGTGTAAAGGCACTCCCTCCTATCCCACCCTGTAGGCTGCAGCATGTTGCAGGCGTCAGGCCCACCACGTGCCTTACATGGGACACACACTTCCCTGTGCAGGCCAGAGCACACATTTGTGAGCATATGTAGGCAGAATGGTTGTGCACCTTCACTTACGCAAGCAGCACATCTGTGTAGGTCAGACCAGAAGCATCACTGAGAGAACACTGCATTAAAATTCCTGGGTTTGGGCTCTCATTCCCAGGTTATGGGTTGCTCAATAGTGACCCCTCTGTCAGCCTCTGCCTCCACAAAGGGAAGCAGGAAGGAAATGCAATCTGTGTGTTCTCAATACCTAGCAGCCTCGCAGCACACACCACGCCTGGAGTCCACGGCACCCACAGCCTTTGGGGGTTCTGGAGGAGATAAATCTCTTCCCATTTCATGTCTAAGACCAATTTCTTCCCCTCTTGTGAGGTTGCCTTGGTTATTGGATTGCCTTCTAAGTTTGCCATTAGGAAGATAAGGCGATGAGAGGACAACAGCGCGTGCCCCCGTGTGCACTTCACATGTGTCGGGAGGATTATGTGCTTCTGACAAAAACGCATTGCTGAGTTCATCTTAAAAGTATAACATTACAAAGCAAATCATTCTGGCACCTCTTGTAGCACTTCTGACACAAAGTGGATCTCTGGACAATGAGGAAAGCTGCTGCGCAGCTCCAGGCCATCTCCCCAGCACAGAGGGATGATGATGAGGAAGGTGGAATGGAGCGGAATTTGGGTTTGATTCAAAGGGAAAAGTTGAATGTTTGGGGGGAGCAGATGCCCAGCTGGTCCAAATCAGAAGGTCTGTGCTAAAGTGCACGCAGCCACACAAATGATGTCACCAGGATGAGCCTCGTCTGCTCCTCTAAGCACTTCAGGGCTTTCCAACCTCAGCAGCTCAGGTGGGAACCTATGGAGCAGAGCTGTCCCCCTTCCATCCCCATCAGCATCACTGAGAAACTCCAAACATCCTAGCAATTCCAGTTCATTCAGTCTATTTAGCCAATTATTTTAAAGATGACGCTGCTTAAAACAAACTTGTTTTCTGAACAGACCCAATTCTACAAAGTGCTCAGAGCTTGTAGGTGCACTCTTAAAATCAAAGTCCTGCATTGGGTATTAGCTGGAAAACCACAGCCCCCCTGGTGGGCTCCTTGCTCACAGAATTGCTTCGGGCTCTTGGTCACCCTGCATTATTTTTTAGCTTCAAATCCTGATGTTAGACATAAATATGGAGTCTTGACAGAAGTGACATCTGAAGCTCAAGTCCGGATTTCAGGTTAAGGATCTGTCCCTGCGCAGTTCATCTGCCCACTGCTGCCTCCAGATTAGGGAAGAAGGCTGCTGGGTTGATTTGCCTTTTGATTACTGCCACCATGCCTCATTTCTACCTGGCAGCCCGGCCTCAGAGATGGAGCAGCCAGTGGGAAGAGTTGCTTCGTGAGGTATGTGCAGGAGGGAGATTACATCTCTCTACAATAAGTTACATCTCCCTACATAGAGGGATTATTTCCCTCCATGGAAATGCTGTGCTCTGGGATAGGAGAAAACCAGGAGTTTCAGAGGGAATCTCAAGCTGGTTGGGAAACCAGCACTGCTTCCATCCTGCTCACCTGGGGCTGCTCCTGGCTGCCAACACTGCTGTGTACTTCCTAGAAAAATGTCTTTGGAAACGGTCAGAGAAGTGACACTGACCCTTTGTCTTTCACAACACCACAGGGTTTTGAAGTGAACACAGAGTTCATGTATTGGGCAGATACTAAGAAAGTCCCCGATCAAGGAAATAACAAATAAGTACCAAAAAAACCCCACAGAATACATTATCTTGACTGCAAGGGTGATCTTGAAACACGAGCTAGAACATCTCTCTAAAAAGGCAGCAGGCAGTGTAAGGTCTGATGGGGCTGTGCATGAAATGTGCAGCAAGAGGAGAGCAGGATGAAAACTGCTGCAGCCTGAGACGTGAGCTGAGGATGTGATTCCTCCTCACCGGATGCCTGGAAGATGTCATGGAGATTCTCTCGGAGCAACCCGTGTGGAGCCAATATGAACTCCCAGCAAAGTGCTTAAAAACCCATTATTTATAATAACTGTTAAATGATGAGACATTGTTTACCCAGATCGCAAGATAAATTCTCACTTACAGAATGCTTGCCTGACCGTCCTGAACGTCATCTGGTTTTTATTTAAATGCAAAATGTAATTAGGCTCCCAATAACACAGCAGAAGAATTCAATAAGATAGGGCTTTTCACTTACAGTTTAATATTAACATTTTCCCATAAATGTTAATGAATAAAAGTCTACCGTTTTATGTATTATCCATGGTGGGGAGACAGCTGGCTAGGAATGGAAGGAAAGATAATATTTTCATAGTGTGAATTAGGACAGATACCTGAAGGAGAGCTAAGCATTCCAAGCACTGCCGTGGGCTGGCACAGCACAGCTCCTGGGGCTGCCACCAAAGCTGCTCCCATGGGAGCAATGCAGATGTTGTCCCAGCAAAAATCCCCTTCTTTTTCTTTCTTTTCCTTGCTGCCTCTCCCTGCTCCTTGCATTCTGTCTGACCAGCTCCAGACAAGCATCAGATAGCCAACAACACAGCTGTTAAGCAAGGACACGGCCCCCAGCCCTGATTCTCTGAGACTCCAACGCGGATAGTGAGGCTAGATTATCAGAGCAATCAGGTTACTATTTGTCTGATACTCCGTTACGAAAACGCAGGGGGTGATGAGAGGTGATGGCAGGAACACAGTATGATGATAGGAAATGATACAAACGGATGGAAGAAGGCCTCAGAGTCATCGAGGTGGCACTCCAGGAGCCTGCTGAGCGACTGCTGCCTCCTGGAGCCAAGCAGCAGATGTGGCGATGGATCTCTGCAGATTGAGCTGCAGGGCTGAAGGGCTGGAACATGCTGCAACATTTTAATTGCTCCAGCTTTTGATCTGGACTTTATCGATGGGAGTTTCACTGTGTTAGTGTATATTTTGCTGCTCGGTGACTCATCCTTCATTGTATCTCTCTAACAAGAAGCGTTCTGACTGCTTAACAATTTGTTGCAGAAATGGGTTTCTGTGCTCCAGTCTCCTCTCCTGTTTCCCCTGATGAGAGCTCTGCCATGACTTTGGCCATCTTGCTTCCCGAACCAAGGAAACAGGAGATGCCCTCCTGTGCATTGGTGTGACACTGATGTCCTTCCTAGGCAGGACAGGGAGCGGGCAGATTGGCCACGTGCCATTCTGAGATAACAAAAGGCTCGAACTTTCAAAGAGTTAACACCAGATGCATGGCAGATCTGCACTGCACAGCAAGCTGAAATGGGAGCAGAGGGTGCCCAACCATCCCTGAACAGCAAAACACCCCCAGCCTCTGTCCCAGAGCTGCTCCAGGGCTGCTGGCTTTGGGAGGACAGAGAGGAACTGTCTCGTCCTCGTTCTGCCATCACGTCAGCAGCTGCAACGTGCTTTGGCTCACAAACAGCTGTGAAAATACCCGCTTCACACGGTGGGAGATGGGGGGTCTTTACTTACTAAGAAATACATGCTTGCCTTAAGTTGAATCCTACATAGAAATATGACGTGAAGACTGTAAAACGAACAGCAGGGTAATTAGAGAAATTAGAGATGGAAAAATCCCATGTGGCCGTCTCGCCTCCCGCACCCTGCTCAGTGCAGGACTCCTCGACGTGGGGCATGCTTCAGAACTCCAGCTTTTAAAAGGAACATTTAACAAAAACTTGAGAAATGTTTCTAAATATTTAGAAATCCCCAAATAAGAGATTCCCAAGCCAAGCTGTACAAACAGAAAATCAATTAAAAAAAAACACCAAAAAACAACTGTTAAGAATCCACAGCTTTTGCATGCACCAAACCACATCTCTCTCAACATTAAGCACCACCTCATGGTCAGGACACTGCAAACAGTGCTGTTAGGATGCGCAGCTCTCTGCAGAATCAGCCCTAAATGAATACCTACCGTGCTTTCCTCTTGCTCCCACTGAAATCGATAGCAGAAGCCTCAGTGATGCAAAAAGCTTAATGCTTTACAAGGTGCTCAGCAAAACACTCATACGTGAGCAAAACCAAGCTAGACAGAAAGGAGCTGCACATTTTTCTGTGAAGTGCTGGATTATTGCAGAAGGAAAACTAATTTGCTTAATGATTAGTAAGGAAAACCACAACCCAAACCAAACCCCAACATAATAACAAATCTCTATGGAGAAAGGGAATTGTTTCTCTGTTAACTACTTGAAGACAAAGCACTGGAAGAAAAATGTCCAGTTCCAATAATGTCATAACCTGATTACAGCCTGCACAGAAGAACTAAAACACTTGCAGAACAATGAGTAAGAAATTAAGTTTTAAATTGAGTGCTGGCCCTATCTGGTGTCACTTCTTTATATTCCAGCAGAAAGGACACTGCTGAGCTCATTTCGCATACAGCAGCCCAGGATGCCTGGGTACAGACATCATTTAGTCATCTCGTGCTTGTTTCTCCCCATTACTTTCTCTGGGAGGAATAACAAATCTAGAAATGTGACTGCACTTTGTTTTATTACGGTATTGATTTTTCTGCAAAGGGAAAGTGCATTTATCCCCCAGGTCTGTGTGCTGGCAAGAAAGGGTTAACAAAATGTTTATCACAAAGCTGGCTTCAGAGTTGAAAGTAATGTGATCAGTAATGAATTTTGTGTTACATTAGGTTGTATAAATGGACAGACAAGCGCAGACAACAAGTGGCCAGGAGTCGGGGCTAATCTAATGATGTAAAAATAGAGACAGCACCAATTATACTTGGGGCCAGCTCAGAGCTCCTGCAGGGACTGCAAATGAATAGGTACAAATCAAATTACTGACTAATAGACGCACTACAAGAGAGGGCAGTCAATGCTAAATACATTAGGGCCTTGTGACCTCTCTGCTCTGAACAGCAGAATCCTAAATTTGACTTAAAAAAAAAATAAAATCAAAGGAACTCTTGTTCATTTAAGGAGAGAAACAGAACAATGTTATTTGCAAAATGATTTGAAACACTTAGATATTTTTTGTTTTGTTCCCCTACAACCACGCTATGTGCGTAACCCTTGGAAACCTGACAGAGAGTTTGCTTTTGTAGCAAGGAGAAATAGCCTTTGTGCAGAAGTTCAGACCTGAGAACAATACAGTCATGTTACATACCAAAACATTTCAAAGCCATGTGCCTCTTTGTGGTGATGTTTTTTACTGCTACTTCACCGGCTGTTTCTGTATCAAAAATAAAATATTTCTTAAAAAGTGCCTTGATTTAATAAGAAGAAAGAGACAAGGAATCTCCCCAAACCACGAGCGAGAAGAAATAAGCACAGCCGACCACCTTGTTATCAAACAGCAGAAAGTCAGAGTTGTCTCTCAGCATCAGTGTGCCCCTGAAAACCACCAGTGGGTATTTTCCACAAGCAGCAATGAACCCGAATTCACACCAGACATCTGTGGAATCGACATTCCCTCCCCCTCCCACTAAAAGGAAGTAGGACCCGGGGGAAATCCCACCTCGAGCCCTGAGCCGGGTGCTGGGCTGCAGCAGGGACTGAATGCCCTGAGGGATCCAGGGATCCAGGGACTCTGGCCCTGAGAGCCCCACAGTGGGGCAGGGCAGGAGGAGCCCTTGGTGCCTTTGCTGCTGCACCTTGCACGCAGGAAACAAGCGACAAAAGCACATTGAGATGTGTGCAGTGCAAACGCTGCTCTTCTCATCTGGCACTTCAAAAATGGCGGCTCCTCAAGAGCCCTGAAGTTTCATTTTTGGTTTTTTTTTTTAAAGAGTCTCATCCAAATAAACCTTTTGTAGGAAGAACATTGAGCTCTTAGACTTAATTGAGGGGGTAATTTAATCTCTGACCCTGGGATGAATATTCCAAAAGTTCAAAGGCTGCTTTTAGCATCGATGTTATTTGATATGCCACTGTGTTTGCTGCCTGAGCTGATTTTGCATTGAACCTATGCAGAAATCTCTTTGCAGAAATGCTTTTCAAAAGGAAAACCAATTGATCTGTGCTCTTGTATTCCCCACATCTGAGTTAGGACCGACACCAACTGAAGGGAGAGAAGGGAAAAAAAACCTTAGAAAGACTAGAAGGAAGAGGAAAGAAAAGAGGAAGAAAGGAAGGAAGGAAGGAAAAGCACCAAGTGAAGCTCCTGCTTGCCAAGGTTGGAGATGCCAGGAGCTGCATGAGGCTCTGGGCCGTGGCGACCATCTGAGGGACAGCCACAGCTCAGCCCTGCGCGGCTGCTGGGAGCCAGAGCGGCCGGAACGCGGCTCCTGGTGCTCGGACGGGCATTCCCTACCAGCAACTCTAATTAGCTCCACTTACTTACACCCCATTAATCAGGTTAAAGAGTTTGCTTCAACATATGAGCCTCCTTCATTGCATTAGGAGTTTGTTGATGACATCTGGAAGGAATCCAGAAGGTTCCTACGCAGGGCCTGCGCAGGGCTCTGCTGCGCTCACACCTCCGCTGCCGCTGCCGTGCCACTGCTGGTAGCTGACACTGCTTTCAGGGGTTTTGAAAGTGAAAATAAATAGGTTTTGTTGCTGTTGTTTCTTTTTTTTTTTTCCCCAAAGAAAAATAAAGGGCTTGAAAGACCTTGCTTTTCATGTTGTAGAGAGTCTTTGGCTCTTGTGGGTTTTATTCATCACAATGGTGCCACAGTTGCATCTTTCCCTGCTCAGAACCAGTAGCATGGGTTGTGAGATGCAAAACTCGAGTGTTCCTGGTAGAAAAAGCAGAGGCTGACAGTTGCAGCAGCACAAGCATTGCACACAAAGTCTGCAGCATTGCCTGTCCTGACAGTAACCTGCACAGTGATGTTTACTTATTGTATATATGAAAATTCTCCATAGGAAACTCGGGTGTTGTGTGAAGCCTCCTGAAGAATAAATCTACCCTGCTGTCACTGTGCTGTGAGCTTTGCAGTAATAAGCCTGGGAAGATGTAGGGAATGGGTTTTGATTTGCTAAGCCATGTGACAGTGGAGCACACCCAGAGGAGCACAGTGGAGCTTGAGGGAGCACCTCTCCTTAGGGCCACAGCTGCAGTTTCATGCTCCATTCTGCTGCTCGGCAGCCAGGGAGTTCAGATCCACTGCTTTTCTTTAAGGCCAGCCTACGCCTAAAGTGGATGTGGTCAAAGACTTCATGAATTCGGGTTCTTGGGATGCACACAGACCCTCCCAAGCTATACCTCTATGGGAAGAAACCACACCAGCAGCACGGTGCAAGAGGAATCTGTCTTGTCAGGTTCAGCACGTGCACAGAAATGGGGCTGCAGAACTTGTCCTCCATGGGTGTAGTTCAGAACACATCCTCTCCATCAGACTGTAAAGGCCTGGCCCCATGTTACAGCTGATTTTCAGTACTGTGCCTAGAGATGACCACAGTACATTTGGAAGTGTAAGAAATGTACTTGTTGAAGGACTACATAAGAGAATTTACTGATTATGGCATTTCTGGGCTCCTGGACTGGAGATTTCTGTGTGTCCAGTTTGAGAACTGTCCCTTGGAAGCACAGTTTCATAAATCACAATACTAGCTTTGCTTTTGTTATTGAAAATGCAGTGTGGAGCTCCAGCACATACTCAGAAACTATACTGCAAATGTAAATATGCAGCTGCTTGAAAACAAAGCTTCGCAAGCAAGAGGTCACTGACCACTAACATTTGGTGAGTAGATTTTCAATTATTTTTTTTTTCAGTTAGAGTTTGGCAGAAACTGAAACAGCAAAAACATATTTTTGCATCTTTGCCAACTTATGCCTCCTTTGGAATTAAATGTGTATCCAGGCTGACAGCTTATGTACAGCAGACTCCACTTAAGATAGACATGGGTCGTCTGGATAATTGCATAACATGGAGCAAAGCTGGTTTCCCAATCAAGTCAACTAGCTGGATGACTGGAGTTATCATTTAGGTCAGAAGGAAAGTAGACTTTTTGGGGGTCATTTTCCAGACCTGATTCTTCTCCCATCCACAGGCCGACAGCCCTTGGCAACTAGCCGGAGTCAGGGATGGGAAGGACCTGTCAGGCCATCTAATTCCCCTTCCTTGCAAAGGCTGCATTATGACTCACGCTTTTTGTGTCCTCCAGCCTGATGTTTCCTATATAACCAACTTTTGGGTGATTTCTGCCACAGCCAGTAGCTTGGGGCGCTGAACCAGTGTGGTGTTGCTGATCCAGCTTTGCAATGCAATGGGGTAGGTAAGGAACAAAGATACCATTAATATCTGCTTCCCAAAGTGGTCTGGGTACTATGAGCATGCGCTTCCTCTGCACTACTGCTGCATATCAGCCCTGATTACTATATAAATCTACGTGTCAGCTATGTCCTAACAGTTAAGGCATTAAAAGAATCTATTTATCTCTTGCCACTAAGTGCATGTCAGGCTCAGCTGAGCACTTGATAAAGTCTCAGTGTCCATCCAATTGCCCATTTTTTCTTTGTCCACACTGTGGACCTGAGCACTATGCAAGCACGTACTTTCACATTCAGAGTTAGATATTTAACTATGTTTCAGTTCAAAAAAGACTTTGTAAATTCCACTAATGTGTTTAAGGTCTAAAAAGAGTTAAAGGAGCAGAAATAAGGGTTAAAGGCATGCATAACTCCAAGCTACAGTAAGTCATTTTAGGATAATTAGAGTGAGGTTCATAAATTACATAATTTTGAGTCCAATGCAGAAATGTAATTACTGTCTTTGGAAGCAGTACCAACACAGAAATCAACTACCAACAAGCAAATTTATGGCATCCTCTCTGCTGAGCTCCTTGCTATCGTTTCACTGAGGTGAGTGGGTGGAAGGGAATCCAAAGGAGGAAGAGCTGGGCCAGAAAACAGAATGTTTTCCAAAGATAAATTCAATTCAGCCTGCACTTGTAAGTGATTTGGGGGAAGTTAAAACTATCCTACTTGTTAGGAGCCAACAAAGACACCTCTTCTTTGCAGCAGGGGTAACGTACCTCCGAACTTATCTTTTCCCATTTATTAAGCAGCAGACAGATGCTAGCGCTTTAATGCGATCCCCAGTTTGACAAACGGCCGCTGGCAGCCTGCCGGGAGTGCAGTCACGCATGTTGCATGAGCAACAGTCGACTCCCTGAGCAAGTGCAGCTTTCCAGGTATCAGCAGAGCAGGAGAGTACTTTTTATGGGCATCTGGTTAAGAAGAACAGTTCAAGAGCTGCTAGGGAATGGAAGTGGAAAGGGCATGGGAGTTCACAGCCTTATCACTAGGTTTCCTCGGCTGCACTGAGTCACCACATGCCCATATCCTAAGAATAATGTGCGTTAGTGACAGAATCCCACAGCAGGCAGAAGAACACAGAGCATAACGGCAGTGTGAGCAGGGCAGTGGGATGGGGTGAGCTGGGTCAGTGCTCATGTTACTACTGTGCGATGGTGATTACATTTGCTGCTTTGAGATGGCATCTATCCTACACTCATGATGAGGATTTATGTGCCTAAAGCAATAGCAGGGGGAAATCTTAGCTGATTGATGGCATCTCTGTAGACAGTCCCCGTCTGTCTTTACACCTGCAGTATTCTGAGCTTACAACAAAGAAGTTGGCACTCACTGGTGTCAGCTGGCTTGCACTGGTGAAAATGGAAGGAAAATACAGGAAGGAAAATACCCTGACAAAGTCCTTGTTTTGCAGTGTAATATAAAGTTTCTGGGGCAGTCAGTAACCTCAACTTGTCACGTCTAGACAGCTTCAGTTTGCAGAGAAATTATTCCCTTCACCTTTCCCCTCAGGTACCCAAACTCAGGGGAGCCAATCCATCTGAGGAAGTTCATTCTGCTCACAGTATGGGTCACTAAGTGATGAAATAAGTGCATTTCTCCATTTGCACAGCTTGGTTTTCCATCTTCACAGCCCTTTGAAAACAGGAGCCTCTTAAACTCCACACCTGCAATGTGAGGCATCTCTATTCCCACTGCAGTGATGGAGCAACCATGAGCATGTTCAGTGCCTTGTCCAAGGCAGCAAACTACCGAGAACATGCACCAGATTTGTAACTGAGACCCATACTTAGTGCTCAGTTCAACCTTTCTGTTAATATTGAATCTTAAACCATCCCATGACTGCATCTTTTTCAGCAGTAGCACTACAGAGGAAAGAGTTTGAGAAATGACAAGCTGGGGTAGAAAGGGTGATCTGCACCCCGCGGCAGCTTGCTTATTGCTGCCTGCACCTACATGCAGGGACTTCCACTGCTGATTTTCAATCTCCTCCAGTCAGTGGGAGGTGGTAGCAGTGTGGTGACCTGCTACGATTCTGTGAGCTGCAAAGTGAGGGACAAGCCCTGATGGGAAAGCCCTTGAGCCTCTTCCAGCTGGAGCAGCGCAGAGCTAAGAGTGCTCACAGCAGGGCAAGGAAGAGCAACTCCTGCCCTACGCAGCCTCTCTGTGATGTCAGGAGGTTGGCATAGCCCTACATTACTGCTTGAGTTCTTCCTTTCCTCCTTCCCAGGCAGTCTGCCAAAAGAGTGACAAGTGAGCTGGCAGCTGACGTTAGAAGCCACCATCGCTGTGAGCTGCTGGTCTCAACACAAACGGTGCACACATCAAAGATGGGCCTAGACCTTTTACTAGAGGGCATTTTTAACACAAGTCAAAATTAATGGAGACAATAAAACCACAACAACTGAGCTTTCACATTTCTGAACATCTCCTACCGCTGGGCCCCTTCTGAGCAGCATAATCTCTGACGTGCCATTCCATTTACTTAAACAGATGATATAATTTATCAATATAATGGACACTGATGAAGATGGATTAATTTGGATTACGGAACCAGTTTCACAACGGCTCTATTCAGGACACAAAATTAGGATGTGTGCAATTATGACATTGTTTGGATCAGCGTGGGCAAGGGCAGCAATCTGCACAGAGCCTGGCGACGCTCCTGTGTTGGCTGGGGAGGGAGGAGCATCCTCATCACCGCAGCAGGGCCATGGAGCTTAAAGCCAGCATTTTATTTCACGTCCCTTTAGGCCTCCCTGACTACATTTATGTGACCTAGCAGCGGCTTCTGACTTTTCTCACACCGAGACCCCCGTAAAGTCAGAGGTAGAGCGCAGAGGAACAAGAGAAGCAAAGCTTAAAATAAAAATAAAAATCACCATTGGGTGAGATGTACGTGATCTCTGATCACACCTCTTCTTTGTACCTGTTCCTGATCCCACTATGTCCCTGCTGGGGGATTCGCACATCGCATCGGCCAGGCGCTCCCGGAGGCCCTCGTCAGTGTGCTCCATGGAAGACATGTGACGGAGACCGAAGTTCTCGGGCCAGCTCCCGCACACCTCCAGCAGGGTCACGCTCCGGTCAAAGGCACCTTCAACAAACAAATGGGAGATGTTCGGGAGACCCTGGGACCACAGCACTTCCATCTATAATACTTATGGCATTTGAAAGAAAGAAGGTCTCGCGTTTGGAGTTCCTGAAAAGCTAATTTTGGCATGTTAGTTAAAATGTTGGTGTTAACAGCACTGGAGGAGCAAGCAGGGACTCAGGTACGTGGAAGCTTTAAGCAAAAATGTTAAATCGCAAACACAGACAGTTCTGGTCTCTTGATAGTGAGAGCTGGGAAAAGCTCCCAGCCAGCATAATGACCCCACCAGCACTCCAACCAGTCACTGCAATCAGAACAATGACCCCAATGCAAATGCAAGAGAATCAGGAATTGTAAAAAAACCTGCAGAGGTTATTAAGTACTTTAGACAACTAGAAATCAGTCTGAAAGTTGATTTGTCTTTCACTGCTTTGCTGTCGAGCACCTTCCCCTGTGCTCCGCTGGCCACAAACTGCAGTTTCTGTCCCATTCTTGCTCTTGTGCAGAGTTGCATTGGTGAGGGAAAGGCAACCAGTTTGCTTGCTTTGTTTGGTGCTTGAGGTATAGATACTGAAGGAAAACAGCGAGCCCTGCTTTCAGCCTGGCTGTGTGGATTTTCTGTCCCAGCACTGGGAAATGTTACCTGAAACTGGAGCTAACAGAGACCCTTTCATCAGCAGAGCTTTACCAGGATGCTGGCTACGATGGAGCGCATGCACCTACAGAGACACTGAAAGGAACCCTTTGGCTTACAGTTATTACCTCATTCACAGCAGTATAAGATGCTCTGCCGAATGCAAAGATTAGATTCTGAATTCAAGATCACTTCGAAGTACAAATTAAAATCATTCTGCTTTGTTGTACAGCAAGTCTTTTGCAGAGGCTTCTGAAGCCATTCCCACTTGGAGCAAGGCTGCAGTCAGGCTTTGTTGCTTCAAGCACATACCGTTTACCCCACTATTAGGTAACTGAATACGCAGTATTTATTGTGCCTGGTTTCTGCCAGCCTGCAGAGGGGAAAAAAAAATGCAAATGCCAATGTTTCTCAAAGTTAAAAGTACATGAAACACGTCCTTGTTATCAGGCCTTTGGTTTTCCCCTTTGATCAGCCGTCAGAAACTATCTACACTTGTGCTCTGTGACTGTACAGCTTCACAGCACACTCTCTGCCACTGACAGGTGGTAATAGAAAGGGTGAGAGACCGAGCCCTGCGGCAGGCGTCCCTTCCTCTGATAACGTCCAAAGTACCGGGTGATAACCGTTAGTAAACACTCGGGCAGCCGGTTAATCCATACATCAGCAAAGAGGGGCAGATAATTCTGAACTCTAATGGCACGGACAAAAGCACAAGGGCTGGCATCCAGGGATTTATATGGGCTGCAATGGTGACTTCTGGCTCCTGAATTTCATCAGCGCGCACAGCTTTGATTTATCTCCCTGCCTGGCTGCAGAGTAGATTCCTGGCACTAGAAAACCATCAACACTGAAATGGACCTCTACAAAATGGGACCGTGGCTCTCGTGAGATACACGCACTTGAACTCTGGATGAATCCCAGTTTGAACTGAGAGGAGGAATGACCAAATATTTCAACTTTTAATGGGTCTTTGGATTTATAAGGTTACTTCAGTCTCCTAATTTGTTTAAAGGCAAGGGTTCTTGAAGCTTGTTTGAGAAAATGCAGCGAGGAGGCTAAGTAATTTCTATTATGTCTGAGTCTCTGCAACATTTCCACGTTGTCAGCCATCCTTGCTGCAGGAGGAAAAGCAAAATTTGGTCTTTTTTGAAGCCTCCTTTTTCAAGTCATCCTTCATAGGGATTTTTGAGACCCCAAGGCCCCGCTCTGCTCATACCTCAGGAGCCTGCTGATTTTGGGTGCTCTCCATAAGGCTGTTCATGTGCCCTCCTGCCTATCGGGGGCTTCTAACTCCGCTCCCCACACCCAGCAGGGCAGTGATGAGCTCACACTGCTGTGCCAGAAACACTGATGAGAAATCTCTTCTCTGCTGGGGTCTGCTCTTATTTTGAAAGTGAGAAATGGGAGCATTTCTGCTCCTATAAGCAGACATATGAATAATAAGGCAAATGGCTTTTGAAGCTCTGCCAAGCTGACTGCATACGTGTACAAGGAGAAACTTCGGAGAGTGCTGGTCTCTGGTTCCAGAGATACTTGAGTGAGAGCAAAGGAGACAAGTGTAGCGTTACCTCTGCAATCAGGGCCAGGAGCTGCCAAAACTTCTTAGCAGCAACGTGTGAGGTGCAAGTGTTAATGTAGATGCAGGTTGGAGGGATTAACTGCACAGAAAGCTTTCTTGTAAAAAACCGAAAGGCTGCTGACGCTCGGGTTTTTATCTTCCCTCCCTTTGCACTCCCTTTCCGTGTTACGAGCACAGGTCTGGCAGCATCATTCCCATCTGGGTGTCCTGTCACAATTCCCCAACTTGCTGCGGGGACAAAGGGACTTTGCTCAGAGCAGGCAGGTCCCACACAGCACCAAGCACTGCCTCTGTGCCCCTCCTATGTAAAAAAAAAAAGAAAAAGAAAAGCAACACAAAAATCTGTTTTGGGAAAAATGAGGCTGATTAGGAGAGCTTTTCCTATGTTTTTTGCTGCTGCACCGACAGTCGGCAGAAGTATCAGAGAGAAATCATTTTTATCATTCTGATTCATCCTGGGTATTTTTACACCTTGGGAAATTCTCCTGCCAAGTGCCTGAAACCGCAGACGGGCCAGTTACTCCCCGGAGCCTCTGGGTGCTTTGTCCTACATACATCACTACCACCAGCACAAGGGCTAATGGTATTAAACTTAAACTGATAGTGGCTAACCCTATCTTTGCTATTTATTAAATTGTAATCTCTCTCTGGCTGCCTCACTCTCCCTTTGTCAGTCCCAGCATCTCAGCTGATAACGTATCAAATTTCTCATCGTCGGCCAGAGGGAAGTGTACAAATCAGACTCAGGGCAGCGTCCCTCTCCCCAAATCCCACTGCTGCAGACCTGGGATTACAAAGGCTGAAGGGAGGCAGGTGGCTACAGGTACATCCCCGACCAACTGCTGAAACCCTACAGCCAGCCATGGGTGCACGACCCCGCTGTGTGACAGCTGGCCCTTCTGCTGTCCCCAACACTGGCACCCGATGGTGGAGCCAGTTCCACCCGCAAGCAGCAATTTGTGCAGAAACAACTCAAAGCAAATCAGGTGCTACTGCAGTCAAGCAGCTACTTGTGAAATCCTGGTGAAACCTCACTGAAGTCCCTGAAAAAAAATGGCACCGGCTAAATGTGTGTGAGTGCTTCAGCCCACGGCGCGGTGCTTTCAGGCTGGCAGGATGTTTCCTTCTCTCCTTATTTACTGAAGTTGAAATCGGGTGGAAATGAAGAGCATCGGCAGCTCTGTGCCATGCCCCCTGCCTCCCAGACCCACTGCACTACAAACACAAACCAACGTCAAACCAAACGAAAGGGAACAAGCAGAAACCTTGGCTTAAACATTTAGGTCAAAAGTGCTCTGTGTTGCAATCCTGGCGTGTTTAGCTTTCCCTTGCCCCAAACACTCCCAGCTGATCCTGCTCCATACACAAAACTTTCCCATTAAAACCCATTTCCTCCCAGTACCAATCTCCCACCCATGTCCTCCCACTGATGTCGGCCTCCCAGCAGAGCTGCTCTGAATGCAGCAGTGCAGGATTGGGCCCTGCATCCTTCTGCCCAACACGCCTCACGTTGTCCTCATGGCAGAGGCTCTGCCATCACTCATACCAAATTACCTTGCTTAGAAGCACAGGATTTGTCTTTCACATTTCAATTGTTTCAAGGCTTTTAATAGAAAAGGAAAATAAATTCTACAGAAGGAAAGAAAAACACCCCAGCCTTGGAAGCTTCCCTTTGTTTCACAGCTAGCCTTAGCGACAGAGGCTGAGAAAATCAGGTTATTTTCTCCTCCGAAAAATCTAGTGCTAAGAAGTATTTTTACAAAAGATTTTAATGCCTCTAGTATGTTATTTTTCTAAGTCAAAACAGCCAAGCTAAATCTTTCACCATAGCGCTTTAATTCGAAAGCCAGGGGAAATTTTTTTCATTAAACCTCTGGACGGCTTTGTTTAAAGTATGAAATCAAGTAGCTCCATTTCCTGTCTTCTGAGGAACAGTAAATCAAAAAGAGAACGTTCTCCAAAAATACAGTAATGGTTCTATTAAAGAGCTTGACAGTTTTGAGCCTCACCTTGCATATTGCAACATAGGTGTGAGCAAAAATAACTGAGTAAACAGCAAAGGAAACGATCCGTCCATTTTAAGCAATGGAAGATGCGTCCAAGAAGATGTAGGCTGGGTGCTGCTGTGCTGGATGTGGAGGAGCAGAGGGGATGCACTGAGCTGCCCAGCGCCACCTCAGCTGCGAGTGAGAGCCCTACGGGATGTTAGAAACCAAGCATGGAAACTCCTTGCCCAGAGCAGTGAGTCAAATTATAACAGCCCATTTAAATATGAGTGGCTGAACTTTCCTACAAGGTTTGCCAACTTGCTTCCATGCCGTAAGTTTGTTACTGCAGGGGGGAATGCCACGGAGCACTGCCTGGGAGCTGCACAGATCCCCTCCCTGGCTGCGGTGGGAAGGGATGCTCAGACCTGCAGTGCCCTGTGCTGCTGCCCACGCTCTGTGCTGATCCCTGCTGGGCAGGGCACGTCCCGGCTGGCGACTGCAACAACTCAGCCATGTCCAGCTGTGAACAGAGGTGTGTGTGCTGACCGCTGCCCCTGGACACGATGGCAGCAGCGAGAGCCTTTGCGAGGAACTTCCTTACCACTGTCCCTCCCAAGGTGGTTTTTTTCAGAACTGCTCGCTTCTGCCATGAACAGAGCATTATTCACCAGCTCTGTCTCCTGCAAAGGCATTTCACTTACGGAGCCTTCTGCTGGAATGCCCGATCTCACGGGCAGTGAACACTCAAATCCCACTGGACTTTGGGATGAGCGCTGCTGCGAGGCTCCCGCGTGCCTTCTGGGTGCACAGCAGCTTGCAAACAAAAACACCTCTCACTCCTCTGCCACTGGTTCTAAATGGGTTCCAAGCAAAGGCGCAGCACTGGGACAAAGGAGCTGGCAGTGCATCGCAGTGTCCAGGCCTGCATGGTGAAAGCTTTGGACTGCCTCACCTTCCTCCTCCTCCTGCTCAGCTCCTTCCCCCTGCACGAAGGGTTAAGCCCGGGCTCAGGGTGAGTGTTTTGGGCCCAGGAATGGGGCCAGTGATCACAGCCACGGTGAAGGCTTTCGAACGGAGGGAAGAGCCTGTGATTTTCAGAGCTGGAACAGTGAGATGTTTTTATAAATACATAAATCTTTTCAAGGAAAAACAAATATAAGGGAAAGAATGTAAACATTATTGTAAAATGCATAATAAAACGTCTGCTGTTTGTTAATTTTGCTCCTTATTATCCAGTCTATCTCTGCCTCCGATGTTGAAACATCGATGTTGCCTTATTTTTTTTTTTAAACTCTCTTATTCATTTAAAAATAGTTTCCTGCATGTTATATGAATAAGCAAAACCTAAGGTCCTAAATCCAGGAGAACTTTGAAGTATGAAACCCACGGTCTATGGGAACTATGTTTTCATTAATCAAAGTAGATGTTTCTAAAGCCATCAGATTTATCATGACTGGATTTCATATGTGAAACCCAATATACACACAGACATACACTGCTTGTCCTTTCGGATTAGCTCTGACCTTTTACTCTCCTTTCTGAAGGATCTGCCTTTCCTCAGAGCAAGGCTGCCCCGCGTTACCATCAGCCAAAGGAGCCTTGACGGAGGACGCGTCCAACTTCCAGCTCTGCGTCTGGGCTAAGGTCAGAACACAAATGATTAAATGCATTTGCTACAGCTGCCTCTGCCTCGGACGCTCCCTGAAATTTGCTCCACGCCAACCCGGTGGGATCGAGGGACCTGCGTGTCATCACCGCACTGACCCCAAGCACCCGTGTAGCACCGCAGCTCTGACCCCAAGCACCCACGTGGCACCACAGCACTGACCTGAAGCACCCATGTGGCACTGCTGCACTGAACCAAGTGCCACAGCCAAGCTCAGACTCCCCACGTTGGCGGAAGGACAAGGCAAAGAGCCATGGCAGGATGCGATGCCCCTCCAGTGCAGGACTTCAAGGGTAAAAGCCAAGAAATGGGGGTCTGGGGCTGTTTGTGCTGCAACTTTGTGGTACAGAGGTTGGCTCTGCCATCTCGCAGAAGGTGGAGATGAGCGCTGGCTCTGCCATGGGGACAGGGTGACTACAGTAGAACTGGATACCATTTCAAGAACAAAATATCCCTTTGATAATAAAATAAATTATCAGGGAAAATATTCTTTTCCTCTGGAATAGCAAGATTCTTGCCTGTTTTAACTCTTTACAGCTTTGGAACATCAGAACGCCTGGAAAATATCCAGAATGCTACAAGCAGTGCCAAGCTGCCCCTAGAGCCGAGCGTGTCTCTAACCCAGCGCTCATGGAACATCCCATAGCCGGGTGGCTCTGCATGGGGCTGTGGGCATGGGGTGGCTGTGGGCCGTGCCCTGCACGCCAGGCACTCCACCTGGTGCTCCTGCAACCTCCAGCTCTGGAAATTTCATTAAAAAAGGATTCACAAGAGATCTGCGGCACTTTTTAGTTTTAGCGGAGTTGGAAGTGTTTTCTTGTGGTATTCACATACTTATAATTCTCGGTCCCGGTTAAAATTAGAAAATCCAGAGACTTTTTTTCTCCTGGTGAAATTTCCCACTCTCACAGACTCAGGACTTAGTTAAGCTTACGGCAAGTTGATGGCTGAGATTTGTGACAGTGCTTCAGAAATTTACCTGCACAGTAAACTCCATTACATCTTAGCAAAGGCATTTTTAGCCTCTATCTCGCTTTGCTTTCCACCTGAATAAAACCTGCAGTTTTACAATGCTCCAGTCTCTACAGTGGCTCCATTGGTAAAAACTGTAAGACACAGGGAGGATCCACCTGTGATACACAGGTATGATCCTTATTGGCTTCCCATCCACAGGACAAGGCAATTCCCAACTTTGTGTGGCTGTCTGCAGCCCTGCGCTGCCCCAGTGCCCTCATCTCACAAGGCAGAAATTGCCCGATTCTACTGGAGGGACTTGACTTATCTACTGCTACTTCCTTTAAGAAAACAGCAAGACTTATGGTGCTTGCTACCAACCTTGTGGCACATGCAAACACACACATGTACACACGTACACAGGACACAGACCACGAAGGGCCCACGTCTGCCCATGTGTAAGGAAAGGCCTGACAACTCACTGGGGTTTTCCGGATAACCAGGCTCTTATGTTACACTTTGAGACACAAGTGTGGATTTGTCACATTGCTTGAGAATTAGTGGTAACTCTCTGAGCCAGGGAATTTAATTCTGATTGTTTCGTTTGAATTAAAAAAATCTTAGTGTTGAAAAAACATTGGAACTGTGCTATATACTAATATATCACTCACTCTGTAACAGGAGAATCTTTTTTTGTGTGTAATAGAAACAAAGAATGTAATGCTTGGAAAGGCCAACTCCATCCGGGCTGCAGTGATGGCCTGGGCCAGTTGCTGCCCAGCAGCACAGCACAGCACACCCAGCCCCGCACCCCGGTGTCAGCAAGCACTGAGCACTTGTGGTTTCCAGCCCCTGTGCAGAAACCATTGTATCTGAGTCTTCTGTAGTAGGGGTTTCCATGTCAGTAAAGCAGCTCCCTGCCAGACACCCATGATTGAGGAGAAATACCATTCTTCTGATGCTTTGTGCAGCAAATCCCCCTGCGTTAACATTCGGTGTATTAGAATTGCATCTAATACCAGGTGCTCAGCCTGCTGTAACCACAGCTTCCCTGCTCATATTCTGCAATACTTCACAAACAGCAGGAGATGGATCCCGATACTGAACTGGAGTGACAGAGATGCCCGTGTTCAGGGCTGATGTAAGAGCACAGTGCTGCCAACATCAAAACTGCTTTGGAAACTCACTCTTGCTACTGAGCTACCGAGATCAGTGAATGGAGGCGAACATACAGAACATACCTACAGCCAAATCCTACGAGCTATGAGCACTGAAACAAGGAGTTGTGCTGCTCACAGGCAGGGAGAGCTGGAAGACTGAGGTGCAGCCCCCAGGGCAGCAGCAGGTCAGTGCCCCACACAGGCCATGCCAGACGGAGTTGGAAGGAGCCGTGCAGTGCTGAGCAGACACCCCCAGCCAGCTCCGGGTGATCTGGAAATGGCCCAACCCAAGTCTGTATGTTCCTCCAAGAACATTAAGAAAATGTGTTTCTTTAAGGACTAGAAGGAAATGTGAAATTTTATGTTTAGAAAATAATAAAAATTCGAAAAACATTCAACTGGTTTCCATGTAAGCCTTCCAAGTCAGGATAGATAAATTCTTTTGGCCTGATTCTGACTTCATTAAAAGCGTGTGCCAAGCTGCACGAGCTATCTTAGCTCCAACAAGGACTGGACCTACAAAGCACTGAAATCTCTGGTCGCAAGCCAGCTTAAGTATATACTTCATTTTTAGCAAGCAAACGGCCACAGCGACTTGAAGGATTGTATATATATGCTGAAGGTTATGGGTGTGCTCAAATGTGCTCTGGAGCAGGGCCAGAGCGCGCGGCGGCTCTCAGCAGCGGGGCTGCATCCCCACTGATGGCTGCAGGATGGAGGGACCCCGTCCACGCGGCCCGACGGCTGCTCCGAACACGCTGCGGAGGTTCTGCCCTTGTCACTTGTGTTATCCATCAGAGCTCTGCTGGCTGCGTAAGGCAGAGTGACACTGCAAGGTGAGATGATGGAGTGAAAAAATTATTGCGGCTGGCGTGTCCTAGCCTACAGCTTTCGGTCACTTAACTCATCGCGCTCTCATCCTCAGACACGGCAGTGTGCAGAGGGCAGGAGGTTCACCCTTCCACATGCCTCCTGTTTGCGCTCAGCGATTTGCAGCAACAACTCCAACCCAAGGAGGACTGAGGCGAGGATGGCTTGCTGCTCTTGGAAGGAGAGAAAGTGGGTACACAGCCCCAACAAAAGCAAAAGAACCAAGTGTAAGAGGGAGGTCTGGGCATTCATGTTGTGCTGTTAATTCACGAAATGCAGCGCACTCTAACTCTGAAGCAGGACAAATGGGTTTTTATAGTCAATGTTCTTATTTCTTCCTTCAGGAAAAGCCATTTTGGAACACTGGCAGCAAGGGCATGCTTTGCTGTGATGTATGGAGCAGTGTAACCTATAACGTAATTTGGGATTGACCATTCAACCAGAAGCCACCAAAAGACCACAGGAATCAGGGATACAGCGAGAGACAAAGGAGGAACCTCAGCATCTGCACGGCCAAACCTCAATGCCCCAGACCCCTCACTGATCCCATAGGCCCCATCCCTGCACAGTGCTGGGAAGAACCACTCAAGCTTTTCCCTCCAATCTCCTCTGGGATCAGCAAAGCTCCCCCAGGAGGGCTGATGCAGCCACCCAGCTCTGCAAACCTTCACAGCATTTAAACCCAGTGATAAAGCTGTTCTCTGCCTCACAAAGTCCCTTCGCTGAGCAGGAAAGCCGTCCAACCTCACAGGAACCCACAGCTCCATCAGGTACCTTAAGTCCTCATGCAATCCCTAAATCCCCCTGCAAACTCTCCTTGCCTGCTGGAAATAGCTCGAGACGATCATCATCACGCTGCTGGACACGGCGAGACAGAGTCAGAGTGCTGCAGTCTGCCATGCTGGTGGGCAATAAATATTCTACTGAAATCATAACTCGAGCATATTTTGAAGGATAAACCTGCTAGTAATAACTAGGAATCAAAAGAGAAGATTCTGATTTTTATGCCAGAAAGCTAACAAAAATCTTCAGTGCGTTATAAACAAGTATCTATCATTATAAACTAAGTGCAGCATGTAAAAATCCAAAGATGGAGTTTATTGTCTTTAATGGCTGAGAAATGACAAGTGTGTTTGGTTGAAAAGGAATTTAGAGAGAAGTAGTTCTGTACAAGAACCAAAATCCATCTTAAAAAAAATAAAATCACTGCTGACAGCTTTACAGTAGAATTAAGCCTCTCTGAACTCTCAGAAGTGGGGCTAATCGTGAGGTTCTGGGGAACTCAACACAGAACAGGGATCTGACTATCAGGGGGATCCTCTGGTCACGTGGGAGCTGCTCACATGCCCTCACGGGAGGGAACTCACTCCTGAGATGGCCAAGGAGAGCTGAGAGGTTTGGCAATGGCTGATGGAGACCTGAGAGCAACGCAGTACTTCTGGCATGGGGCTGCCTACATCCAGGCACGGTGCTTCCTGCAGTGGGCAAGCTGAATGGTGGAAGCTGTCCAAGGGGAATCTCTCAGAAACCCTGGACAGCAGCAAAAAATGTGACAAAAAACTTGCCAAATGTTTTAGTGTGCTGCTGAAAGATCAAGGTGGAAAAAGCCTCTGCTCTGGAAGCCCTGGAACAAAGACAGACTTTCCTGGAACGGAGCGCATAGCTGTTCAAACATAAACCAGCCATCAAGCAGTGAAGCAAAGACACAACAATCACCACTTCACAGACTGAGAGAAAAAGGAAAGGGGGGAAATGAAGTAAAATCTTTGCCAATGCCAGGTACAATCATCTCTCTGTGCGCAGACTGATTTAAATCGAGGGAAAGAGAGAAAAAAAAGTGGGGCATTAAATGAAAAACTACTTTTAAGTGCAACAAGTGAACACGTTGGAAACACATCCTGGGAGAAGCAGCTTTTCCTAAGCACTCCAGCACGACGAGGCACCTCTGATCATTAAAAAGGTCAGCAGAGGCACGAGTGGTTTCCACAGTGCAGCAGGGAAGCGGTGCTGGGGAGCGCTCCAACGCGAGGAGATGGCGGCGCGGCTCTGCTGCCTGTCTGCCGTGTTTATGGATGTTCCTGCTAGCCCAGGCACGGTTTGGGAACATGGATCATAACACTGCTTTTATACCCTATAAAAGCACACTGTGAAGTGATGAGAAATGCGGATTGCTGAGTTGGGCCAGGCGAGTCCGTTATGAAGTAGGAGCATACTTTTCCGTGAGGCATTTTACAATGCAAAGAGTAATTCTTTTCTTGCTGTGAAAAAAAAAAATAAAATAAAATTGGGACCCCTCCAGAGCATGTGTTTCACAAATCTCCAAAAAGTGGAAAACAAGATTCCAAGAGGAGAAGGGCAGGAGGTGCAGTGAGAGCAGTGGCTGGGGCTGGCCTCCCGCACCCGGGGCAGACAGGGACTCTGCTTCCTGAGCTGCTCACCTGCTGTCTGAGCCTGGGGTGGGACGGGGGCACTCACTGGAAGCCGGTTTCCTCCCTGTGATCCCTCCAGATTTTGCTTAGATGCAACCAAAACAGGAAGTGAGATTAGGGATCTTTTAGACCACCTGCATTTTCTGCTTCCTCAACTCTAGAGCTGCCTTCTTGTTCCAAGGTGGGGAATTAGCATCTCAGCACCTCCAACCCCTGACCTCTGTACCTCCATGAAATTAAACACTGGCTAATTTTCATCTAGTTGGACACTTTGAAAACAACAGAGGAAGTGGGATCTATCCTAACTTTCTGTGAAATACTCACGCTGGAGAGCTGCCCACTGTGCTGGAAGCGGCTTCCCAAGGCTCAGCACTGCCAGAGCACAAGGAGAGCTGCCCTGTAACGACACAGCCTGCCAGGTGCACATCTCCACGCTCCTCATGGCAACTGTGAAAGCAGCACTACATCTGAACTGTATCATTACAGGTGTTTGTCAGGCGGGACAAGAGAAAGCACCACCTGAAGAGGTTGCACCGGTTCCTCCTCCTGCCTTTTTTCTCCATCTGTACAAAGGACGTAGGACAATACAGCTCCCTGCCTCTGTTTTTTCCCTGAAGAAATCGCTGGGAATGGTCTGAGGTCTCAGTAGCAAGTCAGCACAGACCACTGCTCATAGAAGACCTCCTGCAGCTAACAATATGACTTCGGAACACCTTGAAAATCCAAACCAGATGAGCGCTGTGCCCATCTACATCAAAAAGCTGCTGTTTTTCCAGCCATCCTGTTGTTAGGTCAGAAAGCCTTCGCTTCTGCAGGCATCAAAAGTTTTAGAGAGATTTAGAGAAACCATGCTAATACTCATAGCAGTGAAGATAAACAGCCTAAGCCGAACTGGAAATCTCACTGTTCATAAAGAATGAAATTCACCTCCGTGCTGAGAACAGGCACAAGGCCAATATACCATTTAAGATCCATTTTCAGGGCTTAGTATGACTTAAGTGGTGTGCAGAGCCTGGGTTAGCCTTCGGCACGGAAGGGGATTTCACCCATAATGAACGAGAGAGAGCCAACAGCACAACTGCCTGCAGGACCTCTGACAGGCTGACGGCTGCAGGAGCCCCATAATCCAATCGACTCGTAACCACCGAGTCCACCTACCCCTCTCCTAAAAATAATGGGTCCAAGACAAAGGAAGTGGAAATTAGATGCCTGTGGTGAATTGCAGAGAGCCAAGGACCTTATAAGATATCCAGTACTTACATCTACACTTAATTAGGAGTGAAACTGCAGACATGAGACCTCAACATGTGGTATTCACATGTGGGCTCAAAAATGCTGTCAAAGAGAGTTTTCTTCTGGTTAAAACGCTGAGGATATGATGCAGAGAGAAGGCCCAGAGACGGCTGACAGACAGCCCCAGCTGCCTACAGGGCCACGTCGTGCTCCGCCAGCCCTACCGCGGGCTGCTGTGGCTCCCAGGGCAGATGCCAGGCTCTGCCGGCGCACCCTGTGCAAGTCAGAGCACTGCAGAGAGGTCCCAGGATGTCTTTTGCAAGCACTGATCAAGCAGTTAAACCTAAACAAGGAGAAATCTGAAATTCAGATGTTAGTGTCAAAACTAATAGGAAACAGGACGCAGTTATAATGCACATACAGTGGTCCAAACTCTGCACTCAGTTACAACGCAGTGAGTCCAACACGAGCGCAGGGAAAACGCGTTCTGTTGCACATTAATGAGGAATTTTGTCTCGTAGACTTAAAAATAAACTTGTAACCTTTTCTGACCCTATGTAAAATCCCAGCAAGATTTTCTCCAGGTATGGGCTGAGGACAGAACTGCTTGTTATCCTAATATGACTTGGGCTCAGAGATGCCCACAGCAGAGCAGGGGTCTCCTGGTGAAATCCCATTCCACCAAAGCCAATGGGAGCTGCGTCAAGGTGCTCAGCGAGGGCAGGATTTCACACCACAGCTGTGAAGGGGCACCATTTGCTGAAGAGAAACATAAATTAAAACACAAAAGCTCTTCCAAGGCTATTTTAAACAGATTTTAAAGAAGGTCTGAAACTTAATTAATTGAGTGCAAATATCTGGATGTCATCTTTACACCATTTATGAACAATTCATCACAACTCGTGTTTCTATGACACTGCAGTGAGTTGGACTAGCTCTCCATGCACAAAACCAGAGACATCTGCAAATCGGATTTAAAATCTTTTTTTTTTTTTTTAAAGGAAAAAAAAATGATTAAAAGTTGAAGAAACACTTCCATATGGAAGAATCTTACCCCAACAGGTCACCACAAAGACACTTCAAACACAATAAAACAGGAAGCGCTAAAAAAAGCATAGCAGCTCACAAAAACCCCCACAACCTATTCCACAGAAAAAAATACATGTCACCCTGGGTAGCTCTGCACAGTTCAGAAAAACCATTTGGCAGAGTAATGTGTCTTTAATCTGCCCAATTTGCTTATTATAGTAAAGGGTTAGAGGAATTTTCAAGCAGTGGCCAAAAATACTACAATGATCTCCTCCTCTTGAAAAGTAAACTTACTTAAAGCGAATTAATTTCTCCGACTTGAATATTTCAAAGTTGAAAGTGCCCCCAGCAAACGAAAAGAAAGCTGCTGTTGGTGAAGCACTGCTTGCTTGCTCCAGCCCAGGACCCCAATCGTTTCCCGGAGTCCAACTGCACCCATCTGTGCACCAACCTGCTGAGTGTTGGGTGTGCAGGCCTCGCAGACCAGGATCATGGTTTAGAGGGGATGGATATAAGCTAAGTAAAGCACGTCCAGAGACACACACTCTGCTTTTTGTCTACCTTCATACAGACGGGGCACAGCACGATTTTAGTTGATGTTATTACTGCCCTTGTCAGCTCCTCCGATCTGAGTCTTTGCTCATTTGCAGCCTAACCGTTTGCAAGAGTGCAATGCCAAAATTTCAGGTTACCTACAGTCAGAAATCAGCACATGTGAGCAACTTCCAAACAGCTGTGCTGTGGATGGGAAGCACTGATCCGGGGCTCTCCTCCCAGATGCTGGTGCTATGGAGATGCCCAGAGAAGGCTGACAGAGATAATAACAGGGAAGTGACAGAAATCAAGGCTGCCGGCTCTTGATATTTAATATCCACGACTTGAAAGACGGAAAGGTGCAAAAAGCTTAATAGTATTTGTAGCCGAAATTAAAACTTTAAAAGGAACTTATACAGAGCAGTAATGTATGCAATGACATCTGGGACTGTAATCAGCAAACTGCTTTCAAGAGCTGCCAAAGCAAACAGCCAAATAACAAATCCACTTTACAGATCATCAATCTGGTCGGGCACTTGCCAAGGTAAATAGTACAAGGCTGAAGTTTGCTTTGCAAACCAGTGAGCTGGGAGTTCAGCACGGCCCGCTTCCAGGACAGCAATGCTGGGGCAGGGTCCTCGTGGGTTTGTGTCCAGGAAAGTTCAACAATTCAATATCCAGCCAGCGACCAGGGTGCAATGGGAGATGAAATATAACCAATGTTAGGGATTAAAAGAAATACAGGAGGCTCAGGTTGTGTTCGTAACTCACCTAAAGGTGACAACTACTCACGGTGGTACAAGTCAAACTCAGATAATGCAGAGTTTATTGTAACACTGCTCTGCAGATTGGGCAGCATTTCATGGGAACTCCAAACTCAAGACTGAAAAAAATTAGTAGGAAATGAACCTTCTTTTATTTTCAAATGAGATAAAATCTGGCTCCAACTACCATATTTTACATTTTAGGGAAGAGGATATAAAACATCAAACAGAGATTTTTTTTTTCATTATGAATGCAAGAAAGATAATTTATGGCGGCTGCAAAACATTTATTTAAGAAGTAAAGCCTTCATGTTCTGTATACAATTTATAGGGTTGTAAAAGAAAGAAGTGGAACAACTGCAGCCATAACATGTGCATTTATGAATAATAATTGTAAGCTCGTTTTGTTAAAAACAACTTCTGCTTCAGAGTTCATTCTTCAGTTGACTGGGAAGGCACAGAATCATTCAGGTTAGAGAAGACCTCTACGACCATCAGAGTCCTCAAATGCGACCTCGGATTTGTTTAATGCTACGTTCTTGGCTCAAAGAAAAGGGAAGTTTGGTAGAAAATCACCAGGCAGTGCATGTCAGGAGCTGAACACAGTGACTGCAGGATGCATGTGTGATGTTTTTCAACCAGGGAGGGACAGCATACTCCTACTGGAAGCTGCTTCAGCTCCGACTTCGAGCACAAATATTTGATGTTCATGGCAGCTGTGCAGTGTTGCAACACGGACACAGGGCTGCCTGTTGCATGCAGCTTCTGGGTGTAGGGAACGCGACCTGGTGTAGGGAACCTGCTTTGGCAGGGGGTTGGACTCGATGATCTCTGCAGGTCCCTTCCAACCCCTACAATTCTGTGACTCTGTGATTCGCATCGCCTCACCTCACTGCTGGGCAGGAATGAACCACTTCCCTCACTGCAACCAAAGCCCTTTGCCTAAGCGTTGTTGTTTATAAACATAACCCAAATGTGATGAAACTGGCCCAGTATTTACTGCAAGAAAGGTGACTATCAGCACAGCTGGAAGGTGGCACAGAGCTACCACACATGGGTGCAGGCAATTAAACGCACAGTTGTCCTCTTTTTTTTTTTTTTTGCTTTTTTGCTTCGATTTGTCCTTTATTTTGGAGGACAAAATGCAGCAGTGCTGGGCACTGCACTGCTCAGGAGGTTGCACAGGCGCTCTGCCTGCACTCGGCCACAACACGCAGAGCAGCAGCAGTCTGCTCCGCGCCCGCGCTCTGATCAGCATCACCTGTTTTTCAGTTATGCCAAGTTCCTCAAACAGTTACTCCAACTTTTTAGCTAATCAAAGCACGATGAAGCATGGGAACAATTTAGGACTGCAGTTTGAAATAAGTAAGTGGATCCCCCACAGGCACAAAAAAATCCTGATGACGAATTGCTCATGCTAATCAAGAGATCCTGCCTTTGCAATGCGTCGTGTCTCAAGAACGTATGAACAGCAGGGCCAAGTCCCCACTGGGAGTGCATGGCATGGGCAGCTCTGAGGGTCTCAGATCTCCATGTCAGATGCAGCATTCACCCTGTTTACCCCATACCCCAATCCCCACCGCTTCCCTTGGTGAGATGCTGGACTGTACTCACGGGGCTATTTGCTACTTCTGGTGAGCTCCCTTCTACTTCTGTTCCAGTGAAAAGCAACAGCATCTGGTATCACAATGTAAACAGATAGGGCTGCCCCAAACACGGAGCTTTCAGAGGCTTGGCAGGATTGCTGCTCTGCGCTGTGAGGAGCTGCCGGTGGCCAAATATACTGATAAAAAGGATGTGTAACTCCTCAACACTACCCATGATGGAAACAACTGCAGCTCTCACTGGAGGTCAGGACGCACACGAAAACAAGCCTACATGTGTAGCAGATTACAACAAACACATGGCCAAGATGGACTTGACAGATCAAATGTTGGAATCATATGATGACACATGGAAAAGTGGAGTTTTGCAGGGGAAAAAAGCAACCGAGAGCCCATATGTTCAATTAGCAAGATACAAAGCTTTTGTTGTATACCAAAAATAGCAAAGAAAAGTCTGTTGTCATTTTTGGATATCCAGATGTGTTTCATTTCCAGCTTCACATCTCAACGTGTGGACCTGCCTGAAGTTGAAAGAGAGGAAAGTGTGGCAATGGCTGAAGGGTGCAATTACATCAAAACTCTTCCTTCCAAAGAGGGGTGACTGCGCTGCCCGCACCTTGTGCTGCGCTCCAGCACTTGGAGCCATCGCTGGGCTCTTATGGACCCACTCAGAGCAAGGACAGCATCGGAGTGGGGCTGTTACCCTTAAGTATCGTTCCCCCTCCCATTAAGACCTGCCTCTGTTTCTGGTTACTTTGAAGTACCCCGTTTTTTTTCAGTGGATTGTAAGGGAATTGGGATTTTTCTCTCCTCAGCACACTCACAATGGGCAGAAGCAGACGCCAAGTCACGAGCACCACACCAGCTACCTGGCCAGAGCCCATATAAAGAAAACACCCGTCTATAACCAATAAACACAAGTTACTTAGGTAGCACTCAAACAAAACCAGATACTCTCATCTACTGCAGATTTCCCTTTTCTCATATTATCCTTTCACTGTTTATGAACTTAAATTATGTTCAAACCAGGAACATTTGCTGGAGATGTGACTTCCTGGAGGAAGCCCCAGGTATGCTGTCAGGCCTGGGAGGATTTTGGTCCAGCAGCCTCTAAGGAAGCAGAGGTGAAGCTGCCCAGGGCAGCAGGGCTCAGCGTGATGAGATCCTGCTCGGGCTGATGACTCCATCTTGCAGCACACACCCCACAGGCAGCAATGTGTTTTCCCCAAGCGTGGCTGTGAGGCAGTATTATTATCTCTCATTCCCAAATGGAAAAACTGAAGCAGGCAGAGATTAGGTTACGTGCCCAGGATCACCCAAGAAGCCTGTGGCTGTGTGGGGATCAGACCCTCGGCTGGCCGGACCTTGCCCAGCTCCCAGCCACACCACCATCCTTCCTGAATGCTTTTATGTAGTTATATTTATCTTTATGTAGGGTCATCTTGGCTCCCATTATGAAAAGCACATCTGGTTTACAGTCCTCAAATTGCCTGTGTAAGGGTTAAATATTCAAATATAATATTATTCCTGGCATTTATGGAAAAGTTTCTCGGTGCCGATTCCAAAATCCCATGGCTTCTCTGATGCTGCTGCTCTGTATCACAGATAGTTATAAACGGGCTTGTCACTTCCCTATCTGTGAGTAGATAAAACTGAAGCACTTTCTCCAAAGATTTAAAATTAGTCTAAATGATGAGAACGCAGCTGCATGTTTGCATTTGCTAATGCTCCCATTTGAATTTTTTGATCACAGAACTGTTATCAGAGTTACAGGAAGAAGGAAAACCAGCGAATGCTCCTGCAGTGACCTATGCATGTCCAGCATAATCCTACGAGCTCAAGTTCCTTGCGTTAGAGAGCCTTTGTCGTAAATTCTCAAATCATAAAACCCCTGCGGGACTGCAGGGAACAGCTGTAGTACACAAAAGGTTAATCAAAAAATAAATGACACTAACAACCACCAAATGTAAACAAGCACCTCTTACCACGATAATCTCATTGGCACTACTGCAAAAATTATTACTGAAAGAACCACAAGCGGCAAAGCCACCAGCGTGGATCTGTACTTAGCGATCTATTCTAGGCACTGCCTCCACCTGGGAGTGTGGTTAAATGTTTTATTCCTGATTCAGCTAAACCAAAAATGCTGTGCTTTGTCTCACAGTCCTGTTGGGCCATCCAGACCACTTGAGAAACCTCGTTGTACCCCAAGCAAGCAGCAGCAGGCATGGTGGCCAACGGATGCCTGAATCCACCGCTGTTCCTACTCTCCACTGCGTGTGTGAGCAACTTAGTTCTTCTCATGTTGTGTGGCGTGTTGTACTGCTGTGTGTAAAGACCAGAAAGAAAAAGGAAGATTTATTATCACAGTCTATCTTCCAGGTTAGTAATGACTGACAGACTTTATGTTTGTCTCCGATTTTTGTTTCCAACCAATATAACGTATAAAGAAAGAAGAGGAGCAAGTAAGACACCTTGCACTCAGAAAGCAGCAGACAAGCAAACACACCAGGTCGTCGTTGCCAGGATCATGTGCTACAACGTGGGGTCTGCCCAGCAGGTGCCAGGAGCAGGGAGCAACCTGCTCCCCAAGCAGCCCAGCAAAGCTCCTTGTCCCTGCACTGCAGACAGCGCTGCTTCCCACCGGGTAACAAAGCGCAGCCCCCAGGGAGGTCTCATTACATGTCATCATGTTTTTCAATTCCTTTAAAAAAGATGTGTAAGGAAGGATATCAGCAGGCATTGTTTGGAGGGCTACTGATAACCACACCACATATGAAGAAACGCCTGGCGTTTCCACCTAATCTGTACCATGTGCAAGACCAAGATACCGTGTTGTTTCTGCAAATGTTCAATTAATTATTTTTGAATAGATCGGCCCGAGATAAATCCAGCCAAAACAACACGGAGAAAACACATTCCACAGACTGAAGGCAGTTGGACAGAAAACCTTCCTGCACTCGTTAAGCGTCGTGTCAGACATTCAGCAGGCACCACGCTTTTTAAAGATCTGTTTACTCCATCATTACTAATATTCAAGATACATTTAAAGTAAATAGGTTAGGAAAGCATTTGATCTCATTGCTATGTAGTGCAGAATCCCGGTAGACTAAATTTCCTGGTACAGGGAACTATTCTTAGATTCCTTGAAATCCCGACTCTCAGCTACTCCAGCGATAGCACAAGCACTGCTCAGGCAAGACCAAATCACTGTCATGAGCAAAGAATCAGCACAATTTACTTAATAATCTCATCAGGACTATGGCTCTAATTCAGCAGAGGTTCGGGAGCTGATTAAGACCATGCCTTGCTGAATTCATGAGCTAAAGCCTAAGCCAACGTCGCTCTTTGGGATGTGAGCTCCTGCCCACTGCCACAGGCTGCTGTCTGCCCAGCAGTGAGTGCCCGCAGAGCTGTTTGCATGGCTGGGTCTTTGAGTAAAAGCCCTGCAAAGCTGCTGGGGTTTAGTGGTAGCAGCAGGAGCATCCACTCTGGCACCAGAGCCAGTCTGAAAGATTCCCCACGCCATGAGCTTCCCAGCCCTTCTCCTGATTGCCATCCCATTGCGACAGCTCACCACACGGTTCTGCTCATACATGTGTTAAGGAAACGCGTTCCACTTGATGACTGAAACAATGCAAGAAAGGGAAAAAAAAAAACCCAAACCCACAAACACCAAAAGCTTCCAGCAGCAGAGGGGAAATGAACTGTGGGGTTGAAAGGAGAAGGCAGGGTCAGGGAAGGGCTGGGAGCCTCTTAAACTGGCTTTGCTGCAGGATAAGATGCTCATGTAACTACACCCTTATTAGTGTTATTTTTTTAAAGCTGGATCATTTCAGATCTGCTTTAAAAACATGTCATAAATGAGATCTGCTGCAATGGAACAGTAATATGGGACTGCAGCTGGAGCCAGAATGGAGCTGTGCTAATTTAGGCCAGCTGAAGACCTGAGCTTGTATTACCCAAACTGGTGTATTCTCACCAGTCTGAATGGGGACAAGTTCCTAACTGCCCCTTGCACTACTGTTCCCACAAATGTAATACCTGTCTAAAAGATTAATTTTCTTGGTACTAAAGATTAAACAAAACAAACAACCCCCCTCTCACCTTCACTAAAGCTACTGCTTTAATTTAGGGTTTCATTTCAAAACAGCTGGAAAATTTCCAGATCTTCCAAGTTTAGCCCAAAAATAGAAAATACGTTCTGCAACTGATTTTGAAGATCTGTTCTGTTTATTTATTTATTTTCTAATTCTGCTATTATCACTATGGCTCTTTAAAAGCGCGATGTTTCGAGGTGGCTTCCCCACCAAAACCAGGCAGAGAAGCACTGACAGCAGCAGCTGGGGTGGTTCTGTTCCTGGGACAGTGGCACAGCGGTGCTGCTGCCACTGGACACGCAGCCTGAGCGCAGCTCCTGTGGTCCTTTGCTACGCATTGACACCTACTGCTTGTTTGTAACCTACAGCCATGGCTGAGGAGGAGGGGAGGAGGAACGACACATGCACACCCTGTGCTTTTCCTGTAGAAGAGGCACAACCGCAGCCCTGCCTCTGCTGCAGCACCCGCGGTGCAGCCTTGGGCAGGTCACTTCATCTCCGAAGCTGTTCTACAGCTGTCTCAGCTGCACAGACAGTTAATACATCCTTGCACTGAACAGCATAACTCACTAATGCCTATAAAACAGTTGGTGCTTTCCACATGCAAGTGTTAGGAGGAGGCGGGGTGTTGCTGCTCTTTCAAGGAAATGTTCTGTGGCAATTACATTGTGAGAGACACCCTGGCTCTGCCAAATGACAATATTAGGAAAGTATGTAGACAAAAGCCAAAAGAGAAAACCTTTTTAATTATAATTCTGGCACTTAAGCAACGACTCCTATTTACAAACCCCAATGCAAGCTACTCGTGCTCCCTCCGATGGATGCGCACAGCTGGGGCTGTGTGGGCACAGAGCTAGCACCTCCTCAGCCATCTGAGTGCGTGCATCTTACAGAAGGAGAAAAATGCAAAGGAGAGGGCCAGGGAGGACTGGGCACCCCTGAAGGATGGTGTGGTCAGGGCCCGGCTGGGCTCCCCACTGGTCTGCTTCCTCATGCACGCCTGTGATTCTCACCCATCAACGTGACAGCTGGGCCTGCAGGCGTTATTAGTCTCTTAGTTCTGTGGGGAACAGCACAGGGCCTGCAGGAAAGGCAAAGCTACAAACACAGAGCAAAGCCTGGTCGTATCGCTACAACTCTGCCCAGTGCCCAGGCCTGCCCTGCTCCCCCCAGCATGGCAGCCAGGCCTGCCTGCCTTCACAGGAGCCTTCCTGCCTCACCACACGGTGCTGCTGACACACGCTGCATAAATAATTTATTGTGGAGGCAGATTAAAGTTACAAGGCATTAAATCTCACACTCGCAGCTTCTCGTAAGTGCTCAGAGTTGCCAGGCCTAGGGCTTGTTTGAGTAACCCAAAGAGGAAAAATTCACAGTGCTCCCATGGTATGAGTTAAAGTAAGCTACTTTTTATTCCAGTTTGGAAAAGGTTAAGTAAAGCGAACCCTCAGATCAACGCTACGGGACTGAAGGAACGAGTTACAAGGAGAGGAGGAAACTCAATCATATCCACATGAAAGATTCTGACACCAAAGAGACCTCCAGATTTTCTTCTGGTGACTCCATTAGATAAAAACACACATCAGCCATGGTGAAAAAAGATAACAATCCCTACTTCTGCCAACAGGAGCCATCTCCTCCATACCGTTTGGCAGAAACCTTTTCACGATACCCACATACTGGCATTGAGGAGCCTTCCCTGGCACACGCTCCTCTGCACCATGTTTCACTATGACATTCCCAAGCATCCATGCCTTACAGTGCTAGCACACATCTCTGCCCAGACAGCTTCACCACCATCACCCACCTCTTTTCTCCTGTAGGCTTTCCCTATGGAGCAGCTTGCTGCACCCAGAGGTCTCCCTGTATGGACAAAGATTTTCAGTCCAAGTTCAGACTCGGACGTAATGGTCTGAATGCAAATACTCATCACCAAAGCCATACCACGGGAAGCTGTTTCAGCACTTCTCTTTTGAACTTAATAAGATCTTTTTCCAAACGACCATTATCTGTGAAAAATCAGAAAATGAAACTATGCATTCTGAGAAACAATTACAGTGGGGAAGGGAGTTGATATTATCCAAATTCCTTTCATGAAACCCCAAACCAAGATGCTCAGGGACTGCATTTCTCACAGCAGCTATTTCTGCTGAGCGGCACCACACAACGAGATGAGCACCTTGAACACAACACACAGAAATGACAATGGAAGATCATAATCTTTTCACAAGTTATGAAAAAGAAGTTGACATCTCAATTAACTTCTTAATGAAAGTGTCCAAAATACCAACCAACCAAAACATAACCAAACCACAGAACGGTCTTCAACTTTCTGTTCCATTTCACAGTTGTCATGAGATGGCACTTTTGATTGTGATTTCAGCAGAGATACAAACATGAAGCAAACACAAGGGTTTTAATCTAAATTCTCCCTTCTAAAAATGGTCTCAACAAGTTTGGGTGAGGGGCAGACCAGACCCCACTCCCTATTCCCCGCACAAACAAAGCCATCCTGCATGCAATGTTATCGATGCCGCACTCTTTCATGAACTCCAAATTCACTTATTTTAATAAAACATGCTACTCGAGCCATCTGACATTTATTATCCTTAAGAAACATAAAATGGAAAAGAAACATCTATGACCAGAAACAACCCCTAAACTCACTTTTATTGCCAAGGATCTGAAATCCTTTTTTTTCTTCTCGCTAATAACAATGCCTCCCTGCTCCACCTTGCCTTCTGCGATATTGCAGGAAATTCCCAGAAAGAAACTCTAATGTGGATTGCAGCTGTGCAGTTTAAAGCCAAACAAACCTCTGATTTCAGAGGCTCGAGCTGGACTGAACGCTACCTTGACACACTGCAAAGTTGCAAACACTTTCCTGATTGTTCAGAGCGCACTTCTAAGTTAGCAGAGTGAGTAAGAGGCGAGAAACGCGGCTGCAGCCCCGCAGCACCCAGGTGATGCTCTGGGTATGGATGTTAAGCCTCACTCAACGTGACAGCTCTGTTTTGAATTTGGGAGCCTGGTGGATGTGGGCCGGCGAGCAGAGGAGCTGTGTCTTTAAGACTGGAACCCTCTGCCTGTGCCCATATATCAATGCTCCATGCTGCGGTGGCTTTTCTGCCTGCTGCTCAAATTTGTCCAATTAGACACAGCCCCACGGGGTGGAATTCAGTGTGAAATGTGTCTACTGATGTCTGCAAATTAACCACCGTAGACACGCCGCTTTAAGGCCTGTAAGTGACAGGCAGAGAAATGCCTGCCCGGGACAAAAGCAGGAGGACTCGCAGCGTAAAAGCCCGGATCAGCCTGTTAAGGGATTCCCAGACTCAGCTAGGTAAAGTGTGTTAGCCGCCGCGGCACTTCGCACCTCAAGCTGTGCTGTCTCACACCACTGACCCTTCCATGGCGACATAATTCTCAAGAAGAAGCCAGGATTATCTGTCTAAGAGTCTTACGTGTGTCATGTAAGGTCAGGTGCCAACTGCAATGTAAATTAGTAGTTAAGAGTATTGGTAGCTAGACAGATGCTGGGAGCCTCAATTAGAAAGAAAAGTCAGATTATAAGTAATTAAGAGGTACAAAAAATGCTTCTGAGGCTAAATACCTAAACTGCCTCCACTGTATTTTTTTTAATAAAGCACGCATTCCTGAGCTCTTCCAGATTCTGCCTGAAACATCTCTGCAGACTCCAAAGCCGGGCTCCATGCAGACAAAAATCCCCGGCACGCTGGTGTCAGAAGTACCAGAAGGAGAATTATGGAAGCAGGGGGCTTTTATTGGGCAGAGTGCAACACAAGTCATAATTTTTGCTTTGCTGCTGTTGGAAAAGGGTGAGCTTTTTAATCTTCTGCCATAAACAGGGCTAACTGCTTTTCAAATACTTGTATAATTTAATAATTTCTGTTTTAAATATTGCTAAGGAGGAAGAATAACTACTGTATTTACTTTGAGAAGTGCTGCTTCTGCTGCTGTATCTCCGAGATACAATAATGCATGCAGATACAATAAGCGTATGCACTTACTGTATCTGGTGAGAACCTGGTGACCTCAAAGCACTCTATAAATATGAATTCCTAAAATAACAGCAGCACAGTATGAAAATACAATCATCGGCCCCACTTCAGAGACGAGCAAACCAGCACAGAGTCTAAAAAGATACACCCAGGGGTAGGGGCGAATCTGTAGACAAGCTAAGAATCCTGCCCTGCAAACAGCTTAGGTGCCTGCCTGCCTGCACAAGGGTCTGCTGCAAGGTATGCAATATTTTATTTACATACAGTCCTTAGGAATCCCTTCCTTTAAAGATTTGCCACCAGACACTTAGCCAACTGAGAAGAGCACTTTAAAGATATGCTTGATTTAGAGCCACTGAGATTTAAGAGCCATGCTTAAATGCTCTCCTTAGCATGGAAGAAGTTAAGCATATGCTTAAGTATATTATCAAGCTGAGGGCAAGCGATCACCATGGTGAGAAACCAACTGCAGTGACTGTGGCCCAGCAGTGTTTGCAGGCCTGGGCTCTTACACAGCAGAAAGCGTTAAAACACATGGAAAAGCACACACTTAGGTTACTTATCAGGGTGCTCTGGCTTTGAAGAAGCCACTCAGTGTTTTTAAGTGTTTTTCTTTTTTTTTTTGAGGCCAAAAGACTGTAATGGGTTCATGAGATCTCCATGAGACTATGGCAGCACCTGCAAAGGACTAAGAAACACTTATGTCAACAGGGAGCTCAGTGCGAAGGCAAACACTTAAAAATCCTGAGAAAATTCTTCCAAAATAGTTCTGTGTTTCAGATTGTAGTGTTTTCTACGTACCCCATTCAAGGGGGATGCAGTTTAAGCCAGCTTCTTGTTATTCCACAAACCATTCTGTATTTTCATAGCCATAAATCATGGAAGCAATTGACAATTTCCGGACATTGATTAAATGGCAGCTGATCCCTGAAATTCTATTACTATTATTTGCACAACACCTAATGTTCTCAAATGCTCTTAGGTCCTGGACAGCTGTATAAAAATCCTCTGGCCACAGACTTCACTTACGTTTTATTGCCCAGCAAATGGTTATGAGTAAATAAGCACTAACAGAAGAGGGCTGAACTGCAAACACCATGCAGACATAACTGGAGTGGGGTGAAAAGGAATTGTGTAAAAAACATCATCAATGCCACAGGGATAACTGGATTTTTGATTCTTCCACATAAAGCACATTCATGGTACAAGCACTCCATGCCCTTCCCACCACAAGGAAGGGCTCTGAACTGTCCCTTCATGCCAAAGGGTGTCTAAAGACAGAAGCATCACTCACTGAAATGAATGCATCCTTTTCTGCACTTTTTTCTTTTTTTCCTGGGCTATTCACTTGGTGGAAAGGAAACTCCTCCCCCTGTAGCGAAGTTCTGCAATGTTTTCCCCTCTGCACAACCCCTCAGAGCAAACCTGAAGAAGAAGAACAGGAAAAGCAGTCTAGGGAGCGGGGGCCACGGGGAGGAGCAGCTGCTGGCGCAGCCGCGGAGCTCCGGCTGCAGGAACAAGAAGCCCTTGGTTATCAGTGGTAACGGAGCTAACTGCAGACCCTGCCTTATGCTCACAAGTTTTGCCATAGGACACAGAGCACAACAAACTTCTTTGTAAATTCGATCACAAGTTGAAGATACATTATCTTATGACGACAAAACATATCTTATGCAACAAGTAAGAACTGAATATAGGCAAAGGAAAGACTGGAAATGATTGTTAACACGGAGCTTTGGAAAGGTTTCCTGCATATTTCTGTCACCCTTTTGTCCTTTCAGAAGCTGTGCGGATCGTTATGGCAGGGCTGACTATGTTATCTTATGTACTAAATCCGCCTAGATCTGTAGATGATGTCTTAGGGGGTGAAAAAGATTAATAAGGAATCACTCCAATGGCTTTAGGACAGCTAAGAATCTTAACCCATTTAACCTCCCCTAAAACACACAATCAGATCAGAGGAAGTTGTAGGAAACTCATTTCAAAGACTCTAGGCGACACTTTTTAGGTCAGATTTACAAAGCTCATTAGAATGAAGGTCTGTTACTTTAGATTTTAATACTAAGACATACTAAGAAACCCTCTTGCCCCATTTAGGAAACACACAAAGCAAAGAATGCAAATTTTAAAAAGAAACTTAATCTTAATGCATGTGTTCTGCCACCAAATCTGAGTAAAACCTTCCTAGCTTATGTTCTTAAAGAAAACAGGAGAAAACACATCAAAAAGGGACAACAAATGCAGATTCATTTACAGATTTTTAACCTTTGAAGTAGCACACGGGATGCAACGAGCACACAGTTCTTTTCAAATTGTATTTTGTCTGGAAGAAACAGCATCATACAGACGTACAACCTACTGATTCTTCTTATCACCATCAGCTCCCTAAAAATTTGTTTTACCCAGAGATGCGAGTGCTGACGAGCTGAAGCTGAGGAAGACATTCATGTCTCCATGTGCTCATGGCACGCACTCGCACATCTGAGCTGCGTTCGTGTGCTGCTATCAAGAGAGGGAAATGAATGGCAGTGGTTGAGATTCCTGCTCTGTTTTGTGCAGAAAGAGCACAAAAACTGAGGGCGAGCACCAGCTGATCTTCTTTGTTATAAGACAGGGCATCTCAAGCAGAGAAATTAGGACAGAAAAATGGAAAAAATACAATAGAAGTATGTCATTTTGCAGCCTGTACCTATCTAGCCAGATTCTGGTCCAAGGGAAATGGCATACTGAACCTGAAATAAAAAGCAAGAGATTATTTAATATCAGAGTGACAAGCCATCAAAATTTTGTGGTTAATTAGGAGGAAAAAGTCCTATGCAGAATGAGCAAGATGGCTTGATGAACTTTAGTTTTAATCCTGCGATATCTCCTAATAACAAAAGGCCTCTATGATATATCAAACAAATTTATAAATGTATGATCAATACATTTGACATGTTATTTAATTATGATTCTTCATGACAGAGACAATATGAAAAACTAGTGTCAACATTCTGACAGTGGAATAAATAAATAGATGTAATTATTTCTTATACCGATCCCAGATGAATTGTAATGTATCAGGCCAGGCTGCAGAGCAGAGTTCTAAGGTTTCCTTAATATGATAGAGTTTGATGTAAGGGGTGTCATGTATCCAATATTTTGCTGTTTTATTAGAATAAAAAGCTCTCTGGGGATTGCAAGTTCAAATGGTCACAAGTCTCCCCCTCCCCTGCTATTGTGCTTAATGCAAGGATAAGCACTGAAATATGTTTAGAAAAACGCTGGTGCAGCTGTTAGAAGCACAACATCAGTGCACCCGAAGAAACCCTGAATTCTGGGGTTGCTCACAGTTTACCCCTAGATGCCATTTTCGCCCTCAGCCCTCAGCAAACACCAGCCCTGGGCTGAGGACACACGAGGTCCCACGCACGGAGCTGGGAGCTGTGCCTGGCACTCCTCCCCTAGCACAGACCAGTTGCAGCGGTGGGCCAGGCCGAACGCAGCCAGCACACTTGTGGCCATTATCATGCAGACAGGAAAGAATGCACTATCTGTCTTTTTGGCCCAGAGAAATTATAGTTAACATTTAACATGAGGGAACCGACTTCAAAGGAAAGCCAGCTGGATTGGAATAATGGGAGATGAAAATGCTAACACCAGCACAAACTTGCAGGTGGTCATATTTGGCTGAAAATAATACATCTGCAGTAGATGAGCCGGCTGTGAGGCAATGCCTGAGACGATCCTGCTGCAGGCCGCAGAGTGGCCAAGCAACTGAGCAAACAGCCCCGTGCTTTGCTACTAGAGCTTCACGGATTTTCTTGCGTTGTTCTCTACTGTAAGTGGACTGGCAAATAAGAAAAACATTCACCAGGCCTCGAGATAAACAACATCCAACATTTCCATGAGGATCCCTACCGAACGCGGCAGGATGATGCATTTCCAATGGACCAATCTCATATGAAATGCGCCCCGCGCAGCCTCACAGCAAGATGCACCCCTGTCCACGCTAAGCTGACTGGAGAACTCACAAACAGCACTCGCAGAACTGGGATGAAAGTACGGACTCACTGTCTCTGTACAGTACGAAAAAGATCAGCAAATTTTAATAAAGATGGTTTTTTTCTGCAACCTCAACTTCAATAGTGCAGACAAATGGCAAATAAAGGGTGGCAGCGCTCCCTAAGGGAACAGACTCCAGCTCTATTAAACCCAAATGGAAGCGATTTCCAAGGGCACGGCACTGGGAACGCCTTTTCCCTGGTGGCCACAGATTTAAGGTCTGTTTGCAAGAGGACAGAGCTGCTCAAAGGTCTGAGACCTCACCATCATTATTTTCACGACGTGATGTGCTGGTTTTTTCAGTACAAACGCCAGAAATAAAATAGGCCATAGATCTGTTCTTCCTCAGGGTCTGGAACAACCACCTCCAGCAGGAGTTACTGCAATACAAAGAAGTAACTATCCAAATTTTTACTGCATTTCTGAACAGTTTTGTAATTCCGTGGCCTCTGCTTACTCCTCTCTTTTTTCTTTCTCTCTAAGACAGAAAACATTTCCTACTCGTCCATTATCAAAAGCCACAGAGAGCTGCCAAATGATCTCTCAGACGTCTCACACTGGTAGGAATATACCACGTTCTGCCTGTGAGTTTACCTGCTGATTAAGCACTAAGGGCTTTGAACTGCTGCCTCCAGCCCCTGCAAAGTCAACAGGATGAGGACAAATCCTGCCAGCTTTCTGCGCTACAGAACAAGGCCAGAACGATCTGTCATGGAAGGAAATGAAAACTTCATATGGCTACGTAGTGGGAATTTTAAAAGGAATATGGATAAGGGCTGACACGTAGCATCAAAAGCGATTTTTAGGCAACCTTGCATAAAGCCCCAGAGTGAGGTTTGGATTTGTTATGCCGCCTGCTTGTAAGTATAAACACTGTACCCACAGTCGTTAAGTAGATGATGCTAGTTTTAACAAATGAAGCTGGATTAATTTAAAGTATTTAAAGTGATCAGCAGTCCTTAGGTTAAAGAACATATGTCATTTTCTTCTAAGTTTCTTCTCTGATGAAAACACACTGCCAATCTGGGCTCCTCCGTGGCCGGCGTGCACGGCGCTACCTGAGCCCTTGGCTACCTGCCTGCGGGCGGCCGTGCCAGCGGGATTAACGAGCAGCAACCTTCAGAGATGGATTGAGGAGGTCAGGAAGACACCAGCAGCCCCGACACGTGCCATGCATCACTGTCTGCTCGCTGCCTCGGCCCCCACCCGCTGCTCGGAAAATGGCCAAGCGTGTCCAAGCAAGCCCACTTAGGAGACTAATGGGTAAATGCATAAAACTATTAAACGCATGAGAATCCTTTTCACCAAATGGTAAAATGTAATGAAAGTTTAAACTGTTAATTGAATAAACCTCTTAGGGACAGAGTGCATCAACACGGGATGTTTAACAGCTCACCAGTTACCTATAGCCAAAGTCCAGGTGTGTGGCTGGGCCTGTCCGCGTGGGGCTCGACCTGTGCTCATAGCCCTGTCTGCAATGGTTAGCCTCAATGCTGTGGTAGCTCCTGCAAGGTGCTTTCCTCCAAGAGATTTTTAAATGCAGAAAGGCTTGAAGACGTGTACCTCCGCAGACAGGTAGAAGCATGAGCTTGCCAGGCACCGCTGCTCCAGGCCATGGCGCTGCATCAGCCCCAGAGCAGATCCTCAAATCCTCCTCCTGCACGAAGCAGTGGGAGTGTAGCAGAAACCTTCACGAGGTGCTGTGGGTGTGGGTCACTCTGAATGATGTAACACCTCACAGCTGGGCTTTGGTTTTCCAACAACAGGGATTCTTCAGATCCCACATTTCGGCTTCACAGGGCTGACCGTACCACCGATTAATGACACAAATTTTTGTCCTTACCTCTGATGTATCAAAGGGCAAAGCCTCATGCTCTAAAGCTCTGGCATTCCCTGTGCAGTGAGTGGCTCCTTGGGAGAGCAGTGCTGCCTCAGGCCTCCTGCTTTATCCTCACAGGAACAGGATTACAGCCTCATAAAACAATTGCAAAGCTACAGTACTATTATCCTTTAAACAGTAAAAGAAGAGAAAAATGATTTACGAAAAATAACATGATCCTTCCTGAACAGAGCCTGAATAACAGCAATTTCAGAGACAGTAACTAATCTAATGTTGCATTATAACAGCACAAAGAAGTAGATTTGGCCACAGAACCGAAGTCATTAAAGATTAGACCAGCTGGTTTAACAGTTAGGAAATGTTTTTGCCTCTCTGAGCACAGGATACAATGAAAGCCGTTTTATGATTTAATGTCTCTGCTGTAAACAATACGATTTTTTGGATAAATCAATGGCTGACAATGACAGGGCAGAAAACTCATGGAGCTGAAGGCAGCACCGACATCCAAAGCACATCTAACAAAAACAGTCACCTCCATCCCCCAAGTCAATCTGCATTAATGCTTAAGTGTTACATGATGCTAATCCATTACATTACATTTTTAATTGGTGCCAAGGCTGTACTCACACCAAGGAAGAGTCTTCCTAATTGTCCTTCCCATTAAAGAAGAAGAGAAAAGAAGGAAGAAAAGCTAGGAGCTATAAACTAGGAAAGGGTAATCAAGAACGGTTTTCTTTACAGATCCCTCAGTGTTAGGTGCTAAAATACAGCGACACATTCTCAGGCAGAGCGCCTTCGAGTCGGGATGCAGAGGTTAACTGCTGGCTTTATTGGTGTCTGATCCCCACACCGCTCCTTCCCGGCGCTTTACGGCGGGGTCGCCACCGGGTTGCCTTCAAGTGCAAACATTTTGACTGTGTCATCAAATCTTGTGCAGAGCATCCCAGCCTTTCTGCTGCTGACAAAGGAGTGAAGTGCAGTGGCGTGCTCTGCGGTGTTGGAATGAAGCAGCCAGCCAGCAGACATCCTGCTGCTTTGGAAGGGACTGCAGATACCCAAGTCTGTGCGTCCACAAAAACAAAGAGTAACCACAAGGCATCTGCTGCCAGCCTCGGCCTTCCTTCAAAGCCTTGGCTGCCAAGCACCGATAGAATCTGAATGTATACAGCAGGGCAAGGCATTTCTTTCTTTGCATTACCTTTCTGAAGTATTAGCCGTGGGCTACCCAGGCTTCTAGAATATACAAACGTGAAAAAACAAGCAGGCAATTCTAGTTGGCAATGCCTAACTGAGAGTACATCCCCAAACGAGACCTTCGCTATATGCAGAAGAGTCACAGGAGAGCAGATAAAGAAGTTTCAAACACTGCAAGCTCTGTTGCTAGTCCGGATGGATGTTCTTAGTTCAGATCCAATGTAAGAGGTGCTCTCTTCTTAGGAAAAATTGTAAAGAGGGTCAGGAAACTATTTAAATGCCCCCAAAATAGAGCCTCTGGGATGGAAGATCATTAAATAATACCAACCACTTTGTGGCACTTAAGTCTCCAAAAGGGAATCCAGGAAAACAGCGCTGGACTCAGATCAAGATGCTACGCTGCCATGAGTACACTGGGATATTGTTAATGGGACACAGGGAACTCAAACATAAATAGCGAGTGGGATTTTCCTTGCATTGGCTACAATACATATGTTTGTTCAAGAAAAAAATAGCTGGAGCAAGAAGACATGCACGTCTGGTGTTGAAGAAAAGCCTGTTTGTGTCAGAGACAGTGGAGAAATTGTTCAAGAACAGTTCATCTTTAAATGAAGGTCACCCTAATGATGCTGCCAAGGTCCGTGTCAGCTTGGCTTTTGGGCTGGCAGCACCAGTAAAATCCGCTTTGGTTTGAGGCTCAAACACGGATATCTGACATTTCACTGCGCTTTCAAGAATTGGTTCAGCTTCTTTATTTGTCACCAGTGGTGCCATTGATTCTCGTGCTTCCTCAGTTCCCCGTGGACAGGCTGTCAGCCACGTAGAAAAGTGACCAGAGTACAGGGAAATGCCAGATATGAAAACACCGGTTCACTTCCAGTTAAATGGAGAGCTCAGGAAGAGCTGCATTTGTCACAATCAGAGAAAAACACTCCGAGTTTGATTCTGGGTAATAACAAATGAACACAGCGTGGAACAGGGGATTTAGAATGCTTCCTACCTTTGACTCTGGACCCATGCTGCTCTGCCTGCAGGCTGCTGGCCGCCCCGCAATGCCATCCTGCAGCAGCCCATGCTCGGCTCTGGCCGTGCTCCCGCAGCCCTGCAGCTTGTGCCATTGGAGGCAAAGGCTCCCTCCAGAAAGGCCGAGTTTCTGCACAGACCTCGTGAACCCACAGACACTTGTAATTCATTACTGACATTTTTCACTCATGACCTCTTTATTTAGAGTTCCTCATTTTCTAATTACACGTTTCTTATTTATCATCATCTGAAGTGCCTCAGAAGCACTGCAAATTCTGACACAACTACAGGCAACATATTTCAGTGAATTATCTGCATCGATTCATATTCTTTCCCCTCTGACACCAGAGGTTTATGCAATTCGGGAATAACAGAGCTGCTAAAATTAATGGCCGAAGGGCAAGCCACTTTCTTTGTCACATTATATATAACGTTTCGGTTCAGCAAAAGAGTAGCTGGAGTATTTTGATTCTTTACTCGTAGTTAATTACAATTAAAAGTAAGACTGTAATTACTTTTATTGTAAACTTTGGCCTTAACTGCTGAGCACAGCAGAACAGAATGAGGTTTGGTTAACCTCAGTGGAAAAAGTAAAGGTTTTCTTCTGAAATAACAGGGGCGTTCGGGGGGAACGCGTCTGGAAGGGTGAGACAAAAGAAACCCAGAGCCAAAATCGGAGCATCCACTCCTGGGCCCTTCACTTGTAAGGCCAGCAATGCAGAGCTGCAGTGCCCCTTCCAATGCTGCGTGGCACAGCACACAGCTGAGCTCCGGCAGCCACAGCTCTCCATCAGGAGAATTCAATACCAAACTTCCCCTACTGCTATGTTTCCCTTTTTATTTATTTTAACAGTTTGCTGCCATTGTTTGCGCAGGGAAACGAACTTTCTGGGCCTATTTTGCTTATGGGGATTGAAAGTTGCCCGCTGTGGGACGACTCCCAGGTCCCTTTTCCAACTACGATCCTTTATTTCTCTCTCTGAAGACAGCAGAGGCACTTCAAGGCATTCCTAACCGCAGAAGGAGCTCTGTCTTGTGCTTACACAGGGGCATCAAAGGAAGCATTCCAGAAAAAGAGGTTTCCACGCCAGGTTGTTCTGTTCCTGAGCAGGCCCATTGAAAGAGGTCGCCCCAGCCACTACTGAAGCCACAGATCTGGCCGGTCAGGAAAGAACAACCCATAGGATAGGGAACAGGTCCTGGATGGATGGCTGTGGCAGCCCAGCCCTGCGCTGCTGAGCCAAGAGCTGGCACTGGGGCTGGGCACGGCTCGATGCCCGCGCTGACTGCCAGCCACAGCTGACAAACAGCCCATTGTAGCGGCGTTGCCCTAAGACAGACGGACAGAAGGAAGGAAGGAGGAAAAAAAGGAAGGAACTCTTGAAGACAAAGTTGTTCTTTGGACAGTAATTACGGATATTTAGAGACTGGAACTGATAGCCATAGGAGGAACTTTGGATTTCTCAGTATGTAAACGCTTCCTGATCTATGATTCAACAGAGAAGATCTTGGAAAACACGGCCAGCCTCAGAATAGGCTCTGTCATAAGCAGGGCACTCGGGATTATTGCTCAGAGAATATCTGAAATTAAACACATTAAGCATTCAGCTTCTAGAGAATCAATCTCTTAAACATCCCATTTCTACAGAACTTCTTTTTGTGTGTTTAAAAAAAATCTTTACAAGCGTTTGTATGTAGATCTAGTAATGGTAAGTGTAGGAGGAAAGAAACATAAAATAACGCAAATCCCTGCCCAACAAATGCTGCTAGTACATAAACTTTATAAATACAATGTTGGCAGATTCCGATATATAAAAAGGTAGCTAAAAAAAAGTAAGAGCCATAAATAATGCCAAGTAATAAAGGAGGTGAATGTTTTTGTTATTAGATTCTTTCATTGTATAAATCTGTTTAATAAGCTGGCTAGGAATCATTGATAGAAAACAGACTGCTTGCGGTGTTACAGATCAACCTGTTCTAAATGTTCTTTCCTAAACTCTATGCCAAGCAATACTTTTTACAAATACAATTTAAAAATTGAATGTTCTTTCATCATCTGAAGGGAGCAAATCGCATTAAAAGTCAGAACGCACCTTTTGAAGAATGTGTGACATGTGTCTGTATCAGCAAGGCAGAAAATCTCTGCTTTCTAAACGTTTAAGATGCTTTGCTGTGAGCTCAGAGTAATTAATACCATACATCTGATTCGTCAGATGTGATTAGTGTATGTGTAAAACTCTTGATTTAACAGCCTTATTCCCCAGCATATGTGTATTTTTGGAAAGCCCTATCATATATTTTTCTTCAGAAGTTCATGTAAAAAGTATGCAGTAACATTTCACTGTAATGAAAACTAAATGTTGTGAAATGTTATTGAGGTCAGCGATGGGTTTGTGACGTTAATCTTTGTACACTATTGTTTCTCATTACTGTGTGGTATTTTTGGTTTTCATTATTCCTAGAGGAAAGGACAGAGAAAAATGAGATGTTGTAACCCAAATAAGGAAAAGGGAATAAACTCTAAAATGCAAAAACGAAGATAATAAGAATAAAAAGAAATAACCCGTTAGACTATTACTGGTTAGTAAGTTGCTGAAGTTAAAGACACCAAAGTGTTAAAAAGCAGGCTTTTTTGTGTTATTACCAAACACATACTCTTATCTCTGCTTTCCATTTTTTATTGCTGCATTAGCCTCTGGAACAGGTGGTTTAAGTGTGCAGCTCTCAATAATCCCACAATCATTTCAGGTTCTGGCCCCCGTCCTGATCTCACAGAGTACAATTCCAGCAGCTCTGGTTCTGGTGAGCAAAGGGCAGCTGAGCTGCAGTGCTGAGCTGGCTGCTTCCCCAGGGACCGCTCCGGGCGTGCAGGGAAGTGGCCCTCCTGGGAGCACAGCCCTTCTGACCACCCTGAGCAGCAAGACAGGACGCAGTCACTGGTTTTATTTCAGGTGTTTGCATCCAGCAGTCACACTCCACTGGAACAACAGCAAGAGTGGCTCTGCCCACGCAGCCCAAAACTCAGCTGTCCGAGAAATGCTGATCCACCCAGAGCTCACAGCAGCTCCCACTGCTTCCCTGCGAGGCAGCCATGCGCATCCGCAGGCAGGAGCCGTCACCTGGAGCCCACATTGGGAAGATGTATAACTGGTTTCAACACCGCCCAGGGGCTGAGCACGCAACAGGCTTTGAGAATTGAAATGACCCCTTTGGCAATTAACAGCCTCATCTCAAATTAGACGGAGATTTATCAAAGGGAACTCTTGAGAAAGAGAAGCAGACAAAAAGGGCAGGCATTTGGCAAAAACGGTAGACTCAGAACTCTATCTCGCCCATCAAACTAATGAGGTGTGCACTGAGTACTTGAGGGCTCATGGGAATAGGATGCAGTGACTTTCAGCTCTAAATCACTAGTTTAAATCCAGCCCAGTTCGTCGTGATTGAAAGTAGTTACCATCTGTCACTGCTGCGCCTCCAAGGAGTGCTGGTGGTCTCAGCCCTGCACCCATGGCAGAGCGCGGGCAGCGCGGGCCTCGTGCTGCAGGCAGGGCTCACACCGAGCTGACACAGAGCTCATGGGCAGCCTTGGCTCCCACTCCTCCAGGCAGCCATGGGTCCTCCTGCTCTGGTCCCCTGTGTGGACACGGAGGGTTCAGATCATTCCATCCGCTCCCACCTCACTGCTCTTACCTTACAGATGGGCGTTGTTTGTAACAGTTACAGGGATGAAAGAGTTCCTAAAGTGTTGTGCACAAACATCATAATATAATCCTCGGAGCGCCAAAGCCAATCCCAACAACTAATCCTGCAGATAAGCAAAGCTAAATCTCTATTTGCCTGCAAAAATAATGAGCAAACATTAGGTGTATCAGTGTATTGGAGGCCTCCAATCTTCTATGAAAAGACCTCCACTTTCACCCAGTTTATACTGTGAAGCCCTAATCTATAGTAAATTACAAAACCTAATTAAAACGATGCAAACTGAAGAAGGTGGACTCCTCAGAGCAGCCCTGCTACAACTTGTAGCTGTGCTAGCCCTCGTTTCAAAGAGCTGTTTGCAAACCTCGTGCCTCCCAGCACAGCACTTAAGCCATCTGCCTGGTCCAAGTGCTGCCTCATGCTGCATGGAAAAGATTGATAGCTCAAATCCCTACACTTAGGGTACAGTGCTGCATGTAGAGTCGCCTACAAGATGCTCAGGCTCTGTCTGTAATAACAACATTAAGTATTGCTCTGTCCCAGGAGACACTGAGATGGGCTGAGGTCAAAGAGCCCCTCCACACAGACACCAACCTACACATATTTCGTGAGCTCTGGGGCAGCAGCAACAGCAGGATGCAGGGCCCACATTGCACTGGTCAGCCATTGAGAATGGGCATCCCTAAGGGAAAAGGGAATCCAGCTGCACAGACAGCACCCCAACAACTGGCTGTCACGTTTCAAATCAAATGCCAGATCAGCAAGAGAATGAGAAGAGAAATGAGAGCAAGCTGCTTCAAATTTTAAAGTAGTTGCCAGAGGTCTAGTGAATAATTAAAAAGAAGGTATAACACACTGCAAACTAAAGGGAGGTTTCATTGCTTTCCAGGCACTTGCACTACGTCTAAACCAAAGCCCAAGGCTGCAGCAGCTTCACGTCTGATCAGATGTGTGGCGTTGGTGACACTCTCAGTTGGGACACCACTGCTGAACCCACTGTAATTGTGTCAGGATGTTTGGCTCTCTGAATCATGACTGGGCCCAATTGGAAGCAATGCTGTACCACCGCCTCAGTGTGCGGCCGTCAGCCTGCTGCTCTTATCAGCATCATTTTTATCTTTTTTTTCTTTTTTAACATCCAATTCCAATGACAACAGCAGCTATCCATCAAGCTGCAGTATCAGGGCCAGAACCCCATGGGCTGCAGTAGCCATAAAACAACATTTCTGCACCTCGCTCTCTGTACCAGCAAAGTTCACGCAGCATTCGGACAACGGACTGAGCAGTCCTGACCTGCCAGCACCAAGTGGGTGCAACTGGTCGGGTTTTGGAAGCATCCAGTGAGTCCCCAACCCCCAAGGAATGCTCCTTGGCAGCAGTCTGCCCCGACTGCCCATCCAGCCCAGCTGGAGGCAGCTCCCAGCACACCACAGAACCCCCCTCGGTAGCACTCAGTCTCTCCATGTAGCGACAAGCACTTGGGGCATAAGCAAACACTGGGAGCCGATGACGTGTCAGATATACGAGTGTTTTCTTTATCAGCAAATGTTTGCTGACTGGGACTCCCCTGAGCCGAGGTTTCCTCTTTTTTCTCCTTCAGATTTATTGATCTGAGCTGATAATAGAAATCCGACTTTTTTCATCGCCAACGGACAGAATCAAAGAAAATTTAGTGAGAAAATTGGTGCTGTTGGAATACTGTTTGCCTTAAAAAATTAAGGGTGGAAAGTGCGTTCAGGAAATTACACGTCAAAACTAGTGAAAACATGTTGAAGTGGACATTAATGGATGCTTAAATCATCCTGAAATACAAATCTGTGTTACTATGAGAACATAAACACAGTTGGAGAATAAAGTGGTAAGGAAACTATTCCTGCCTTCTATTATCAAACGAAGCCTAAACATTCAGTTAAATTACATTCTGAATTATTCTAAACATATGGAAATCGTGGAATAAAGAGCCTTTATTTTCACTAGTCTAATTATTTAAAATCAAAGAACCAACCCCCCCAACTTGCTTTTAATGAATCCAACAGCAAAACAGCACAACATCAAATTTCTTTTGGGATCGTAGGAGCCTCCTGCTCCAACCATCCCAACTTCCTCGCTTCAAGCTCCAGCGCAGTTTCCCCTGCAGCAGAACTAAAGGATCAGCAAAAAGATGAGCAGCAATTCCCAAACAGACTGAATGGGGCTTACATGAAAGAGTTCAGAAGTCGTTTCTTTATGCAGTGCCTCAATCCGACTACACTGACTGAATGTTAGGTAAGAGAGGGACTGTTAGTAGCAGTGGGGATGGCAGGATCCAGTCTGCACTGCGGAGCTGTACGCTACACAAAGACAGCCCACAGCCTACTTGGATGAAATGAAAAGACCTGTATGTATTTACAGATCTGTTATCTGAAGTCTGTAGATCTGGCAGTCAGAGATCAGATGGAAGGAGCTTGGTGCAGAGATCCGAGTTCACAACTGCTCTTCCTTTGCAGGAAGACACAAAGGTTGAGCAGAGTGGGAGCAGAGCCCTACGCAGCTCACACAGCAACAGCACAGTAGAAGGGAAGCACAAAGCAAATCCCTATTTGCTAATCTGGTAAATGTTATAAAAAGGTGAAAAAAAAACCTCCTGATATTTGCCATATTTGCCTGGTTTATCTCACTTCAAAGATCGAGGGGGAGGGGAAGGAATTTCAAAGATGTCGGGGAAGCTATTTTTAAAAGCAGTCATGGGACTGTGAAATAAGATGTACGTTTTGTGGAAAAAGTGTTACGGCATTTCTGGCCGTCCGGCGCCTCAAAACCAGATTCCTTCTAGAAGTTACTACAGAGAATTAATGATGAGCGACTGTGAGACCGAAAAACACTCGATTAAGAAATGAGACGAAGAAGCTGGGCACACGATGAGCATTGTCACAATGTCAGGATGGATCGATGCCCTCTGCGCTCTGTCACCTCACCCCTGTGCACTCACACCTGACTGCAGCCCGGACAGCAGAGCGGAGCAGGAGAGGAGAATTAGAGAGAGACCGAGGAGGGACAGGAGGGGCTGCTGAGCGGCCCTTGGGGCTCTGGCCGGGCCTGGGAGGCTCAGAGCCTTCCTGCTCTGTGCTGGAGCTGGGGATGCTGCATGGGAGCACCCTGCCTGCCGTGCTTTGCTCTCTGCGCAGCCAGCGGGGAGCTCCTGTACTTCAAAGGGAACTGAGCGAGGCCAATGTCAAGAGCTTTCAGAAGTCCCACCCTTAAATCTTCAGCACTCGTAACTCTTCCCGAAGGGAAGCACAGCCCCACGGACATTCCCAGGCACCAGAGAGCTCGCTTCAAGGGGCTGCACCCGGATGAGCCCAAACAGGCCAGTTTGCTGAGCAGACCAGGCTGATCCGGCCCAGTTGTCAAAGCTGGGCAAGGCTGGGTGTGAGAAGCACCTGAGGAGGTGATGGGGAGGGCAAAGCAGCGGGCTGGGCTGCCAGGGACAAGCGAGAAGGCCTGGCTGCACTGCCCCACATGGCAGCAGCCGACCCACACAGGACAAGTGCTGGGCTCTGCAGCAGGAGCTGCGCGGTGCCGGGGGTCCCTTCACGCTGCCAAGCCCGGATCAGTGTTTAAGTCGCAGGTTCAACTTGAGAATGAGGGCATTTTTTTCCTCGTCTGATCAAGGTCAAAACTATTAAAATACCCTTAGGTTCTCAGTCCAGTGAAATGAACTGGTAATACATTTGGTAAGTTAATCTGTGGATTGCCTTCTCACATGAGACCAGCTGTTGTGTTTCTAAGTACAAGCAGTATTTACCTCTGATAATGAAATGACTGAATATTAAAAAAAAACACAAAGCAAAACAAAAAAGTGTTCCCTTGCCTACTGCACAGTCCTGGGTTACATTTACAGTTCTAATAAACTGATTTGTCAAAACCGTCACAATCAAGGATGATCATCTGGATACCAGATGAACTAAAACACATGTAATTAGAAGTTGTCCATTTGTTCTCTTTTATTCCCCACATTCTTCTCCTCTTCTTGCAAATACGTGTGCGTGTTTATGTGTAACTGACCAATTATCTGTGGGCCTAAAATCTGGCCTATTTATCACCACTTTTACTGTAATGTAACTCGAACAAGTTCTTACTTCACAGTGCAACAGGAATCTGGACATGTTACTTCAGTCTTGTGATGTCCAGCGTGTGCACAGAGACACCGTATGTATACGAACAGATGAGCATGGATGTAGCACATACATGCACACAGGGACACACCGACTGCTCAATGTAACAACTTTCAAAAACAAATACAGATTCAGCTCATGCCATTAAACTTCCTCATTCACTTCATTTGCTGAATGGCAGAGGTTGCCTTTTTTCACTGTACCTATCACTGCACCAGGTACGCTCATCACCTCCAGCACCAGGTGAGCTGATGCTCTGCCTCTTGTTCCTTATCTTCTGTCCTTTGAAGGAAGATGTTACTGAGCCCTGGAGGTCTGCTGGCAGAAGTTCATAATGGCTTCATGTTCTTTTTCCCAAGATTTGAATACAAGCAATATTTCATATCGTGATAGTTAAAGTATGTATGGTCCAGAGCAATGTGAACAGACACACTCCCTGCCCAGCAGAACCCCTGACAGAAAACAGAGAGCAGGACATAGGAAAAATGATAAAGGAGGATGTGGGAGAGATTATCAGTGACAGGCCAGGAGGAAGGACTTCCTGGAAGATGGGTGATTTAAGAAGCGGTCCAAAGGAAGGGACAGAGCGATGGGAGGGCTGCTGCAAACCGGAGGAACGGGCACGTGTGAGTGGGTAAGGAAGGCTGAGGGGGAGAACGGAACGAAGAGAGCTGTTAGAGCAAAACAGTGAGCAGAGAGCAGCCTGGCAGGATGTGTCACCAGAACGTACCAAACAAGCTGTGACCGCGGGACCCACTGCCTCTCCGCAAGCGCATTATGACTCCCCTAAAAAAATCACAGCGAGCTCCATGTCAGATCTGTTTCAGACTCCTAATAGAGCTGGCTTGAGACAACTCTCGTCAATGATTTCATGTTAGGCCACACGTCTTTTTTTATTTTTTTACTGATAAGGAAGATGTCTCTATAGAGCATCTGCGCAGTCATCTGCACTATCAGGTTGGTTTACAACATCCTGTTCAGATTAGCCATAAAGATTTCGGTGGCCACTGAGAAACACAGGGATACTGTTGTAGATCCTGAACTGTATGAACAGTCGACTGTTCAGCACAAAAGTACTTGATGATGATGATAACTTCCAGAGCTGTATAGCAGCTTTTATCCATAGATCCCAAAGCTCATAAGAAAGAGTCACACCACTGCAATTTCATTTCTCACAGAGGGAGTGTTGTGCCCCATAAGGACACCTTCCGTGAGGCAGCAGCTCACAACTAAAGCTTTCCTTCTTTCATTCCTCTTCCATGATCACAAGTTTGTGCAAAGCCACGTCACTGTTTACCAGTGGAAGGCAGGCAGTGCACGTGGCATTTCTTACAGACGGTGAATAAAGGCAGCTGGATGATGTTCCAGTGCAGGAGCAGCTCCTTCGAGGTGTTTGGGATTATGCCTAATTACAGAGGTGCAACCACTGCCCTGAGATGCATCTGCCCAATATTTAAACCACAGGTTGCCCATCTCCTCATTTTGACTTGTAACTATGTGCTGCAACAGTAGGAATCACAGTGCAAGCACTAAGGAAGCTGGCATTGCAGACACTGGAATCACACATCATCATAAACCTATCTGAAGAAAATTCCACTGAATTTTCTAACAACAGATGAGAAAACAAACAAAAACTTTAGGAAAGTATTTTTAAACTTAAGATCCCAGACCAGAGGCTTAAAATGGTCCTATATCATTTAATCAGATGAGGGAGTCCTGTCTCCACTGAAGCCAGCGATGGTTTTGCCAGAGATTTCAATGCATCCAGGATTTTACTGTCTGAAGTACAATGGAGCTAACAAAACTCACACTTGTCACTGAAGATCTGGAGATCTTATTCTAGCAAAACTCCCAGTACTCACGTAAAGGCCTTTTGATCTGGCTCTGAAGCCAGTTAGTAAAACTGTAATTCATTCCACCACAGCTTTGCTACCTGGAGAGAAGTAGCTGCTTTGAGGTTACGCACAGTAAGTCGCCATCGTATACGATTTCACACACCCGCGTGCTGTGCCAAGCAAAACGCTGCCTTCCCATGCAGCTCATCGCAGACTGGGGCTTCCAATCCTCCTCCGCACTGATGCCAGAGCTTTCAGGCAGAGCACTGCAATGCTTCTGGATCTGGTTGCGTTGTGGCACACACTGCACAGACAAACGTATTAGATCAGGACAGTCACAGAATGGATGATATGCAGGCTAATCTGAAGGGGGAAATGACGGTGAATTAGAGGAAAACCTTAATCGCAGAGAGGAAGTGCTAAGGGCACTCAAAACACCCCTGAGCACTAAAATCTGCAGTCCTGGCAAAAAAAAAGTCCTCGCCAAGAGATTATAAATCTTCTTTCAAATGGAATGATTTAGTGATAGTTATCGAGAAGAAAAGAAAGACCACTGGTACAAAGAATGTAAGGATAGGGCAGGAGCTTCAAAGCCATCGCTCCGCAGGGACGGAGTGCAACAAAACCCTTCAGAAACCCATCTGAAAAGAGAACAACGCTTGGTGCAATCCGAAATAACAATTCTGTAATTTTTTTTCCCTATTTGTTAACTATGTGGAATCAAGAGGGCAATAGGTAGCATTAGATGAAGGCTTCCTAAATCCGGCTGTGGAACAGCTGTGCCAGGAGAAAGCCCAGTGTTAACGCCAGATGGAAATGTGGGATCACAGCATCTCAGTGGGAGGAACACGAGGCTCACCTTGCCCTGCTTTGCTCTGGGCACCCACCTGTGCTGGCAGAGCCATGGACGCAGCTTCTGAACCTTTTTTGAAAGGTCAGTGGAGAAGATGAGATCATTTCCTTTGGCGCATGAGCCCACATGGGATGGATGCTGCCTTAGGGCATTCATAAACGCCTGTGATTTCTTTCCAGTTACAACTAATAGTTCACATTTACTGTCTCCCCCTGGTCACTTCTAAACACTTTATGGAGGTAGTGTTATTTCCCAGCTTATAAGAGGGGAAAGAGAGTTCAGTTATAAAGTAATAAAATAACAAAACTCTGGTCTTCTGCAACACAATTCTGCATTCTGGCCACCAGATCTCATTTCTTCCAGTGAGTTTTTTTAGTTGCCCATACAAACAATAGACTGAAATTCTGATTTGATGCATGTGTCCCCCGCTCTCTCCTGGTACTGAAGAACGTTGTGTTTACACACAGATTGGGTCTGGAAAGCAAATCTTCTAGTTCGAAGAGATTCTCTCTCAGGCCGTGAGTGGGCAGGCAAAGAGAGGCCAAGAGCAAAGCTGTGCACCGTGAAGCCGAGCAGGAAGGGCTCCGGATGCAGCGCCTACAAGCTGGCTTCAGCACGGCTACCGAGTTTCAATGAACAGAAAGATCTTTTCCATACACGAATCCCAAGTTTCTTCCTACACCTTCATATATATTTAGCTCATTAGGAAGATCCTTTCCAGAGGTGCTAAAGCAGAAAAGCAGGAAGGAATACTTCAAGGCTTCCAGATAAAACTGCAAAGCTGAGCTCCCCAAACTTCTCTGGACTTCAAAGCCTTTCAGATATTGTTTAATCAATGATAGAGCTAGAAGGCCAGCTGTGTTCTTCTGTTTGTTCTTAAATGCTAATCCAAGTTTACCAAAATTGAGGGATTTTGCATCTGGGGAATTTGGACTCAGGCCCGTGTCTCTGGTAACCTGTCCTTGGCCTCTCCTTCTGTCTCCTTGTCATGTTCCACCCCTCTCTCTGCTATCCCTGCTATCCCTGGTGCATTTTTAGCACCACTTTCCCTTTAGGTTGGATCAATAATTGCTTTGTCATGCTTCATGACAAGACCTCTCTCTTTCTGGGCTGCCATGCAAGTCCACAGTGTATTTCGACATGGATGACACTTAAGAACAGCATCTGAAAGCTCTTTAGGCCATGCCTCACTAAAATCTCACAATCAGTTCCAGCCCTCTGCAGACTCCTGTGCTGTCTTAGGCATGAAAATAATGAAGAACTTACAAGCTGATTATATTCAAAGATGAAATGGATCCCTGGAAAACTGAAGGTTTTTGGGTTTTGGAGACCTTCGTACACATTATGTTTTTCCCATGGTTGAATCTGCACCAATCTTTGCTCTGCTCTGCTCTGCTACATCTCATCTACTTCCTTGTGTGTTACCATTTCCCATCTTACCTTTTGTGGGAGCCTGAGCAGAAACAAAGTAGCATGAGAAGAAAAGTAAAGAAGAAACTGCTGGGAAAACTATCACTTGGGGGCATCATGCAGTTTGGAGCTGGCACTGCTCAGCAACAGTGCTGTTTGGCTGCTTTCTGTGCAGCAGGAAATAACCTCCAGGAGCCCATCACCTCAACCATTCCTGCCAAGAAAAACAACAGAGGTAAAAACCGGGGCTGAATTTTCCAAGCGGTGATGGTTTGCCTGCTGCCCAGCAGCCATGGCAGGAGCTGCGCAGGCCGCCTGGCCGGCACGCTGCTCTGGCACATGGCTCTGCAGCCGCCGCGGCCTGTTCTCAGGGTGCTCTATCTCAGAGGAAGGAAATTGAGATTCCACCCCAAATCCCAGCACATAGTTTTGAGGATTCCCACATCTTCCAAGGATTAAGTCACCACATGTATAGTCTAAAGTGCCCAGAGGCCCTATAGCAAGGCTCTGTTTTAGAAGGCTGTGTAGGAAGAGCCGCTAAGAGCCTAAATCCTTTGTAGTCTGCCCCACAGACATGCTCAAGAAGAGATTTCAACAGGAAGAATGGGATACAGCTCTGACGATGGGGTGAAAAAAGGATGGCAATGACCTAACAAGAGCATGTCCTTTGGCTGACTGATCGAGGGACCCCAGTGCCAGACACAGCTTGTCCCTACCCATGGAGAAACCCACGAGTGGATCTTCAGAACAACAGGGCCTTGGTGCTACGCAGAGGACAAATCCTGCTGGAAGCGTGGGGTTAAACAAAGGCGATCGGCTCCTGTTTGAAGAAATGGGAACATCCTAAGTGAGGATGAATAAATCTCATCAACCTGAAGGGAACTACCAAGAACAACATGAAGAACAACACAAAAGAAATGTGAATGTGCTGGTCTGGGAGAGGCTCTGATTCTCAGTTTGTTCCAAACCCTGCTGGTAGGCTACTGTCCATACTCATGTCTCATAGAGAAAATACTCTCTTCCCTACCCAGATCCACTGACTCAGCAGGACTTCTGGTGATGGAAAGGGAAGGAAGACTGAGGACCACTACACAGCTTGACTCAAAGCCCTGTGAGCTTGCTAAAATATATTCCCTCCCATATTCTAGTAGTTTCCAAGACTTGGGTACATCTAAATCATCTTCTAGAAAGCAGGAAGGCAAAAGCACAGAAGAACACGATATTATTTTAACAAGTGGAAGACAAGAAATCAAGATTCATCCCTAGTTTAAAATCAAAGCTGCTGTTTTTAACCAGGGATGAAACATCCAGCATTTCTAGAGCATCCCAACACACTTCTCCCATCCACCCCGCCAAGCCTGACGTGCTGCCCGGGCCACCAGAGCTCCCTGAGCCACAGGCAGCACAGGGCAGGCCTGCAGGAACAGCCGACGCTCCCACAGCACGATCCCGCTAGTAATCCCAACAAGATAATCACAGATGTTGTGACCCACTTAAAAATGAGTTCATTTTCCAGATATCCAATTTCAATGGCTCTTTAGCACATTACTCCCCTGAAGGTTTATGGGCAAATGAGTGTTCAGCTTATTCTCCAACATTTTCTGCACCAGTAATGCTGTGCTATAGTAAGTGTGAAATTAGTACATAATCTTTAAGCCATCTTGTTTTCAGGATGATAGAGGCTTGCTTTGCTAACAACTCCAGCCTCCTTGTGCTGTTGCAGTCCCTTAGTGCCAAAGCAGCAAGTCACACTTCTCATTACCTTGCCAGACATAACTATGGGAGGGAGACAATGACAACAAGCAGAACCCAACCATTTGTGCACACAGAAGATAGGACTTCTTCAATCATTCTCTTCAGTTCACTTCTCTTTTGCATGGGATGCAGCGATGCAGCACAGCAGAGAGACTAAAGAATTTCAGAAGGAGGGAAGAACTCTCAAGAAGCTATGTAGCAAAAGAAGCAAGAAGACAGAAGATTTTTTTTTTTTAATCAAGTCCTTTTATCCTTTTTCTTACATAAATCCATGTAAACATTGGAGATATGTGTGGTGCCAAAGCTGACAGCCTCTGGTAAGCCCAAAGCACGCGGAGTGCAGGAAGCATTCCTGCTCCAAGGCCACGCTGCCCCCAGCGAGACAAGTAAATCTACAGGTTTGTGCTCCTGCAGCCATTGCCCGTCCTGCACCATCCAGCACAGGGCCAAAGCAGAGCTATGGTGCAGCTCTCTGGGTCGTACGTCTCAGGCAAAAGCTGCTGCAGGGCGATGCGTCGTGCTGCCATAATGGAGGCAAGAGGGATGGCCAGAAGGCTCATGGGTGGGAGCACTCGATTCTGGCACCCTTCAATGTCCTCACTGAACTGAACGGGACAGAGGATAAAGCCACAGGCTTGTAATAAAAACAACCCCAAACCAAACCAAACAAACAAAAAAACCCCGCTGCATTCAGAAGGAGCAAACCACACCAAATTACCAACTGAGTGTTTACAAGACGGCACAGGTGAAAGGAAGTGTCAGCAAAGACAAGCGCACCTCTCCACGCACCGGAGCTCGCTTCTCACATATCCACACCACTGTCACCAGCTGCCCATTTTGAAGTCAATTCAATGCAGTGCTGAGGCTGACAGTGGCAGCCTGGATTTCCTAATTCTACCTACACTTCTATTTTTTTCAAAAAATACAATTGGGATGGAATTTTTTAATAACAAAAGGAATTCCAAACACTTACTGTAACTATTTTGATTCTGCTTCTAGTACAGATAAATTAAAAATGGAAGATCTGCCTGTTTGGGGGATTCCTGCAGTACCAGCTCCTTCTTCCCCTGTTGGGAACCAATGGCAACCTATGTGCTATTTCTGAACGTCCTTCACGTGATATTTCTGCTGTCTATTTAGAAAAGATCGATTTTCCTCTAATTACTCAGTAAAACCAATTATATCTCTTCAATTCATGCCCTCCCACGTAGTGTGCTTTTGTATGACAGCAATCTCTGTAAGGAGAACTAATAAAAATGTTTCGTTCTAAATTAATATTACCTTCTGCCAGGAAACAGGTGATCTTGTCTTCACAACTGACATGCTACTAGAGTCAAAATACAAGGCACTGTTGGGTTTTGATCACGAATGAGAATAAATGTTTTCTCTAAGTCGTGACATGGCCCTGGCTGACACTGCTGCTCCTTCAAAGTTCATCTAGCCGGCTGCCGACCACTTCTAAATTACAGCTCTGGCTACAGACTGCCAGATGCTTTCCTTATATTCAAGCAGGCATAAGGTTTCTCCCAAATTTGTTTAAAGAATGCAAATTTAACAGTCCATCTCAACTAGTGAAGCAACAAAGCTTTGCAAAACGCATTTGGAAGCTCTACACGCTCCAGCATTCCCATTCCCAAACGATTCCAGCTCACCACTGATTTGGGTATGAGCAACACAAACCATGCCAGCTTTGGCACACCAAAACTTGCAACTTCTAAATGTTTTCCTCTTTGCCTTAGATGGATTAATGCCTAGCACCTCTCAGGACTTGCTTCACAGTCATGGACATAAAGGGGAGAGAAGAGCACAACAGCCTCAGCAAATGCTGAGCTACAGTTGTTACTGCATCAAGCAAAGCCAACAGCTGCTTTGCTTAAAGAATGGTGACTGGTTAAACCACCACGTTCAGGAAGGACAAGAAAACAGGACTTTTTTCCTTTAAAAGCGCATTTCACTCCTTCATGTACTGTTAACATTTCCTCACTGGAGCCCTTTCCCAGCTCGAAATGGCCTTTACGGCAGCACGTCCTTACAGCAGCAACACCCTCAGCAGTAAGAGCTCCCGTGCTTCATAGCTAGCGCTTTACTCACTCTCTTTCCAACCCGAACCACAGGACTGGGCATCAGTTCTCGCAGAACCGCTCTGAGAGGAGGAGGGAAGGAGCCGAAGGCAGAGCCCTGGCCGTGTCCCCCGCTGTCTGTGTGTGGTACAGCCCCAGCCCCGTCCGCCCCACAGCGCAAAGCCGCAGGGCTGGGGCAGGTTCTGCTTTTTCCGAAACGATCTCACCAGCTGCAGCACATTACTTGTGGCAACTTTTCTTGGATCTTAAATGGGTTTTGAAGCCATGCTGTCAGCTGCCTTCATGTCACCCCACTATATTATGATTGAATCTCCTGTTCCTTTTATAGAGTTGTTCTCTCCTAATAAAACACTAACTGCTGGTCTGAAAGCCGGCTTCAGGACCACTGCTTACGGTCTCAAGATAACCTCCTGCTCTCCTCCCTGCTCGGCTAAAAACTACACTTGTGAAACGCTAAGCACCCAGGCTGTACTCTTAAATATTCATGCAGCCGGCCCCAGAAATTTGCTGTGTTTATACAAATTCTTGACCCCACCCCCATTTCTAGTTATTTTAAGAGCTCATACTTTCGAACTGGGCAATATTCCTGAACACATGAAAGAACACACAGAGTACAAACAGCTATAAATGAATATCTGCAATTCATTGCGGCAGCCGCCTACAAAGGTGATACCTTCAAGCTGTTTGTCAGAATACACCAGCAAAAAAGCTGTTAGTTGTCAACTTTTGGACAAGATGCATTGCAAAACAATATTCATTTTCCCTGGCAAATGCAAAACCACATTTTATAGGTGTGAACTATGTCCAAACTTCAAAACTGGATCCTAAATGAACTGTGAACGGGTAGAAAAACACTCTGGGTATGGTTGCAAAGAAGCAAATGACTTTAAATGTACAGAATTAAAATAATCACAGTTTATTTTTAATACGTTTAAAGACTAAAAATATTTTCAGCTTCCATTCTACTGCATTTGAACAGAATCCATCAACAAAAGCTTATAAATCTGTTATTCTTAATGGGTTTCATGCCAATGTTGTGTTTAAAGTCAGGAGACTAAAAGAAAAACTACATTCCTGGGGCATAATGCTGTACAGTGAAAAAGAAATGCTTCGCTGAAATCTAACTTGACAACATTTGTTGTTGGGATTTCTAGGACTTTCATCAGGGATGTTTCTGAAAGAATCTCATCTCGCAGAAATTGTTTTTGTCGTGGTAACAGATTTGACTATTAATGAGAAAACAGTAAGAAGCTTTAGGGTCCTAATGGATACTAAATGACCTGGAGGATCTGAAACACTTATGTGCAAAAAAAAAATACATACGTGCAATTCCTTTGGCTTCAAGTACTTGCTAGCTGGGACGCGACGCATTAAGGAAGATAACGAAAGTCATGCGGAGAAATGGCAGCATCTGATGCATAAACAAGCACAATAACCTGGCACATTACAAAACACAGTGTGCCACTCCGTGCCACTTTCAGAAATCAGAGGGAAATCAGGTCATACCAGCGGGTCAATATGCAGCGCCCGGGAACCTCCGTATGTCCTCGAGACTGCGGGGCTGCGAGCAAGGGCTGCCATTTGACACAGATACAGCTGTTTGAAATATGTCTTCATCACAATCAGATGGAGATGAAGACGGAATAAAACTCAGCCGGGCCGAATGCAAAGCTGAAAAAACCTCATCTGAAACCAGATGCGGCAGAACGTGCAAAAGCGAGGATGCAAATTTCATTTTGCAAACCTGGAAGGAAATCCCGGCGAGCGCTCGCCGCTCCGCCTCAACCGAGGAGCTCGTCAAAATCGACGGCCATAAATATTTTGAAGGAAGAAAACTCGGTAAAGTCTATTCATTTTACTTTCTGAAACGGTGCAAAAATGTTACCTACTCCCTGTGCAGTTATTAGTCTCAGTAATGTAACATAACAGATACTTTCTAAATCCTTTTAGGCCTTCTCCCCCTCGCTGGAAAGATCATCATTTTTTTATTTCAAAGTGGATTTAATAAAGAAAAGGAGTGCTGTTAAAGTAATACGTGAGGCTTTGACATTAAGCAGCGCAACCCTGCAGAGTCGGCAAGAACAGGGTCTCTAATCTCCCGTGATTTATGGAGGGCTCTTCCTTCATCTCCGCGCTCAGGGAGGGCCGCGGAGGCCAGAGACAGGCTGGCGGCCCTGCTGCCGCGGGCCAGCCCGCAGGCCGGCCTTAACCGCTTCGCTGCTGGCCCGGCCCCCATTAAAGGGCTCCCTATTTATTTGTATTTATAGAACAAAGTGAGCTCAGAGTTAAGTAATGCCTACGGAGGTAAATGTTTATGTCTGTCATCAGAAATTTATAAGCAGAGAGGGAGAAGCTAATAGGCAGAAAGCAAAGACCAAAACTGTGGAGTGTTTGATGCTCATCTAAGTAAGCTCTGAAAAGCTCCGAGTAGAAACACATCTTAATTAAAAACTTACAAATATATACAGTTAATTTTAAAGCTAAATAACCGAATTACAGATACCAGACAGCCTATTACCCACTGGAGAAGAATGTTTGCCTTACGCTGCCTGAATGTTACACAAAAGTTCAAAGAATATGTTTCCAAACACAAACGCAAGAAGCTATTAAGCTCTTGTCACAAGACAGAAAGATCTCCTTTTAATGGATTTCAAATCCATTATTCTGTAGGGAAATGACCAGTCACTTGGCACTGCGAAACCTCGCAAACCTCCGTTACTGATGTAAAACACTGAAACCAGTTCTAATGTGAGCTCGATTACAGGAGATTCGCATAACCACCGGCGAGGGCTGAGGGGATCAGATGTCTGAACTCAGGGCCTTGGTGAGACGCTGCTTAGGCACTTGGACACGTTCCCCCTCACAAATGGCCATGCTGGGGCCAATGGAGCTTACAGCCCGTTCCCATAAAGCCAGGCGACTGCTCTCCCTGCAGGCCCAATGGACACGTCTGTACCACTGGCAGTTCCTCACTGAGCAACCGCCCTTCTGTTCTGCACCTTCCCTGGGCCTTGCACAGCGAGACCCTGGGCTGCGATGAGCGCTTCCAGGAAAACAGAGATATAAATAAAAAGGGAGCAAACAAGTCTAAAGGGTAGTGGTGGACAAACAAAGCAAGAGCAGTCCTGCAGCCCTCAGGGAACCCTTAGCAGTCCCGTATTCTCGGGAACACAGCCCTAATTGATTTCAGTGGAAATTATATGAACATGCCAATCAAATTTGGACCCATTCGAGATGCTGTGGGTTTAATTAAGCCGCCTTCCACATACAAACTAGAGGGAACTAGATTTACAGAATGTCTTCTCCTTTCCCCAGATTTCTGGCAATGTCAACATAGCAGGACTTCATGCAAGAACAAGAAAAATCAGGCTAAAATTCATCATATTTTCAGTGGGTTTTGACCTTCCTAGTTGGGGAAACACATGGAGAATGATGACATGTGCAGAACTGTTCTGCGCTCTTCCAGACCCACAAAGGGCACAGTGGGATCTTTTAGCTGCCACTACCTGCACTGGAAACTTTCTGGCCAATGCAAGCTGCCCTTTGAAAGCTGAACCCTGCACAAACATGTGCTGGAGATTTAAGTTTTTATATTCATGGTAAATTACCTTGCACTGTCTTCCCTAAAAGGTTGGGAAATGGAAGTATTGACATACTAATTTAACATTCATTAGCCAGCATACTGCAACCTACACAAAAATATTGGCAATCAAGATGCATTATTTCAAAGTTTGCTGAATTTTCCTTTGAGTGATTGAGCTCATCCCTTACCCTTCCTCTTGCCAACTGCGCACTACTCTCAGGGACGGACCTGGAGACCAAAGTCACTGCTGCAAGAACAGGCTGCGCTCAGCTCCGAGGGCTTCTCCCTTGGGCAGGTGAGGGCAGGATGGTCAGGCTGGTGGATGTCTGGAAGAGCCTGGAAGCATCTTTCACTTGGTGTAATGGTGCCTAACAGCAACTTAATCAAAGTACAAATGGCAGTCACTATGCAGTGATTCGCTGATGCTAGGACAGCTGACCCACACCACGGGTGGATGAGGCCTCATCATGCCACCCAGCACCACGTGCTGTGTGAAGCTTCTGGGGAAGGAAGGGTGCTCGAGCTGCCCCATGGGCCCGGCCCTTTCTCTCCTGTCTCCAGGCACGAGCATGTGCCTACAAAAGGAGTGGAAACTTGGCAGGCTGGAAAGAAGAGTGCAGTCAAGGGTCGGGAGCGGAGCCCAAGTGCTCCCGTCCTGCCCTGTGGGAATTGCACCAAAAAGGTAAGGAGTTGGGAACGTGCTGCCTTTTCCATGCAGCCTCTCAGCACTGTCCCCAGTGCACGAGTTGGTCTTGCACAAGGCTGGGTGCTATGATCCACGCCATCTCCTCCAGAGACCACCTCCAGAGAGCTCTGGTTTCATTTCCCAGCCCTAAAAATGGTTTGGGCCACAGCTATTTCTTCAGTGCTCAGATTCTCTGCAGCTGCAGGGTCACTACATCCTGGCACGGCCATAAGCAGCACAATGCTGTGGAACGGGCTGATGGACAGATTCAGACCCTTCACAAGCTCAGAAAATGGGGTAGTAGTTAAAAACTTTAAAAACATGCAATTTTAGAAGACACGGTGCTTTAGAAATTCTGATCCTTGGATGTCTTTGTGGAGGAGGATTTGAAACATGAATTTCAAGTCTACAAACCTGAAGCAGAAAAGAGAAGGCATTTAAGTTTTCTTCTGCATTACGCTGTTTATGTGAAATAGTATGCAGAGCAGGTAACTGACCTTTACAGCGGCAGGTCCTGATGCTCAGCAGGCCTATGACAAAGTGATCTGGCAGTAAACAAGTCTTATCAGGGCCCCCACAACTAACTGCTGTAACCAGAGAATGTAAATCACTCCAGCCCAGCAGACAGACGTGTGATCCCAATTTGCACCTCATCCAAGTCAACTAGAGCAACATTATTTACACAGCCCGGACCTCGGCTGTACCTGCTGCCAGATGAATCCTCACGTTTAATGTAATCGTAAAAGTAGCTCATGTTAAGAGTGGGGGAAAAACGGTCCTGCTAAGATGGCTTCTAGGAGGCCCTAGAAAGCAGCCCCTCGGTTTTCATCAGGTGAACAACCTGTGAGGCAGCCTTTCACTCCCCTCTCAAAGATCAATTTTTTACTTCCTAATAGAGAAACTCTGCAGAGTGAAGGGATATTACCTGAGAAGCCACAACTTCCCTCAAGGCTCCTGAAGCAGCGATAATCTTATTTTTCTTGTACAGCTCCTGGCATACACGAACCTAGTGTTAAGCTGGTGCCTGAGGACGCCACTCCAAAACAAATACGAAATGCAAATAACTTATTTAAACTGTAATGCAATCACATTTCTTTTTATAGTAAACATAAATCTCCTTCTTTATTATAATCACATCTTATCACATCCAAAGTAATTTAATACAAGATCTACCTTCCTACACATTATTGCATTAGGGAAAACAAACTTTTTCAATGTGTTTATTTCGAGCAGAATCTCCAGGAAGCACAGTGGCTCTGGAAGGAAGGGCCGTGTCCTTCCAGATGTGTAAGTCAGAAGAAATTCCTTAGCCCCCATTAGGCAGACTGGCTGAATGTCCTATGGTCAGAGCTACCTGTGAGTGAAAAAGCTTCTGAGCAAGTGGAGCAATCTGAGAGGTGGTGTGAGAGAGCCTGAAACAAGAAAACTGACACATCTTCCAGGAGATGGAAACAGACACCCAAAGCACATCTCTTCCACTGGCACAGCTGCTATAAATGGGCTAAGAGCAGACGAGTTTCAAATCAACCCAGAATGAGAAGGGTGAGCAGCAAAACACTGGCTTGCTGGAGGAAGCACCTCACTCCCAGTAAGAATGAGTCACGACCAACTCCTGACACCATCGCGATCTGAGCCCAGGCTCTGCGGAGCTGCAGTGATCTGCCACTGGTTTGTGAGGAGGGGAGGCTCTGGAAGCAGAAGAGTCCAATCTCGCTCTGTGAGACGGCGCTGCCAGCTGCCACCAGCCAAAGCAAGCAAACAGGGAGTGCTGAGGGAGAGTGGGGAGTGGAAAGCAAAGCCCTGCGCTACCGCAGGCATCCAGCCGCCCTGCGCGATGGCTGGCGCTGGCTTGTGGTTACCTGCCCTGCTCCTTGTTGCACAACAGGAGACTCCAACAACTCCTAGCCACTGTGGCACCACGGTTTAGTATGCTATTAGGAACATAGTTTGCAGCCCACATAATAAACACTTTATCCAACTTCGTAAAACAAGCCCTAAGGCAAAATGAGTGTAAACATATGCACAAAACAACAGAGATGTGGACAAATAGTTGACAACGCAAGTATCGAAATTTGCCAAGTGTCATTCTGAAAAGCCCATGACTTTCTAAAACAAGCTATGCTTTTTATCTTTGGTTTACCAAAGATTATATGCAGCAGCTAATATAGTATCAAAGCTTAAACCTCAAGTCACTGCAATCTCCTATCCATCAAAACATTTCCCATGGTTTTATTAGCACTAACAATGAAGTCAATGGGAGAAGAATCTGGCCAAAACACAAACAGATCTCACACGCCATATTTTGCACAAAATGAGCAAAAGACTCTTGTAAAGAAGACAGTAACACCTAGCTGAGAGCCACACACGTTGTCTGTATATTACCCCCGCCTTTCCCCAGAGAAGACTGAAAAAAAGAAGGCAAAAAGAACATGCAATGCAGGAGAGCAGAACAAATCCATCCCTCCTTCACAGAAAAGCCAGAGATTAGATGGGCAGATACAAATAGGCTGAAGCCCAGCATGTGTGCCACCAGTACCAAGTAGAGAGAAGCAAAACTTCTTTCCAGTGAAGGGCTGAGTTCTTTTTCTGAGAAAACCAGCTGGTGATTTGTCACCACAGCTCCCATTCCTGTCTTTATAATTCCAAATTTAAAAGCTCAAGAAGTGATTTGGAGAGGACACAGTTAACTTTGCTGTTAAGCAGAAGGATGCACCAAATTTAACAGCACTGGGGAACCCATCCCATTTTCTCTCTGCTTCTTTACCTGACCTGTGACTTCCCAACAGCACTGATGACTAACAGCATTGTGGTGCCAAGCAGGAGGTACCTAAGCACACACTGACAGAGAAGTTGTTCTGCCCAACAGTGATCCAAAGAGAGAAGGGTTCAAACAAGCCCAGACTCTACTCCTCTGCTTCCCTCCATTTCTGCTCTAAGCCCAAGATCAATCACCAAATGTTTGCTGTCAGGACCTGGTCCCGGGCAAGCTGCTCTAGGTGGCCCTGCTTGAGCAGGGGCTGCACAGGTGGACCCACAGGTTCCAATGTTAGGCACAGTGATCACAAGGACACGCAATGTCAGCAGTGAACAGCAGGCAAGGACTAAGCTGAGCTGCTAATAATCTGATATCAAAAAAGTAATAATCATCCTTCTCTCACTCCTAAAGATGCAACAGAAAAATAACGCCTAGGAAGCTTAAATGATAAAGCTTTATTTTTGTACAATGGGGGGTAAAAAGGTGAACCCACAAGCTAAAAGCAGAATATTTGGAGCACTACCACTGTTCATGTCAAGGTATTTCTATACGCTGCAATTAACTTCTGATTTATTCATCTTGCCTTTTTATAATGTGGCTCTTCCTGAGATATAGGCCCCACTTTTCATCAATAGAAGAATGAATCATAATCTCTGGCTTTTAACTAGAGTTAACTCTCAAAGCAAAAGCTCTTCCCAGCAAAATCAGGTGTGTGAGGATCAGCTGTGCGAGTCCCAGCAAGTTACCCCTGCCACTGTTCTGCAATAAAGGGATTCCTTCTGCAGTGTGGATCCCAAAGAAACATGGTGTGTAACACCAAGCTGCTGGAGATTCACACCTATTCGCAATGCCTCTGAGACACCAAACTCTTCCTTTTAAAGTCTTAACTGCAGCACAACGTAGTAAAATGACTCCAAACCTGTTTGCAGTGTTTGCTCTTCCCTCCTGCACCCTTGGATGGCAGCATTCAGAACGCCGCAGGCTGACACAACACCTTTTAAGAAGTTTATCTGAAACAAGCATTTCTCTTTCAATTAACAGCACTGGCACATATAGAAAGAGTAAATCCACGTCACATCATGGCCAGCTCACATCATGATCAGCTCCAGACACACCTAAAGGAGACTGCAATGCCAGCGAGACGCAGCCTGTCTTACAGCAGAACGCAGCCTTTGGGAAGGAAGCAGCAGGAAATACAAATAAGATCTTGTATCACTACCCAGCTGCGTAGCCAACTGATAGCTCAATTTCCTTAGGAATATCCCTCCTGGATACGGCCTGAATTGAATCAGAAGATTTGTGTTCTTTTGTAATGACTCCAATGTTTGGTAGGTTTAATTCCCCTCCACGGAAGGGTGTGCGTATGTGTTATCAACACACATGAGTAAGTGTATTATACGCTTACGTAAAAGTGATTTAAACAACATTCATTACCTTTGGAATCGGTAATTCTTCAGCTCAACTTCGTTAGCTTTCAGGAAGCTAAAGTTTGTCTCACACGTTGTGAAAACGCAGCGCAACAGCTGCGGACATTGGGAATCCCACAAACAAGTTTTAATTTCCAGCACAGCCATGCAGCCATAAGTCTCCTGGACGCTGCTGCCTGGCAGTCCCAGCCCGCCGCGACTTCTGTGCTTGCATGTTTATAGTATCCATAGCCAGAAGCTGCTTGACGGAGCTTATACTTGTCTAATTACAGCTTAGCAATTATAAGCAGAAATCCAGAGTATAAAAATGAAACATTCTGGGTAGCTACAGAGTGCATCTTCTCAGCACGGAATCCAAGTCCTTCGAGTCCCCTCCGCTGTGCTCCAACGTCACAGATGGTGCCACGTTTTGGATGAGACCAATGCCACCAGCAGCAGGCTGCAGAACACCATCTTGTAATTCCAAACTTTATTTACAATTGTGACTGCACAGTTTATTCATAGCAAGAAGTGCTTTGAACTTCTAAATGGCCAGGCGGAACAAAATGGTGGAAGTTTCCCCTTTGAATTTGTCAGAGTTTACAGGCTGTCGGTTTAGAAATCGCGTTTCTTCGCTAGATGAAGAGGAGAGGCTGCCTGAGGACATTGTTTATTAAAGCCTTTTGTTCAATTTACAAATTGAAACAAATAATTGTGGAGACATTTGCAGCTATGGAAAAAACGTGTTTACAAAGTGGAATAAAATACAGACTAAATACATTTGGATTATACTAGATCAAAACATACGAGTTTCTAACATAGCATAAAAGAACGGTCACCACCACGAGGACAGAAGGCAAGGCGCCACTGAGTCATGCTTTGTGTAACCATCGGGGCACTTAAAAGACGCTGGAGCCGCACACCCAGCGCTCAGCATGCGAGGCTGCACAGCGGGCAGCCCTGCGTGTGCCCACCTGCTCCCATGGGCCGCAGGCATTCTGCAGGGACCAAACCCCAGCTTCCAGCTGCTGCTCCGCATGAATTGCTCAGGTTTTCCTGGGTTTGGTTCAGTCTTCTCATGCGGCTTTGCCTGTAGGACCGCGCTCATAAAGGGGAAAGCCCCTCAACCCAGCTCACCTTCCCCTTCCATGAGCGTGTTCCCCTCAGCAGCACTGCATGGCAAGATTGCCATCGCTTGGATGGTGGTTCTGCCGTCTCACACAACTCAGCAGAATTACTGTGTCCAGAATGCACTTCTCAAAGAACGTCACCGCTGTCTGAGCCCACATCCCAGCTCAACATCTTCAAAAATCACAGACTGCCTTGGCAGTTATTTCAGAAAGGACCTCGTATTTGGCACGGAACGAGGGGCAATTATATCAAGAAATCTAGAAGAGCCCCACCAAGGCAGTGGAATTATGTCAGTGGAAAAATGGCATGAGAGAGATGAAGTTCTGCTCCTAAATGTCAGCTCTGAAAGGCTTATGTAAACAACTATTTCCTACGACGTCTTAATTAATAGGTGATAGAATCAAGCTCTGTCTGTAACACTAACTGGAATTTCCAATAAAAGATATCTATCACCATTTAAAAAATACGAGGAACAGAACTAATCAACCACATTCTTCTGGTAGTTTACAAACCGAGTCCCAAGGAGAACAGCCATTACCGCAAACTGAACGCGATGACTGAGGAGAGCTTTTGTAGAGCAGGAGTATTTTCTTAACATCAGTAAAATATGTTAACTAATATTATATTTAGTTAGTTGAACTCCTCCAGGGATTAAAGGCCCGCTGTGCCTAACAAAACTTTGTATTGAAGCAGACCAGCAAATGTTATTTTAGTACAGAGTATTTGATAGCTAATCATGCTATAAAACCATAAAATAAAGTTGTGTTTATTGGTACAATTAATCCCTCCATAGCCCACAAGGCTACATAACAAAACGGGGGGATGAGGGAGTTCGGCCTGCAGGGATTGGGTGAGAAATGGATTAACAGCAATGGGGAAAGGCTGGGACTCAAGCGGTGGATGTGGAACTATCATCTTTAACATTTTAAATTATTATTGTTCCAGTTGCAACCAAGAACACACCTCCATCCAGGAGTGGGAGAGAAGGCAAACGCTTCACAAAGAAGGGAATTCGCTCCCAAGCAGAGCTGAAAGCGGGCTTAAAGATTTACGGCGGACGGAGCAGCACGAGCACATGAGCACCCAGAGAGGTCACAGCACAGACGTGCACCACGCTGCCCCAGCTCAAACAAATACAGCCCTCAGATAACGCAAACTGAAAGCCATTCCCACCGTTTGCATTTGTTGAAATGTTTTCCAGCTAAGCATAATTTGGAGTAAAGCGCAAAACACTTTGTGATGGAAGAAACATGCTTGAAATGTAGCTAGCATGTTAATTGTGGTTAATATGTGGATCAAATCGGGAATGTAAACAACACCAACACTCAGAGCCTCTGCAGTGACTTCCTATGTTCATTTTTACAGCTTTGGCATTAATAACCTCCAATTGCTTATGACTGCCAAAGGCTCCTCCTGCACTTCAAATACAGGTTATTCTATACTAATGGAGAGCAAATGCTTCGAAGTCAAGATGCCGTGTCTTCATCTTGGAACAAAAATAAGCACCTGGGGAAGATAAGCAGAAAACTGCAAGTTTTCACGAAGCGCAGTGTTACAGTGCTTTGCACCAGCACAACCAGCCAGGAGAAGCATAAAGAGGAGCACTGCAAATGCCTTCAGAAGGCCTTTGGGAATTACATCGTACACACTAACAGCCGTAAACCTCCACTGATTTACATACTGACCCATGGACTGAGAATTGCCTGTGGTGTAACAGAGCATTGCTGCAGAGCCAGCAGCCCAGGGCTGAGCTGGGGGACACCTCCCAGGCCTCGACCCTCCCTGCCTCGTGGCTCTTATGTAGATTTTGCAGCAGAAGTGATTTGCGTTTCTGGTGGTAATTAAGCACAAATAAATCATTCTCTCATATGTAAGGAGTGCTGATGTCAAAAAGGAGGAACTGATGATAAACAACATATAATGTGTTTTTTTATTCTTTATCTTCAACTCCAAACTGGATTAAACACAAGCAAGTTCTGCTGGCCCCACCTCCTGTTCCCAAATGGGCTTTGAGATCTCTGCTTTCTGTTCCCACAGCAGATCAGAGTGCTTTGTAAGCACAAAACGGAATGCACACAGCCCCTGTGCCCCAACCTGCAGGTTAGAAACCAGAGGTGGTGGCAATGACACCCACCTGCCCAAAGGAAGGCCACAGTAGGAATGGTCATGGTCCTGGGAGCTGCTGCTGCTATTGGCCTGCTGATGAAGCAGTGCCAGAGGCAGTTAATATGTAGGAAGAACTGGTACATAGTGATTATTCTAAAACAAATCGTGTAATGGAACCATTGCATTATTTCGAAAGATAAAAAAAAGAAAATGAACTTGTGGGATGGAAATAAACACAACTTTTTAAATGAACCTAATAACATGAAAGTAATGAGTTTGGAAAACAGATGTGGACAAAGGAAAGAAAAGGCTACAGTACACTCCGTGCAATCTGGGAAGGAATGATAAAAAAAATTTACAAGCTGTTTCGAGTCCCGAATCAAAAGGGTAATCAAGGCAGGCTGAGCTGTGAGTGGGAAGGGTACGGCACCCTGCAGCAGAGACTAAGCAGAACACCTCGCCCTCCTTTACTGTACGGCAAGGCTTTCCTGCAGTGCTGGAGCTCCAGCCTAATCCTGGCAGCTACCAGCTCACACTGTGTGCTGTAAGGCCTCACCAGCCCTTCTTTTCCCTGCACTGGTTTGATCTTTTGCCTTCTACTAAAGCAGCCAACTGCTCGTGTACTTCTGTCACAGAGAAACGCCGGGGCAAGAGGTGAAAGAGAAAGGGAAAAAAATCAAATCAAAAGGTAATGTAATAGCCTAAAGAAAGATACCTCATTACAAGGCAAGTACACACACAGATTGTTTCCATGATGCCCAGTTGCCTCTCCTGTTAATCGTGATTTATGGTAACATCGATGCAAGAGACCCATCGGTTAGCAAAACCATGTTACTCTGTACAAAGTGGCTTCTCAAAATGGCACTGTGAGAAAGCTCTCCTCTGCAGTTGTTTTACTTTGCCTCTGAAAGCTTTCAAATTGAACTGCTAAAGTTCAGCCAGCATCTAATTTTAACCGTGAGTTCCAGGAGAGAGCAAAGCTGGTGGGAAGATTACAGAGTTCCTTGAAGCTCTGACCTACAACAGGAAGAGAGTTGTCAGCCTTCATGTCTCTCACTCCAAATCCCAAGGGAAACAACACTGGCAGAATGTTTTATAACACGTTCCCACTGTAAAAATCTGTATTTGAGAAATATGATGCTTGCTCACTCCTTCTCCTAGACCTTTGGTGTGTCAGTAAAAACAGATGACCTTAAATGAGTAATTTTAGTTTTGCCTTTGCACTGCAGTTGGGACACTCACGGTTGACGGGGGTCTGTTTATGGAATCACAGGGAACTGATACTACGAAAGAGCAACCCGTGGACCCACACCTTTAAAATACCAGCAAGGAGCTGGCAACTTGTGTAGCAGGGTAATAACACCTTTCTTTCTTCCTGCCTTCTCAGGTGAACTGCACAACTTGAGAGATACCCACGCAGAAGGCTGCAGTCTGTGATTGTCATAAGGAAGGCTTCTGTCAAAGGGCCAAAAAGCAGCATCTGTTAAAAAGCTCAGGAAAGAGAAATTAAAAACAAAGTAATTGGGCTATGATATGTCAGCTAGTGAAATCAGATACGTTTTCCCTCCCAGTCACGCATTTCACCAGCGCAGTGCTACAGCCCAGGCCCACCAATACCACGGGTCTGAAGGATCAGGATTTCAGGTGTTGCGAAACAGCACAAAGCAAAACCAGAAAACCACTGAGAAACCAAACATGCTCCCATTCTGCCAGTGGAGAACTTCTTTCCTGACAGTAATGAAGGTGTGGTGACAAATAGCCAATAACAGGACCGGATATGAATAATAAATACTGGGAAACTGTTATTCCAGTAATGGGACTTCAAGTGCAGGGACAGCTGAAGGAATTCAGTCACCCTGGAAACTGGAACAACTTAAAAAATTTTTTTCCTCTCGTTTTCACTTCTCAGCACTTCATACCATGGGAACAATCCCTGGAGCCCCAGCCGAAGTGCAGTGGGGAGCAGCAGTGCCTACCTGCAGCTGGGAGCAGCAGTGCCTACCTGCAGCTGGGAGCAGCCCCAGCCCCCACAGCTGACAGGCACGAGGATGAGAACGGTGCCACAAGCCACCCCCACTCCTCACCAGGGCTCGTTTTAATGTTGTGGACTCTCTAGCCTCAAACCAGCAGGGCAAGGCCTCACAAGGCTTCTGCAATGCCTAACAGCTTTGTGGCTCAGTGCTGGCTCGGCAGTTGGTACGCATGCACGGCCACGGGGTGAGCAAGGACGAGAGCAGCTTCCTGAACTTCCTCCTCCATTCCTTCGGATAATGAAAAACAGAAACACCATTCTGGGACTCAGAGGCGTTCCGAATGATCTAACAGTTGTTACAGATCTCATGTTATCTGCTGCTGACCCGAAATTGAGACGTCTGTTAGTCGGGGATGATGATTTTTGCGCTCATGAATAATTAGTTTTTGCTGGTTTAAGGAAAAAAAAAACTTATCTCCTAATCAGAATCTAAATGAAAAATAGCTAAAAGCTATTCCCTAACATCTGCCAGCATAGATAGATTTACAAATAAAAATGAAGAGGTATAGTCTCATCTCAGGGAATTATGTGTTCAAATCCTCACGTATGGAGATGAGAATGTAAGTGTTAACGTTCAGAGTCCCCTGCTGCATAGCCCAGGCATTAGGATGGCTTAATGAGTCACTGTCTGAAACCAACAGCAAGCTGAAGTTCCTCTCTCACATACACACACGCACACATTTAATTTTGTGTATAATTACTCAGTTCTGAGTAATGAGAATTTATTAGTTTTTTCCCATCAAACGCACAAGTTGCTAATGCACAACATGTTGGGATTACACGATGCTCCTTCCGAAAAAGGCTGCAGTCATCAGCTACCAAGTGTTAAACGTAACCATTCCTTTTATTCCCCTCGACACTGTGTGAAAATATTTTTGAAGTGAACTTAGTGGCAGATTTTTCGAACCAGGGGATCCAAACATGAGGGTGAGAGTGCAGCTCAATAGCCACGATTACAGCCTGTACAAATGATCAACATTTACTTACAAAGCGTGGCCAAAAGACAGCTCTATCTTAAGGGAGCAATTGAAGAGCAATAACTTTTGTTTTGTATTTAATACAAAATATACTGCTATAGCACTTCAGAAAAAATAAAAGCTTGTCTGCCATAGTGTCCAACTCAGCTCCTGATGGGTTTCATAGGCAGCTGGCTGCAACATAAAGAGCAGGAAACGTGGGCAACAAAACACTGAAGAATGACACCGTGTGCTGGGTCAGGAGCGCACTAGTTCTGACCTTTTCCTTTTGTAACACGGCTACGAGGAAAGACAAATGCACCCCCAGCAGTTAAGGGGTTCAGAGCAGAGCTGCTCCCGTATCACAGTGCTGAGTGCCCTGGACACCAGACCACTGATGTCAGGGAGATGGGAAGGCGAAGTCGGCAGATCCATCTCCTGCACGCAGTTTGAGGCTTTGTTTGAGAACGCGGTTTGTCCCTAAGCCGGTACGCCTTAGAGAAACCTTGTACTTGTTGCTAGGATTAATTAAGTATGCTGCTTTCCCTCATTAGTGTTGCAAAACGGCACCACGATGACAGAGGAAATACATGGGGATGAGGAGCATTCACACGGCCATGCTCAGCGGGGGACCGACAGCAGCCCACGGGCTCAGCAGGGCCCCACCAGCGCCTGTGGGGAGCAGGAGCCGCCGGCACCTCGCTGGGACATCGCAGCCACAGAGCTGCGTGCACGAGCATCGCGTGGCTCCCGATCCCGATGGGGAGTGCAGTGACAAGGCCACCGCTCCATCTGCCCCACGGCCCCTGCGTGTCCAACACGGGCAGCACCCAGAGCCCCCAGCTCCTGCACTGAAGCACAGCGGGCTCGGCCCCGCAGCAAGGCCCTGCTGCAGCAGCAGCCCGGCTACCAGCGGCGAGCGGCCGCCCCATTCCCATGCCTCTTTTATTTACCCACTTCTATTTTAGATCGCAGCCCGTTCCCTGGCCCTCCCTGGAGCCCCGGGTTATGTGAACGCGCGGGTGCCAAGCGGGGAGGCGTGGCGCGGCCGTGACATCTCCTGACGTACTGTGTGGTCAAGGAGCCGGGGCTGGGGGGCCTGAACGAGGGCCAAGCCTTGCACTTCAGCTTCCTGACCTGGCAGCCATTCAGAGGGACCCTGCTAAGTGCTATTTCCTAAATACACTAGCTTTTCATAACAATCTTACCACATTGCTTTCCTTTACAAGCTCTCTTAAAAGAGAACTGGACTCCTTCTGGTTAATCTACACAGACTGCATTTGGAAGCCATCAGAAACTGAACTCTAAACAAAACGTTATTAATGTGTTGTAATCTGCCCTCAATGTTCCAGATGAAAAGAAAATGTTTTATAGTTTTGGAGTATACATTTTAATTGCCTTTTAAGAGTGCATATACTTTTAGTGCTCTCTGTTATAAAACTGCAGTATCTGTTTCTTGATAACTGTTGAATGATCTCAGCTATTTTTATTAGGTTTTCTCCCCCACTCCGGTCCCCTTCCTTAAGCTACCACCACTGTAAGGCTTTTTCAGACCCTTTCTGATACTGGGCTGGCAAACGGTTTGAGCCTAAGATAAACTCCATTATAAACAACTTCTTTACAACATCCCCTCACCGTAAAAACACTTGGATCCAGAAAATTAGTTCTCTAAATGAACTTAGAATCCTGCTACTTTTGGTAACAGCCTGATCCAAGTTAAGGCTGAACCGAGTCCTGCCCTCCCCAGCTCACTCTCATCGCCGCTGGGAGCTCCTGGCTCAGGGACACAACCCAGCAGGGCCGGGGCCGTGCCCCCATGTGGCCAAAGCCCCGCGCACAGATCCCCAGCGGTGGGACCTGACGGGGTCCTGAGCCTCCAAGCTGCCATGGGGAGGTGTGGGGGGCAGGGAGTGGGTCTGGGTGTCAGCACAGCCCTGCCGCCAGGCACTGAGGTCTCTGAGGGACCACAGAGCCACCTGGCACACTTTCCAAGTGTCCCTTATTAGGAAAGTACTTGATAAAAATAAACACAAATCCAAGGTCATAGAACCAAATGCGGGTTTTGTTGGTCATAAAGCTGCAGTTTCAACAAATGATGGGAACCATTAAAGATGCTGTTTCAGGAAAAATCAGGCATCTGGACATGACTTACTGCATTTGTACCAACAACGTGCTGCAGAGGGGCAGGGCTCAGAAGCCACTTCCAGATACGTGCACCTGGAAAGACCCGAGCCTGCTCCCCCAGTATTCCACTCCTACACACCTTCAGCATCAGTCTCAGGACAACTTTCTCAATCCCCATCATCAACCAACTCTTCGTGTTACGTGTCTGATACTTCCCCAGCACCTTTCTGACATGCAAGATGCTATTACTTGATACAAGGCAGGCTGGATATTTCTCGGTTGGAACTCTATGCAGTGCTTGGAGCACATCCACTTCTCCAAGTTTCCTTCTTATGCAATTAAAATATTTTAAATGGCAAAGCCCCTCTCTCATGTTGGATGGGGATTCACAAACTGCATGTAAACTGCAGTTTATCGTTGTTCTCTGAGTTCTTTTTATCTCCAAAATTATCAGCGCTTGTAATTTTTTATGTTGTTTTTAAAAATATTTTTCAGTATGCAGATGTGCTTGTGAAGATTAATGGACTGGGAACACTGAAATCTTGTATTAATCAACTACAGAGAAGGCAACTGCTAAGCAAAATTTTCCACAGTGCTGCACACATGAGTTTAACCAGCAGCAGCACGGGCTGCACAGAGAACATCCCTCATCTCGGAGGACTCCTGAGCTGCTTTAATGCAGGTTTTGCTGAGATACCTCTCATGCACGACCGGCTGCCGTGTCCTACCTGAACACTAAGCAAGTCTCACCACCAGCACACAGCCTCCCGTTCACCACTCACTGAGCCAGCTGGGTTTTGGGCATGGTGCAGGCAGGAGCCACCCAGCAGTGCCAGCAGAGCCAGCAGTGCCAGCAGAGCCAGCAGGGCTGTGCCCCCCACCAGCTGAGCATTCCCACCCCCCCAGCAGTGCTTCAATGCCCATGACGTGTGATGAGGAGCTCGCTGTCTGCAGCACGATGACGCAGACAGACCCCACCCCAAACAGTGACTGAAATTCAGCCTGTGTGCGTGCATACATTTAATTAACGACTATGTTAACTGCACCAATTTTGTTACTAATTGGATCCGTTTAAACCTGCTACATGAGGGTAACTTGGCAGGCAAAAATGTTACCATAATTACAAAAAGAAATGGTTTCTTGAATTAAGTAATTCCACCAATTAAGTAATTCTGCCATGTGTGAAGCAAACCCTACCTTTGCCATTTGTGTGTTTCTGACTCATTTTCAGCACTGTGCTGCTCCTCACTTCTGCTGCACACAAAATCCACCACCATTACTCACTGCAGTCATTTCTGAGGGTAGGTCTATTCACGCTGGTTGAAATAACTGAATGGAAGTGATGGAAAAAGTTCTGTGAAAGGGTTCTGATAAAAGGAACACTTATTGAAGCTTTCAGACGCTGCTTTTGGTACAAACCTCTGAGGTTTGCGAAGCCTGATTACAGTTTAAAGACTAGCAAGTCTTGCCTCAAACATCTGTACTTGGACTGACTACAGAAGACACAACTTCACTCCAGAAGCACAAATATTCAAATAGCTCTGCATCTGCCAAAACCAGGCAGGGTTGGGCATCTCACAAGCAAACCTTGCTTTCACTGGTCACGTTACACAGTGTGGGCAGTGACAAAGCTACAATGGGCTCTTCTCACCAGCAGGTAATAACAAGGTCAGCTGAAACCACTCCAAGGAGTGAATGAATAAAAAGGCAAAGAAAATATTTCCAAATTTTCGTTTCCTGTAACAGATGGAAATTATATAATTATTTTAAAAACTGAAACAAACCAAAACAACAAACAATTCTTGACAAGCTGCACATTAATACTGATTGAGCACATCCTATAGGCAGCACCGATCCTCCAGCGTTCTCTTCTGGAAAGAAATTACAGAGCTCCATGTGAAGCAAAGGAAAGCAGAGATTACGCAGTGATCTGTGCATCACACGGTTCCATGGCAAGGTTCTCACTGCTGCCACGTCCAGCACACAAGATTTCATGGAAAACTGTGGACGTCCAATAACGTTCCACCTCTTGTTAGTATCAAGAGGCCATCTCAGTGTATAATGCTGACCTCAGGCAGAAGCAGATAAGACACAAAACACTGCAGTTTGTAAAAGAGCACTGCTTGGGAAATAACCTTTTGAGCCACTGGAAAAATCCCGAGTTCAACCAACTTTATTTCCAGGACAAAAGCAATGTGATTTTTCCCATCAGAAATCAGATGAAGTCAATTAAGATCTGCCAGTGATGGCAATTCTTAGCTTGTGGCATAAATAGCATCTCCATCTGATAGCTATCTAAAGAAATGCTGCTGAGGAGCTCTTCTCACCTCGACTCATACGCCGTGAACTTTCTTTTCTTTCTCTGCTATTTAATCTGAACCGTTTTAAGGTTAAGGTGAATATTAATTCAAAATAAGACCACAATGTAAGAAAGCAGAATCAGGTGGGAACTATAAATCAGAAAGAGCCCTGTGACGGCAGCTGGCTCTGCCCTGCCTCCTCTCTCCAAACCTTCCAAGATCCCACCACACCAATGAGGAGGGAAAAGAGATTAATTACATAAGGCCACAGATGAGAAAAATGGAGATGGAATAACTTCTGAATACAATGTTGGCTATGCTAAACGTGATCCAAGACAGCTCTTAATCAGTGATTTAAAAAATACTTGAAAAGCAAGGCTGCTGGAGTGAAACAGGCTCATGCAGAGATAGGATGTTACTCTCATTTATCCGCAGATCATTCCTGCTGACTTCTTTCTGGCAGCTGAAAATACATTCAGACTATCTGAGGACAGGTTCCAAAATTTAAGATCCCCTCTGTCAACAGCTAGGTGATCATCTCGTCTGCAATACCTAGATGGATCAGCTAGCCTTCCTTTTTTGTTTTAGTATCAATGATATTTTCTTGATGACTATTCCAGGTACTACAGATATTTGTGTACAGGCTGTTAACCTGGGTCTCTTAAATCAGGAAAGCACTATTTCAATCATCTCACTATGGCGTGAGTCTTTCCAATGCAGAAAAAAAAACCAAAAAACACAAGGGCAGCAGAAGTAATAAATAAGGATTCCTGGCCAGAAACCAAATGCTGTCATGCAGAAGACTAACTGGGGTATCCCTGCTTCTCACCAACAGCACAGCTAAGAGCTAAGCGAAAGGCAGATCACTGGGAGAGCAAGGAGCAACAAGCAGGCTGCTTCTCACAGCTGGGAGAAGAAGCTCTTGATAAACACAGAAGGTAAAACCTCCAAAAGAGACAAAATTCAAACATTTGCCCTCAGAATCTGGGCTTCTGCTCCTCTTTCACTGCTACCTCCTGCAGGCTCGCAGCTTCCCGATGCCAGGAGTCTGAGGGCGAGCGCTGCTGCTTCAAGTCTGGGCACTCAGGCACCCGCTGACCCAGCCCAGCTCTGCGGGGCCCGCAGCACAGCAATGCTCCTTTTGAATACTGCCATGTTTTCAAAGGTCATGTTGTAAAGTCGCTAGATTAAAATAGTAATAGAAGAGTAAACATTAACTCACAGTTTTTCCTTAGGTCTTTCTTATTTCCAGTTGGTATCATTTCTCCCACACTGAGTTGCAGCTTTTGAATCTGCAAGTTTATCTTGATTAAAAATCTTAACTTCTCAGTTTTCAGCATAAGGAAACTCATGTCCCTCCATTCAGAAATACCTGCTCCTTGCTCTCCTAACTCCCACGTATTCTGACTGCAGCAATCACGGATTACCCATGTTACTGTCACTACAAAAGCATTCTGAAACATGGTCAAGCAGTCACAGTGCAGGGAATGCTTTCTCCTGACTCACTGTCCTGGCACGGCCCGGTGCACATCATGCAGCTGGTGGCATCCTGCAAACACACCAAGTCGTCTGATGGCTCAAGCTTCCACCACTTTTACCCAGCAAGAGTTTGCACAGAATGCAAACACAAAATGCTGTCTTTAAAGAGAAACTGAGACCAAGCTATGAGCAAAAAAACCACTGGGAGATCTGGACAGCCGTACATTGGCCCTGCAGACACTGCTTTGCTCCTGGTTAAAGATAAGGATGCTTTGTTTCATTTTGGAAGGAACTTTCATTTTCTGATTGTCAACCAGATCTCTGTATTACATGACCAGAAAGCCAAAGTTCAGTTTTGTGAGTGATTTATCAAAACCAATCTACCTCTGGAAGATGAGGAAGGAAAAAGAAGCTTGGAATGGCTTTAACTGAAATTCAATTTCTATGAGCACATGCCATGCCACCCAACCTGGCCACAGGGAATGGCCGCGAGGAGAAGCAACCCTATAGGCTCAAGGGGATGTCAGGGAAAAGTTTGCTGATGGTGTGAAGCCTATGCAAGGCAGCTCTCCAGCTCCTCTGCAAGGTGAAAATCGCCACGGACCATCCAGATCCTGCATGGGCAGAGGCGTTTTTCACAGTGACAGGCAATTCAGGAAAGGAAATGCAAATAAAACCCAGCAATACTGTCAAAAAGCAGCAAGATAAAGGAGATCAAGTAACAAATTGCTTGTTGCATTCTTGTTTTTTATCTGAGAGAAATGCTGGAGGATAACAAATGTCCCCTGCAAGTGTCACAGTGCGCATCTGCGTGCCGGCAGAGAGCCTTGAGGCTGCCCCACGACCTACGGAGCACAGGGAGAACTCTCTAATTGTGTCTGTTGGCCTGGAACAGGATGTCTAAGCAGAAACTGCAATATTTGGCACATAGTTTGCTGTATTCAAAGAGTTAAGCTATGTCCTATAAAGATAAAAATCTCCACTTTTATTATTTTGTAAGGCTGCCTAACAAATGAGGATCCAGCTGTAATTGTAACATTCCAAGCTGTGAAGGCGCCAAGTTTTACTAACTATAATTTAACTGGTCCAGTTGATGCAGTCCAAATTCTTGTTTGGATAATCAACCTTTGTTTAAATATGTACAAAAAAAAGAGCACAGGCCAGCACTAGCCTCTGGGCATGTCATGTGAGCTTATTACCCTGAAGCTTGCAGTAGCAGACACTCATGCACAAGAGGAGGATTATTTTGCTAGTATTACTGTTACGGTAACGTATAATCAGACCTTCTTCCCCCTGCTCCCCCACCCCTTTTCTCCTCTTTTTTTCCCCCTCCACAATTCACAAGTCTTCTTTCCAAGTTCAAATAAAGTTTAAAGGTGAAAAGGTCGAGAAAGTTTCATGACTGGCTGTTGAAAGAGGGAGAAATAAGCAGGGTCTCCAAGTTTGCGTACATTAAAAGCTCAACAATTTCATATTTTGCTGCAATTCATAACTGTACAAATCCCTTTTGTTCAATCTGTTTGGACTCAAATTAAACACTTGTTAATAATTTATAACTTAATATAATTAGAAAATAACACTAACTGTCAAGCAACTATATTCAATGCATAAAGCAACTTGAGTGGCTTATTAGCTTATTTGTCAGAGCAACAATTTCTATATATTTCAGCTCATTTCTACTGGGAGGAGCAGTTAGGGAGCCACCCAGCTTGCTTGGAAATCATTTATCCACCAGCTGGGAGCAATTCCCAAATTGCTGCACCTCACCCACATCCAAGTGATGCTGGCTCACTTCAAAAGCAGCTTAAGGGTGACTTTGGGAGGTGCCTGAGCAGGAGGCAGCAGGGATGGCCGAAGCACAGGCAAAAAATGCATCTCACAGCAGAACACTGCACATTGTTTGCTATAAATTCTGTGTCTGAATAGAAGAGAATCAGTGCTTGGCCAACAAGCTGGCAGTCAAAAAGAGCCACTGAGAGCAGAAAATTCTTCACTCGTCAGATGCTGGCAATGCGCCTTGGCTCGGTAAAGCGCCGTGGCCAGGCACAGGGGCACGTGCTGAAGGTGCTGCCTTCCTCACAGCTAAACACAAACAGGAAATGCTGTCTGCTGCTGTTTGCCTTTGTTTTGTGCTTTCTCTGATGAGTAAAAGCAAATTCTAAAATATTACAGGCTGTAGTTCTCCTGGAAAGCAGTGTGTCTGCCAATGCTGGGCACTTTGGGTACTTCCATCAAGTATCAAAATATCAGAATAGTCTCCACATCTTACATGACCCCTAAGTCATTAATATTATTGAAGAAATCTACAACATTCAGGTGGGACAAAGCAACTTCAACTGTGAATACTGAGCTAGAACCTCAACTGATCCACGTAATCTCCCTACCATCGTGTCAACATTCACCAGATGCAGAATCAAGTCCAGCTGAGATAAAAGTTGCCTTTTAAACGTTCATTATAACTGATAAGTTAACAGCCATGACCCTCTGACACTGAAGATCACTTTTATCTTTTCTTAATTGCTTTTCTCTACCTGTTAGTATCCATGCCAATTCCACTGTCAGAAAACATCAAATTTAAGTATAAAAAACAAGGAAGTTCAGATTAAAAATTAGTATGTGGTCTCAATTCAACTGAGTTTGTCCAGATCCTGAGCACACAACGTACACTGACTTGAAGTCAGCAGAGCAGAACAACTTCTGTCAGTTAGGGGTGCGCTCACTTGTTTTCATCTCCTTATCTGATTTCATTTCTAATTTACTTACTGAACAGGTCTCCTGTATTTTCCTTCCTTTCAACTCCTTCCCTTCCACCTTCTGGTTTCTTCTGTTTAACTCCTGTCACCTGAAGGCTGCTCACGTCTGATCACAGAGCAGCCACATCCCCCACCCAAAGTCACCAGGGATCACCTCTCTTCCTCCTCACACGCTGCTCCTCTTCCTAAGCTGTTTGGCTGCCATGTTCTGCTGCTATTTACTGTCCACCTTTCTGAAATGCTTCAAGGAAGGAGATTAGGACTTCACAAACGGTGCCTAATGAGGAACCAGATGATGTCCTTCTGGCTAATTAGTGTGGGTCCCTATAATTCTTCTTCCTTTAATTCTTTAATCATCAGTTTAGTAGGAAAGGTTTCCTTTTTTAAAAAAAGAATCTTCTAAAACACGTGGAAGAAGATACGAATTGATACAATTGACCTGTAACGTGTTTTTACTTAAGAAAGGATTACAGGACTGGATCTTAACATTATATTCCTAAAACCATTTCTTGTTCCTCTGCCTTTACAGTTCCAAAAAAAAAAAAAGTGCATTTTGGAGACAAAGGCCTTATCCTCTTAAATGCTGCAGATCTCGTGCCAATCTCCCAGTACAAAGCAGACTGCAGACTTATACCCAAGAGGAATGGTCTCGGAAAGATTAGATTTTGCACCACAAAATCAAACCCTTGTGTGGTGAGCCATACCAGCTTCAGCACCACCTTCCTCCTCAGTGCTCGTTCACCATGGGGAAACAGGCATCCCACATCCTCTGCTCCACGATGGAAGTGGTTTTGTCACTCCTGTGTTCTTCCCAGCCTGTTTTTCCACGTGTAAAATTTCCACAGTTCCACACGTATCTAAAACTAGGGAGAAGTGGCAACTGAAATCTGTGGATTTATCTGTTTTTTTTTCCTTATTCTGTATAGTTTTGCCATATAGGAAATGGCACACGTTGTGCTTAGCCAACAGAATTCCTTCTCATTTATGGTGTTACACAGATAAAAGCAGTAGGAGTGATACTGAATGGAGAGAACATACCTGGATGGAAGAGCCCTTTTAAATCAGCAGGGTATTTTCTAGAGTTGTCACAGACGTGTGTTTCTAATAGCAATAATACGTTTTGGGGTTAATTTTACTAAGAATCTAGCAGCTCAATAAAGAAGGGAGGAAACTTTCCTGAAGTACCATTTGGTAGAAAGGTATTTGATCAATCATCCCCCATACTAGAAAGCACAGATTTTCAGGATATTTCAAAATCCTTTGCCAGTAATCAAGTAGGACATGCAAGGAAAGGAGAGAAACATAGACTTAATACAATGTAACTGCTGAGGATTAAATTTTAACACCAGCAAAGCCACACACAAAAAGAATGAATTCAAGAGTGGGAAGATTAAAGCCGCATGTAGTCAGCTGGGATTGGAACGCGAGGGATGGAAACTTTCTGGACAACACACAGTTTAAATTCTAGGTAGGATGTACTATGATTAAATATTCTTACCATTTTTGAGTACAGAGCTTTTTTCCTACTGGCTACTGTAGCACAAAAGTCTCCTCTTGCAAACATTTAACTACTAAAAAAGGGCAGGTAAAAGCCATTTAGGTTTCCAGCAAAGACATATAAAAGCAAAACAGCTAATGGACATCCAGAGCAGTGAAATCATTTCTGCAAAATCCATTAGTTACTGAAAGTTGTGCAGGGCTCGGTTTTACAGTAAAACCTGTAAAAACTCAGTATCCAGTTTCTCTATTGGGACACCGAGGTGCGAAGATCCAAATGACGCTGGCACTGGATGTGTATATTTGAACCTTTTGAACTCCATCTGCCCTTCATAAATTACTTTACCACCAGGCTTTAACACGTTTCTAGCCTACTGTGCTGCAAAAATAAAGACTCATTAAAATAGCTGCAAATGCAACTAACTTCATCACGCTTCCAGTGGAATTTGCTCAAAAAGATGCACCGCTCTATCCAAGCTGCAGAAGGGGAAAGCAGCTTCCTGCTCCTCTGCTGAAATAACATCTGCCTTCTCTAGTGAAAACAAAGCACCAGACCCCGCTCCCCAAACTCAAAACCACTTAAGGTGAACGAAAATTGCACCGCACAGAAAAAAACCACCGTTGCTCCTTTCCATCTGGAAACGCTGTCAAATGGGAGCAAATGCCACGAAACTCCTAACTGATACAAGAACACAATTCTGCATCTCGCGTGCTCGGCACCAACTAGCAGCAGTGCTCTGCTCAGCGCAGGGAAAAGCACCAGAGGTGATGACAGAGCCGGAGGAGCAGCACCCAGCTCCAGCTCCAGCACTGCCCTGAGGTGAGGAGCTGCTCTGCTACTTTCCAGGTGCTGCTTTGCCACGCAGCAGGGAGAGCAGCGCCCAAACTGCTCTGCAAAGCTGTGCCTCGGCCCAATACTTTCCTATCACTGCATCTGTAATAGCTGCATTTTGAAACACGTGCAGCTCATGGATCTCTACCTAAAACCTGGTGCTGGGTACTTGGCAAGCACACGAGCAGGCAGCCTTCCCCCGGCAAGCTGACAGCGTTGCAGGGAGCTGCAGACAAGCAGGCAGCCCAGCTGCGGGAGCATGGTGCGAGCTTCCTGCTGCTGGACACAGCACACAGTGAGCAGATTCCTCATCGTTATTTCTGAGACTGTCAGCATGTTTGTAGACAGTCAATCATAGGGATTTAGGAGAAAAACGATGACTTTATTTGAAGTCTGGGAAGGACAGGAAGGCTGGCTCGCAAATGAGACGCTGCATTGTCATGAGCAAAACAATCTGCAAAAAAGATGTTGCGTTCCCCTACACCTCTCCTGCCTCAGAGAGAGAGCTCAGCATTCAGAGCCGGGTGCCTGCCAAGTCCTCTGCACAGAACTCTCCAGCTCCAGCTCCTGCTCTGCGCTCAGAAGGATCACCCCATCCTGCCTGTGCTGCGGGTTTCTCCCTTAAAAAAGAGGGAACTGCCCATCTTCCTCTCAGTGGAAAGCTGAGGAATAATTAATGTCCCCGTGCGCTTCTGAGAGCTCACACATTACCATGCTACTCTTCTCCTTGGACCAAGACGTTGCTGTGCTGTATCTGGACTCCACACTCCCTTCCGAGCAGCAGAGGGGCCGTGGTGCTGTGCCTGGGTCACCTCGGGTCTCCTGCACTGAACGTGCCCTGGGGTTGGGTGAGCACAGCAACTCCAAAAGCAGAGCACATGCCCCTGGTGCATAACATGCTCTGACTCGCAGAACAACACAAAGGTACGAGAAAAAAGGATTGCTGATTATTTTTGGTAATGGATGGCTTTTAGAGGGACAGAACACTTACGCATTTCTTTAAGCCCCAAACAGCAAGTGATTTCGGACAATGGGCTCGTGTGAAGTGCGACCTGCCTGTCAGAAAGGCTCAGAAGGAGTGCAGGGGCTGAGCTCTCTGTGCACGCTGAAGGCAGCCCAGCAAAACTGCCTGCGCTGACACCAGTGAGGTCAGACTGCATCTGCGTGGGGCCACCACCTCTGCAGCCTGTGAGGAAAGGACCCAAAGGTTTGCAGCTCTTTATTCCCTTCCCCAAGCACGGATGGTTCTGCTTCCCTTGCTCAAAAATGAGCTGCCCTTATTTAAGACCTCCCAGGTTTGCCAGCGAACCTCCAGAGGGTCCCTCTGGAAGGTGTTACACAGCTCAGTTCAGCTTGGGGAGGCAGATATAAAAATGTCCCACTACCAGAAGGCTCGTCAGCATTTGTTTAAATATATTATCAAAATAAAGGTGGTTTCCAGTGATCCAAGTATCTCACAGTCATACATAGGATTTACAGTCATTGCACCTCAGGATAGGAAGTACCTGCATTCCTGATACAAACCCAACAACAGACAAGGAACCCAAACCAAATCACAGCAACCCCCCCCCCCCCCCAACACACACAATTCAGCTGTTTCAGAAAGAAAATACATGCACAGCCACATCTCTACCCCTCAAAACTGGTCAGTTTTGGAGGTGCAAGCAGCATGGAGAGGGGACATGGACTGATCTCAGCTCCAGGTTCAGCTGCTGGCACCTCCAGAGCAGCACAGATCAGCCCTGCCTGATGCCAGCGTTACGTCACATCGTTACATAATGGGTAGCAAAACGGTAATTTACAAGAAGGCAAATCCAGAGCTTCTTTCTTAGAAGCCAGTGATATTGTACAACGCATTATATAACGGTGCCATAAACAAACTGATTATGATTTTATCTTGTGTCATTTTTGTTTATATTTCGTTTCACTAGCTGGTCATCGTAGAGACAAGGAAAAATAGGCTGCTGGTGAAGTCCGAGCTCACACCAGCAGAGCTCAGGTTTTCAGATGAAACAAGAAGCTGATTACACATGCACCACGTATACCAGTCGCTAAGCACTCCTGGATTGGAGGGATAAGATACTCTTTTTGCTTATTACTGCCTTCTTGATCCAAAGAGATTTAAGCAACTGTTTTCAATTAGATGTTTTTAAGCTAGTAAAACTCCATCCATAAAGACATATTTATAGAACAACTTAAAACTAGAAGAATTAAAATGACTACAAAACTGATGAATTCCATTCCCCCATCCCCCAGAATCATTTACTGACCATTAACGAGCAAAAAGCACTGCAATTTTAAGAATTAATCCACTGTCGCAAAATTAAATCAGATACACTAGTAGGGATAATGGCAAACTGGTGGCTCCAGCGTTGTCAGTTTACGGGTGATACAAGTTCAAGTCGTCTGTGCTACTGGCCACTCTGTTGGAACAAACATGAACATAAAACGTAACATTAAAAGTGCAGCAGCACCAACGGGAAGCAGTTCTGTCACAGAGGATGCAGGCTTGTGAAAAGCAGCACAGGGAAATATTGCATTGAATAAATTATTTGCCTGGTTCTGAGACCGCCAGACATCAGTGCATGGGAACAAAGGAAGATGAGGAGAGAAGAGCAAATGAGGGAAATGAAGTTCATTTCCCTTAAATTCCTGAACACAAGTCCAGCAGTGCGGCTTTGCCACACGACTGCTTTCGTCTCCGCCAACCTATGACGAATACTCCGAGATTTACAGAAACAAAACAGAGCCTCGAGAGCTTTCATCTGACAGCTGCTTAAACAAAATTTGCCTAAAAACCTCAGCAGCACGAACCTCGGTACCTGCAGGAGGAGCTCCCTTCTGCTCCAGGCCTGGGGAGCGGGGAAGGGGCAGCGCCAGCTGAGAGCACACCCAGCACCCGTGTTCTGCAGCCCCAGGCCTGGCCCTGCCTGCTGAGATGCCATCTCAGGTGGGCTCATCGTGTGCTTCTGATGGGCATCTGCACCAGCCACTTCCTGAATGAATGTGGCTCTGACTACCAGTTGTTTTTGACCTTTCAAAAAGAACTGTGTTTTCATGCTAAGAAACAAGATGAATACTGGGTGCTTTTGTTAGTGGGGAACTCAGCAACACCAGGCCCAACGCCTTGAGTTCATACACGTGTTGTTCTGCACGGCAGAGCTCCTGTAAGAAAAAGTTACAGAATGAATCCAAAAGCAAAGTTCCATACAATTATATCCAAATTGGCAGAGTGAGACCATAAAACAGAGGAGAACATAAAAGCAAGTGAAATTACACGAACAGTGAAGCACTGAACAATTCTGCCTAAGGCGCAATGCTAATACAAGAGTAGCTTCAAAGCAGCAACCGAACCACCAGCAGTGACAAACAACGTGCATAATAACAGCCTCAGAGCAGCACTTGCTTCATCCCCGAGCTGAGAGCAAAGCCCTCAGACACGAGCATGGAGGGCTGGGAAAGGGAGGGGAGCACGGAGCGGGGGCACTTTGTCACACTGACACCGGGCACTGCGCCCTTATGGAGCGCAGCCACGCCGAGGGAAGGCTGCTACATGCTGTGTAGGCAACACTGCTTGCTCACCTAATGCTGAAAACAAAGCTTCAAATGAGCTGTGGGATACATACTGCTAACTGTGTAGTTGCAAACAGGAGGTGGGGCATCTTAGAAATTGCTGTTTCAATACACTCTTCTAGAATTTAAAGCAGATAATCCCCAAGCTGTTGTTATCTGTTATCGATCGTAAGTTAACTTACACCTTTTTTCTTTATTTTATACACTGAAGAAAGTATATAAGCCAAATTACAGCATTTTGGCTAGTGATTTCTTTAAATAAACAGGGCTGAGACATTGCGCAAAGGGAATCCCACCCCATCAGGGTGTCTTTCTTTGTTAATTATTATATATAACAAATCTCTTTGCCAGTAAGATGACTCAGGGAAAAACCCTGTAGAAGGCGTGTGCTACTGACAAATTATTTTTATTAATTAAGTTAGAGAAACAACCTCAGGGGAGCAGTGTGTGGTGCTGGAAGGCACAGCGACGTGAAGTCCGAGCTCCCTGCTGCCTTGGCCTCCAGGATGCGATTCCAGGAACAGGGGGTTATCTGTCCCTTAACAGAAGGATTTGGTCCTCCGAACAGCTGCTTCAGACTTAATAAAACACCGTAAAAGCCACTGCCTTTACTGCATTAAAACCTGAAATAATGGGTATTAAGGAGAAGTAGCTTTTATAATACACTGGTATTTAAGTGCTTTGGCTTGGGGTCGGGTTTGCTGAACGCAGAGTAGACAGAAGAATACAGTGAAGAAAGGCATTTATTTACGGCAATTTTAATAGACCTCGGGACCTTCCTTTTTCAGTTCCAGCAGCTGAGAAGTTCAGGTTCTGCTTTGCACTGAGGATGTCAGACTGAGCACGTTTAGCAGAGCCAGCAGATGGACATCCCACCCGTGCACCCCATGCACAGAGCATCAGCAGCACCTCCCCTGCCTGCCCTGTGCTGCAAGAGGAAACAGCCTGCAAGGTGGGGTTTGGTGCTGCCCACTTCTTCCTTTAAACATGCAGTAGATGGAGCAATACATAAGATTTTCATTATACTCTGCGACTGCCTCGTGTAAGCCAGAATCCTCTTTGAACAGCAACACTTATTACTCCAATTCCTGCTTCTGGCCTGGCTCCTCCCGTGGCCGTGGGCTCCCTTCCTGCTCATCCACTCACCTGCACAGGTTTCTGTTGCTTCTTTTTGAACCCAAACTCATTTTCCTTTTATGGCAAGCTCTGAAATACTTTAGATATGTGCATGCAATGAAAGGCAGCTGACACCCGCAGCTGGGTGTGCTTTTTCATGCAGTGTTAGTTACTTTTGTTAGAGGACAGAAATAAAACAGGAAGATGGGTATTTTTCTTACAGCCTAGTTTTCAACTGTATATATTTTGGGTAAAATTTTCTTTTCATGACACAGAATATGCACTTTTGGGGACTGTAATATCCCTCAGATGTTTTCCACCAAGAATGCAAAAAGAAACACTTTTTCATAAGAACTCATGGAAACTGGTAAAACGAAGACAGAAGCCCTCATTGAAAAGCTATAATTTCTTAATTCAATTTACATGTCAGTGGATCTTTTGAGCTTCGTCTGTATGTTTTTCATAACGTACATTTGCAGTGCTCTTTCCCATGGGCATCAAGCTCTGCTTCTAAACTGGGAGTCCTTGACACGAAGTGTGATAAAGGGTACATTATAGTCATATTAAGCAAAACAGGGAGGAGAAAGCTTCTCAGCCCAAAGAAAGCTGTGCGCAGAGCCTCATTTCTGGTAACAAGCAGAGCAGAGCAGCCGGCCAGCTAGAAACTGCTGCAATCGTATCAATGCTTTGTCCTGAGAAATAGTGAGTCGTTTTATTCCTTTTCTTCTTGTTTTCTGCTAGAAAAAAGAAGGTTTCTTCAAAACCATTAACTCTTGAGCTGCGGTATCACTGGGAACATGTTGTAAGTAAGAAGCAGAGCAGAAAGCTGCGTGCTGCGCACCATGAGCAGCCGGCAGGACACAGCGGGGCTCCCCGAGCTGCTGCCCTCTCGCTGCCTTCGCATCCATGCTGTCAGCCCTCGCAGCTCACACCAAGGATGCAGGAACTTGCTTAACTCGCACGGTCTGCACGGTGCCCGGCCCAAATGAGAAGTGCTTGTCGACAGTGCTGCAGCCACACAAACAAGCGGCAGCTGGATGGGAAAAGGAGGGCATGTCAGCTCAGAGCGGCAGAAAAGGTTTTTCACGGCAGCTATTTGCAACCCTCCAAGGAGATACAGAGGCTGCCCATTAAAACCCTGTTAAAACACTTCTGATGTTGTCAGCAGTGGAGAGCTGAAATAGCACAGTGATCACTGAGATGCTATCTGCCTCAAGCAGTTCAGTGCTACTGTCAATAGTATGAGCAAGAAGGTACAAGATGAGCAACAACCTAATTCCTACATCAAAATTTCATAAACTCCCTGAGCTGGTAAACACTGGAGATGTGGGCAAGCACAGGACAGTCAAGAAATCATCCAGAAAGGATGACCTTTGGTCTGGAATCCATCCCGAAAGCTTCGAACCTTTCAGTTAATTTACACGTGGAAAGCATTGCTGTGTGGAATGGCTCCCCATGCGCTCAGGGACAAGCCTGCATGTCCAAAGCCTGACAACAAAGCCTAGCAAAGCCTTTTGGTATAAAAACTTCCCAATGCCCCATCCGTAGCCATGCTGTTCCTTCCCACCTCTCTGCTTGCATTTTGGAGAGCACTGACTCACTGCCATCCCTTGGGGTGCTTCTTGCAAATCCAATCCTGCTGAGCAGACACTGTGCCACCCCTCCTCCAGGAGCGCTGACGCTGCACACCCCGAGCAGGGTCACTCACTGCCCTGCACTCCTGAGCACTGAGCGCAGTGAGTAATGGCTGCAGAAACAGGGCCAAGGTGGACGGTTATTTATAATACGGTAGCCCATGAGTAAGTGTTTAGCTATGAATTTACTGTTCTGGCTACGATTTCATGAGAAAACAAACACAGCCAGCTTTCAGTTTTCCAGTTTTAAAAGCTCTACACCCACGAAAAATGAGTAATAATAATTTGGGAAGGATTGGTGTAGCTATTTATAAAACAACCATGACAGAACTCATGTGCATCCCAGCTAAATGCAAGATAATCTTGGATGCTTTTGTTCCTTAGTCCTCAGAATTGCGATGGAACTTGGTGAAACTCCGAGACCGATCATCTTAAACCAGGATCAGATGCTTCCCCCTCTTTATGCAATAAATATTCACCGCAGAGAGCCAAAAGACAGAGCTCGCTGGAAATGAAGCAAAGAATCAGACCATCATCTGTTCAGCAGTCCTGTTCAGAGGTCAGAATATCCGTCTGCTTTGTAACATGAAGAGCCAGTACTCGCTGTCTCAAAGAACGAGTTTCTGCCAAGCATACTCCAGATTTGCATACAGATCCTCATACATAGGAATGATTTTAAATTATTTCTACCAGCCCAGATGGAGGCAAAGGTTATTTCTAGAAACACATTACCTTCACTCAAAGTGGTAATAATATATCTGGGCATAAAAATCCAACCAGGCAACCAAAGGGCAGGATGACCAAGCTCACCACTCTCTCCATTTCCTCCCCAGATCCGCACCACCGCCCAGCGCAGCCTGCAGCACTACAGCATTTCTTCTGATCCCCACACTGCAGGCCGTGACTTACTGGTGCAAATGTGCATTCTGCTGAGGACCTGCTCACCCACTGCATCCTGGATGGTATGACACAGCAAGAGACTGCAGCTTGCCATTGTGTGCCTGAAGGCCAGCCTTTCACCCCACAAGGACACGCGGCTCACATTCACTTGTGAAAGAAGCAGACACTTGGAAAAAGGAAGAAATAATAATTCAACAGGACTGTAATTCACTTTTCAATTGCAAACACAGAAGGGATGAGTTCTTGCAAAATCTTTAAAACCAGCTGCTGGTTTTACTATGTGTTGTGTTGGCAGTTTGGAGCTCCAAGGGGTGTATTTTCACCTTGATTTACAAAGAGTTATACATGCAACTCCGCTCTTCAATTTTCCCGTAGGGAGTCTGTGTTGGCTGCACTACTCAGTGCTGCTGAACTCCTGCAGCTGGCCTTACCCCCCTTGGTAGACAGAGCTGAGTTCAGGGAGAGCATCTGAAAAGCCTAATGAGGCACTTCTGCAAATCTTAAGCATCCTGTACATTCTCACAGGCCTTTATGACTTAGAAAGATGTATTTTCCTCCTCCTTACATAAAGATAACTGAAGAACAATTCAGAGTCATGACAGCCTTATTTTCCCATGTTTCCTGAGCCTGAAGTTAAATACCTGCCTTTGCACAACCTTGTCTCTTCTTGTATGAGCCAAACATTGGGGCACCGTGCAACCAGAGCACAAAGAAGAGAACGACAACAACTTGAGATGAGTGTAACTTCTACAAGAGTCGCGTACCCTTACAACCCAGACAGTCAATAACCCGGCACAAATTAACTCCGGCAAATAATAGGTGTGTTGACCCTAAATTCATGAGGCAATAAAACCTTCCAGCAGCCCGTTGCTTTAAAACACTCAGGCACTTCATGAAGACAATATAGGTTTTGTTTGTGAGCAAGAAGATCATTAATTAGGAAAGCTTTTAAAAAAGTTTTTAGTATCATTAGCGAGAAGTAATAGCAAAATAAATTGACTTTCAACAGTTGACACCAAGTTTGAAAAAAAGAAAGGCATGAACACCCCAAAGGTGCTCAACCAGCGTGTGGCAGGAGGACTGAGCTGCACAGACCTCCATAACCACAGAGCAAAATTAAATTGCCTCCCTTTCTTATTTCATTTTGCGCTTGAGACACATTGCTGTGAATGCAGATCTGCCGTATGACGGAGTCACAGCAACACAGGAACCAAGGGGTTCATCTCTTCAGCTCCACAACAATGAGAACAGCCCACAGAGCAGCAATCCGTTCTTCCAAATCGGTGTTCCTTCCCAGAGCCGTGCCACAACAGAACAGCCCAGGTGAAGTTGCTGTTCTGCCCTCTGCTAGGCTCTGCTCTGAATTCCTATGTCATTCAGGAAAACCCATTTTCTTACGATTTTAAGAGTCTGTTCAAAAATGGCAGCTTTTGAAATCACCCTGCATGAAAAAAGTGGCCTAAGATATTTGATGGCTTCTGAAGAAAACTCCCTCTTGCCTTTCTTTGGAATGCTTGCTAAAAGACACCGTAATTAGCCTGCCAAAAAATCATTACATGCTAAGGAGCACATATAATGAAACTATCAACCGCCTACTGAACTATGAAACATTTATATCTGCCTCACATTAAACTGATTTAATAAATACCACATAGCACAGCAAAAGCTGTGGTCACGTTATTGGGAGGCAGTGAGGCCAGGCTGGGCGCAGGGCTCGGAGATGTGTTGGCAATGGGAGCAGGCTGTGAGCGAGGTGTTGGTGTGATCCCAGCACCACGGGCTGACGGAACGCAGTTCTGTGGTTTTTAAAAAGAAAAAGCGGAATTAAAAATTTAAAAAGGAAGCTATACAGAAACTGGAATGAAATATTAACAACAGACATCAAATTTTGGGAGATGAACTGAGACAATTAAAATGCACTTGTAACTGTAAACGCTCGGTAAATCAAACCCATGTTCTTGGGTAGATTGCCTACTTTAAGCGAAAGATGTACTCTCCTCTTAGCCTTTGCTTCAAGCTTTCCTTCTATGAGAAGTCAAGTAATTATCTTGCCAGGGGAAGGAATTTTCCTCTTCAATACCTTTACATTTGTGTAAAGCAAAATTATACGGCGTGCTGATGTCAGCCCCAAAGGGAAAGCACTCTGGCTGCACAGCACACCCTGCCGAGACCACCTTAAATCCGCCCCGCGCCGCCGGGCTGCAGAGCCGCACGCCCCAACTGCAGCAGGGCCCAGCGCCTGCCTGCTGGGATGAGCTTTATTCACAGGAAATATGAAGAGAAAATTCACGCTCAGCTGCTTAATGAGAGCTGACATCGCATCTCCAGAGAGAAGGAAACTTTGGATGTCAGGCAGGTTAGCATAGGGCAAGCAGACGGTCAATAAAATATTCAATAAAGTACTCTGATATGATAGATCTAATATTGTGGAAAAAGCCAGAAGTCTTTTTTTTAATAAGAAAACAAGTTTAAAACGGTGGTTAAAATGGTCTATGCAATATTAACCTCCTAAAACTTGCAGACTGGGTTTTGAAGTAGAAGGTACAAACAAATAGAAGGGGGAATGTGCAATGCAAGGATGGCTTTTGCAGATGTGCAGAGCAGGTACTTCAGAAGTGCACACACAGTTGTTTTTTTTTTTTACAACATCTCTCCAAAATCATTTTGTAATTACTTTTTCCAAATTAAGGAAAAGAAGAAAAGAGCCTGTACTGACAGCACTGAGATCATGGAGCTCGGTGATCCCTATCTGACTCCCTGTGCATTGCAACCCTGGCAGCAGGGCTGACAGAGGGCTCACCAAGGACACGTTCCTCCTCTGCAGCCCCACAGAGCCCTTGCTTGTCCTAGCAGGATTCCCACTGGGTTTCCTCTCTGCGCAGCACTCTGTGGTAGCTCCTTCACGTCCTGCTTTGGTGACTTCTTAAACATCCCCCCCAGCTGCAATAGCCTCAAGTGCTCCGTAAGAAAACTCTGAAGGATAAAGAAATCAACGGGCCACATGCAAATCTCCGCAATCATTCTTGTGAAGCTGAATCTCTGAGTTCACATAAAAAGAAAATTAAATCAGGCTCTGGAGTGGCTTGGAAAGAAATACACCAGGAGCTGGATAAAGGTAGCGGCTCCATTCGGGTGATGCAGACCCACTCGGGTGCCCTCAGCCCCGCGCCCCAAGCTGTCTCTGCAGAGGAACGACGCCGTACCAGCTGAGAACCTCTGAAACCCCTGCAGCACCTCCCGCCTCCAGCTGCAGGAAACACCGCCGTCCCCGCAGCATCACTACAGACGTCACCACAGGAACACGGGAGCGCAGGCCTGCGAATCACAGCGCAGGCTGCGGCATGTTTAATTAATAGGGATAAAATCCTTCACCTCACTGAAGGAAGGAAAGCAACATTTCGCTGTCACGTTACATGGCTGCCTGCTCCCCCAGAGGCGGCCAGCACAGCCCAGCAGCCCCAGCTCGACCCTGCTCACCCAGGGGAGGGCTGCCACGCACGGCTCCATCCCTGGGCCCGTCCCAACTCCTGCGGTGATATCTTCATTATAATTTATTTAAACAAGATCTGAGCCACATAGGGTGTGAGGCCACGGCCTTAAGTTGCACCAGGGGACGCTCAGGTTGGATATGAGGAAGAATTTCTTCTCAGGAAGAGCGGTGATGCAGTAGCACAGCTGCACAGGTTGTGGGGGGTCCCCATTCCCAGAGCTGTTCCAGAGCCAGGGATGTGTGGCACTGAGGGCTGTGCTCAGTGGGCACAGTGTGATGGGCTGGGGGTCTGAGAGGTCTTTTCTGACCTGAATGATTCTGTGATTCTGGGAGAATCAGGAGAAACCGATTTCTTTTTTGATTCAACCCCTTTAATAAGGAGTAACTACCAAACTTCTTTTCTCCTTGGTTCTACCTGGAATTCCTTATTGAAAAGCTAGAGTTGTATTTTTTAATATGTTTACTTTCATACAGCGCTGCAGCAAATGTAGCCCTCTAGCTCCTTCTGCTTTAACCAGTATCAGCTATACAAGCTACAGTCTCTTGCTGAAGGAGAAAAGATGAGGATATGAATCTGTCAAGTTTGGAATATTTTTTCTCTACAGCTCTGTTAAACGACTGAAGACAATAATGCTTCAGTATATTCTGAGAATAGCTCATTTGTTCTTTATTTCAGTGTCACAGAAAAGATTATTTGCAACTATTCACTTCCTTACAAAATATTCAGATTCTTCAATGAAAAGAGTTTCCCACATTGTGTAGCCACCCACACAGCTACATTTGAAAGTGAATGAAAAGCTGTGCTCAACGATGCCGAATGTCAACCTCTCACTGTTCTCCAGCCCAACTGAGCCACTCTTCTTCCGCATCTGCCCAAGGAGAAGTGTTGAACACAAGCTGGATTTTGTTGACCGAGCACAAATGAAGGCAACAAAGGCATCAGATGACTGTGACTGAAGCGATTTCTGATGACTGTAATCTGTGTCTAAAGTTGTTCAATTTCTGGCAAACTAAAAGCAAATTTAAGCTGGTTAGGAATTAATTATAATGTATAACAGATCATAATTACTAACGGGGTACAAAACATTCTCCCTTCTACTTTAAGCTACTGGTGTAAGCTCTGACCAGTTCAAAGGCGATCAGAAGCCAGCAGCACTTACTGACTAGTTAGCGGTCTAGGTGAAGCAGCCTGGTGGTTTAAGTCCACTCCCTAATCATGTGTACCAGCACCATCCTAATTAGCACTCACGGCAGCAATCCCAGCAGAGCAGGGACACTGGCTGCCAGGCATGAAGCTCAGTGCACATGAACCAAATCCCTCAATGAACGTCGATTCCAATCTGTGTGTCTTTCAACGCAGCAAACAACTCGAAATTCAGCTATTTATCTTACAGTGAAGAGCCAGCCCACGTGTGCTGTTGACCTTGGGGTGAGAGATGCCTGCAAAATGCACGCTGCACAGGTAGCTCCTCTGGAGAACAGCAAGATATCCTACTTGCTAACCTATTTAAACCTGAAATACAGCTCCAATCTTGTCCTCTCTTGAATGAACATAATTGCTCCTTAGTGTGAACGTGCCTGCAGGTTGGTTCTGACACAGCCTTGAACATTCAGAGCTCCAGCATGTGCCTGCTGTGCATCTGGCAGCCAGGCAAGGAGCCTGTTGCCTCCCCAGCAAACAGGGCAGAAACTGCCCAGAATACACAGGAGTACATCCGCAGCATTCAGGTAACCTGAACACAACAACCCGCCCTACGTCACAAGCTGAGTAAGGCACCGTGCAATTACACCGTCCTTCTGCAAGTCCCTCCTGAGCACAGCACCACGACCTGTCGTCAGCTCTTCAAAAACTCCAGTGCTTCTTCCCCAGTGCTCCTCAAGCCCTATTCAGGCATCTCTGCAATCTGAACCCCAATGAGGTGTGAAGGCATAGCCCAACATGGCACTTTTCCCTTCCCGCCATCCCACGTGTCTGCAAAACTGGATCCGTCCATCCCTCGCTCTGCCCAGCTGTCGGGATCAGCGTGCTGCATCTCAAACCTGCTGCTGTGCCAGATGCACATCTGCCCTGCACACATCTGCACTGCAGCATCGCCTCCCGGCTCCTTTAAGAGAGGGCTGAGAGATGTCAGAACATGGAAGAAATGCAGGAAGAAAAAAAAGAAAGAGTTGCTCTTCTTTAAGAGCTGGCTGGAATGGAGAGCTATCTTCATAAATAGACAGGAAACAGAAAAGACTAATGTTGGGCAGATGACAGATCTCTGAATTCAGTTAACTGGCCTTCAAGATATGAACTGTTCTATTAAACATAGAGGCATTATGTTGGTCATCCACTTTAAGCCCAAGAGTGATTAAAATGCTGGCAGAAAATAAAAACTGGCTATTGAAGAGCTTGCCCCGAGGTCCTAATTTCAAATCAAATTTTACAGCGCCGCACAGGAACAATGGCAGCCCAGTACTCTAAGTCTTCTTTTTGTCACTTTGTACAAAGAAACCCCCTCAAACTCTCTCAAAGAACAATGGTCCCTCTAGATTCACAACTACGCCAAGAATGGGCTCAAACCATACAAAAACACATTTTAAAAATACATTTTACACTGCCCTTGACATTTGAGATAAATAGAAGCCAATGCATTGAAATTCCAAGTATTTTTTATATCCTTTCACAATGTGAATTTTTTATTTTCCCCAATCTACTTGATCTTTGACATTCTGGCCTCTGCTAAAGAAGGACACAGCAGAGCAGTCAAAGAAATTAATTATGCAGATAATTGCATTTTATTAAAATGATTACCGTAGCAGAGAATCAACAAATGACAGCTACACGAACCTGGCCCCCAGAAGAAATCAAGAAGACACAAACAGTTCATTTTTAATTGAAAAACTTCTCAGCTATTAACATTTAATTATCTGTTACTGATATCCGGCACCAGTTTAATTAGCATTTCTCTATACATCAGGTTTGCCTTTTGGTCACAACTCTTTCCAAAAGTTCTGCCGAGCCGCCTCACGTTCCTACAGCACGGGCTTGTTTGAATTTGGCAGCCTGGATACAGACAGTTGTTTCCTAGCGAACAGCACACAAGACCATATGTTTCAACATTTAAGCAATTTAAAATCAGAGGTATAATTCTGAGTGTCCTTAGCAGAAATTGTATGTTAAATACCCAAAGGATCTGAGCTGTACAAGAGATACAGCCTTTTTTAGCACTTTTCCCATAGCAACAAAACCACCCTACGCTACTTAGATCATACCCTCGAACCACAAGCACGCTGCGAGCGCTGGGAGCCGACTGGAGCCGGCAGCCATCCACGTCCGGGCTGCTGGGCCACAAATGTCTGCCCTTCCCCACACCTACCTCCATCCAGACCCACCCCTACACCTTCAGTAAGGATTGCACCCCGTTTCCTGATTTGCAGACATCTGTTTTGTACGAAGACTGTGACCAACAGCTTCTTTTGCCAACGAAAGCCAAGACCAACGTGCTGCTTGTGTTGCTTTCCTCATTTCTGGGACAATTAACGGCACCAGCATCCTGGGGTCAAAGCAAGATGCAGCCAGTGCCTGTCTCCAAAGGGCTATGCCCTTATGCTGCTCCTTTAATGAACTTTAATGTTCCACTTCCCTCAAGCAGGACCAGAACGGTGCAGGACACCTACCTGCCATGGGAGAAACCCATGGGACACAGAGGTGCTCTAAGGCTGTGGGTACCACAGGAATCTGCAAACTTCCACCATTTCCTGATCCTTCTGTCCCACATCACAGTCACTTACTCTTGGATTTTTCACACCACCACTTTACAGGCAACTAAAACAGCAAATAGCTGGAATGTGCCATGCAGGATGCAAGCCTGCCCTGCTGCTGCTGGCAGCCAGGAGCTGGCACTGCTCGTGCTCTGCCCCTGCCTGCTGCAATGCACTCTGCAGTACTTTTTTTATTTTAATTTTCCATCCCATATTAAGTAAGAAAACCAGAGACAGTGCTCAAAAACACTTCCCAACAGCTTTCATTAAAACACTGCCATTAAGTAACAAATATTACATTACTAATTACAGTGTCTAGATGTAAAATTTGTTCTCAAAATATCTGTCAGTAGGTAAAGGCTGCTTTAGTTTGGTGAATGTTCTGTCTTTCCGTCATTTCCACTTGGCACCTGGTACAGGAATTCACTGCAAACGCATGAGTGATTCTGAGTGATTAAAACAAGCAAGCAAAACCTCCAGAAGTAATTCCATTTGTGGGCATTTCCTTTAACAGCATTAATAATCTAATGCATTTAAAAGGAAGATTTAGAACTACAATTCACTTGTATTTCATAGGATTAAAAATGCAATATATGTAATAAATTCACAGTACCTAAATGCAAACACATCAAGGCATTTTGACAGTATCTGTGTTTGTTGGGAATTACTGCAGTGTGGAGACCTTTGTAGGTCACTCAGACTTTGCTTCAATCTACTTCCACGATACAGAATTCCAAGGGAACTTCTATTATTCAGGTAAGTGTGTATGAAAATCTGCATTCAGCTGGATGTGGGTCTGGAAAACACTCATAGGACACACAGCTGAGCGCAGGTTTCTCATCACCAAGTACCTTCATAGTACAATAATCCATCTTTTGTGGCCCATACACCCAACACAACATCTTCTGTAAAGTTCTTTACCTCCTGTGTCACCCATAACAAGTTCACAATAAAATGTTTAATAAAACAGTTCATGTTATTTCCTTACTCTAAAATACCAGAGCGTGAGAACAACGAAGGGATTTCGTACGCTAGAATCTTATTTCACAGCACGTGTCTCCTATGCTGGAACTAGGAGCATTCCGAGTAGAAAACAACAGGTCAAATGAAGGTATGCTTTAAAGGGGAGAGGGAACGGAGGGCACAGCACCACCAGCACCGGGCATGGAGGAGCCCTGCGTGTGCCCTTCCTTCCCAACCAGCACACAGCGTTCTCACCTCCCTTCGGCAGAAATCCCATCCTGACCCTGAGGAACAGTGTCCTCCAAACAAGCACATTTCCACGAAACGTATCTCCACTGCAAAAACATTTCATAAAAACATTCCCATCCCATTCCGATTTTAATCTGCACTCCGTTTTCACTCAGTCAATGCAAAGAAGCACTGCAGACAGCAGTCGGGTTTCCCCCTGCAAAGCGCATTGCTTTCCAAGTGCCCAGAGAGCAGCATGAAGTCAGGGCGAGTTTTGGGCACACTGGGCAAAAGCAGCATGTATGAAAATTAAGGTCTAACTAAGTAAAATGCCACTGAAGTACTGCTCGACTCCCTGGCTACATCGAATTGTAAGACTAAATAAAGTCCTTACAAGAAAAAAACGCACACCGAGGGAAAAAAAGATTGTTATTTTTAACACTGATAATTTTGTTTAAAAGAAGATTCCTTCCTGTGTTTCATCATTTTACGTTATGTTCTAATATAGAAACTAATGTGGGAAAAAAAGTTCAGAAAAATCCGGGCCCAAAATACTATGGAAAAAAAGAAGCACCGAATGTAAAGGTCCTGCAATATTTGGTATCTTTAGATTTTTCTGCGCTGGTTCACATGACCCCCGCCTTATTTTTAGAAAGGCAGCAGCTCCCTCTTGGACACGGTGCAATACCTTGTACCCAAATGCTGCTTTGCACAAATAAACCACAGAAAGTGTTGACTTAAAAATAAAACATTGGAAAAGGAGAAAGTTTTTTTTTCTCTGCGAAAATTTCCGGAAAAGCTGTAAACAAAGGCAGGTTTGGCTCGGCGGTGGAGCGGCTCTGTTGAGCTGTTGAGGATGGAGAACATATCAAACCTCACAGAGTGAGGAAATGTTTGTAAAACAGTTAGTAAATCACAGGCAGCAAGGTCACCGTGTTTAACAGCGGGAATGACACTCTGCCAAAACCCCAGCTGTGAAAGGGCGCACACACACGCGGGCTCCTGTCTCACTTATTCCTCTTCAGATCTGATTTTCGATTTTTTAAAAACAACTTTTTCTTTAGGAACAGCAAAAATCTACAGGGTTTCAAACTGGGGACGTCTGCCAGGACTGACACATCCATCCATCACAGCGTCAAGAACCGCCGTTGCTTTACCCAACGGAGGTGAGCTGTGAAAGCGGAGCAGAGATCCCAGTGTGTGCTCAGCTGTGCGCCCACACTCACACACAGGGAAGAAAAGCAGCAAACGTGTGTCTCTGGGAAGTGGCACAGACTGAAGGTGAAACTACACGTTTTTCAGGACACACACTGCAAACCCATGTATGCATACGGGGAGAGTAATTCATCTCATGCCAAAAAACCCAGGAATTATTATTTCAAGTTGAAGAGTTGTCATGAAATCACTTCATAATATGGAGAGATTTATAAATGACTCACCTGCTACTGTGGAAATCAAACATCCTGCGGTGTGTCACTGGCAGGCAGCACAGAGCAGAGGAAGTACTTAAGCACATACTTGACTCCAGCTCCTCGCATGTTTGAAGTTAAGCATGTATGTAAGTGCTTTGTTGGACTGCGGCCTACATGCTGGATAGCCATGATATAAAGAAAAAAATGCCTTCCAAATTAATTCTATATTAAGTGTCCATTATAATGTTGGGCTTTAAATCACAGTTTACGACGAGGTTTCAAACGGCCTCATTCCTCCACTCATTGCATTATGCATCGGTGTGAGTCAGAATGGGGGACAAAACCTTGGTCTCCTGGGCGGTCCAACGCACTGCACCCGCACGGCACTGCTCCCTCCTGCAGGCACAGGACAGCCATGCTGCACTCATACAGCCACAGGAGGTGGGGAATTAAACAGGAAATTATTTTATCAAGGCATGTTCAATGCAAGAGCTACAGTATGACACCACACCATTAGAGTTTAACACCAAAGCAGAACACATTCTTGCTTCATATTGCAGGAAAAACCAGGAATACAGAAGGATAGATGTGAGAATTGGCCAAAACAGATGTCCCAGCATCAGAGATTTGTGTACTGGGGCATCAGTAACCCTGGAGTGCATGCAGGCTCCTTCCTACAAGAAGGAATGCCTTAAGCCATAGTATCTTCATTGGTTTTGTGCTTCAAAACCAAAGGTAGCTACGAAGAAAAGCTATCCTTTGCATAAATATGGAAAAGCACTCAAGAAGAAACCATGAGTGAAGCTTCACTTTCTTCATAAGGAAAAAGTAAGTTAAAAGCAAGTGAATAAAACTGAGGGCAACTACTGTACACGTATGTTTATGGCAAGGCACATCGTATTCACAGCCACAGAAGTCTGGCTGACCACATCTACCAGTGCATCAGCAGGAAAGGAAAACTCATTCCAGAGGAAATTAAATAAAAAATCCCAAGTCAGGATGGTCGGTTCCTAATTATGTAAACTTGAAAGGGAGTTTAAGTTGAAGTAGTGTAACTTCAATCGCTTTTACCCATCTCTGTTTTAAGCAGAGACTCCTTAAAGAGAAAATCCTACAGTGAAATGATGGCCCTGACTATTAATTAACCAGTTCTGTGTGTTGCACATTTCCATGTGGCCAATCTTCTGGAAAGGAATTAGTGTTCCATTTTATGGATTCTTCTTTGCTCATTACATGAAGTTTTCAGCATGTCAGCTACCGTACAGTTTATTTTTCAGTCTTTTCTTCTTCTTTGGTATTGCATGTTCAAGTTCTGTTCAGTAATATGGGTCAGTTGTTCTCTGCTGAGCAGTTCAAGGAGATTAAATCAACAATACGTTTTAAACTGCCGGTACATAAGTTAAAATTTACCTCCCTTAATCCATGCAATGTGCTCTAGAGTGGCACTCCAAGAACCAGAGATGTTAATTAACAGACAATACGTTTACCATTTAATTACCAAAAGTTCAAAGGAAAGCTCTTGTTATTATGTTGCCACCTCCTGTTTAATGCACAACCCCTCCTTCCACTTCTGCATGGGACATTTGTGTCTGTACCATAGCTGAAACACTCAGCAGCCCCTTCCAATCCACACTGGCTTAGTCTGCACAAACAGGAATTTATTTGTTACCAATGCAGCTAAAACTGAACGGATAAATGCTTCTGAAGGAACTGACAGAGTCCAGAAATTCACAAGGCCCTGCTGTTACAGGTGGGTGCTCCTCTTTTCACCAGAGCAGGAAGTGAGCATCCTTAGCCCAGCATAGCTTCCCCTCAGACAGAACAGCAGCGTTGCCTGCTCGCTCTTCTAAGCACCAGTTATAAGGGATAACAACTACCACTGCCCCTCCTTGTCTACCCTCCTCACCTCCCCTTCCCTTCCCACCCCCCCCCCCACAAACTGTAAGGCAGACTGAGTCCAGAGAAAGGTATTTATTTGACTTGGATTCTGGACCTGAAATTATTCAAGCACATCTCCTGGATGTTACCAATACTTCCTACCAGTTACTTCACTCAACAGTGCTTGAAATACTTTACATTTTCTCTCACCTTGCTCTCTGCTTCTATTCAACACTGTAAGCGTCAAGCCAAAAATCACAAAACCATGACAGTAAGTAACCAAATTTACACCAGTGAGTTTCAATATTTGTTCAAACTACTGCTGCTTGTGAGGGTTTCCAGCAACACTGCCACGTAACACTGCCATGCTCAACATTTCTCTTATGGCTACTAAGACTTACAGACAATAAATATTACAGAAGCTTATCTGACTTGTTGTTTTGTAAGCAGAGAGATGCTTCAATGCAGATGGCCTAATGGCTGCTTCAACGTTTGGAGGAAATGCATCCCTCGCTCTTTTCATCCGGTGCACCACCACCCACTGCCTTCAAATTCTTGTCCTATTTAGACTCCCTTGACCCCAGCCAGCTCTGCAGTCTCTGAAGTTTGATTACGGAATTGAAACTTGAAAAAATTAAAATTAACTTTGTCAAGACAGAAACCAAACAGCAACCTTCAGAGGAAACGTCGCTGCTCGCCCTTTAAATTATTGTTTTCTTTCTCTCTGCTGAGCTTTTCTGCTGAGCTCACTGCTTTGCAGGTAGAGCCTGGCTCAAGTTTCCCCCTCTAAAATTAACCCGTGGTATCTGGTCTTTGCAAGCACGCTTCAGAAAGACAAGAGTTAAGAGAGAAAAGTCAGAAGTACGAAGCTAGAAACTACAGAAGGAAATCAAGCAGCTTATTAATACTTGTATTAGTTTTTCTTCTTACAATTCCTCTGTTAATCCTTTACCTTACTAAAACCTTCAAAGTAATCTGATTTTAGTATGTGTTCTATTACCCTGCAAGAGTCTCAAAGTATACTTTTCATTAAAAGTCAAATGACAATTTCTGAGTGAAAATGCTGCCAGACAATCTTCATTTCTTCAGTAAATACTTCAGTGGTCGCTGCGAAGCACCTCCAGCTCTCTGACACCCTCTGCCCACGTCTGCCTGACATCAGCACTCCGCTCTCACCCAGGCTGGCCTTATCTCCAGCACAGACTGCTGGCCCGCACCGGGCCGGGTGGTGTTTCCAATTTCCTTATATAACAAGGCTCTAATGTTGGGCAGGAAGTGGGCAGATACTGAGAAATCAGGGAGGATAAAAGGCACTAGACCCATAACCCCTGGGGTCAAGAGGGTATGACTTCAGGGCCTAGCAGTAAGGTGGAAGGATGTGTTCAGGTAGTTTTAAATTACCTTGTTTTACTGGTCTTTTCCAAGAGGAAGAGAGATAAGATCAAGAGCAGAAGATTAATATTGCATACACGAATATACTCACAGGGCTAACACGAATATTGCTTCCTTTTCTAACTGTAAGTAGTTGACTGTAAGTTTCAGTCAATGTTCTGAAGCTGAAAAATATTCTCCCCTCCGACGTTGCTGTGATTTCACATTTGGAAAACTGCAGTGCAGAAAAGCCATCCAGAAGCTCTCAGTCTGCCCAGGGACAATTACAGAAGCAAAAGATGAATGTGCAGGACCATGGGGCAGTTTTGTTTTCCATGGACTGGCAGGTGTAGGCACAAGTACAACGAACTGTATGTGGGAATCAGAGCTCTGGCTCTGCATTTAACACGTCTGCAGCAGAAAGAACAGAAATCCTCTCCCCATCACTGATGAAGCAGTGAAGTCCCTGTTTTCAACACGTGTGCTTGAGTCATGACTGCACGATCGGCAAAGCTCCTGCTGGCCATGGGGATGTAGGAGCCACCGTGTGAAATGAACCATCACAGAACAGCAGCTGTAGCACCTGCCTGACACCACCATGTGGATGGCAATGACACTGAAGGAAAGAATGTTTAATGACCAAAAAACCCCAACTTTTTAAAGACTAAAACTAAGAATTTATCACTCTTAGGAAGAAGATGGTAAATAACTGAAATTATGGTACCATCTGAAGAAAGCAGATTCTGAATTTCTGGGGAAATTCCACCTTTGTGGACAGGGTTTTGAACAGATCTCTGCTTAGGATTTGCCTCTGGCTTGACAGCTGAGAACGTGCTGAGAGCAGAATTACAGGTAAAAGCAAATTACAGCAATGTGCTGCAACCGTCAGTTAGAACTCAGAGGCAAAGCCAACCTAACCTTTTGTCTTATCTTCCCTTGGATCTGAATATATTCAGTGCATTTGGTACACGGGGACATGAATGGAGCATAAATCTTCACATGATTCTTCAATCTGTCTACAAATGACCATGTCATTACACATAAACTATTCTATACAATCTATGTGCTTCCCTTTCAAACAGCTAAGGAGTGTATCAGACACCATGGTAAACACAGAAAACCGAGCGTGAATACCAATAAATGCAAGCCTTCCGTCTCGGAAACTCTTCACTTATTTGATTAAGTTAGGTGAAAAACAGAGCAGTCATGCTTGTAGCTTTTCTTCCCTTTTCCTTTCCTCCACTCTTTTTATTCCTAATGCGAATCGGAAGTCTATGTGGAGCAGCCTGGCTAGCCCCAGCCTAACCTCCCCATCTGGAAGGGAACTAACCAGCCTTGGGGCTACTTCCAACCCTTCCCAGCTGTTGGGTTCGGGTTTTTTGTTTTTGCGGGCTTGAGAAAGCATATTTATATAAATGATTGCCATATCCTTTGCCAGCTGTTGACCCTGCTCTTGTCCCGGTTGGGGCATGTTTTTCATTTTTAGCGGCCACAGACTGGAACTGACCCTGACAGAGTCAGCACGCTATGCAAACAGCTTCACGCGCTCTCGCCGGAGCAGACGAGACAATGGGTGCCCAGTGTGAGCCGCCGACCGGTGTTTCCCTTTGGGCGACTGTCACAGGGCCCAGGGCTGGAAGCGCCGCTTTGGAAAAATAAATGCTGAGATTCGCAGCGCTGGCGGGAGGCTTCCTGCCCCGTCCAGCAGCAGTGGGGGCTCAGACAGAGCTCCTCTCAGCCCAAAGCCAACAGGAGCACAGGCCAAGGCGCCTTCTCTGGGCCACGTCTCACGCCAGGTAGCAGAAAGTTTCTGCACTGAACTGACGTAAGTTTCCAGAGCTGTGTTCCTCGACCTGCGTTTCCTCCTGCGGAACGAGGAGCTGATCAGCCTTCACCAAAACCTTTGATAAAAATAGTAGTTAAATCATCCACTAAAATAATAACAATAAAAAAATCAATAGCGACCTACAGCAATAAAGTTTTCAGATCGATACCTCTGACAAGGAAAACTGCTTTCTCTGTATCCCAGAGCGCTCACGTGCAGGATGCTGAACTCTCCCTTCCCTGCCGGTCACCTGTAGCTGTGAGGAGCTCTGAGCTGTACAGAGAAGGTCTGTGTGAGAGAGAACGCTCCTCACAAACGCTTCTAAGGAAAACGCAGCTCCGAATGCTCCCTCATTAACTGATACTGCTGAAGTTAAATGGGACACAGACAATGAGCCGCAGCCCTTACAACTTTCATAAGCATTATCAGGTTTTTTGATAGTAAGTAGAGGTGGCGTTTGTGTTCTGTTTAGTATGCAGAAGAGCCTCATTTTATTCTCAATGCACAGATTTAATTAAAAATAAATTTACTGTTAACGCTTAAAGTGGTGCCAAGATTATCCAAACAGAAGGTTTATGATACTTAATAATTGATAAGAGGAGGGAAGTTCACAGATTGCGACTGATTATTATTTAGTGGGTCTGTTTGCAAAGGTGAAGGTGGCACTGCAGCCAGCCAAAAGGAAAAAAATCCTTTCTGTTATAACCAGTGTGCTCAGAAAAATGTGCCTCCAGCAAACGCTTTCCAGAAGCGTTTGGAAGGAAGCAGATTACAGATCATGACAGACTCACTGTTACTTTGAGTAACAGAGGGCATTCCAAGTGTTTTCTACAGCATCAGTCTCAGTGCAGTTCTGCCCAAAGGAGCTTTATTTACACACGTATTTTTGTTATTACTGTAATTTTTAATACCGGCACGCACAGATCAGCTCCTGTAAGGCAGCGATTCTCAGCTTGGATTTCAAACCAGCTTTAGCACGATGTGCCAGAAATTTCCACAAGTGCTGAGAGAATTAACTGATGGGATCTTTGAAGCCTCTCTATCCCAGATTAACTAATGAAAAATCTGTGAAATCACAGTTCAATCTTCTTTTTTCTGTGGCTAGCTGTGTTTGCAGCGGTTGGGATGACAAGATGCTCCCAAGCCATCTGGCCCCTCGCGCAGGATTTGATTCAGAAAATTAATAGCAACACCACGGGTGTGCACACATTGCCACAATCCAGCAACGCGGCCCTGTTACACAACGGATGTGTGAGGGCTGCTGCCTGGTGCTGCTGTCAGCCGTGCCTCCATCACAGCCCACGCTGCCCAAACTGTGGGGAGAAACACCGACCTGGGCACCCCCCTCAGAACAAAAAGGGAAAAATGTTTGTCTACTTTCATGTATTATGCAAACGTAATATCTATAAGTAATGTGGCTTTGTCCTCTTGTTGGTGCTATCCAGCCTTTATGGGCCTACAAATTCCATTTGCTCTTTCATACTGCACACGTTCTCACATGAGCAAAGGATGCATGAGAGGCAGACAGCACGTCCTGTGCACAGCTCTAACTCAGAACACCAAAAGGGCAGGACGGGGGGGTGCAAAGGTGGCTTCACACAACTTCACTGAGTAACTCAGAAAACCCACGATTCTGTATGGAAAAGCAGGAAAGCTGTTCAGCAGGAGCACTGCTTGCCAGAAGCGACTTATGGTTAAAAGAAACTTCTATGAATTATCTATGTTAGATAAATTGTGTATTAAAATCTTACTTTAAAAGATTATTTTAGTTTGGTTCAAGATGAACATCTTACTATATTTTACATAATTCAAAGCTCATTCCCATTAAAATTCATTAGATCTGTGTATTCAAATCCACAAGGTATCTTTGGAAACACTAAGCTAATGTGTTTAACTGCAACTGTAAATTTTCAGCTTTCTTGAAAGGGTTCTAAACAGAGTATTTTGGTGCAGCAACAGCGCATGGCAGGGAGGCAATGGGAGCACTGAGAGAAGGATGGAGCAGGGGGACTGCAGGCAGGTACATTAACAGCCAGAGCAAAGAGATGTTCAGGACTGTACACGATTCAAAACACAGTGTAAGTTGTAAATACAGGCAACGTTAATGGGAACAGTTTTGTCCCTTTTAACAGCGCTGGTGGATTTCATTGCTGTGGTAACAGACTGCAATACGTATGTGAAGCCCTGCATGGCTTTTTGGTTATGAATTTTAAACCGGCTTCCAGAAAGCAGAGTATATAAAGAGTATAACAAAAAAGTCACTTTGGCTTTTGAGCATTAAAAGTAAAAGCTTCTCCAAAGGGCAGGAAGGTGAGGGCTCTGGGAGGAATACCCTTCTCCCTCACACCCAGCAGCTGCAGTGCGTGTGCTCAGCGAGGAGCAGCGAGCCGTGCTGCAGGATGGAGCTGTAGTGCAGGATGGAGCAGTGCTGCAGGATGGAGCTGTAGTGCAGGATGGAGCTGTAGTGCAGGATGGAGCTGTAGTGCAGGATGGAGCTGTAGTGCAGGATGGAGCAGTGCTGCAGGATGGAGCAGTGCAGCACACCGTCCCCATGGGAGCTCCCCCCAGGGAGCTGCTTCTCAGCAGCAGGTCCTGCAATGTGCTGCACTGCGTGCCCGCCTTCCTCCTGCACACTGTGACTCCAGGCTCTCCTCGAGAGCCCGGGTCTGTGTGTTCCTGAAAGCCCTGACAGAAGTGGAAAACCCTCTGAGTGTGAAAGAGAAGCTGTGCACTTTTCTCAGTGCCTCCTCTACCTCAGCGGCCGCAGTTCACATTTCAGACCCTGCTGCCACCAATCCTTTTTATTTTGTGATGAGTCGGCTCGGCCAGACCCGGCTCCAGCCAAAGCCAATGGAAAACTCCCACTGCTTCCAAGCAGGCGGGAATTCAGCCCTAATAGTTTAAAATTTGGTGCAAAGCAAAACCCCAGGAAACCCCAAGAAGAGATGAAGATACAAAATCTCAGACTCTTTTTATGCCTCCCCTACAGAAACACCAAACTCAAATCCTAGCAAGTAGCCCACAGCCACATTACCCCGAAGTTTCACAAAGTCCCGAAGGCCCCGGTGCGCACAGGGCTGCAATGCCGCTGCCAGCCCTGGGTTAACAGCCGATGACCCTTCCCATTCCTAACCCCGAGCGCTGACCTCCTGACCCACCCCTGGTGCCGGTGTTTATAAGCATGTTGCCACTGGTGTAAATAAAAAAGGAACACAATGTGCTGAAATTGTTACTGGTGATGACAACCGACACACATTTTACACTGCCAGTGGGCAAAAACATCAATAAATAACTCCAAATCTGTTGTTAATGTGTTTAGAGCTTCTTGCACTGATCGTGTCATTTTCGTTGGTTTTCCTCTTTTCCTCTTCGCGGATCTTTATGGGACAAACAGAAAGCTTCCAACAAGGAAACCAGCCAAAAATAAGTCAGCCTGTGGATAAGGGCTACTGGTAGCACTGCACAGCAGCCAGAATTTCCACCTTCCAACAGACTCCAAAACAGTGTGAAAATCCACCACAACGCACAGCAACCTGAACGGCACACTGAAAATCCCGCAGGTAAGAAAAGCACACGGCTCCTGGTGCCACACAGCACGGGCTGTGAGAGCTGCTGTCCTCCTGCAGCCCGCAGGGATCCACAAGAAGCCAACTGTATGATAAACTACCTTTTTGGAAGACTAAAAACTCCTGATGTAAAAATAGTGGAGGAGACAGAAAGGACAGACCCTAACTGCTCACTTTTTGTTTTAAAACTAAGTTCCATGTCTTGTTTTGATTTCTAACTCAATAATCTGTTTCTAGAAGAACATCAGAATGTAAGAAGTTCCCCAAGTGCTATTATCAGCCGTATGCTGGGCCTGGTGCCTGCCTGCTTCTGCTTCTAACATGCTGAATCTTTTTCATTTTAATGGTGAACAGATAAAATCTATGTTTTGTTGTTTGCTGCGTCTACAATTCAATGAGACAAAAGGTACACGAGTGTGTCTGCAAAATGAACAACTTATAAAAATGATTATAGTAGATGTAACAGCCTATAAAACATGATCAAATAATGGTCATCTCTCTTTCTCAAGAAGAAAAATTTGATTACGTGTAATTGCAAAATCTAATTTATATTCTCCTACTTCCAATTTAAATTTCCACTTTTATGAAATATTCTCTGCTTCAAAGTTGTGCATGTGTAAGAGATGCTTTGACATGCTTCTAATTGATTCGTTTTACACTATCGAAAGGATAACAGTGATTTGCAAAAGAATTTTTTTCTGTCTTGCACACATCTCTCATTTGCCCATCTTAATTCAATTAAAGGAAGTAAGGACGGTTTGACCGATGAATGAACCATATTTTAACTGAGGACATTTCTATGTAAACTGGAGTAAACCAACCACTAATTCTCAGCCAGTTACTTCCGATCTGCAACTTTTATTTTGAAAGGTCACGGCATGGTCACAGAAAAGAAAGAGGATATTAAATGCTGGCAAGTATTTTATAATGGTGCAAAACTATTCTACAAAATGCTGGCAAGTATTCCATAGTAGTGCAGAACTCCAGGCTGGCATCAAAAGCCAAAGGCTTTAAACTCAGAAGCGATTTATGCACAGACATTCTGTGTTTAGCCCCAGCTCGGTGTAGCTGAAGTTAAAAGCAACCCCTCTTTGCATGCGGTCACTGAAATGCTTTGTGTAAAGACAAGGTGCAACGTATGGGCTGTGCTCTGCAGCTGTCCTGGGTCAGCACCTGCGTGTCTCCACACTAATCAATACTTATGAGTTCTGCTGTGAACTGCAGGGTAACCTTCACATTTGAGTTGCAGCCTCCATGCTGACCTGGAATACCCAGGAATACCAGTGTATATATTTAAAGGCAGCAAAGAGGTTAAAAGTGGAACAGAAGCAAGAATCTTCAGCTTCAATGCTTAATTTAAACACGCTCTATTATTTTCCTACCATCTAGAGGAGATGGTGTCATCCACCTTGTACACATCAAGAAAGTTGTGAAGATAACGAGGGCATTTGTTTCCACATCAAGGAGGAAAGTTCTCCATCCTCAGCCTCTCCCCACATGTGAGCCTTCTGCTCCTGCACTGGAAAGCAGGGGGAGAAATCACAGCACAGAGCTGACCAGCCTCATGCAGGCAGGCAGGGTGCGGGGAGTGCTGGCTGTGTCAGCACCTCCTGTGAAGTACTGTCAGACAAAGATGACCACTGGAGGAGAAATATGAATTAACATGATAGGCTGCCTATCACCTGCAGAATCAAACCCTTTGCACCTTCTGGACACTGCACTTAACCTCACTGCTTAACAGGAGAGGTGCTACAGTAGATAACAGAGGAGGGAACATTACAGTAAGGATCATTTTTTAGGCAATACTTGCTGACAGCACGCTGAAATGAGGGTAAACACATGCCTACTGTCTCAAAACAGCAGCAAAGGCTGAACTTTTATTAAATAAACATGGCAACAACCTCACAGAAGCCCAGGGGCGAGATGATCTGGCAGCAGTGAGGTGAGGATGATGAGGAATGCCCTTGGTGTGAAGGCTGCCTGAACCCAGCTGGTCACGGAGCGCAGGGGCTGGAGGCTGAATGCCCGCTGCAGAGCAGGGCACATCAGCACCCATTGCACACCTGTGGAACAGCCATATCACAGATGAAAAAGAACTGAATGTGCTAACCCTGCCTATCAGGAAGGCCCCAAACCTGTCCTGCTCATGGTCACTGCAGATCCCTGACAGTCCGTCCCGCTCCCATTCCACCTGACAGTACATCACCAGCACAACAGCTCTGCTTCACTTCAAAAACACGGCTGCAGTTTGTGTCATTTTTCTCTGCCTGCGAGCCTCCTGGATGCCAGAAGTCCTCCAGCAAGCTGGGGGGCACAGAGCAGAGCCAGGGGCACTTCCAACCGGCCACCAGAGAAATGCACAAATTCCGAGTGGGAGAGGCACACAGCTGCTCTGTTTTTCAGATACAAGAAGGGAATAAAAGACACATGGCATTCTCCCAGAACATTTTTTTTTGAAAGAGGACTGTCTCACCTCAGCCAAGGGTGGTGGTTTTGCTCTTTTTAGAGCAGTGGTCTTAGTTACTCGTCCTATTACAAATACTGAGGGTAGAAGTGAACGCAACCCATTTTCATCAGGTTGGTGTTTGTACTCCTACAGAAAAACTGGTTGCTGAAAAGACAAAAACCCCAACAGTTTTTATACCTCCTTCTTCAGCACCCAGCCACAGCCTCCTTCCCTTCCAAAGCCCCCACTGGCACCTGCATGGCACAGAGGCTGGAGCAGACCCTGCTCACGTCATGCAGTGCCCAGCCCCGGGCAGCAGCTGCTCTCGGTGCAGGGACATCACTCACCATGTAGCATACCCAGGGGTTGTGCTGCAGGGGCCTGCTCCAGCCAACAGCTCACAGCAGCCCCCGTTCATGTCCAGCACAACGACTACCAGCACTAATGTGTTTAAGTGAGAAGAACCAGCACTGTTTAGCAGGTGACAGAAGCACGAAGGTTCTGTCAGTGCAAAGGGAGAATGTGGCTAGAGCCAGCCAGAAGGCACTACTTTCAGCTGTAAGGGGACACCGCACCAATGAAGGAGGCCAACGCTGCCCCTCACATCAAGCACAGACAGCACAAAGCTGTGCCATGCTCCTCATGGGGGAGGGAGGCAGAAGAGGGCTCTTCTTCTTGGTTGGCGCAGTCCATAAGGGACAGCAGCTCATACAGCGGGTAAGAGTTATTCCCATTTGTGAGTTTTTCCTGGAGCGAGAGCAAACTTCACTAAATATTCCTGCCTGCCTCTGTGTGCACAGAACGCCCGGCGCACATAAATCTGGAGTGCTATTACTCTTAGAGGACCGGGAATTACACACTGAGGGCCGCACAGGAATGGCCGCAGCCCCCCCACTGCTGCTGGGCCAGGCACAAGGCACCCACGGCACACGGAGCACCAGCACAGCCCCGTGCCCCGCGCGGTGGCAGTGGGACCGCACCTCCAACCCCGCCGTGCCACGTGTTAATGACCTCGCAGCAGCAGACAGATCCAGTCCTTCTGCTTTTCTTTCTCACTGAATGATTTCCCTAAAGCCAGAGCTGGGCAAAATGCCACTAATGCTGCCGTAAAACTCCCGCTGTGTTAGGAGGGAGGCAGGCGACTGAGGGTTAGGAGGTAATCAAGCTTACAGATTAAGGCTCGCTAAAGCTACAAGATCAGCACAGCTCGGGGTGTTTATTAACTCTTTGAAAACCACAATGTATGACTGTGTATCACACGCACATAAAGGACGTTTTCTAACAAGAGCTGACAGCTGAACTGTTTTGCAAGATTAATTCTAATTTGTGCCAAGCCGGGAATACAGAAGAAGCACTCTTTAAATCTATTTGGATCGATTTCATTTTAAAACGTACCTCAAACTATGAGACTGCACAAGCAAAAACCTCCCAAGAATTACGGAGAAGTAAAATTTGCTAATTATTCTTCCACTCAAAAACATTGCCTTTAAATTAAGCAGCAATCTGGAAGTCACTGAGTGGAAAGCACCCCTGCCCCCTCAGCAAGTTAAAGCCCTGACAACGGAGTGACTCGTTTTCAGCAGTGCAGAATGGGTTAATTTCTGAATATAAAATGAGGTTGCCACAATCTGGGTGTTTTTTGTTTTGTTTTGTTTGTAACACAAAGCAAAATATACTCTACAGATGCTTGATTAAAATGCAACAGCTGTTTATGGCGGTGCATTTTCCGCTAATTTACTGGGGCAGATTTTTCAAGGAGCCTCGTTTGATTGCATCTTCATTTGCATACACATTCACACAGAGCTGCCGGCCCAGTTGTCCCCGGCTTGGGTACAATTTCAGGTTTCAATGCACTCCAATACAACCAAGCAGCCCACAGCCATAGGAAGAGCAGCTTCAGGAGCGCAGTGTCACACCTCTGCCCCACGATCCGACCTGCACCTCGTACGGATTTCCGCCTCGCTCCAGCAATTCCCTCCTATGGCACTGCACACAACCAGTATCTAATCTGCTCCTCACATCTGTCTGGCTAGGCCTGGTGCCTTTTTTATTATTATTATTTCCCTTTTGTTTATTTGATCTATTGCATTCCTTAAGCTTGATGACTAATCCAAATTATTAACAAATACAAAAGGGTTTATGTAAATTATTATGATGAACAAAAACAAATCACAATTATAACGTCGTTAAGTGAATTAGACAACAATGACTACAGCTTCCCTATCATAGATTGAGGCGGATGAATTTGAACTTTATTGACAGTAGCAGCAGAAAGCCTTAATCACTGAGCACCAGCACAGTCTGGTTTTCATAGGGTAATGACCCATCTATATATTGATAACAAGGGTCTCATTCATCATAATTCATATTAAAAAAACCTCTTGCAAAACTAATGGAGGGAACGTGTGAAAAGTGATTGGATGGGTAAAACTGTACGGGGCTGGAAAGGCCTTAATTGATTTTATTGTGCTGTGTCTAAGCCTCCTCGCACAGTACATCAGATCTGTATCTAACTGCATTTCAATTGATTTTCACTGATATGGCTAGGGCTTAAGACTAAACTAATAAAAGGATGAAAGACTTCGTAATACAGATTTTGAAAATAACGTGCACACATGATTTCTATGGAATAAAATTGTATGCCATGTGTTTGTCTTAGCAAAGTGGCTACAACCAAATGTAATAGAAAAAAATGCAACTAATGTGAAGAACACTGCTCGGGACCAGGAAGGGAGAGAAAGAAGGGGAAATAAGGAAAAAATGTCCCTTGGCTAAAATCAGGTTGATTGTAAGCAGACCTGACTTCAATGGAGTTGTACCTGCTCACATTAGGGGTGATTTTGACTGATATCTCAAACTTGATTGAACGCGATTGTAATTCACTTCAGATGCAGGTTCGTTCTCCACAGTTGTAAATAATGAGCCATACATATTCTGCATTTCAACTACATGTCCTGGTAAAGTTACCTGAAGCTACGGAGTCGGTTCCTCACTGCCTTTGTACGACTGCATTCCTGGACCTTTACAACACAGAAATGTAACCTGTGGCAGTAACATTATGAGAGATACATCACTGCCTCTAATTTCTTTTGCACGCTTTAGAAAACAGCTTATTCAAGCCCCAGAACATTGCTGAATTGGGCTCCCTATCAAAAAGTCACCATCAAGCTGAAAAAGGAATCAGGTGCAGATAAAATTTGATACACGGTCTGAGTAACGGACCATATAAGCAACAGGTTCAACTAGAAGGGAACACAGATTAAATGGAAAGATCTGTATACACAGAAAAATCTAAAATTGGGGAAACTTCTTCAAAACAACGGAATTTCTTTTTTTTTCTGCCGATATACTCTGCCATCATTTGCTAATACAATTGCAAACGACACTACCTGCTAGTCAGATGGCTTGTAACATCTGCATAACAAATGATAATGTATAAGAGTTGTTCTGGTTTTGTGCTCCTTCACCAGGCTCGGTGTTGATAATCTCCAAAGCACACCCATGATTCTTTAAATTAAACATAAGAATCTTGTCTCACAGTACAGCTAGGTTATCCATGTGTAAGAGCCCAAGCCAAGTAATTACACATCCGCTCAAAGGATTAGACACATAAGATTTCTTTAAATTTTTAATAAAACTGCACAGCTGTTGCAGGAAAAAAAACTCTTTTGTTCTAGATTTTTTAAAACCATTAAGCTCAAAGTGATTCACAGTTATGCTTCAAGAAAAGTACTTTCCAAGTATTTCTGTTAGGCACTTTTTTTAGTAGATTTAACATCAGTTTAACCTCATGGCGACAGACTGGAATCAGGGATAACCTAAAGGGAAGAGATCTGGGCGAGTTTGAAAGAACATTGCTCTGCTCTCCCCCAGAACACCTGCAGATGCATTTAACTCAGCAGTACAACTGCCCGCAGTGCAGCTCAGCCCAGCCAGCTGTGCTGCCCTGCATGCTGCCCACGAGACATGGCGGGCCGCCACCTCTGTGCTGCCACCTCCGTGCTGCCATGCCATGGGACACAGCAAGCACGGGCCTGCTGACCAACGTCAATGGAAAGAACCAAACCAGACACAGTGAGGGTGGACTGTGCAGAAGAGAGGGAGGACTCCATTCAACAAAGGACAAAGACATACGAGCAGAAAGTGCAAGGTCAGGAATGTGAAATGTGAGTGCCCAGCAGTCAGACAAGACGGGGCAGAGTCCTGCTGCTATGGGAAGGAGACGGGGCAGCCGTGGGCAGAAGCAGCACGGCTCTAGCACCCAACATCACACACATGCAGAAATATCCTGCTGTTCAGCACAGCGTTGTCACTTCAAGCCTATGTGCTGATCACTTGTGGGCAGGCTGGAAGCCTGAAAGTCATAGGGGGTGCAAAGCAGCAAGATGAGGGGAACAGGAAGCCTGGCTCCTCCAGGGAAAGCTTTCTGCCATTTCAATTGCAAGCCAGCACATCAGGGACACCAACATCAGGGAACGAAAAACTATCTGAGTCGAAGGGCAGCAGCAGCACAGTGCCAGGTGCTCCTCTGAAGGGCTCAGGCACAGCTGTGGGACGGGGCAGGGTGGGATCTCACCTCACTGACAGGGCTCTGACTTTGTACTGTGGTGTAAATCTGCCACCGCAGAGCTGTCGCAATAATATGCAATATTACTGAACAACCAATGGAGAGGATTTACAAGATAAACTATGGTATGCAGCTATATTTACAATGAATCTAAATCCCTAAAGATTTTAATGAACTGCAGCTGACCTTGATCAGTGATTCAAAGCCCAGAACAGCTTCTACTCTCTCACACATTACTAACCTTTGCTACAACATTTATCAATTTACCTTCTTGATCTCTCAAGCAGGTCATGTTTTCTAATCAGCCACCAGCTCAAAGACCTACATCCCAATTAAATTACTGAATGAAGACATGCTGGAATGCAGGCTTCGTTTGAAAGAATTAGCACTAAGCACGCCTAAGGAGTGGATTCACCAAGCCTCAACTGATTCTCTACACATGAACTGATTTTCTAAATGTTTCTATGTCACATGCTGCTCAGAGTTGCAATTGTTAATGCTATCCCTGAAATAGTTTCCCTGTATGTTTTTGTTTTTCCTTCCCCAAGTGCTCTGTATGTTTCTTTGCCTGAACGCTGACCTGAGCTTTACGTCACCCACCTGGTGGCTGTGAGCTTGTTGGGCCGCTGTGTGGCTGAAATCTTCGTTACACAAACCTACACAGATGGTTATTATTAAAGTCACTTCACAGACTTACAACTGCTCACACTTGAAGTGAGATGCTTATTAAGATGTCCACAAGATCTGAGCCTAATTTTTCCCTCTTTCAACACAGCATGCGTATTTATGCCGCTATGGAAGAAAGAGCTCGAGGTGCAGCCCCAGGGTCCCTCAGGACGGGGCCCCAAGGCGCTGTGAGGGAGCAGGCCGGGGGTACAGCCGTGCTGCGGGGGCAGCCCTGCCCGGCCAACATGACAGCAGCCTGCGGGCAGAGCCCTGCTTTGAAAGGCAGGCCGGGGGACTCGCAGCCAGGCCAGGAGCCGGCGCTGACAGGGCGGTGGTGCACAGCAGCCCCACACAGTAGCTGGACGCTTCCTGGATGCGATGCACATGTTGGGAATGAGTGAGTGCACCCAGCATGTGCTCAGCCTGGCTGGATTGCTACAGGAATACCATGCATGCTGCTGCTGTTAATAGAGCACGCTGCAAACCCACGTAAAGGTACGGAAGCACCTGACATATTTATACCTATTTTCTTGTTTTTCTTTTTTCAGTCACTTACAGGATTACTGAGCAGTAATGGAAAGTGCCCACAAGTACAAAGCAATTCCCAACACATACATGATCAAATCATATTTATAGTCACAAAGACAGTTTAAGTGTAACCCCATGCAGCAATAACACCTAGAAACAACACCATCACCTTTCCTGACTGCAAGTATCTGTGAAACAAATTTTTAGTATAGCAAAATTATTGTTTCAAAATACACAAAGCAAGTAAAATACAGTGAATTCTGATATTGAAACTGTGCCTACGCTAAAGCTAATTGATTTCCTTGTTTCATCACAACCCAATGCCTTCAAGATTAACTTGCTAAGATTTCTGGCCCCGCATTCATCCTTCTGCACACGCCAATTAATTGCCCACTTACATATATATTTTTCTGCAATGGTTATGGCAAAGACAATTTCCCAACAGCAATGCAAGGGCTCTACCGAGGGTAGCAGTTCAGGACCTCTTCACTTAAGGAGTGCTTCAAGGTACACATGCCCTGTAGGCACTGTATTTTGATGACCTCTATCACTGGAAAATAAAAAAACATTGCAAAACCAGATCCGTGACACCTGTACGAAAACACTACTTGGACCAGGTCTAATTTATTTGTTGGCAGAGAACAGCTACTGGGCTTCATATAAAGTTCAACAGAAAAACATGTAATAGAGATATCTAGAATCATAACTGCAATAAAACAAGCTCTACATTTATCTGGCTGTTAAATGCAACTCTACATTTATTAGTAAAAAGGAATCAAATCTGGTTACGGCGTAAAACATCTCCCCTGCCCCTGGAGAGCAAACACCATCCATCACCACTGCCCGCGGCCACGCTGGGTGCATCGGCCTGCCCACAACCCAGGGCACACAGAGCAGAGCTCCGGACCCCAGGAACGCAGAGCAGCACTCCCAACCCTGCGAACAGAGAGCAGAACCCCGCTGCCCACAGCCCCCCAGCTGCCCAGCTTCACCGCTGTCCTCTCTTATTACTTTTAAATGAAGACATCATTGCATGCTGAATACTTTTCCTAATTGTACACATCTTCCCTAATTAAGAATTCATATGAGCAAGAGGGTTTCCTTGGCGAGGGCTCCAAAATGTTCCTTCTGCACTGAGCTCCGTATGGCTGCTACCGACAGCACCGAAAATGAAATAACTTTCCCATCGTAACGCGGCCACGTGCCTCCCGCTAGGCTGTGACCTAATTGAGACTTTTGATCTTAGCTTTTTCGAAATGTTATTCTTCTTAGCCTGTAAAACATTTTAACTACAGATCTGCAATCGCTGCTGAAAGCCACAGGGAATTAAAAAAAAAAAAAAAAAAAAAAAAAAAAGAGGGGGGAAAAAAGTCAGTTTATCAAAGTCACTGGAAATACAAGGTATTAATTACACTAAATGAAGAAATATGGGCAGTTGGTTACTTTTGTGGGTCAGAACTATTTTAATCTGGCGCTGCCAGCCGGCTGCTTGTCGCTGCCCCACGCGTCCCCATCACCGCCGGATCACATCAAAGCTGCGGGAAGTGAGGAAAGCAGCGAGCGGCGCGGGGCCCCCGGGTGCCGAGGTCACAGATTGGGCTGAAACCACCACATTGTTATCAATTACAATCGCCGATAAGGACACGACCTTTTTGGAGGCGCAGAACAGGGGGATATTCACGCAACCGCCTTCCCCCGAACCGATCCTGGCTGCAGGGGCTGAGAGGGAGAATAAAACTGCACAGCAAATCCTGATTCTCAAATGGGCACGAGTTAAAAATATGGCACAGAGTCCAGTGCTGATAAGATACGCTCGGCTCAGCCGAACACAGCTCCCTTGATTTGGTTAGCCGAGCCAAATGCACGACAGAGCACAATTAAAGCAGAGGGGAAATTATATTTCTACCCTACAGACGGCTCTTGTGAAGTTTCATCAAAGCGAGCCCAAAAATGTCTTTATTGTAGCGAGACCTACAGCAGAAGCACACGTAACCGAAAATAAGTAGTGTTATACAGTAGTAAGTCACCTAGTAAAATAAAATATATTTTCAATAAACATTAGTTCTGCTTTTTACTTCTTACGATTCTTTGATCGAGTAATTTTGAACTATATAAAAGCAGGCAGCCCTGCCGGCCGGCGTTCCTGCAGGCACTGCTCACAGCCCACCTCACTGTGCTTCAGGTGCTGCAGCCCCAGCTCACGTGTGACGCATAGCAGTTCGTGCTCATGTCTGTTGTGGACATAACAGTGTGGGGAAACAGAGCATCCTTCCCCCCGGAATGAAAAGCAGCTTCACGGCAAGCTGGCTGCAATACTTCAGTGTTTTACAATTTCAGAAAAGAAGTACTGAAAAAAAAATGATAGAGAAAGGCAGAATAGAACTTAAATCCTTAATGACAGAAAGCTGGAAATCTAATTGATTCCTACTGCATCCAGAGCAAACAAGAAATGAGAACACAAGCACTGTGCACCATCTTTGCTTCTGCACATTAAACCAGCACCCCAAATATTTACCAGTTCTGAAACAGATCTGAGACATATCCAGTAGGATCAGTAAAACAGTTACACACAAAAGAGGTAGCGATGTGAAACTGGAAGGCACAGAGCTCTGCCCTGCCAATGGAGTTACAGGTTTGGGGTTTGCTACACTTTTTCCCCTGAGGGGACCAAAAGAGCCGTATATGGCAATACGGAATTGAACAGGGTTATTTCATACATTTTGAATTTAGGATGAAGCCAATCGTAGGAAATACAGTTAGACTGCTTACAGGGCTGTGCAATGGGAAGAGAGGAGCAGCACAACGGAGTCCTCAATCCGTTTGCAAACTTTGCCGTCTGCACACAGAGAGAAAAATACACTTTACATTTTATAAACAGCCGTGAACAGAAGCTGAAGCATTTTGCCACTTCTGGGAAATCAATAAGTAAAAACAAGGCGCTCATTTGCAAATAATTTATGTGGCTTTTTTTGCTAATGCAGGACAATGTCTCAGTGAAAACGAGGGCAATAACTTTATTATCTCTGTAAATGCAATGCACTACGAACAGAGACTGATGGCACTGCCCTGCGTGCCGAACAAAAGCCCCGCTTCCAGCAGCTCCCAGCAGCAGCGCTACCGCGGAGCCGCGCAACTCCTTTAACGGAGCAAAACGACCGAGCTTACGTAACCGAAACGAAGCCACAATTACTTCAGACACACTCGAGAAGCCGCTATTTGGCGAAGCTTAGGGCTGGATCATCGCTCCGGGCCGCGCTCCCGTCGGCACCTCCCGGCAGCGCCCCGAGGTGCGCGCCCCGCCCCGCCCCGCCGCTCCCGCAGCCCAGCAGCGCGGCCCGGCCGCCCCCCCGCCATCCGCGCTAGACGGCCAAAGCTCCTTAGGCAGGTCTGAAGATCGCTATGTAGGGCAGGGAGGAGCGGGGCCGCCCGGGACCCAGCCGGGTGCGCTGCCACCAAGGACGGCAGGCGGCACCGGGAGCCAAGCGGCCCGTCCGGCCCCTCAAGTCTTTGCTATTTTCACATCTTAGCTCCTCGTCTGCAAAAAGATGAAGGGGAAAAAAACCTCACGTGAAACCGCCGTTTGACACAGGACGTTATTGCGTTGCACTGCAGCTCTGCTCGCAACCATTTAGTTAAATAAGCCCGGTTGTGGAGAACCCGCGAGCACCAGCAGCGGCTCCGCGCCAACCTGCCCTGCACCAACCGCGCGGCGCGGCCGGCCAAAGCTGCCCCTGCGAGCACCGCGCGGAGCGGAACGACGGCGCGCAGAGCACAGAAAGCAGAGCTTAGGAGAGCAAAGCGGGGAGAAGAGATCTTCCATTTGTGCAGAGAAACGCTGAGGAAACGCACAAAACATCCATGATTAAATAAAACTTTCTGTGATTGAATCTGACTGCCATTTTACAATATTAATGCTAATGGGATATTGTACTCTTGTTTGCATGTTTGACTTCGGTTTCCATACAAGTTGCTTGTACACAGGATCGGAGGAAAATAGCATTTGAAAAAGCAAACACAAAAGGCACGCTGAAAAGGAAAGGCAAGTCGAAGAGCAACAAAATCAGCAACATACACACAATAATCAGTTTCCAATGTCAGATGGGGAAGTCGGGCAGTAAGAGAAACGACGCGTTGGAAAAAGAAAATACTTTTAGGAAACAGCAAAATTAAAACGAGTAGATATGTAAAATAGATGAATGAAGACAACGTCTTCCTGCACCGAGGGAGTTGTTTAAGGAGAAACAGTGTCCGTTTGTGGCCAGCGATAATACTTTCCATTCAATAGAGTTTGCAGCTTGCTGATTCATATGATTGCAGGCTGGCGCCCTGCTGGCGAGCCCCCTCCACTGAAATTAAATCCACTCTCTTCAGTTATAAATTATAATGCTCTATAAACAACACTCCCACTGGGAACGGGGAGAGAGAGAGAGCTCTCTGCATAGTCCACTCACTGTTTAATGCTCTGCTCTTCTGCCACAAACAAGGGCTGTATGTCTGCCATAGACAGCACTCTTGCTGTAATTTATATACTGTTTGATGTTGAGAGCAGAGAAAGGAAAGTAGAATTGTAATGCGAGTCAAAGAGGAAAAGAAGTTGGAGGTGGGTGAGTGTGCAAGGAAGAGGAAGGACAGAACACACTTCATACACGTCTTCCATAGATACATCGCCACACGTATCTTTGCTGCCCCTCAGGAATGTCCCCCCCAAAACCCCAAATACCACTTAGGACACACAAGGTGCACACAGCCCTGCAGGGCTCTGCACCCATCGGGTGCCATGGCCATGACTGACACCTGAAGGCCATCATCGCTGGGAGCACAGAATACACCACCACGGTTGGGGTTCACCCCCAGCCCAGGCTGACACGCATCCCCCGGAGCTGCTGCAGTGCCCTGCTTGTTCCCTGATCCCAGCTGGGCAAGAGGATGCGATGCTGGCTGCTCTTCATGTTTTTTTATTAGTTATTTTTAAACGAACGTACGATAGACACCCAACTGCTACAAAAACATGCAAAAATCAGACTTGAAATAAAAAGCAACAAACAGATTAAAGAAATGCCAGTGAAAATATTGCTGCTGTGGGAAAGATGTGGAGTCCGAGTAAAAAGTATATGATTATCTCTAAGAACAGCCTGAAGTACACAGCAGAGATGGCACTGGGAAATACCCCGTGGGCCACTGAGGGCTTTGTCTGGAGAATAAAACAGTACCAACTTCAAAGCACAACCCCCTAATTATTGTCATGGAAATTTCTATCTGAACTGTGAGAGAATGACAGAGTATTCAGGCAAACAGCTACCGGGAGCACCATATCCATCACTCAAGATTTTGATGAATGACTGAAAATTAGAGATCTGACCAAAAAAAAAACCAAAAACCAACCTCACTTCTGCTAAAACTGGCAGCCAGCACAGGAAAGCAGGGTTCCCAGCTGCATTTTTCAGGAGTCAAGTGGTTGCTTATTGGTCCCACTGCTTTTTGTTGTTGTTGTTTACAGTCTTATTCTTCCACTGCCCCAAACACCACCACCTCATCTTTTCTTCCTTTTCTATCTCAGGAAATGACTGAGGAGCTTTTCGTTCTGGGGGAGGGAAGGAGGGCTGAAGTCTCCTTTTCTGTGAGGTTGAGCCCTTGTATGTCAAATCTGGCCTGGAGCAAATTTTCACAGCTGAATTATAAACCCTGTAAACAAGGGTTTATGATGGAAATGCTGACACAACCTTAATTGCCAACAGCGTGAAGGGGGGGAGGCTCTGTAACACACACTCCTTTTCACTCTGGGTCCTCCTGCACTCCAAATCTGCCATCCCATGAAAAGCAACCTTGCTCGCTGCTCTTCCTCTTTAATGCTCAAGCAAGCGTGCTGGGACATTTATATCAAATCTGGTTGTTCGATACTGTCCTCTAGAAAAGAAAAAACTTGATTTTGTAATAAAAGTATAATGTATAGCTTAAAAATAAATTAAATAAAGGAAACATTAAAAGATAAATGGAGCAGGATGCTCTATGGCTGAGGTAATTTGAGTGGAAAGGGAAGGAGGGAGTTTACATTAATAAATGATTAAAGGCCTTAACGAGGGCCTATCAGGTTGAACACTGGAGCATACTTCTCCACCTCTCCTCCTCTAGTCCAGCTTTTTTACATTTGTTCTCAATGCTGATCAATATGGTTTTCATTTACTGATTTCCATAATGCCATATGTGATCTGCTAGCCTGACATAATGAAGGCAGAAAGAGAGCTGAAGTCATTTGAACATTCTCGCTTGCATGTCTGTCGCCAATTTAGAAAATAAATACCTATTGAGAGTTAGAGTTTCCTCTCGTCTTGGAGGAACATGGCAAGATTTGCATATGCAGATTGCAAAGCCTTTTTTCCCTTCCCTTTTTCTCTTTTTTTTTTTAATAGAGGAACAATGTGGAAGAATATTTTCCTCATGTGTTTTAGTGAGAAAGTGTTCCTGTAAGGAAAAACATATAGCCTCAGTACTGAATGAGACCTCTCACTTCCACTCTAGCTGAGACTCCTTGGCGACCCAACAAGGTGAAGCTTCAGGAGCACCCAGAGTGCAGCTGAGTCACAGTGACCCACTGGATGCCTATGGAGAGGGTGGGAGTTGGAAAAAAAAAAAAAAAAAAAAAGAAAAAAAAAGACGGTCTCTATTAAGGTTCATATTTTCTCAACATGCCAGTGTCTTGATTTGCAGAGTCTAAATTAATGCTTAAGAGATGTAACACTTGTAAAATGATTTCTTTTGCTCTATGAACTGTGAATTATGTTCATTTTATAGCAAGGGTGTTAAGCAAACACGGCATCTGATACAAAGCATGAAAGCAGGTACCTTTGGGAGGGCTGGAAGTGGGGATTCTGCCACCTGCAGAACGTCACCAGCACAGAACAGTGTCAGGGCCATACTCTGGCCATGAAAATGTGAACAGCTTACAACTGATAAACTTCACAGCAGGTTTATAGATGTTCAGCAGCCAATTTAGTTATTTTTCTCAGTCGGATCCCATAGCAAAGGAAGAAACCAGAGGTTTCCAAACAGCTTGCCCTTCGGTTGTAACCACCTCCTCGAGAGGCCTGACTTTGCAATTTAATGAACTTTCTGTTTATAAAAAGTAAATGACAGGTTAAGTAATGTACTTCAAAGTGTCACTGTTTGGGCGATTCCTTCAGGATCCAAATTCATGGTTTTCTAACAGACCAGAGAGATGTGATCTTTTGAATTACATCACATACATTAGCGCACAACATTTCCTGACTGCTGTGAATAGTGGCCAGCAACACGCCGCGATTCTCCAGCTGGAGCACAGAGCTCGGCCTGCTGCAAAGCAGGGATTTTCCCAGAAGAAGCTTTGCTTTATACACACAACATAAAAACAGCAAAACTAGACAGAAAACTGACAGCGTGCATTACATTTAGGATCCAGGCTGCCGCTTTGGCTTCACAGATGAGCAAGTGAACTACGCTGTGGGAAAAAGGTTTCAGAGTTCTGCTGGTTGTTCAGTTAAACATCAAGCCCTAAAAATATCATTTGGATTGCTGTTAACAACAACTTGAAGTTCATTAAAGTTATCTGACAGAGAAAAATCTGTGTGTGGGGATTAGTGCTGGTGACCGATCTCTCTGTCAAAACCAAACTTTCTTTGAGGTTCAAAAGAGCGCAGTTAACTATTTAAAGACTCCCTCATCTCACTGCCCTCATCTCACTGCCCTCAGGAGTTGCCAACTCTGTTTACAAGAAACAGAAAGCTTGAAAAAGCTGTACTTTGTCCGTGTTTTCCAAGTTCCACAAATTGCTGCAGATATAAAATGGAAAAAAACACAACACCACACTGCTGAACTGGGAATAGATGTCAAAACTGAATTAAAATACCCCAGTAATATTACACAAAAATAAGGTCTATCGAAACAATTTCTTCTAGCTCCCTGTATATCACACTTTTGAGTCTCTCTGTGCCCAGAGTAAATGATAAAGGATTTCAGCTTTCCAATTATGATACTGAATTGACCTATCGGGGTTTCCGGAGGGATTTGGGGAATTCTGAGTTTAAAAACTTTGTTCTCACTAAATTAAGAAAGATTTAGAAACATGGCAGTTTCAGAAAGGGACAAATGAACCTCACGATCCCAAGCTGGGAAGCAAACCCTGGAGTAAACTTGACTGCAAGCAGCAGAAATACCAAAACCGTGCTTTGAACTGTAAACTTCTCCCAGCAGTCTTACTGGGATTAATAAATCAGTCGTCGTGAGGCTGAAGAAGAGCTGTGCAGGCCCTGGTAATTGCAGGCTCCTGCCTAACAGCACAGAGCGAGCGGCAGCAAGCGATCCTGGCCGCCAATCCACAGGCTGCCATTAACCTCCCGGCCAATTACAGCCTCATTGGCAAAGCAAACAACGAATTATTGGCTGTTTAATCGGGCTTTTCTTCTCCGGCTCCGGCCCCTGTTTCTCATTCCGGATTTTTTTTTTCCCTCCCCTTTTCCTGTTAGGCCAAAGGAAAAAAAAAAGAGAAAAAAAACCAACAACAACAAAAAAACCAACACAAAAAACCCATCTGCAAACACCTGATACTCATCTGAGTCCTGCAGTTGTACAGTCTTGTTAAATTGTTACCACCTTTTCCACAAGCAGTTTTGGCAATTAACCTCGTGGTCATACACTTCAAAGGAAACAACTGTTGAGTTTAACCTCCTTGAGCTACCATGGATTCCTTTACGATTTTTCTTCAAACACTTTCATCCCAAACAAAAAAAATGCAGACTGATAAGATTCATGTTTGTTTTTCTCTTTTGTCCGTTTATTAAGATGACAAATATCCTGACTGCTCCTCAAAGCCCATGCTGTCACACTGCTATGGCACCAGAAACGCTGCCTGCTGGAGTCCTCCACCTGACACGTCCCACCCCTCCCTGCCAATCTCCACGTATTTCTCAATACACCCAAAGGCTCAGGGAACAAATACGCAGGCAGAATTCACGCTAAAGGCAGAAGATGCCATTAGAAGTAGATCCACTTTGTACAACTCCATCTTTACTGAGATGGAACAACTTCACATGTGAAAAAAGCCCAAAATCCTCCACCTTCAATGAGATCCCGATCTCTCTAACTGCTATTCTATGTCAGCACAAGCTCGGTTCACTTCTCCTTTCATCTAAACTTTTGACTACAACGTATATTAATTTACCAGACCGCGCAGCTGCTCCTCAAGCAACTGGATAGCTAATGATAGGAAAGTACTGAGCAAACGCTACAGGAGTGCGATCAGATTACACGGAATGTCCTCCCCCCGATTTCCATTCTGGTGTTAGCGCACATTTTTTCTCCAAAGTAATCACAGAAATGTAAAATGGGTTATTCTTAGGAAAAGCTTCCAATAGAGAGCCAACCAGTACCCAAAGTGTAGCAGTGACCTTTTGCTACAGAGCGCTGCGGCCGGACCTCGGGGAAGCGTCACTTTCCTCAGCTGCTGACTGCCCTGGGTGGCTGCAGGGGAGGAGGAACAAAATATTTCCCTGTGAGAAGAATGTAACAAAAGTTTGCTATCAGTCTGGAAGTGCAAGAAGGGAAAGCATTTGGGCAAGCATATGGCATGTGTTTCAGCTTGTGAGGGAGAAAAAAAAAAAACTCGTGATGTTACGTGCAGTTCAGACCAAACAGAAAACTTATTCTGACTATTCTCATTTGTCAGAGGCTTCTCAAAACTAAGCAGATCTCTCCATAGCTCTGGATGTCAAAGGAGGGGGTAACCGGTGAGTAATGAATTTACATCTTAGGTTCTTTTAACTGCTTCCACTTTTAATTTTAATGTGTTTGTTGACAATGTGAAAAACTCCTTCAGTCAAAAAAAAAAAAAAAAAAAAAAAAAAAAGAAATTAGCACATTAAATGATACATGGGTCTGGTGCTACGTTGCACAGTTCAGTGAACCCCTGCATAGATCAGCAAGATGGCTGGAAATGTCTCTTTCCGTCTGTTTTTCATCTCAAAGCCTGTGTACTCAGCAGAGTGTGAAGAGTGCCTCTCTCCCCTCTGAACGCTCTCCTGCTCGCCCCCCCAAAAGACCCTGCAGCAGAGAACAGGAACTAGAGCAAATGCTTTTGTGAATTAAGAGATCTTGTGAGCGTAAATTTGGTCAGGCTGCTCCTTTCTGCAGGCCAGACCCGGCTGCTGCCCCAGGATGTGAACTGTCAGTTTGCATAGCTGGTGATGAGTTGCAGAACCATCAGTAAAGGTGAAGACGGCAGAAGCAAGAAAGATTCAAGACTGGTGGAAATCATTTCACAAGGAAAATTTCAGCCATCAGTGGGAGGAAGCTTTGAAAAATGCTGCCATTTCCGAGTCAGAACGAAGGAAAAATTAAATTACTGCCGGTGAGGCGAGCCAAAGTCGCATCTTCCCCTAGGGAGAGGTTTGATAATGGTAAACATTTGACAGCTGGCCTGAAGTTGTTATCTTGTTCTAACAGTTGTTATAGTCTGAATGAACATTTCTGATAAGAGAACAGAAAGAAAAACGCCAAACCGTTTTTAATTTCTCACCTTCTATATTTTAAGCTGCACTGCCCAAAGCCAACCAGGTTGGAAGCAGTTTGCCACCAGCAGCCGCTCGCAGCCCCGCGCTCACACAGAGCTGAGGAACCCGGTGTGAAGCTGATGGCAGCAGGACGTGGGCAGGAATTCAGCATAGCTGCAGCCCGCTCGGTTTGGGTATCGTGCAAACACCCACTGTGCTCCACAACCAGCAGCTACGGGAATTAATCACTATGCTGGAGTGAAATTGAGAAGATTAATCAATTTAAGAATTCAACTTCAAGATCTACCCCAAAATCTTGTTTCTTTATCACTTCAGCTCCAGCTGCTGATGCACGACCACGGCAAGTTGCTGCCGTCACTTCACAAAGAACAACTAGACAGCCAAGTTATTAAGGTAACAACCCCGGTTCCACCTGAACAGAGCAATAACGAATGAAAACCAGTTCTGTTTAAGCAGAAAAAATATGCTATCTTCACAGGAAATTTAATTATACCCAAGGTTTTTGTGCTCAGTTGTTGCTGACAAAGCCTGTATTGAAGAAGGAACTACAGCTCCGCTCTGCACTGCTGCTCACAGCTCCTCCCTTAGAAAAATACAGTTTGGATATGGAAAGTACATTACATGTATGTCAGAACCAAACCACCATTCTGGGAGCGAGACTCTTCTGGGGGGAAACTCAGGAATGCACTTCTAAGCTGTTTAACTAAGGCAGCTTAACCTCTCAGAACACATACACTAAACATTTACCTCCCATTAAAAATAATTAAGATGAATATGTACCACAGTTATTAAACTCTGTTTAATGACTTACTGGGATGGCCTGTTGGTAAATCTCTGTAGCACTGTGCACCTAAGGCCCTCCCATGGCAGAGTGGGCACACATACCTGGCACGGGTCAGACTGACCAACAGCCTTTCCCTGATGGTACTGACCCACTACAGACACACAGTAATGCTCCAATTAGAGAGGCAGCGTGTAAACCTTGTTCCTTAGGTACACAAACTAACTCCAAAACTCGCTCTGTATCTCCTATATTAACAGGTAGAAAGTGTTTCATTACTTTTTCAAGTGACTCTACCCCATCTTAAAGCAGGAGTATATAAATTGATATTAAAGAATGGTATTTTGAGAATGTTTCAAAGTAAGGTCAAACTCGTATTAAAAAACCTACTAGTGTAGGCTAAAATAACAGTCTGGCTGAGCAGCCCTCGGTGCATCTGGGTTCAATTACCTACTACATCCTTGCTATGTTTTCTACTAGCAAGAACAACGCAAGCAAGGCTTGGAGTTCACAAATAATGTCAAAGTTAGGTTATTCAGAAGAAGTACAGAATAAATCATCCAAAAATCACAGTCATATTGGCAGACAATTTTTTCCCTTTCCTTCACTGAAAGCAGCACAATATTGCATAACAACAAATAAGGACAAAAGTCCTCACCTCACGGAGAGAGCTGAACGCGGCTGGAACGCCTGCTCTAAATGGGAAGGAGAAGCACAGACTCCATGACAGCAAGCACGCAGCTTCACCCCATTACAAGTACTCTGTGTCTTGCACTGTGCCAAGGCAGTTAGTGAGGATTCAAGAGCTGGGGGGGGGAGGAAATGCTGCAGCTCACACCTAGGAGTGAAATGGGGCGATGGGATGAGGGGCAAGGAGCAGCCCCAGCACAGGTGACGGAGGACAGAGGTCAGCTGCCAGCTCTGCTCAGCACAAGTTCTGAGGTTGCACTTCCATCAGGAATGCAATGGTAACAGTGGCTCTGTGCAACCAAAGGCCGGCCTCCCCAGGATGTGAAAACCATCATTCACTTCCATAACGCCCATAAAAATGCAACTGTCAGTAAAATTGCTCAAAATTACGCATGTTCTCGGCATACTGTATAATATATTTGAAAGTGTTCTATTTAATACCCAGCAGAGCTACACGAAACATGTTAAAAGCTAGCAACAAGTCACTATCATCAGAAATGCTTTTGTCTTGCACGAGGAGTTATTTAGTCTATTCTGTTTGGATCAAACCAATAATAAATACATACATCAGGTGAAGAATCAGATTAAATTTAGAGGGAAAAGCATCTTTTACCCAGTCAGCATTTGTCATAATACCTCCAAATTACAGCATAAGGATACTTTAAATCATGTAATATACAAATGCCACATTATATTTATATTTGTTATAAATTCATACTACTGTAATGCACCTAATTGCATCAGGTCATTTCTTATAGAAAAGTAGAGGTATAAAAGTTTTATGCAGGAGCAGGCTGGCTGTTGATTAATTCACTCTCGCAGACGAGGCCCTGCTGCACACACACACACACGGCTGTGCCATTTGCTGCAGCTCACCCAGCCCAGCACCCACACAGATCAGGCCCTGCTGCTCCTGTTTCAGACCAAACTGACTCCCAGAATTTCATTTCTTCACTGCATGCTGGAGCTGGGAGCCATGGCAGCAGGGAGGTTGTGGGGTTTTGCATTTTATGGAGAACAAAGGGAAGCAACTCCAATACAATCTTGGAATAGACCTTCAGGCAGAACTGTCTTTTGCACAAATTATACTCACTACGATGTGTAAGTATCTGCTCTTATCTAATAAAAAGATCCTTTTGATGTAAGTGGTTCAGTTGGCCTGTGCCAATGCTTGTGTCACTAACCTAGAAGAAAGGCCCGCTGAATTCAGTATGCGAGCTTTGTCTCATCGCTATCACTTTGAACTGTAAAAGCAGCAGGAATAAAACTAGAAGAGATGCCAAGTGCTCAACAATGGACAGCAACTTCCTTTAAATCTCTTCAACGTTGCAATCAACTACAGTGAATCTGCGATGCAACAGCAGCGTGCAGTGCCTTTGCTGCACAGGTAACACCCAAACATTGAGAAAATGCTTTGTGGCTCAATGGATAAAAGTAATCTTATAAAGCAAGAAAAGAAAATTCCAGGCAAGCATTATCTGTGTAAGGAGATATAAATAAGGAAGTGTTTTGGAAAGATACCTTAAACCAATGTAAAATATGCATAATTTCAGGTTATCACTGAGCAGAAACAGCAAAAAACTACACCAGTTCTGTCCATTTGAATTTTATTACTCTAAAGGTGCAAGCAAGTGACAACACAAATAAAAGGCCAAATATTCTCTTTACAGTTCTCTAGAAATTAGAGATTTAGAAAATCCTTCAGCTTTTCAAAGAGAGAAGATGGTGCATCAGGACAGATAACTGTGATCCTGCATCCACACCTCAAAGTCGTGGTGATGATTTGCCCAAAGCTGAGTCAATGCCTGTTGGACTCACCGGTGCACACACAGCAATCCCACAGACATTTCTTCACTCCACAACTTCTGAGAACACTTGTCTGTATTCCCAGCAGTGTTATATCACCCAACAAAGAATTTTACCAGCAGGAAAGCAGACCAAATAATCACTGTTCTGTATTATCTTTCTGAAGACTTCTTGCACAGCAAGTATGTTACTCTGCTGAACGCAGATCCTGTCATTCTCAAATTAGCAAATCAGTTTTAAACACTTTACATGTGATTATGCATAATGAATAAATTAATACACATTTGTGATGGAGAGATGTTACGGTTCAAAAAAAGCAATGCAACATCTTTCAGCTACCCTTTCTTAAAACCCTAATATGCTTGTGCATAAATAAAGCCCTTAGCTTGCTTGGATAGACTCTCAGGGAGACGTGCCGATGGTGCTAATTCAGAGCAGAAAACACTCTTATTCCAGGCCACTGCAGTGAAGTGACATTTACCTAATGCAGCTATAAATTTCCTGATAATTAGTGGGCAGCTGATGGTGATGCAGTCTGACTAGTGCAGCAATACCAGCCCCAAACTAGCTCTACAACACCCACAAGTTAATCAGAATTAGAAACAAAAATTTCCAAAATTCTGAGCAGTGCAATGGCTCAAAGACAAAGGCTGGTGCCATCAAGTGTGCACCAGTTGCTGGGAACATCCAATGTTCCAGACACAGCTAACTACATACAGCTCCTATTTACACTCAACAACTGTCAGTGTCAAAAGACTCACACTTTTCCTTCAGACACACAACCAGCATTTCCTGAATCCCACACCACTGTGGAGCAATTCAGTTAAGTTAGCAGCAGATCACACACGATCTTTCACCTGTCCTGGAGTTGTTTCATCCTCTGTCACTACCATAAAACAAAGATGTTCCACAAAATGATATTAAAGAATCTTCTTTCATTTTTCAGACCTAGTGCAGAAAAATTCTAACATTTTTGAAGTATGAAACTGAACAGTAGCTGTAGATGCCTTTGTACAGTAAGTTTATTTAACACTACAAGCACTACCATGGAAGTTCTAAGTAGATTCTCAGACAGAGAGAAAACACAGACCTATCCTTTAAAATACTTTCTCAAAACAATCTCTGACCTTTTAGGTGCATCATGACCAAGGCTAGTCAATCAGGGAAAGCCCTTCTCCCTGCTCGTTCCCTGGATGAACTGTTTCTTTGCCACAGTAGTTTAGAAGGAGAAACAAACCTTCTGCAGAATAGCTTCAAACACTATTCTAAGGCAAAGAGCGAGATAAAATTTTGCACGACAGCTCGTTAATGTTTGGAAAGTACTCTGAAACTCTTGTTGAACGCAAAGCACCATTCGTATGCCTTTCAGAGCCCAGTGTGACTGGGCTGGAGCTGATGCTCCCAGCAGGGCATGGGCTCACAGACCTCGGAGCCCTTCCAGCCCAAACCTCCCTGTCACCCTATTCAGGAACCTCCTCCTGCACTCCAGCTGGATGGAGAGCAGACAGCACAGCCTCCCCGGGGCACGACAGCACTGCACTTCTCCGATAAACCCTTCCTTGGTGGATGGGTACCCTTCATGCAAGCACAAACCTGGCACAACAGCAGGAGATCAGGATGGACTGTAACAGGCCTACCTAATTCCTGTATGCACAGTGCAAGAGCCAATAAAGCCATGGAATGTTTTTCTACGCACTCAGCTTTTCAGTTCGTACACCAATTACAGCCCATGCTGATCTCTAAAAATGAAAAATCCCATGGAACTCAAAAGACGACGAGAACACCCCAAACCCAAAAGGGAGTAAAAGCATTATGGTGATTTTTGTTTTGAATTTCTACTTAGCAGAAACGCTGCACCATCCAGCACCTACCAATACGCTTTTGAAATCTGGCCTGAGTTACGCACCCAACGCGAGATAGGAACTTTCTGACCTCTCTCTCATTTAAAACTTGCCTGTAAGCATTACTTGTTGTCATTCCTTTTCCTTATTAAAGAAGGTAGTTGGAGAAAAAAAGATGATTAAAGATATCAAACAAACACCAAACCTCATGTGAACGGACTGTTGGAAAATAAAGTACAATTTAATGATGTGAGAAATTAGATGAAACTGTCAAGTTTAAAGAATCTTAAAATGGTTAACAGGTCAAAACATAAAAACTTCTTTATGTATAGAGTGAATATAAAGGGAACATGGTAAGTATCTGCCAAGGGTTAATTGCAACCCTGCATGAAAAGCAGTTAACAAGTGAGAGTTAGAACACCCAGGAGGAAAAGAAAAATTTTTCCAGTGCCATGAGAAATAAACAACAAGGGGGAAATATTTCCTTTGGCCACTGTTACCTCCTCTCCAAAAGCTCAGAGGAACAGTGGGAATGCCAAGGCCTGGTTTGCTCTTGACTCCCTCTGAAACATTTGTCTTCATTACCACTCTTTTTAATCAGGGCTCCTTCATGAGTGTTTCTGCTCAGCCCCCAAGGGGCAACTCTGGGCTGCGATAAATCAGCATCCATACCGCAAGTCACTAATCAGCACTCTCAGGGAAAGAATAACAGCAAAGTGCAGACCACTAAAGGCTTGGAGAAACCTGAGGGCTTAGTGGCCTCAAGGAAGAACGGCCTACATAAAAACAGCAAGGCAGTGAACCATCACTACCTTCCAGGCTCCGCGGGACTTGCATTCAGAGTGATCGTTTAAAAGCCTCCTGCGCACAGATGGTTCTGGCTGTGTGAAGGGTTATTGATAAAGAGGAAATGTGCCACCACCTTTGTGCTTGGTTCAGCTCATACAGAGAATTTCACCTCTACTTCCTACTAGAAAGCGCTCAAGGAAAAAAAGCCTCAGTAATGGACACCTTGTGCTGCAGACCTACAATATTTGGAGAGGAAGATCCATGTGTAATAAAACCGAAAGACGTGGCAAGAGAAATCGCTGCAGGATGACTTATTCCCAGGACACTTCCTTTATTATTCTTTTGTTTTTAAAGGTTATTTACAAGCAAAACTCTTAAGCTGTTGCCATCTTAGAAGGAAAATATCAGCACACAGTATCCTCACTCACAGTGTTCAACCTGCATCTGATCTCTTTCAAACTACTGCCTGAGGTTCCAACTATAGAAACAATTAGTATTTCAATAGTCATTATTATTCCTTAGAATTGTACAAAATCCCAAAAACACATCCACGCTTGCCAAACACATCACAGAAAAAATCCTGAATGCACACCCAAAACCTTTCTGCTTTTTCCCAAGTAGTTTGAATGCCAGCACCACTATGAAATAACTGAGAGCTGTAAAACCATACTAAGTATTGGCATCCAAATTAGCAAACTAAGCATCCTCGTATCCAATAGCTGTTAAACAAAAATCCCAGAGCAAGCTTTTCCAAAACCACAATTGCAGCCATCCACAATTTTTTCCTTGTTAAGAGTCATCTCTATGGTACCTGGAAACCTGGCCCGTGTAGATAAACGATTATGGCCATAGAAGGAAAGATCACAGAAAAAGAATCTTGCACCGCGCCTACTTCCCCAGCTCGGCAGCATCCAGCAATCACACCCACCCAGTGCCCAGCCTCCTGTGCTCAAGCTGAGCCTTAAATCCTTCCACAATCCTGAACCAACAAAACAGATTTACTGTTGTTTACTAATTTTCTTGATGTTTTCGACTGTATAAACTGTCTTTGGTTTTAACTGGGAGGAGAAGAAGGGCACCTGCAAATGGTACGTGGCCAAACCTTTCAGCTCTGCTGCCATTTGTGTGCCTCACTCCTCGGTAATTCTGTGCTGGGGTGTACAGCCACAGTATCTCCATTTCTGTATCTCACACGGCATTTTAATGTGGTTACGGATTCTAGGTTTAACTCTGATTTAAATTAAGGAAGGATAATGACCACGTGCATTAGCATTAGTATGCTTCACCGCTTTCCAAGGGCCCCATCAGGCACGGGCTCTGCCAGGTACTGGCTGGCTTCCTCAGGACCCAGAGCAGCAGGAACCACACTGCTCTGACCCCTCCCTGCTGAGCCTTTCCAAAAGCAGCAGAGAACCACAGGTACAGAGCAGCTTTGACACTAAGGCTTAATCCTGAGTAGGCTGAATCCCAAATGGATGGCAAGGAAAGAGATACAACCTTTGCTATTCACTCGTCATGAACTACTAAGTGATTCTAGGCTCACACCCAAGTTTCTTACATTTAAAGGGGTTACTGTGAGCAACCTAAAAACATTGACTACTTTACGTTAATCAAAGTAACAATAAAAAAATCTGCTACCTATGCTTATTAATTAATGTGTTTTTAACTTAGGAGTTACCTAAGTAACTTCAGATTGTTAAAAGGAGCACACAGCATTCGGTCCAGGGAGACCAACAATCTGTTAGTACTATAAATAGGTGGTTCAGTAAAGTCAGAGATGAGTTGTAATAGAAGAGCTGCTAAATCAGAGCATGGAATGTAACAAAAATATTCAATTGCGCTACTTCACTTCAAAGAATTCAATATACTTCAGTGTTCCTTTCTCAAAGATGAAAATTGTCATTTAAGTTGTCTGGTCCCACTCCACTTAAATGATCCTTTAATTTCCTTTCTTATTTCTAAGCCCTCAGGTGGCTAGTGCAATGCTATCTGCCCTTGGTTGCATGTAAAGTTCACAGCTTCTTGCCTGATCTCATGATCCTCTCTCAAAACAGCACTTTCAGAAGCGTTTCCTGTCTAGCTCTGCCTTGCGTGATTTGCTCCTTGGCTGCATCGGCTGCCAGACCAAATCCCTTTCGTGGAAAGCCATACAACGCTCAGCACGGCCCCATCCCCCTCCACCTAGGGCCTGACATCCGGAACTGACTTAGGAAGTACTCTAATGGTTACCAAATTTTTGGGAACTGCCTTAGCTTTTCTGAGTTAAACATATGTTCAGTACAGGCAGCATCCACCATCACCACTTGACCTTACGGCAGCCTTCAAGTTGCTGATTTTTCTTTTCCCTTTTTTTTTTTTATTTTCCCCTTGAAAAAACAAGAAAACTTTTACCAGATAACACATGATGTAAATGCAGAATTATGTTGTGAAATGACTGCAAACATGCTGTTTTCCAGATGTTTGACGAGACAGTAAAGAAACAGCACAAAGAAGGGTCAACAGTTTCCGTCAGAGTCTCTGCTGGGTTCCACATGAAAAAAACCCCAAACCCCAACATTCAGCTCTCGTAAATTCAGGGGACTCTGCACAGCTGTCAAGCTATTTAGACTTCAGAAACAAAATGAAAGGTTCCCCTGTCATCTGCCGAATTTCGCTCCATCAATAGGTGGTTAAAAGACATTTGACTGTTATACATTCTGTGTATTTCCTAAAACCATTATTACCTCAAATGAAAGGGACTGCCTGGGAATTGCTGCTCCTGGTAAAAGACATCTGAAGCAAGCAGGGCTGCATCCTCTGATTGCTTATAAATGCAGATCTTCCCTGATGTGCATGAAAACAAAGCTACGGGAGAAGTGATCAAAAAGAACCAGGAAAAATCAAAGAAAATGGCAGCTGCCAGGCATTCCACTTAACCCCACCAGGGCAGGAACGATGACTACTGCTGCCACGAGGAATGCCAGCTTTTATTTTTCACCACCTACTCCCCAGTGGATGTCAGAAGGACAATCACCCTGTGACCATCAGTGCTATTGGCATGGCGCCTGGCGAGGCTGCAGAAGCAGACATCTCTGCCTGAACTCACTGGGATCTGAGGGACTGGGATTTCATTTCTGTCCAACTCTGCTTCCTCTCTCAGGATACAAACCTGTCCTTTCAGATGAGACCATCAGGAACAGCCATTATAAGACCATCTTTGCTATGCTTGTCTTAGGTCCCCATTTCCACTCTAGCGATTTTTACTGAGTACCTTGCTTGTGATGGGCTGGGTGATATTTTTTACAGAAACTAGTTCAATTTATCTTGAAATTCTGCATGTTTTTACATAGAAAAACACATGACTTACAGACAGCTGGGCCACAATGAAACAATGTTGCAGACACGCTCATTTGTTAGCATGGGATTCACTCCATGCTCACTGCCTGGAATGCCTTTTAATAACACGTGGCTTCACGAGGTCACCAGCAGCTTCCTCGCTCTGCTACGGGCAGCACAGTCAGCAACTTGAACCCAGCCCAGGCAAGGATTACAACAGCCAGCAGGCAGATTCACATCCTGCATCACAGAGGTTCTGGACGCAGGAGAAAACCAAACATAAATAGGCTCTACACAAAGATACCAGCTAGAGGGATCACAGTGAGCTCTGGCATGCCCTTATGTGAAGACGACACCACTGAAGTCAGTTTAACTCCAAACAGCATTTATCTGTGGAGCTACTCTGGAACTGCCCATTCTGTTAAGGCTGCACCAATCAGTAAACCCCAAAAACAAACCCCAAGCCCACCCTGAATTAATTCACAGCACTCAGCAGCAAGTGACAGCCAGTAGTTGGCAGCACGTTCCCCCTGTTTCAGACACAAGCCATGGGGAAATCTCCCCCTGCCACCAGAAAACTGCATCTAATGGTATGTTCAGAACATTTTTGCTCTCCTTCTCTGCAGTAATCAGGATAAAATGTCATTGTGCTCTGTCTGACTCGCTGCTGTGTGAGGATACACGTCTTCCAGGAAAGCCTGACAGAGAAGATGAGCCGGATTTCCCAGTGCTACCAACTCAATAAAATCCCTGGCTTGTCTTCTTTTGTGTCATTACAGCATTAAAATATTGCATGATGTGAAATACACACTTAATTTTACTTACAGTGAAGGAAATCATTCCTTTGGTTGTGAAAGAGTTAATAAGGAACAAAAATCACACACAGTGCGTGTTAAAGGTTAGAGGAATAATCAGTCATTTGAAAAACACTACATAAACATTTTTCCGGATGCAATTTTCAGTCCAAGGATACATTTCCCAGTAGAAATCAGCAGCTAAAAAGGAAATCATTTAGTCTCCATAAGTGCCAAATTGTATCCTGATTTTTCCTGGTCTGGCTCAGCTTTCAAAACTAGTGGTTCAACTTCTGCAATCTTTCACCCAATGACTATATAAACACATCCTTATAAGACAGACATAATCCTTGGGTGGGCCAATTTATGTTGGATTATGAAAATACTTAAAGTACAGAATCGTATAATGACTGTTGTCCTTTGGTTTTTGCTAAAGGGAAAAAAAAAACACCCTGCTAATGCAGACAGTCTACATGTTTCAAAAGGCAATTTGCACCGTTCTTCTGCAACTGCGCCGACATCTTTGAAGATATTGAGTCAGCATTAAATCTATTATTTGGTTATCGCAAGCTCTATTCTAATGACACCTAATGTGACACACGTCTATTTTGATCTTTAACATGCAGAAAAGAAAAACACTGGCATGTTGTCCTCATTTCAACATGCTCAGTTACTGCTCACTGCGAGCACAGGCAGTGCCACACAACTGCTCAGCTCTCTGAGTTGTTATGAGCACCAGCCAGAAAAACAATCCTCACTCCTGACAATGCTTTGGCTACTCTCCGCTTGGTTAAAGGTTACATAAATAGTAGTTTTAAGAAGGATGAAACAATCGCCACACAAAGCAAACAAATTCATTTGTAATTTATTGCCGCCCCATACACACACACACACACACACACACACACACACACACACACACACACGTACAAATGTATACTTTCAAAAAATTATCTGTTCCTGCACATTTATACTTTCAGCAACGTAACTCAGAAACAACGGAAACTTTTATTCTTCATGGAAAGGTAAATTCTGGTTTTTCACTTCCCTTCTGAGGCTCTGGAGTTTTTACAGGCAACTACAAAAGTCAGCACGGTAAAGCCAACAGTATCCTATCTTCAACACTTTGCATGTGGTAGGAGAGAACTTTCCTTTTCCTCCAATGTATAAAGTTATGTGAAAGAAGACATTTTTCTAGTCTACAGAGAGTAAAGAATAAATTACAGTGATAAGATCTGGAAAAGTTTGGCTGGAAGTTAAGAGATTTTCACATCTGTGTCTACACATTCATGTCTTGGGAATAATGTATCTCAAGTACCAGTCACATAAAAATGCAAGAAATCGCTCCTCTCACAAACATAGCAAAACCATTCATTGTACTTATGTCTACACTTCGACCAGTAGCTTGTAGCAGCGATCTGAATTAGCAAACTACAGTGTTTTCCCCTCATTTAAAGTATGAGCTATTCAATATGTATACATAAAAACATACACTAACACGCATACAACTTAATTCATCACTGCATTATTCACTCTGAGCTTGAATAATTCAGTCACGCCACTCTACCAGACGGCGCGATACCACAGCGTGTGACACCACAATGTGAACTGCTCAGCCTGATTTACACCCCACCAAGTCAGGGACCATCTTTCCCCCAGCTTCACAGGGCTCTGCGTGCACACTGACCACCTTTCCAGGCAGATTCCAACTCGGTTAGGAACTATAATCCAGTGTCACATCAGCAGCACTGGAGAACCCACCCATTTATTTAAATGGAACTGATGATGGTGCAGCCTTTTATCCGCCTCGGACAGAGTGCATAGGACACACATCTGAGCACAGCAAGCAGTGCTGTACGAAATGCCTGCAAGAAGCTTTGTGTCAACTCACGGCAAGAGAATGACTGGGAAAAAAAACAACACAGCGTGACCCTTGTCTGAACGCAGCCTTCTTCTGTAGAACAGCTGCTCAGACAGCACACACAGCGCACTTGTTGCCATGTCCATCCAGACTTATTTCTCCTAAGAAACAAAAAGAAGTAGACGGAAGTAACTTAAGGCATTACGGTTAGCACCTTTCTCTATTCACCTCATAAAACTTACAATACCTTTGGAAGGAAGAGTCTATTGTTAACTACTAATTCACAAAATGCAAAACCTAACAGGTTCCACAAAAGAGCGAACAGCAACCACATGAAACATGCTCTCACATCCTCTACCTCGCTATGAAATCCCCAGCGCTGTCCTGAACCATAAAAGAAAGCATTTTGTTTAAAATCAAGAATTTCTGGTTGACATATTTCACGTTCCTTTCTCATTTAAAACACTTTGCCATGAAAGCTACCATTATTTACAAGTGAAGAAAGAAAAGGGAATTTGCCCCATTTCTCCCCACTCCTCACTTCGCTATTGTCCCCTGTATCTATTTCCAGGAAGCCATATTCATTAGGGTTAATCTGCCTACTAAATGAATAAACAAAGGATTTCTCTGTCACTGAGAGGCCAGGTGAGCCGATATCATCTTCTAACACAGAAAATCATCCGCACAAATACAGCGCAGGAAATTACCTGCTGCAATCCCACACCTGGGATCGTTTGGCAAGTAGCTTAGAAATGCTGAGTAGATGACTGAAATCAAACCATTACATTTTTTTAATGCAGATCTTCTATCAGCAGAAAAAAAAGACTTTGCTAAAAATGTGATGTAAAGAAGACTCACATGTCTTGGCTTATTATGCACAGTAATGTTTCAGAACATTATCTCATAGAAAAACACTGCAGGGATTGGTAGGATTCAAGTATGCTGCTTATTTAATAACAACAATGTATGCCTGCCCCCAGCAGCACCCATGCTGCCATGTGCTTCAAAACCACAAAAGTTTACAAATTGTTGCTTTACAATTCAATAAAAGGTACAGAAAAAAAAGGATCTAATTGAGGTGCGAGAAAACTTGACATGAATAGAGCACCCAACACAATAACACAGCCCCCCCAGCTCATGGCAGAGTCCCTCCCAGCATGGTGGGTTACCTGGCACACATCCCAGCAGATGCAATCTCAGAGAGGCCTGGTGTGGTTTGGGAGCTGACACCTGGAGGATGAGTTTCTTGAGTAGAAGCAAATACTGAGAGATATTATGAGTACGAGGAATAATTACTGAGATAAAAAAGTGAGATGGAACAAGCATTCAAAGGATTAGATACAACCACACGAACCTGGCATGTGTTACAGCAGGAGAGGAGCCAACGTGAGGATGGAGAGCCAAGGGAAAAGCCCTAATGGAGGAAGGGGAGCTCAGTCGGGGCCAAAGGAACATTGGGGTAACAAGAATGGGAAAGGTCACAGGACTCAAGACGAAGAGAAAGGAATCCTGCCTGCACAAAACATGGAGGCAGGAAAAACCAAGTCTGCATCTCAGCAATGCCATGGAGGACAAAGGCTAGGATTTGAACTGGCCTGGGAGAGCGGCGCTCCCAGAGCTACACAGCAAAGGGCTCCCTCCCTTCCCTCCTGCAAACACGGATTCTTTTTGATGTTCCTTATACAACGTGCATGAAGAGATAAATTAAAACTGAGAACCTAGAGAGCTCTTTGATCCTACTGCCTGGAAATATGTATAAGAATATTTTCTCCAGACGCACTTTTGCTATATATGGAAACCAAATGCTGACTAATCATATAAACCTTATGGAGTCTGAGCACAGCTGTAATCTGCAGCAGAGCACTGTCACAATGGCAAAGGAAAAAGGGAAAAACTATGAAGTTAGCTGGGGTACTGAGGAAGAGGAGAAAAAGGTGATCAAAGGCACTGCAGGCCGCACTAGACAAGAGGGAGAGTTTCTAGCTGGTTAGGTTTTAAGACACAAGTGACATTTTTATGACCTATTCTTGTATTACTGAGCTCTAACAGACAAAGTAATGATTATCCATTTTCCATGTTTATAGAAAAATGCCTTGATAGGAGACCTGCTGACTCAGGACAACAACCACAGGATACAAAAGTCTGAATTCTGGTTCACTGGTTTATAGAGAGGCACCGCAGCCAGTGGGGCTCACCATGGAGGGCAGCTGGGGAAATGGGCTTTATTTCCACAGGTACCCCTTATCCTGTCACTGCACCTCATGATAATCTGAGGACAGGGAGCCAACTCCCCTCAGGGGACAAAACATATGGAAATGGTACATTCCTAGAGGGATGCCAGTTTATGGGAATGGGATCCCATCAATCCCCAAACATCAAAATGGAACATCTTGGACTCTTTAGAACAAAAAGTGTATCTCTTTATGCTCCTAGCTGCTGAGGCTTTATGCAGGTATTTACATGTCAAGTTTGTGAAAATACATAAATTTCTTTCACTAATAATTAAACATCAGATAAGAACGTATGTATTGTTTATAATTACAAATCCAGTAAGAGTAGGAGCTCTGAGTCAATTAACCTCTACCAATGTTACTACTTCTCTCTTTTTTTTTTTTTTTTTTAAACCAAATCACAGTGTTTTAGGATACAACAGCCATAACGTGAGTAACCAGAGAACTTACAGAAATCACTTGACTGTGTGCTTGAAAACCCTGTGGCCTTCCTGTGGTGTGGCCTGGAAGTCCTCAATCACCCAGGCAGCATCTCAGCCAGCTGCCACAGGGCCACCAGGCACTCACCCTGCAGTGCCACATTAAAGATATCGCCTCAGCCCATGATAGTTAATACAGGTAATTGTTGCCCATGGTGAAATTTGAGATTACAGAAATATGTAACACAGAATATTCCAGCCCAGATGTATTACTGGAGCTCATCAGTCATGTAATGACTCCCACTGCAAGCAACAGGAGAAAAACAAACTTGAAGAACATGATCGGTTCTGGCTTCTTGCTCATCTCAAAGTGCTCATCAGTATGGCATACTTAATTAATGCTTTCAATAGGTGTTAAAAATTCCTATGCTGTAATGCAATAAATGCATTATGAACAGGCAAAAGCAAGTGGCTATAGTTTAGAAGCACAAAGGTGAGATAATGGCCTTCCACATCACTGAACTGTCAACCTCATTTAGCATAAAGCATTGCATCTGGAGATTTCAAATCATACAGCCGTTTAAAAATATATAGAATGTTAAATTAAATGACAAACACGGGAAATGTCACCTTTTAGAGCCAGAGACGTAAAACCAAAGTGTATGTTCTCCAAATATAATTGCTTCAGTATCAGCAATATCTTTTTAACCTCTCTACTTTCACGTCCTGGCTTTAAGAGTGGAGGGATGGATACACAAGCAAGTTACAGGTCCTCCCAATCACGCCCACAATTACAAGTCAACCCTTTACTACAAAAAGTCACTCAGAACTCTTGAGTTTGACTCTTCACAAGAAGGTGAGAACAACGAGGAAAAATCTCTACAAGCTGTCAGGAGGTGTGTAAACATCTAACTTTAACATCTATGTTATCAAACACAAAACTTCCACAGATGCCAGACTCTCACTGAACCCCTCGTCCTAGCACGGTGCTGCTGTTCCCATCAGAGCTGGCGATGCTGGTGTTGAGGCTTCCGCACAGCTCTGCAAGGAGCCACAGCAGGAGAGCATGGGCCAGACTGCAGGGAAGGCCACAGGGCAGCACTGAGCACTGCCTGCACAGGCTGTGTGCCCACACTCACCTGCCCGCAGGCTGCCAGCCAGCACACGTATCAGCACTCCTCGCACACCGCACTGCTGCACAGCACACGTTCAGCACTCCATAGCATGCAGGGTCTTGCGCTGAAGTGTGATTAAATGCTACAGTTAGGGCAGCAGAGCTGACTTCTATTTGTCCGCTCATAGCAATGGGGGAAGTGGTGCTTGCTGATGCCATCACCAAAACACCACATCCACGATTCCAACTCTTTTTCACCTACCAGCTATGTAAGCAGGGCAGTCAGAAGCTCCTGCCTGAATGCACAGCAGGGCAGTGCCGGAAACCAGCCATGCTGGGGTGCTGCATCACAAAGCTGCTGCCTTCCTCATCCCCATACTGAAAAGGATCTTATAGCATGAAGAGGGCTTGATACTAACAACCGAACCACTAATAGCCTCACTGAGCCCTGATTCAGAACATCTTTAGGCACATGCTTACGTATTTTCCTTCAGCAAGGACGAACTCCTGCTTTGCAGGCTCTGTAGGACCAGCACGTACCATGCACACATCATCTTTTTTACAACCCACAGACTCCCAAAGTTTTGGTCACATGTTTCAGTGGAGAGAAAGCAAAACTTTGAAATAAAATCATGAAATAGTGAAGCACTGCTTGCAGTTCAGCTTATTGAGCATGAAAGTTTAAGCTCCGCTTTCAGCCTCAGTTTTCCAAACATGCTGTCACTCACCGTAATATGGGTTAAAAATAAGAGAAAGCAAAGATGAAATGTAAATGATTTAAATGCATGCATATGTTCTTTTGTAAAATGCATAATGCATCTGCAATGTTTTTCCTCATATTTTGGACACAAATCAAGGGGGAAATGGTTCGCTTATGATATAGTGAATTTTTTATCTAACTTCAGTGGTAAAATGTCCTTCCATGCAAATCTTTCACTGCATACTGCTTGTTGCCGGGTTGGTTTTCTTGGTTGGTTGGTTACTTGCTTTTTTAAGGCTCAAAAAGGAGAAAAGAACCACATAAACAAACCAAAGACCAGCACAACAGCATCTCCTTTGCTCTCCTTCATGGCAACTTTCAGTTTGTTAAAAAAATATCACAACGAACACAAACAGCCTTGTAGATGATCTAGGTCAATTACAGAATTTAAGGTTCAATCACAAATACACTCAGAAAATGCTGTACTTTCAGAGCATATTTTAAGTGATGGTTGAACTGTGTAACACTAAGTGAATCACTCAATAACACAGCTAAAGATGTGAAAAGCTAGCAAGATCTTACTGTATCTGTGCCTTCTACTGCTTCAATCTTCCCAGAGGCTTCGTTTGCTGCAGTGGTACAGTCAGGACCAAAACCAGAGTCCTAACAACAAGAGGCAATGAACTGCAAAGTGTGCATTTCCTGCACTGCATTTTTCTCTCATTAATGGTACCATAACTCAGCAAATGGAAAAGCAAAATGAAGACCATGACAGCAGTTTGACATCAAAACTAATGCTCAAACCCAATCAGATACTCATGAGCAAGCACTGGGTCTCTGTGCCACTGCCTAGCAAATTCTATGAATCATCCAGAAATACAGGTGGGTTGCGCACAGCCAGGACCAGCTGCATCTGGGACAAAAGCCTGGGTAAGTGAGCACATGGAGGTCCCACTCGCTCTGAGCAGATGTGAGCTCAAGGGAAAGCAGCTGTGCTGGACAGCCCCACAGCTACTCTGCACATCAGACACAAATGGCTGCCTGTCGCTGCAGGAGGGAAACGCCAGGCAAAGAGACTTAGCAAGGTTGGGATTGTGGAAAAGAAGGGCCTGCGCCCCACTTGACCAGGAGACGTGGGATTTTGGGTAGGAGGACTATTACAATCACAGAGCTTCTAAGTCGTATTTGGAAAGGCTTTTGTGTTGGTTTTGGGATAGCACATGAAGACCTGAGGAATCCACTCCAAGGCCTTAAAATCTGTGGCCAAACTCCAGAGAAAACCATATGTTAGACATATTACCACCTTTTTCTTTTCCCCTGTTCTTGCTCCATTTTAAAGGACGACGCCCCGTGCAGCAAACCAAAGACAGCCTCAGGGCAGTAGAGGCTCATATCCCACTTCTCTTATCTGGAGAAATCCTGTGCTAATGATGTGAATAATCCCAAGTCTGCTTTCTGTCATTAACTAAGTGTGACCTGCTTGTTTTCACCTTTACAAGGGGAACAGTACCACATGGTTTACGTATGTGCATGCAGTACTTGGCTTTACATGCTCCCTCCAGCACTCCGTGTCCTTGTCATGGCAGGCCAGCCCTGGGCAGGCCATCCCCAGCACTCAGCAGTGCCTGCAGATGGGGACAGGCTGAGGACAGGGACTCACCAGGGCTCCTTACCCTGCTCCCAGTGCAGCTCACCCCATGCTGGGCACCCTCTGCAGCAGCTGCTTGTTGGCACCAGCTCTGGCTTTTTGCAGCTCTTCACCCATAGCCCTGCTGCTAACCAGCACCCCATTTAGCTTTTGTTCTAATAAAAAGTGAAAGCTAAATGCAGCACAAGCAGTGGATAAAGAACTATTAAAAATGGGCTGGGATCACGCCAGGGATGGAGGCCAAGACAGGGGGAGGAGCCAAGGCGACTGCAAGCCGAAGGGTATTTCACAGCATTGGATAATTAAGAGAAACAAAATATTTTCCATCTGTTTTTTCACTCCTTACGTCACTGAGGCAATAAAATGTATATACAAGTACGTATCAACCGACTGTATTTCTACCTAGATATAAATATTTATTTCCAACAGAGGACATCCCTACTCCTGCAAGACGACGGTGAGGAGGCAGTGATTAACACACTCTCAAAGTATTAAACTCCACTTTAAGGACACACCAAACACCTGACTACTTTATCACACCAAACAGCTCAGTTTCATATGGCATATATCTCAACTGACGGCACACTTCTGCTCACTCCATATTACACTCCAATGAACAATAGTTAATTTTGGATTAACAATGGTGAAAATTGGTGCATTTTTGCCTTGTAATGAAGAGAACTGAAAAGAAAAAAAAAGAAAAAAAAGAAATGAGGAACCAGTATGAAACAAGGAGACATCGCTCAGCAGCTGCCCTACCACTCCCAAGCCTCTTTAAAAGAGTAAACCCCAAAAAGCATTCTTCTAGACTGCTTCGTACACCTACAGATTTAGTCACTCTGAAATGACCAACACAACACAATGCTGAGGCAGGTGCCGTGCTACAGGGCTGTGCACATCAAGCCTCTGGGTGTTTGATAGGCAGAGGAGGCTGAAAGACAAAAGGAAGCCCTGAGGACAGGGGCTGATGCCCTGAGCGCCTCCTCCTTATCATAAACTGGACAACTTCCTGACCAAAAACTCTGCATGAAAAATCCTGACTCTAAAATTCATTTGCAAATGGATGGCCTTTTAACTCGCCCATCTAATAACATTTTAAGAACATTTCAAACACTCTAGATTAATAGATGAGCACGTAATACAACACTAACTTACAAAAACATTAAGATTCATACAATTACCTCTCTAAGCACTGTATAAAAAGTACAGAAATGTCAATGCCTCTTTGCCAACACTGCACAACGCGTTATTTCTGTGCAAGCTAGAAAAACACAAGCACAGACACTGAGGTTTGTGGGTCTGTAGTAAGTTGAACAGTAGCTAGGAGCTCTCAGATCTCAAGCTATAATAAATATTGTATCCTGCAGGAGCCCATCGGGACTCTCAGCTCATGTGTTGTTCCACAGAAGATTGTGGTGTCAGATATGATTAGAATCAACACTTTCCACTTACTCTGAGCTATAAAGCTATCTATGCAAAACACTGACAATAACTGTTAATGAAGAGCAATAAAAGGGTATATAAGGCAAACTAATATTTAGAATGAATGTGCTTTAGCTACTGATATGCAAAATACCACTGTGCATTTTGGATTTTTTTCCCCATAGATAAACAAGAAGCACTTACGTGCTTGGAATAGAGCATGCTCTAGCACACTGCTATTTTTCAGCTGACAAGCCATTATATGAACTGAAGGTGGCTTTCCCAGCTGGAAGTCAGTATGTAACACTTAAGCAATAAGACACTCTGCTGTCTGCATTAATGGACCACTGGAACACGCATCAAGCAGGTTGTGTGACACGAGAACAACTGTCTTTGAGCAGCAGAGGACTGCACCAATGACCATTAACGTAACCCCTGGAGGCCTCACTGTGACTCATCTCTGTATGTGAGGAAAACTCATTATCCAGTACCTGGTCTGTATGCTGCTTAGGTCACAGTTACGCTACCATCCAGCTATGACAGCAATGTGGAAAGCACTGCGTTTATTGTTTTGGAGAATCCACTGTGAGTTTTTCACCTGTGGTAGCTATTGGACACACACTGGTCAAAGCACAACCACCATAGAAGAGATGAACTGCTTTAGCTGCCACCAGGTTCCTCAGCAAAACCCAAGGCAGTGTGGAATGAGGATCAGCAGCCTTCCCTGTCACCCGCATGGGGCAGAGTCCCACACCATGCTGCACAGAGCAAACAGCAGGCAAACCCACCATACCATCAGAGAGGGGCAAAAATAGATTACTATAGAACTAATTTGCTGCTGCTCACTGTCCCATGCACTTCCTCTTCAGTATACTGTTCCTGCCTGCAGTAAACACCCACTGGTGTTTCAAGACATTAATGCTACTCCATGTATCCCTGCAGCTGAGTCTTTTCCCAAGCCAGGCAACGATCCAGAAGCAAGTGCCCAGTCGTAGTGTCAAGTCGTTTTAATTTCTCTTCACATCTTCATAGTCTATAGGGCATAGCTGTTTCTAGATGTAATCATGTATACTGCAGTGGCATCTTGGAGCCTGATGAATTCGCTTTAGTCTTAAGGCCCTCTTTAGAAATCATCAGATAACATTTTCTCAAATTAGATGAACTAGATCAAGTTGAAAAAAAAAAATATCTAAGTACCAGAATTCTGTAGTATTCAGCTCACACACACACACACACACACACACACACACACACACTTATTTAGCAAGGCAGTCAAATAGGATGGAGGAAGCACACACACATGCAGGCGTGTGATATTTCGTCACTAAAAGAAAACCTGAGCATATCCCAAACTGTTTAAATTATCCTGGAAATACTCCAAAAAACACTTTTCAAATGAGAAACATACTAAGTGTTTCAAATAGGTATCTCATTAATATAATTTGCTTGCAAGCTGTTACAGGAAAGAAACATAACTTCAACACATTTAAATTTAAGCTGACGGAGCGCAGAGGAACAACAGTGCTGGGCATGTGTTCTGTTACTGCACAGGTGATGCCCCCTAAGAACAGCTTGTTATATGACCATTATTAAAACCTCTCGATTGCTGTGAAGAACAGACCAAGGGCCAAAGCTGTTCCCTGGCTTCAAAGCTCAGCATTATGCTCGGAGGATCTGAGCGCAATCTCTACCTGCAACAACAATCCACCTTTATACCATCCAGGTAATTACAGGTTCGGGTCAAGGATTCCAGACCGGATCGGTTACAGCTCTGTGCGAGGCCCCGCAGCGCTGGCCGGCTCCACTCAAGCAGGGCAGCTCAAGTATCCATGACACCGGGATCCTCGGGCCCTACCAGCACCCGTAACGGGAAACCGCCGCCCGCTCAGGCCTGTCAGTTATTGCCTGTGGCAATAAGGACAGCCTGGGAATTCATAATGTTGGTGACTTCATCTGCCAGCTGCATTCACACATCTTTACTACCTGAATAACTGATCTCCGCTACTCCAAGGCAGCACTTTCTGATGTACAGCGTTTGGGAATAAATATTTGATCGCACGTACAACAGAAAAGAGCTCAGATGGTTTAAGGTGTGACAGCAGAAGTGTTTATTAAATTCCAAGTGAGAGCATTGCTGGACAGTAAGAATCTGTCCCAGGGTCCCTGTCTCACAGGTGTGGTGATGAACAATGAAAGATCCCTTACAGGCAGAGGGAGGGAGGCAACCTCCCACCCCCACTAAACCCCAGTCCCACATCAGTTCTGCTCGTCAAGCCCACTGCCATCTATTCACAGCCACCGGTGGCAAACAAAGAAGAGGGAAGTACTAAACTATAAGCCAGTTTTAAGAGGACATTGATTGAAGTAACCAGAAGAAAGCTTCGTGTTGTCAGTGTTTCATACAACAGTAATAAACAATCCTCATTAAAAAATGATGTGTGCGTCCCCAAGAAGCACAGCACATGCCAGGTTTTAGAAGAGAATATAGATGTTCTGCCTGGCCTACACACAACCAAAGGGGAAAAAAAGCACAAAAAAACCCTATTTCATTCATCAACATTTTCTTACAGTAACCAATTTCTGTACTAGGCAAGAAAGAAACAGATCGTAGGAAAGGAAAACGTTGATGCGAAAGATCAGACAGCTTCTTCCTGGCCAATTTTTTTTTTTTTTTTTTTTTTTTCCTGAGTTGACAATGTAACAAAATCATTACTTGACTGCTAAGTGTTCAAAACTTGTTTGCATGAGGGAATACACTCTGCTTTTCATAAAAAAAGACAGATGCAGACAGATTTCTTAACCAAGCAGGATTGAATTTACAGGTATGACAGCACACCTGAATACCCACGCCCTTCAACAACACATTTGTTGCAGCTTAAAGGAAATGTCTGCCCATACAGACTCAGTGCAGCTGTGTGATCAGGAACAGCTGCAACATCCTTGCTCTAGAGCTCTTCTATTTCTGCCAGTTCAGATTTGCTGTTCCATGCAGATTCTCCAGCCTTCCTGCAGCCTTCAATTCCTCCATTAGCTATTTGTAACAGAGTTCTGTAAGTTGTGATTTTTCAGGTAACACATACATTACTCAGCTACAGGTTACAGTATAAAACTTCTGAAAAGCACCCATTCATCACTGGAGATACTCAGCTGCCTACCTAGGCGATGCTGCTGCTTCCCAGATTAGTTCCAGTAATTTTGTAGATACCTCAGCTATCCAAAAATCATATGTAATTCAAGTCACACCAAAGAAAGGAACAGCAATCAACGTCTACAGTTAAGTCATGCCAGCAGAATAGTTTGAAATAGAGCCAGATCATTCTGTGGTAGACACCTCTTGTTGCCCTACAGATCTCAGAGATTGTTGGTTTAGATGTCTGAACTGTTTGACGTTCAGCTGCAGCACCTCCTGCAGATGGACACTTACCAGCTTTCCATTCCACTCTGCTGTCCAAAGAAAGTCTTGAACATAACCTGACTTACTGCACGCCTCTCCCATATACAGTGTGTTTCTGCCATGAGTAAAGTCTTCCCTTCAGTGCATATTATAAACTTCCTGTGTAACAAAGCTTTAAACTCAAGTTTTGTCCCTTCAACATTAAGCTGTGGCTCTGGAACAGCTTCTGGAATTACAGTGCATTTAATCCCTGAGGGTATGTTCTCTGTGATGCGTCCAACCAATACGTGTGTGCTGAGGATGCGTGTCCAGCAGCTTCAGGTGCCTGCATGTTTGCAAACTTATCTTACTGATTAAAGATAAAAAAACAAACACAGAGAACAATAGCTTAGAAAAATTTTAAGTGAAACTGAGATAATTATATTGACCTCTACCTTTTTTCTTTATGTATCCACTATCTTTACAGATACTGATATCCACCTTGAAAATACTCTCATAATTAAGTTTTGCTCTGTTCAAATGAGTATTTTTTTTTCCAAATGCCTTTGTGAGAGAACGTTGCCATTAGTACAGCATCACTGTACAGACACGTGCACAAATCACAATTAAAAAACCTGCACAGATGTCTTATTAGCTGCAATGACAAAGTTCTCACCAATGGAGAGACGGAAGGAAGCTAAAAAGAATGATGGAAAAATTACAGATGATAAACATGTACTTGAAATCTTTTGATAGGAAGAACAAGCGATGGAGTCAGATAAGGAGAGGCGCCACGCTGGTTGTGTCTCTAAGCAACACCAGATAAACATCTTTATAAAGTGCACCAGGCTCGCATGCACGGGGCAGAGCTGAAGGATCACTTCCTGGTTCAACTTAGCCAGCAAAAATTTATGACCTACTTAAAAAAATGCTTCAAACCTAAATACGTATTTCCCAATAAATTCATTTTCCACAAAGAACACAAACCACTTACAGTATGCCTCAGTACTAGCAGGAAGTGAGCATATTTACTGTAGTGGAACACAGTATTAAAATAACGTAATGCTGCATATAAAGTTTTGAAATAAAACCTTCACATGCAGAGCTGAGCTTAATGCAGTCCTCTACACGCCTCCAAGGTAGGAAGAAAGGAAGCACTGCTCCTCTTCCTGCTGCCCAACTCTATTACAAGGGCAGTACGAGATTTCATAAACTGCACACGTTTTTTCTCATGTCTCCTTGACCCTGTAGAACTCCTACACCATTTCACACACACACCATTTCACACACACACCATTTCACACACACACCATTTCACACACACACACACATCCACCCTAAGTTTGGACAAATACTTTCTGCATGGGAAGGAACTAAGGACCAGGCAATATGAAAACTGCAAATAGATGTTCAAGTCCCTGAATCAAAAATCAATTCAAACTCCAACAGCCTGGCAGCGAAGCTAAATAAATACTGCTATCAGCATGTCTCTAACAAAACCCATGTATTGTTTATAAGAAACTTATGAGGTGTTATAATAAAATGGAGTCACTGCTGTACAGTAAATATATTTTTAGTGTCATAACAATGTATAAAATTGACTTTGGCAATTCTAATATGGACACACATGTTAAAGGCATTACCAGTGGAGCTTCATCACATTCATATGAGCCATTTCACATTAAGGCCCCTCTATTCTATAGGAAAGGCTGCTCAGCACAGAAGTAGGGTCCGAATGTGGTTCATTGTTTCCAGTGTTGTTGGAACAAAACAGCTTTAGAATGTGGTACTGTTACAGAGTAGCTGTGTTTCAGAATTAATACATATCCCTGTTCCAGGGAACTGCACTGCTCCATTCACACTTAGGAAAAAAAAATACAAAAGAAGCCAACCTTGATAATGCAGATGCCTCTATCTGTATCACCTGGCAGAGTCACACTGATAGCAAGGGACAGCCATGTCATTAATCACTCTGAATCTGAAGTGTCAGGTACAGACAGAAGCACTGCTGTAACTGAAGCATCCAGAGGTAATGCACACAGATTACACAGCAAATCAGAACTTTCAAAATTACACTCACATACACTAAAACAAATATAATTCCCTTTAAAGAACCCCCATCAGATGTCCAAGCTCAATAGGAATTAATTTAACTGGTTTTCGATACTTGAAAATGGAATTTACAATGACAATCCTCAATATCCAACATAAATGCAGTTATTACTGAACACAGTTATAAACAGATCTAAGAAATATCCTGTAATACTCAAATAAATTAATTTGGCAAACGATGCAGAATCTTGGACTCAGAATTTACACGTACAGCAAACAGAGTCTGGAACAGGAGCTTTTATTTTAACTCTCTTTACAACAACCTTCAGAAATCAGTTTCTGTATGTGTTACAGTCTCCTTTTACAGTTTAACCTCAATCCAATCAGCAGTCTCGAGGGATTTCAAATCACTACAGATTAAAATCCTCTCTGACTTGACTGTTTGACTAATGCTGTGTGTTTAATAATTCTACTTGTGAGAGATTTTATTTGACAAAATCCTGCTGTGTGGAACCTTCAGACGCTATACAGCTGTACTGGAATATAAAGCTCTGTTGTCTTTGTTTCTTTATATAGACTATATCCCAGCACCATGAAAAAGGAAAAACTTTACAGCACATACATTGCTGTGTTGATATTAATGAACCACTGCAATATTACGTTTACACACACTCTTCCAGAGCAGAGCAGTGAAAATGTGCCTCTGTTAGACAAACATCAGTTAAACTTCCATGTTGTCTTGACCGTTCACAGAAATAAATTACATTTATGATTACATTTCAATGAAATGTATTTTATAAATGAGATTGAATTGTAATATCCTACGCTTCAGGCATTCATTAATAAAAGCATTTCAGTCTCAATGTTTGCAAACGTTCTGCTTTTTAGAATGGGTATTTTTAAGCATTCTCTAGCTTGATGTGAATACAGTGTTTGCGTTTTATGACAATGCTGTGACTTCAGATACGAGTGGTAAGAGGAAAAGTCATCACAATCTTTGAGATACATTTGTGTAAGACAGCACTTACCAGTGAGCGCAGCTGAAAACTGTGACAACCCTTCAAGTGTACAGCATTATTAGTGACTGCATTACCAGACAAAGAGAAAACCAGACCGATGAATGCCACGAGCACCAAAGAAAACAAAAAACAGCACCTTCTTACCTGAAGTTGCATCAATCACTGTTGAAACTCCTCTGCGATCAGAAACAGCACGCGATGAGCCGGGCATGCTAACAGGTTCTGAACGAACTGGCTGAATCCTAAATGATAAGTTACAGTCACCACCTGTGTCAAATCAGTGCTCACATGGGCTGTAATTAAATCACAAGCCAAAAACAAACAAGCATTTGAGCAACTATTTATTTTCAAATCAGCTGCCCTGCTGGAATTTTACTTTGCTTTCAGGGGCCAAGGAACAGACAACCCATCCGCAGGCAGGTTAGGATGGTACACCGAGTGAGCACCTCTCCACTGCATCTCAGATGTTAGCTGCCTCCCCACAAAAACACCCAACTGACCTGAACTGCTTACAGTTCCTCCAGGCCCTTCTGAACAACACCAATTTCTTCAGCAGTTCAGGAGAAGAGACACATTTGTAACCGCCTGCTCCTTTTGTAGTATGTGCACGTGAATACATACATGTTCATTTTGTTTTAATCTCTCTACTCTCCCTTACTGTTCCAACACTCTGACTGCTTCATCTAGTCAGCACCTAGATCTATGGCACTACATTCCTACTCATGTCTGAGAGAATTAATTTTTTAAGCAATGCAGAAACTGCAAAGCCAAGATGATGCTGAGAAGGCCACCAGACTCTGTAGGATCTTTCACTGTAATTTACACAAGAAGTGGCAAAAGTGAATCTAAGCTGTTTGACCTGGATGAATCTTTATTGCTGCTGTCATACACTTCTAAGACTTTCATCTGGACAAGCTTGATGAAAAGCACTACGTGTTCTATACAGATGGCCTCATTTAAGCATAAGATAAGTGATTCACACAACAAATGTGAAACAGCTTGGAAATTCATTTTATTTTTACCTGAGACTGTTGAGATCAAGATCATCTGTATCGAAATCCAGAAGCGGCTGCGGGGTGTCGCTGGGACCGTGTGACTGCAGCACTGAGGAGCTGGATGAGATGACGGTGGTCTGGCCTGAGGGGTGGATGGTTTTAAACTGGAACTGAGGGCCCATCCAGAGGCGCCGGTGGGGCCCGGTGTGGGTCACTATCTCGACCTGTGGGAACAGAGGGAACGGCTCACACCAAATAGATGCTGTAGCACGACCACTAAACAGCCAGTGCTGTGGCAGCGAGCGGGGGAACACATTTCTGACAGCATCCACGTGGAGCGCGCAGAGGAACTGGAAGTCTGCATTCCCCAAATATTCTTGTCAGTCACTTCAATCCTGACCTGGACAAGGGATGCACTTTCTAAAAACAAGCTGTTCCAGCTTTGTTCCGGCTCCTTTCTCAAAGTTCACACTCCAAACAGCACTGTTTCACAGGCATATAGTGTGAACTGTATTTCAAACCGAAGCTCATAATTAGTGTTGGCATACTGAGGATAGCACTGGCAGAGACCATCTTGCTGGAAAGCAGCAAGGTTGGTGACAGGGAGCAATGTGACGTGCACTGTGAGACACTGAGCACCTCGGGTCAAGTTCATTTCTGTGCAGATGCAATACAGATGTGTGTGTGTGCAGCTACTGAGTTTAGAAGGACAGTTACATACACACCTTCATTTAAATGAATTCTCAGAATTAAGACAGAGATAGGGGTGATTGTTTGCACTGAACAACCACACATCCATTACATGATAGGTGTATCTGAGATATGTATCTGTGGGCATGTTTGTGTGTGGATACACACGCAGAGCTTCACAGTTCCATTCCTACTTCCAAGACACACAGAGAATACAGGAGGTGCACCTAACAAACACTAATCTTCTCTACCAGTGACAGCCCAGATATGAAGTTGAGAAAACAAACTATTCTAGTAAATGAAGCATCCAAAATATTTTGAAAAATGTCTCATCATATTATTAACTATAAACTGCTGAGTAGAAATTTTTGCAGGGTCCCAAAGAAGCCAACTACAGGAGTGTGAACAACTGTGGAAACTGAGATGGTAATGCTGCTGAAAATGTATGTGATCAGGATTGGGCCTTGTAATCAGAAGGGCAAACAAAGCATCAGTCCTCAGTAACAACTGAATAAAGAATCTGCCTTTAAAGATCAGAAGCAGGCAATATGAAAATATTAAGCTCTGCTGAACTCATGTTTTTACAATGACAAAAATAGACTCTAAACTTCCTATACTTCTACGTTAAAATAACTATCAGCTCCATGATGGGAATGCAATTTAGCAAGGAAACCCATGAAAATATATTTTTCTATCTATTTGACACAGATATGTACTTTAGGGTTTTATTTGTGCATGCATACACGTACCACTGACTCTAATTCCTTAAGAAGGAATTTTAAATACTGGATAACGTTGTTCTAAGTTCTCTTCTAATATAAGGCGACAAATGCACAGCCTATTTAGCACTATTTCCATCCCTGCATTTATCCTAGCGTAACTCAGATTGACTGTAGATGTTTCTGAGTCAAGTAGCTTTTATGTAGCAGTGTAAATTAGGCCACAGATAAAGTAATCTGTATATTTTAAGCTTGAAACCATCAGTGTCACAGAGCCGAGAGGTAAACAGATGCCTCTGCAATTTTACTGAGGCTATGGCCAGATGTTCCTATTCACTCTCCTGTTGTGTGCAGGACAAACATATTGTATCTACTTCACACTGACAGCACACATTACCCACTGTTCTAATTGAAAAGTTGAAGTGAAGGGCAGTGTTTTTTCACTGCATGCTGTTACTGTTGATAACAACACTTTAATTTTGAAAAACATACTTACACTTTAGGCTTAATCTAAAGTGGCTTGCTTAGAGAATGCTCGCACCTTCGTGCTCAAAATAGGTATCACTGCTCGTGTCACTTAGCAAAGATTTCACATTCCTGAAGCAATCTCCAAATTATACGTGTTCTGAGTGATGTCACTTCCCATTTTATATTATAAATATATTTAGTCTTGTAGAGGGATGGATGTGATGAAGTTTGAGCTTTCTTAAATTCCTTTGACTCCCCTACTTTCCAAGAAATAGTAACAACTGAACGCCCATCATGTAGGTTTGTTTACTTTTTCTCACTATACACTGGAAAGTCACCAAAACAGTAATGTAAGCACAACTATCTAAAGTTCTGGAGAGGCTTTACCAGGAAATAAGTAAAACTACAGATGGAATCTTGGACCCAACGAGCACAGTGACAGAACTCCCACCGCACGCAGCCATTTGGTAGTTTTACCATCATTATGCCTTGGCAAATTAGAGACAGCCTAGGCAGATAAGTTAGATGCTGCATTTGAAAACCTGGACCAAGTGAGTGGATTCACAAGAATAGATTTGCCATTGAACGCAACATCCTGAAGGACACATGTGGAAACCCAACTTCTTCTTTTAGGAAAATGTCAGTGATCTGTTCACTAGTGGGAGAAGCAAATCACATCTACAAATGTTTCGTATTCATTAAACCATGTGACAAACCCCAGCAAGATATTTAATACACCACTCCCATAACAATGTTGTTCTTAAACAGAAGGAAATCCACCTGCTTCATCAGAATGAAATCCACGTATCAGGTACTCTAGAATTGCTTTGGTAAAGCCAAAGCATACATTATTTTTTTTTCCTGTCAAGACTTTTACTTCTAACAGGATCTAATTCTCAGAATATTATTCACAACTTACATTCTTCAACTGAAGCTGTACTTTGAGCCACATCATCAAGTATTTACTGGGTTCTTAAAAGAATCTTCACTCACTAAAACAAAGCAAGAATGGCTAAAATGGCCACAATTTCACCTCATAAGAAACTATCCCACCAAGCAGGATTATCTACTATTTTTATGCTAAAATGCAGTATGTGAAACACTGAACACATCTCCATTTTGCCAAGCCAACTTCTGTACCCACATCTGAAAAGATCCATGTCAGGAGAGAAACGGGTTGTACATGGCTTTTAATATGTTTGTTTAAAATTCAGAGATAATCAAACTCATTCAACGTTAACTGGGGAGCGAAGTCCATCTTAAACATGGTAACAGCCAGGGTATGCTGTCAGTTTATTTTCAATTCTGAAGTGAAGTTATGAGTTTTCCTCCTAGTGGAGATGAGCACTGTTTGGTTCCTGCAGCGGAACTCTCCAGAACGTACCTGTGACAGCCACTCTTCATCCTCCTGCCCGCTGTGGTCGGATGCCAAGCTGTCATAGGACTCGTGTCGAGTGATAGGCCCAGGGCTCCCTGGTGGAACCACTAGAAAATGGAAAAAATTACCTTTAAACATTCAGCTCTGCAGACCATATAACATACAAAAGCACCTTGAGAGCCACCACCATTTAATCATATAACTTCGGGGAAAACGCTACCGCAAACAAGAGAGATGCTATGAGAGTCAGTATTGCAAAGGCAAATATTTCATGATTCACAGTCCTTGAGTCCTTCAGACACAGCAGCAAAGCTCACAGTCTGTGGTGGAGGCACTGCGCGGCCTTAAGGACTCCCCATGTGGGAGAGCTGTGTGTGGCACAGGGCAGCAGGCAGCGCTGAGCGCAGGGGGCTGCAGTGTGTGGCCATGGAAGGGTGGCCTCATGCTGCCATGGGAGGATCCGTGAGCACATCGGAGAGTGGACAAGAATTAGAACCAGTATTGTTGTATCAGCATCATCTGAGCGTGACTCTGATTTCTTAAAACTGAGTTTTGAGAACCCCAGTGTTACAGGGCTGAGCTGTTCACACCAGCTGCTCAGCCAGCACTTCACACAGACTGGGAACCCCGATAACAGCGGGATGGCAAAGCAGACACAGCTGGACCCGTAAATACAGAGCGGCGCCTCCACACCATAAACAGCACGGCGTTCTCACAAACCCAGATATTATGTGACAAAAAACAGGAATTTCCATCCTGTTTTCTCAGTCTGTTTTCCAAACGGAGCCTCAGCTATGGAGCCGTTCTGAACACCTCGGAATCGCAGTATATCCTTATTCAGAAGGCTGCGACGTACCAAACTCACCTCCAGGTCTCACCTGTGGCAGAACTGAGGAACGCACGGCGACGCGCGCACATGGACATCGATACCCGCAATGGCGGCAGCGCAGGAAGGAGCTGCGAGCTCAGCTCGCGAGAGGTTCCGGTGCGAGTTGGGCGGGGCGGGCTGAGCGCGCGGCCGGCCCGCAGGGCGGGAAAGGCTCCGGTGCCGAGGAGCGCGGTGCGCCCTCAGCTGCGGCAACGCAGCGCTGCACGTGCGCGCTTACAAAGCAGCACCGCCCCTGTCCTGTAATTACAGATGGGTCCGTCTGTCCTGTATCATGCGTGGTATTAAGAAAACGCAGGTACCATCCTGGACCACAAACAGCTGGCGGATCATAGCACGCATCTGAACGCAACCATAATGCCCATTCTAACTCCTTGCCATTATTTTGACGCCTTCTGTTGCGGCCCCAAATCTCCCCACAGCTCTCCACGCCCCACAAGAAATGCAGCCTGCAGAGCTGCCTGCTTCCAAGGGCACAGCCAGCCAGCTGCAGCCTTCCCTTATGGAGCTCTGCTAACGAACTTCACATCTCCAGCAGATGTTTCTGCTCTCCAACCAACAGGAACTTTATGGACTGCTGTGAATTTTTTGTTCTTTCTGTCCTAGGGGCAACACCTCAGCTGCCAAGCGCAGTGCAGGGCGCTGTGGGTGCGTTCCTGCCCCTCAGGGCACGCTGAGCTGCAGGGCAGCCCAAGACTGCTTCAGAGTAAAAAAGAAACTGTTCAAATCGAACAACAGGTTTGGTTTTCCACTCCCGCCTTTCTCTCCCTGCGGAAGCACAGCACTGCTTGGCCCTGCGTAGGCAGGAGCGCCCGTCTCAGTGCAGCTCAGACGCAGCATTAACTCTTTCCACCGAGAAGTGACGACATGCGGAATTCCACGGTATGGCTCTGCCTCCAAGTTCACCAGCGGGGCAACAGTGATAAAGCCTCAGCTGAGGTCAAACCTCAATAATTTATTTTGCTATTTAATAAAATAGCATTTATGCGCCACACCTATCACAAAAGCAGGCATTTAAAGAGAGTCTGGTTTCGATAGCAGGATCCCATAATGACGGGCCCGGCCTCGCCGCAGGCAAAGCACGCCTTACTCCCACTGCCCGAGTGGAGCAAGCAGCACTTTCTGAGATATGGCCTCCTAAGACAAGTGATCCTCACTGGAGATTTGCCATGGCTGTGCTCCTTATTACAGATATACATACAGACTTTTTTTGTTTCCAGCTTAAAAATGGCCTTGAATTTACAGAAGCAAATACGACCTAAAAATGTAAGAGATTCTTTCTGTGTTTCTGGGTCACACACGTCTTGTATCGCTATCTAGCATTCAGTTCCAGGACAAGACCAAGTCCACGTCAGGGGGACATTTCCAGGAACTTCAGCTCAAAAGTAATGCAATATCTTCCTTCCTAAATCTTTGAGTTCCAACTGGAGATACGACCGCCCCACACACATCAGTGCTGCTATTCCTACACCGTACCACACAGCTTTTGAGTTTTCAGAGAACCTCTCTGTAATGTTCACAGTAATTCAAAAGCTTTGTATTAAGCTGTGTTTTTAATTTCACATTTGTCCTTCTTCTCTCTTTGGGAAATCATCGTGTAACACATGTGGGTAAAGAGCAAGCTCTTCCTCCAGAGATATTTTGCTGGCAATTTCAGGTGTCAGTAATCCAATACAACCTAGGGTCTGAGTTATGCCAGTTTTTAACTTCTTGCCATACTTACTCCATCATCTGGAATGCACATACGTCAAATGTCAGAATACAACTCAGTTCATTTACTCTAAAAATGCACAAAGATTCAGGAATTTTTACAAATATCTGCAGACTGAAGAAAAATACAACAAAACTGAGCATTTATTAGAAATCCAAGGTGAGAATTAAAACATGCAATTTTTATTTAAGCAGTAGAGCAGAACACGATTTTCTAAGGCTAATTCATAACCACAGAAAACATAAGCACGCTGGCATGCTTTCAAGGTCATGCTTTAAAAACTGGAGCACTACCCACAGCAGAAATCAGAGCTTTGCCATAAACATTTGGTCAGAGGCAAAACCACCTCTGAGCTGCTCGGAAATACTGCTAGGGACCTGAGACTCCGTCCTCCTTACAATGAAGACTGATCTACACCAGCTCTAAATCTGGAATATATTCTCATCTCTTTTCCTGACTGGCTCTACTGAACCACTGCACCTTCAACTAAGGAAAATCAGAACTGGAGTGGAAATTATTGTTCTTTACCTTCTTTCTTGACCTGAACACGGCCCTCTCATTTTCATCCCCCAAATAAAAGCTGCAGGTGGTTATCAGTGCTCTAAGGTAAAGTAACAAAATAAATCCTCAGACTCCGTTCTCTGCATTTGCAAGATTAATCTTACTACCACACTGAAGATCACTAAAGGCAAGGGTCAAATTTTGGAGTTTGTGTGTTAACTGCAAGAAATGACTGTGGAGAGAAACGCTTCACGAGCCAAAACAAAGTGTCCTCTGAAACTCCATTCCTATTCACACAGCTCAATGATTAATACAGAAAAAAATGTTTTGAAACTTTACCATTACTGATAAATTAGAAAACAGACAATTTATATTAAACTTGGGAATAACTTGCACAGGCATTTTTGACGCGTGAGCAAGACCTAGAGAAATACATATGCCTGGCAAATACTGGAATTAACAAACGGTGCTTTTGTTCATGGATGGGATAATTATATGATAAATACCTAGACCAAAGACAAATCTTTATTCATTCAAACATTATAAATTGACATCTTTCAGCAGCAAAGAAGTGTTGGAACAAAGAAACACTACAGCTCAATTGGTGTGCACACTTATGGTTTTGATTTGTGAACAATAAATCACCAGTTTTACTCAGTTTTGTGTACTTTCTGAACCAAAAAGTTTTCATTTTCTCATTTATATAAATAAGCTTTAGACAATTCAATTTAATTGAGTTATATATGAAATTTCCAATGTGCTGTTTTCTAAGGGATGTAAGTTTGTCCAAATTAAGAGCAAACAACGGCATTTGCAGACTATAAAGACTGTTCTGTGCTGCCTGCCATACACGTGTGCAGACACCCAGAAAGCTTTTCTTTTTCCCAATTGAATACACAAAATTTATCGTTCGAAATAAGATTGTAAAATCTAGTAGGCACAGACACAACGTGCTCTTAACCAGTTCATCAAATCCAGCCTGCCCTTCATCTACATGCAGGCTGTAGCGATGTCCGAGGGAAACAGGTATAAAAACACAGATTACACACCACTGATTTCATATGAATCACATGCTAACATCTGACTTTGATGTTTTTTCTGTGATTCCTAAGTCATAACTAAAATGATCACAGGTGGTTGAGAGACCTGTGGTAATCACATTCTTGACAACAAGCTTCAGGACTACTCTTAAACGCCACAATCTGAATGACCAACTTCACCCTGCTGCAACTACTGCCGCACTGGTGACACCACGCCACGTGTGACAAGCAGAATGTGATGCAGGTCTGCGTGCTGCCACCCCAAACCAGCAGGTCCCACTCTTCTCCATCTGACAATGTGATCTCACTCCCACCAGAGGTGGATGTGGTGTCCCACAGCCAGGTGACTCACGTCACTGAGGGCCTTGCACTTCCAGTCTGACAACTGCTGATCCAGTCTCGCTGCAGGCACACTCCTCTGCTTTCCCTTCCAGCACCCATCTGACTGCTGGCTCTACCTCTGCTCTATCTCGGACGGTGAAGCAAAGACCAAGCTTTCCTTTCAAACAGGATTCGTACAGTCAGATTTAAACTGTTTTGGCATACTCTATGTACTTCTACTCATGACTGCACGTTAGCGATCGATGCTCTGTTTTCAATGCATTTTTGAGCATGTGAACTTCTGCAGAAGCATTCCATGCAAATTAAAATATCCTCTTCTACACAAAGCTTCTTCCCACTCAGTTTTTCTCATGTTACGACTGTTTCTGAGATTCTTATATGCACAAACATCATAAAATTACACATTAAAAAATCCGTAAACCAGGATTTTACCCAGCCCACAAGTTATTTCATAACACCAATTGACTTACAGATTTATTCATTATTTGCATATTGACTCCAGTTTACTGGGTGCTTTATAGACCATCCTTTTCTCTGTATCAGAACTTTAATCTTCCAGGAACAGCCAGGACTCTAAGCAGGATATGAATTCTTCGATTTACCCCAGCCTGGCTGACTGCTTTACTTGCTCCTTACCTTACACTGGTCTGACAGTCATCAGCTACGTTTTATTTTCCCTAACAGTACTGGTCAGGTACTCAGGCTTTACTGTTACTCTTGGTTGCACTGCAATCAGGTAAATGTTCTCTGTGCTAAAGTTCCAGCTTCCTCTCCCGTGTTCCCATCGGAAAGCAGTCATGTACAATGAGCATTTAAGTCTGGGCAGAGCTAGAACCCAACACTCAGGATGGAGTACCTTAAGGCCGTTCAACACTTCAAATACTGAGACTGTGAGCACACTATCAGCTCTGTACTTAAGGATAACACATATATTCTTTCCCGAGCTAAAAAATAATTTCAACTGCATGAACCTGTGGTGAAATCCATCTGATGGCCATCTTTAAGGAATTATGGAAGAGGTAACTATTTCTATAATTCACTGACTTCAAAAGTATGTTTGACATTATTGTCGGGAAAATTATGTTAACCATGGATTACTGTTACAATCAAAGTATGTAGTGAGAAGTCAAGAGGCTTAGTAGTAAATTTTCAAAGCGGTGCGTGGGGATTTACCCGTTTGACTCCCATTAACGTCAATAGGAGTCGCGCGGCTAAATCCCTGTACACTGCTTTGAAAACTGACCCCTCCGTGTTGATGGACTCCTCTCTAAGAAGTTCCAGATGACCATGTAAGAATAGTAAAGAACTGTTTCAGCATGTGCCCTTGTTCATTATTGTTGTTTGTACACATCTGAAAGTATTTTAATTCCTATACACAGTGCTGTTTCCAGCATTTAGTATATAAAACACGGATCAAGACAGGCAAGTCCCGGCTAATCTGACAAAGTCCTACACAGGTATACAATAGGCATCAAAAAATTAACACAGATGGGCAGCCCCCAAAACACCTTACCGAGTTCATTTATCTGCCTGCCAGTACTGTTTCACAAACAGTGACTGTGGCTGAAGAACATATCAGGCTTCAGCACAGTGCTCGAATGCAATGATGCAGCTCCCCATGAAACGGTATCTGCCCTGTTCCTGTTTACCCCAATCAATCCAATGCTCAGTCAGAAATTAAATTTGCTTCCCTTTACCACTTAATCCTGTTTCCTGTAGGGCGCAGGAAGTACAGGTTAGTTTTAGGGAAACTTCGCTTCCCCTTAGGAAACACCATGAACTGCAGTTTCATTAGAAACATCTTTTTTTTGGAGCAGGAAGGTGACACAGATTAGCTTGCAATCTGTTACACCTTGTAATGTAAGAAGCAAACCTGAAAATTCTGTTTTCACTGTCGGCAACTCCTGCCAGCAAAACCCAAATACTCACAGAAGAAAACGAGGCGTGGTATCCCTGTTCAATGATCCCATTACATGAAAATAGAAATCCTAATTTAAAAAAATTGGACGTCACGAAAATAAAATCTGTTCTTAGAAATGTGTACAGAGTTGCTGAAATGCAGTGGGAAGAGTAGGAAGTAGCAGAGAGGTGGGCACAAAGTTCCCTCGTTAGCTGTGACTGCTTAAGGAAACACTGCGCTGCCACTGCAAGAACTCCGTCTTCTTGGGCTGTTAGCTTCTAAACTCTTGAAAACATTGAGGGTAAACCGTAAAAGAACTCTCTAAGATAAATGTGCTCTTGCAAATAGTTTCACTTGTCTCTTTTTTTTTTTAATTATAGCCATAAAACACTCATTAAGATCTCTTATGGTTTTCACGTGATAGCTGGAGAGAATGCATCAGTCACAATAACGCAATAACCAATTAAGAATTAGTTTTCTGAAATTCTGAAATGAGGTTTCCTGTAACTATATTAAAAATCATCTACAAAATTCAAAGGAACTAAAAATCATTCTGCAAAGATCTGGATTTTTAAAGGACATTTGAACAACTCCTTTGAAACTACTGGTGTACAGATCCAGGAAGTTCCTTTTAGAAGTATGTTGAATTCATTTATTACATGGCAATAACAAAATAGAACTTAATGAGAAGGATACACTAACTAGAGGTAATTTCAAGCAGGAGGAATAATAATGGCAAACTGAGAATCCAGAAAACATAAATAAATAAATTATATATATAAAATTTCCCATCTGGATAATAAAGTTAAACATATGTACTGCAGTAAGTACGTGAAATCTCAGCCGTGTGCTGGTTGTACACGAAATACCAAAACAACATAACGCTGTTTCCCATCTTTAAGTATAACAACCACCCCAGGGTTGCTCTTCCTGGTGGAGTCGTTCAGAGCAAACAGAGCCCATGATCACTCAGGCTTCCAAATCGTTGCCTGCACATCAGCTCAGTGCAGACGAGGAGCCTTCCCCGCTGACTCCCTGCCGGCTGTCCTTACTTCTGCAAAGCCCATCTCTGCCTCTGCCTTTCCTTCAATTGTGTGTACTCCCCTGGTGCTGCAGCTGCAGATTTAAGCCCAGAACACTCAATTGACACGATCTTGTGGAAAGACCATCATCCCTGGTGTACAGCTGTGTTGTTGAGGCAGCGTTCGTATGATCGGCGGATAGAAATTGGGCAGTTCAGAACGTTAGTGCACCGACCGCCGCTTGTCACAACCCTCCAGTGGGCTTTGCCCACCGCCAGAACGGCCAGAGTGCTTTGTTCACCCAGCCCAGCCAGCTCTGCTCTGAGCCCGACTGCCTCTGACCGCCGCATGCAGGGATGTCTCAGAAACACAGCAAAAAGGCTTTGAACACCTCGTAACTGTATGATAGCATAATTGTTGTTACAGAACAGGCTCTGGTTTTGATCAGTTTTATTATTTGAAACTGAGCTGCATTGTGACAGACATTGAACATACGCATAGCAAGATACGGCTCTTGCCCACAGAGCATGCGGTACGTACAGCTATAGCAACTCATGCACTGTGTGGTACGTACCAAAATACGTATTCTTTCATCTTAAATTCACTATTAAAACCATCCATGCAAAAGAGTACAGGAAAAAAACAGAAGGCTGAGAAGCAGTAGAGCACTGAACATAATTATCAGCCCCAGTTCGTTATCTTATTCCCTGTCTCCACCACGTGCTCTGCTGGGCACAGAAGAAGCCTTGTGGAACAGAACAATCAGATCCTCCTGGTACCTGCCCAGTGCACTCAAACGGCTCCAGGTTGGGTGGGATTCTATGCATCATGGCTTGTTCTTCATGGGCTTTTCATAGGACTTCATAGCACACATTCACAGTTACTTAGCACTCTCTGCTCTTATTGAGAGTCCTGCTTTCCTCTGCGCTATGCTCACTAGTTGTATGTATGGAATTTTTATTTCCATCAGTGGAACGTATAGCAGGAATATAAAATAGGCAATAAAGAGCCACAACGTTGCTTAGAGACAAAAGTCTCGCTCAGGGTGCGTAGCTTTCATTCAAGGGAGCAGGAAGTGCAAACATGATGTCAGTGTTCAGACTATCAGTATAAATCTTGTTATCATTTATCCCAAACAAACAGTGAAGAGAGCTTAACCCCTTCCTTTGAAGACAACAAGCAGTTATTAAGTCTGACTTCTAATGAAAGCCATTTTCAGTAAAATGCTAAATATGTACAACAGTTGGTCCAGAAATGAAAATCTGTAGTAACAGCCAGAAGTCAAAGGCATCTATAAATATAGACCCTACTCCTTTCAAGAATCCCTTAATGAAGTCTACAAAACCGTTTATATCTTCGGGCCCAAGTCAAGTGAAAATTCTTACTCAGAAATAAGTAACAGCCATGCAAATATTACTTGGAGATCAAAGCAAGAACAAAGAACAAAAATACGTAGTCCTGTTCCAAGTTCTAACATGGAAATAGGAATTACCTAGCATTTAGATTAAACAGCTACTGAGACAGCAGAAGCCTCAGCAAGACGCCCATTTTTCTGGAAACACAATTTCCAGAAGTGGTCAGAGTGGGAGAAAAAAACCAGAAATGGTCTTTGATGCTTTAAAAGCCAGTTGCAAAGATCTGTCTTCAGAACCTCCTATTGGAAGTTTAATAGCGAGGAGGTGCAAGTACACTTACCAGCAACGCTACAGTAAAGTAGAGACTTTTGTTTTAACAAAATCTATATTTATACGATTACATTTCCTACGGTTGAGGGCAGCTGTAATTAATGGATTTCCCTCCTTCCCCTAATGCAGTCATTTGTCAATTTAAACACAGAATGTCCAATCAATTTTGATGTATTTAGTAAGCAATTTGTCAAAGAGTACTGCATACCAGTTAATATATTAATTCTTGTCACTGGCCTGCTTCTGACAACTGCAGGTCGTCTCCATAAAATTGGTCCTGAGGAGCCAAAACTCTTGCCAGGAAGATGAAGATGCCCTTTCCAGAGCCAAAGGACAGAAATCATAATTAATGTTATTATCTTTTGGGATCAGTTTTTGCTCTGATTTCAAGGTTTGGTTCATTAACATGTGTCAGATATCTGAACTACGGTCCACAACACCTTCAGTGCGATGAAATTCAAAGGGGAGCAGGAAGGAAGAAGGAGAAAGGGGAGTATGAAATGAGAATGTAACATTTTCTGCTGGAATTCAAAGTCATTGCAATTCGTTACGTATCACGCTCGTGTCTGTATAAATTCAGACATGAAAAAAGTCTGAAATCTGCTCCAGAAGAAGCCAAGGAGGTTCTCATGACTTATTATTTTTACAAAGACCAACTGCAAAATGCCTAAAACAGTTATAGGAATGGGATGCTGATGCTTGCTGCCGACCGGCAGGTTGTGAACCTTAAAATGCAAGTTCACTTTCAAGCTACAAACTTACAGGAGGGCTCAAATCTCTCACTACCCACTCCCTCACCTCTCCACGCCAGCCATGGCTGCACTGAAGCACTCAGGTAGATGAGAACTGCATGCTCTGATCCAGGTTTTTGCAGCAGATGTCACTGATGACCTCAAAGCAATGAAACAGCTGTGCTAATCCACTTACAAATACCCTTGGGATAAAGGTCTTGGACACTTGTTGTACAAAATATTTCTTCAAACAATGGTTCCTTGTTCCTTCCTCAACAGCTCTGAGTATAACTCTAAAATCCTTTAATAATATTACAAGTGGAACCGTGCATAAAGGATACCTACGCGCAGTATTTTTGAAACCTCTTTATCACAAGAGTTTTATACTTTTTGGAAACTAAAACAGATTTCGGTTCTGTGTTTTGGCATCAAACTGCATAGTTAAGAAAACCTGCAAAGTACAGCTCTCCAAGCAGCCTGCCAGACGTTTCATTGTTCTGCCCGTCTGCTGACAGAGGTACTCTGTGCTAAAAAGCACACTGAGTATTTTTCAATGACCCAGGGGGCAAAGGTCACTTATTATAAATGGATAATGAGACCTAATGCAATGTTCTGAGTGTGGACAAAGAAAGGGTCTATCCATACCCCCTTGTGACTTGGTCATTCAGGCTTTTATTTCCACTGCACACTTAATGGAGCCAAACAATTGGCAGAAATGCTATACAGAAACTGAGAGAAACTGCTGTATTCTACCTCTGATAGACAGATACAAATAGTGACCCTGAAACGGCGCCAGAATTCCTCTTACCACTAACGTGGCAGACAGATGTAACATTCACCCTAAGCCTCCTATTTAGCCATTTGCTGGCAATTAAACTTACTGACGGAAGTGATAGCCCATCAGACCACAGGCTGCAGCTAATGCGAGCCCATCATGCTGCTCCAGGTAAGCAGAGCCAGCCAACTTCGTTTCAGCCTGTATTTGAGGGGGGAAAACTAACAGGTGCTTGGGACTGATGTGTGCAAATCCTGTTTGGACTCCACTGAGTAGCTTCAGATACAGCAATTCCAGAAGACAAATAAAGCTTCAAAGATCACATACACACAAAGTTCTGTTACTGTTAACTTTACCGCGTTCTCCACTTTTTTTTGTCTATAGTATTTATTATTCTGTACTGTCCCAATTCCGACTCATCGGACTTAAAATTATTTGCTGTTATTCAAATAATGGAACTTCATTATATTGCTGGAATCTAGCCATCACTCCTCTTCCATTAAAAAGGTCCCAGTACAGAAGACATTTGAAACAGACAGTCCTTGAGTTGTTAATGAAATACAGAGAAATAAATAAGTGTATCTGTGCATCTGCACATCAGTGCTCTCTGAAAGGCTTTTGTTCAGCTGGTATTCATGTATTACTTACATTTCTGCAGAAATGAAAAAGTTTACAAATACTTGTACAGAATGTCCAAAATTCCCCAGACAGCATTCTGTGCTTTTGGACGTGTACTGCAATAACTGCCTACTACATGCAATAATTTATAGGCTTGACAGCCGGCAGGAGAAATAGCTGAAGACAGCATGGAAGAGAAAGATGTCCACAACTAGAGCAGAGAATGTGGGGAGGGGAGAAGGGGGGAATGGAATGTTGGCCGAACAGACAAGCTGCAAGGACTCACAAACAGAGCTAGCATCTGTGAATAAAAGCTGGCTTTGGAGAGCACTTCAAGATGACTTAGTATTGCTGTTTTCCCTGAAGACACTGTGTTTGTTAGCCTGGTTAGATAATTCTGCAAAGCAAGAGGCCTGACAGCCCTAAAGAACAATAAACGTACACAGCAATGGACAATATCCTTTCACTCTCTTTTGAAAATACTGATCTGTGTTTAAATTTGTATCATAAAATATTATACAACCAGCATGCATCCTTGCAATGACCTTTCCTCTCAAAGCAGAGCCCACATACCTGTATGTGAAAGTAAAACAACACAGAAATATCAGAAGACATTCTGGCTACAAAGCACAGCTCACTCAGTTTTGTGTGCTGTTAGTTACCTCTGTCTTCTATTTTCTACAGTGTGAATTTCCTTCCCTTTCCTACATGCAGCGTGGAAAAAGGAAGAACCTGCAGGTTTTCCAACATTTTGAGCTCTCAGAGCACGTAACAGATGGACAGGTAGAGGCAACAGATCTGGTCTGCTGCCAACGTCGCTTTTACAGCCACCTTCAGCCATCCTGCCTCTCGGCCCAGGTGTCCACTTTCTGCATTTTGAATGCTCGTGTCACGTAACTTGCTGGCATTAGCTGCACTGACAACTGCACAGAGGCTCTGATTTCCCCTTGAGTACCTCTGCATATGCCAAGAGTTGTGGAATTCAGCCTGTTACATCACTTCAGTCTTGACTACACCCTTGATAATAAAGAAGAGACTTGATAATCACTACTAACAGTCTTCTCTGAATTGTGAGAATAAAAAAAAATATGACTTTTATAAATAAAAGTACTCATTTATCTATTAAAAATATGTGATATATACCAGAGCTGTATAATAGCCATGCATTATCTGTAAATACAGGTACATAAATAAAATGTTTGTGGATATGCCATAGGATGGGTATCACCCCCTGTAAACGCGTGGCTGGGCAGCACAGCATGGTGGGCAGCCACCCCTGGAAGTGGGGCCAGGGCTCCCAAGGGAAGCAGCTGGAAGCAGCCCAGCAATGAGGATTTCCAGGGAAGTGGGAAAATGCAGATGCACTTGTTTGTCTCTGAATATAAGTTTCATGAGGAAATGGCTGAAAGCAAGAGAAGTAAGGGGAAGAAACCCTTCAGTCTTTAGGGTAGCTAACGGGTCACACTTGCAAGGCCTGCCAAGCTCTCATTTTTTGCCTACACAACGGCCTCAAGAGCTTGACTCATATTGAAATGAATCTAACTCTACTATTCTGGATTGCTAGCACAGCTGCTTACAAGCTCTTTTCTGAAGGTGAACACATACTGAAACCAGCACAGCTTCTTGCTGCACAGAACAGCTCATTGTGATACTACCAAACACCTAACCATGGGTGGGCACTCCCATCCCCAACCTTTGATGTTCAGTGTAAGCTACTACTCAGGAGGTATAGCATCCCAATGCTGGTCCTTTCCCTACAGTTTGCTGCAATCTAACACAATGTACATCTTTCGGAACATACATTAGAAAACTAAAAAGAATAAAGAACATCAGAGCATTATTTCTGGTACACGTTATAAGTATACATATATACTTATACTTTATAATGGAAATGCATGGAAACATTTTACCTCCCTCTAATTATATCATTACTGGCACACTGTTACGTTTCTAAAACTTCATCCCTTATGGTAAATTGTCTCTGAATCTTCATCACATTTCAATTATATCTCACACGAAAACCCTACCCCTCCTAGTTCATTCATAATGAATTTTTAGAAAGTCTTTTGGCCAACTGCTGTCATTTTGTTTGAAGAATGCAGCTTGAAAATCCCTTTCAGAAAGTCATGCTCAGCACACAGCTTGCACATAAGACAAAAAGTTGTCAGCTACTTACAGCCAGCAAGAAGATACTGGTAGTACTGTACTGCATCGGCAGCCAGCAGCAGTGGATGGTTTGCATTAAATGGTGGTTGGAGCTCATTCCACTGAGGAGTTCTGAGGTAAAACACAAGACTATTAATATTTAAGCCTAATACAGAGAATGTAAATCAGCATTTCTGTCATCATGTGTAATTATCTATACAAGCTCACAAAATGTTTGTAATTACTTAAATTAGCTTGTTCAAACACTGAAATACACCACAGGCAGCTGTGCAGCGTGGCCAAATTGTGCAGATTGTGAAGACAATACTTGCTTGTCAGCTGCAGCAAATACTGCACACCAAAACGACGAAGGCAGTTCAGATTATGCTGGTAAATACGTTTAGGACCACGGCAACATTATTTAATATAAACATACTACAGAACCTGGGGAACTTCTGTGTTCTGTTAACTAGCATTGCTTCAATACTGTAAAGTCATTGAGCATTTACAAACTGTGAAAATAAAGCTGTGTAAAGTTATGGACTATTGATCCAATTAGAATTTTCAATTCCATTACAACCTACTCATTTCAACAATAATGGTCTAGAAGTCTGTGTTGTAATTTTAATTAGGGTGGGCCATTCCTAAATAGCTTGGTAAATCTAGTATTGATCAATCCAGTCCAGCAATAAGCAGCACTAAGGAATATAGGAGCCAAGAAAAATCGATAAGAAAATATTTTAAAACGTCAAAAGCACTGACAACAGTTTCTCATCAATTTTTGTTTACTTTCCTCCACATGTCAGGAATAATTTCTTCAGCTACCTCAAGAAATGCTACCTTCAGCTACTTACAGGATAACTCGCCTAACTCTGCAATGCTTCATCTGGAAAACCTCACTCATCTCTCATGGCAGAATTCTGTATTTATAAATATAAAATATATAAAAAACGAAATTACAAACTGATCATTTAAAATCACCAACTGATAAAGATCTCTATTGATCTTACACGTGTTCACATAGCTCCATGTCTAAGCACTAACAGAACTACATGAAAATTTAGGCTTGAATTTGCTATTGAGTCCTCTTTCAATGGAAAGTCCATAACAGATAAAAATAACAGCAAAAAAATCTTGATGCAGTTCATTCATTCCTTTCAAAAAAAAAAAAGAAGTTCATACTCATTTACTGGACAAAAAGGAGGACAGAAAGAAAAGGAAATGAGCTACCTAACCAAAGTCCAGCTGGCTCTCGGGCACGTCATCATTTCCAGAGGGGTGTCATCACTGATCTTGGGAGCAGTGCTGAGCGGACGTGGTTCCAACACGTGCTCCACGAGGCTCCCGTAGCAGCTGATGATGTACAGTGACTCCACTACAAACTGCTTTGATTGATCTGTTTGCGAGAAGAAAGAAAATCTTACTGCAACAGCAGAACAGAAACTGAAAAAATATTTACTGAAATCGCCGACTATTCTTGGAAGTCGCTCGGCTTAATAAACTTGTGGTCAAATACATCAACTAAAAGAACTGCAGGGGCCGGGGAGACAAAAAGAAAATCATAAGAAGCACAGTTAATTTCCAGAAAGTTTCCCTACCTTTTTCTCTTTTCAGCCCAGCATTGTTTGCAAACCACGACCTCGATGATCCAAAGACTGCAGCGACACAAAACTCTCCTCCCACAGACTTACTGGGTGAAATTTGTGGAGCCGGTTTGGTTTTGCTTAAATTAAAAACAAAAACAAACAAAAAAACAAATTAGGCAAATTGATACTTAAAAAATGACGATGTCCTTTGCTTAACAGCCATTCTCAGGTACAAATTAGGAGGTGCTGAATATCTGCAGTTCCCCTATGATCTGGCAGGACTTACAGATGCTCAGTGTTTCTGGATAATAGGTTCCAAATTCCCCTCGATCACTGAACTCATTAACTTGAAGAACAGCACTGCTCATAATGCAGAATTGGTGAGACTGTTTGAAAGACCCAATATTGAACATTTGCATTCAATAGAAACAAATTCCAAAGGGAATGCAGACATTTGGAAGCCCTTTGGGAATGAAAACACAGAGTCTGGGGCAGCCACCCAAGGCGGCTGGTCTTTCCCAGCATTTGCAGAAGATCCACATCCAGCTGACACTCACACTGACTGCTGCTCAGCTACAACCCAGACAGTGAGGATGGCATTGAAACCACTGCAATAGACACGATGTGAGCAACAGGTAAGAGGGAACAGCATGCAGAGGACAGGAGGGAAGGGAAAGAATGTGCACACTCGTGCTATATGTTAAAACAAATCAGTAATTGCACCAAATAAAAAGAGTAAGAAAAATTCTCCTATGATACTGAACAATGTACAAGTAGCACATCGAGTGGCTTGTCACTGTGTTGTACTGAAACACGACTGCATTTTTACTTTCTTCTTCGGCTCCTTCCAGATTTGTATGAATTCAAAGCTCTTTTTAGAGCACTGCCCAGCAAACCTGGATCTCATTTGTTCCTCAGCAGGAACACTGATTGAGAAGTTCACACAGGATTCCTTCTTACCCGTGTCCTATTCTTTTTTCCATCTCTGCAATTTGCTTTCTCTCTCTTTCTTATATTCTACGTCATTGCTTCCTTCTCTTCCTACCTTTCCCCACTTTATTTTTTCTTTCATTAATTCCTATTCCATAATACATCTATCTCTGATTACACTGCCACATTCTTATTTGTTTTTAAGTTCTTAAATCCTAATTGTGTGTGCAGATACGTATGTGCCACAGGTCACAGATACAGCAAACCTGTGGCCACGTGTTTCATTTGCAGAAAAAATAAGAAATAAAATAAAATAACAGCATGAAAACAACCTTCCAAAAGGAACTGTGTTACATTGATTGTAATATTCAAATGAACATTCATGGACTCAGACCGGTCCTGAAGCTCTTCTGCTTACACCAGAAGGTGGAATGTCCCCAAAGAGCAATTGCAATTTATAGTCAGTAACTCCGATATTGAACTACCACAAAGCACTTCATATCCAACTGTTACATCTGCAATTACAGATCACCGGATCCAAACTCTGTGTTCCAAAAAGTTCCTGCCCACAATATCAGAATTTTTGATTGATATTAACACACTACTTATCAGCCGCTCATAAAAATTCAGAATAGATTTTGCTCACTTTGAATAGTCATCTGTCTCACAAGCAGCCCTTCCCATCAGTTCTGGGACAAACTGTGTGTTGAAAACTATTATTAGTTCTCAGCTTCCAAGCATTCACACATGGACACCACTGCAGAAATGATGCTGCAATGCGTGCACTCATCACGGGCTTCTTACTGATCCATGCTTCAAACAATAAATGTTTGTTCTTAACGTTAAACAAGATTTAAGAAGGATGATGTTGCCCCTCAATCAGTACAGAGCCAACTATGAGTACCAACAGGATTCACTCACATTTGCTTCCTCATAGAAACTCTTGAAAATTATCTTTCTATGCTATTCTAATATTCCTAATATTCTAAATATTCTCACCACACAGCCCGAGGTTACTGAGATGATATAAAAAGGAGAAAAAAACCACCAACAAAGTAGAAGCAAATGCTATCCTAAAACATAAACCAGAGACATAATGGACTTCAACCATTGCTTTGAGCCTTTCAGCAGAAGGGAACCTGAGATCAACAACAAATTACAGAATCTCTGCTGAGTTTGGGACGCTCTGAGTCCCAAAGAGCTCTGTTCAACCAAACACAGGCATACACAGCTGGAGGAAATGCTCTGGACTACATTCTATTTACTTTGTATCTTTAAGATGTACATCTTTCAAGGCGTGCATTGAAGTGTTGGCTTCAGTGACAAAACATTTTCCATCCCAGAGTGGTGTTTTGTAGTCAGAGAGAGCAGACCCTGCAAAACATCAGCACTCATGTGGTTCAACTTAGTCCTGCAAAAAACAAAAGCCAAGGACTGCTGCTGCATCACATTGGTTTCTGCATATTTCTGAAATAAGTGCAGGGATGTCAACAGGTCTACACTGAAATTACTGTAACTACGGAACCTTTCATTTTCCCACCTTTTCACTTTACCCTCTGAGTTTTCATCAATACGTTCCAACTCAAGTTTCTTTCTTTCAGTAGATCTCAAAAGCCAAATTATTTTTCTGTAATGGTAATGCCATTAGAAAAATATATTTTCATGTCATTATGATATTTTAACAACTTGAAAACTATAAATCCTCATCATTACGTAGATGCAAGCACCCTCTCAGCTTTATAAACGATAACAAAACAGAAATGTTGAAGGTAGGTGGTGAATGACTGCTTTCTGCTAAGAACTTCTGCTCTTTCCTTGCTCTCAGCCTGTCAGCACTTCGTAAATTATTCCATAAGCTGAAATTAAGGCACATTTGGGCTCACTTTTAAAAACAGTTAATTTCAAGCAATCTTCACAATATACTGACATTCAGAATATTATGCTGTATCTTTTTGCAGGAAAGGCTTATGATGCAGGAAGAAGGGCAGAAGAAATAAGAAAAGTTAAACTAATCTGACCAAAACCTTTGCTTTTAATTTCAGTCTTCCTTCACGAGACACAACGGCCCTATAAGAGACGTGGAGGATAAATTGTTGGCAGACCTCTTCCCGTCTGGGTCTGCCCACCTACACCAAGCACTCACCACGGCACAGCAGTGTTATTATCCCAATGGTATCGATGCAGAAACCTACAGCAGAAGGCTAAAAAAAAAGAAAAAACATAACACAGAAAGAGCTAACGGTCCCAGAGTTTATCTGCAAAAAAGAACAATTTCTGCTTGTTTCACCCTAGGGGGGCAATAAGGGTTTTTCCTCTGTCACTGGAGCAGATCGTGCCCATCAAAGCAGGGAGCTGAGGATCTCAGGCAGGCTCTGCCATCCACTTCCACTGCCGGGTTTGCAGAAAGCTGCCCCCGTTCTCCAAGTCCTGTGCAGCCCCTCTGCAAGAGGCCCTGGTGCAGAAAAGGCCCAGCGAACCGCAGGGCACGGCGTGGGGCTTCTTCCATTGGGTGAGCTCTGCTGCAGGAAGGATGAAGAACACTGCAGAGGAGAAAAGGAACGGAGATGGCCGTGCCTCCTGCCCAGCACACCGACCCCTCTCTGTCACGATGCAGCTGCTGAGCTGTAGAACAGTGCTAACAAAAACCTTGGCGTTACATCACCCGCACTCCGGGAGATCTCTGCCTCAGCAAAGGCCATGCAGTGCAATTTCAGTTTCCAGCAGCTCCCATGCACCTGTCCCACTTGAAGATGGAACAAAGGCACCCACTAGAACTCAATCTTCAGCTCAGTACAGGGCATCTGGGGAAATGCGTGCTGCTGATAATAACTAACTTCTCTGACATCATTTCGGAGGATGATTCCCATTTTCAATGTAGGAACACTGAGAATAGATGTGTACATAACCAGTAAAAAACACACATGTGCACTTTCTATGGAAATGGCACAAAAGTTGAGAGGAAGCTGACGATAATTAAGGCACCATTGTCATCTCCTTAAAAAAATGAAGACTGCAGAAGGAGCGTGCAGGTTTTTTCATGCTGACAAAGAACAAAAGATGAAGAGCTTCTGAACCAACTCAGCACTAAGACTCCTTGACTTCTGTAACCAACCCTAACGTCTGCCACAGCTTCTGAAGTGTGCTCATAACTGATCATCATAAAACATCATAACTGTATCTCAGCTACTTCTCATTTGTTATTATTTTCCCACTTTACGAAGGTAAGAAAAAAGAATTAATTCTATTTAAATACACTGAAAATCATAGGCAACTGGTGAAAACCACAGGGTACCAACAGAGGCATGGAGCGTGCCTCACAGAGCTCCGTGTCCTTCAGAATACTGCTGGCTGTTCAGTGTCTTCAATTTCAGACAGCAAACAAGTGACATGGCTTTAAATGTATGAAAAACAAATTTCAAATCCACGATATGAAGAAATTGATTTATGAAATGAAGTATCATCTACAAAATAGTGCGATTCTCATTCTCTGCAGCCCCTGTTTGGTTTTATATCACCAATGATGAGGTTTTAAACACATCAGATTCATAAAAACCACAGCACTGATCTGTAAGTCACTGCACAAATCATCCGCAGAGAAATCCACCAAAATGGGCACGCTCCATTTTTGAAGGGAAAAGTTTTCTCGTAAGTGGCCACAAAAGTACCAGAGAAAAACACTGCACAAAATTTATAGCTGCAAAATTACTGAAAACTCCTATCTGCCTCAAAATACAAACATCTTCATTACTTTATCTTTGTGCCGAAAAAAGGAAAATAAAGACATGTTCCCAGTCGTCAAATCATGAATAAAACAAGAGAAAGCAAGAAAGAAATAGCAGGCTCCTTTATTCGCTAGGCAATAAGCTGTCAAATCTCCATTCATTCTGTTTACATAATTTAGGTCTCATTAAGACTTTAATGGGAACAACATGACTTCTTTCCCTGCCCAAAGTGTGTTTTTTATCCTAATTTCTCTGTAGGCTAGGAAAGCCCATATTTGTGAGCTAGCACTGGCGTTAAACAAACCACAAGAGAGTCTTGTGAAAGACAGGCAACGATTTCTGAGTCTATTTCATACATTCCCCTCTTTAATCTCGGCCTTTTAATCTTGCTTCAATCTAAAGTCATTTCTGGTTGACAAGGCTGCAGTGCTGGGAGCCCATGCTACGAAGGGAGCCCCCAGCAGCACTGGCCAATGCATGCCGTGCTCAGCACTCCTCTTCCAGAGCCCTTCACTCCTTAGATCACTGCCAGACGAAATTTGGGTGCATCACAGACTGCATTTCGGAACGCTCCATAGGAATATGCTTTGGGAGCCAAATACTGTGCTGTTAATTCCTTCCCATGCAATCCTCACGTAATAATGATTCATGTGATAAGGAGTAAAGAAATGTTCCCTTTCCTTTTGTCTCACAGTGCCTTTGCTTTTCGAGAGTTTGCACAGCTTACGCACCCTTCATGAGCCACCCTCAGCCTCCCTCCTACCAAGACCTCTCTGCAGAAGTAATACGTTCTCAAAGACACACAGACCATGTACATTTCCTAAGAAAGCCCCCGACTTCGTCCAATCTTGATGCTTATAACTGCAGCCACCCAACCCTCACGTGATAAAATGTGGCTGGCTGTTACAAAGCGCTGTATGAATCCTGAACCGAGCCCCGGCAAAACAAAACTTATGAACTGTTCTTCCTTTGAAATATGCTTCCATTTTACATGTTATAAAAAATAATACATTATTATTTCAAATATCCTTACATTAAGGGAACTGTGGTTTGTTTTTTCCTCAGGTGTGATAAGCTTTGTAAATTATTATTCTTTTGCAGTGCCCACCTGACTTGCTTTACGTCTCTTACTGCAATATTTACTGTCTACTCACTGCTAATCTGGTTTAGTATCAGGAGGTCATCACTGATGATTTCTGTCTGTGAGCAACTTAGTGCCACCATAGGAAGGGAAGCGATACAAAAAAGCAGACCTGCTTTGAAAATCACTTGCAATCCTTTTTGCCTGTTGGAAAATAATTAATTTTTTCAGCTTCTTTGCTACTTAAAAATTAAATGCACCGTCAAAGGTTAAAAAAAAACAACAACAAAAACAGAACGCATTCGCTTGACAACACTCGATGGTGAATATGCATCCACAGCTTAAAAGTGAAATTATGCAGTGCTTCCACCTATGGATCAGCCATGCAGTGAACAATGTGGAAAAAAAATAAATAATCCCAAACAAAAAGTCTAAACACAGAGTTATATTTAGTGAGTACAGCAAATGAATTATAGGCATGCTGGGATTGAACTGAGAACTCACCATGGAGCTTTTATGGAAAAACATCCTGCTCCAAACAGGTAAGGTCTTCACGGAAGGGGGAAAAATGCACAGAAATTAGATGAAAACTCAATTACCAACAAGTACACTCTACATCATGCTATTAAGATTTACACAGAAGGTAAACAAAATAACTGTCATAACCATTCATGATGCCCTGAAAGAGATGTAGACCTCTCACATCACCAGCATGCTGACACACGGAGCGGCGCCTGCCCAGAGCACGCGGCCACAGCGCGAGCGGCTGCACGGCCAGGGCTCACGGGCAGCTCCCTCTCCATGCACCACGCTGCGACACATGCAATGCATCACGTGCAGGTGGGCTCTGGCGTGGTAGTTCAAGTTAGACACAGTTTAGTCTGCAGACAATTCTTAGGCAAATGTAGTCAAGAGAGCCTTAAATAGACGCTGGAAGTCATAACAGGTAAACAAAGTAAATTAGCAACAAGAGCAACAAATGTGTGGCTGCTCCCCGTGAAACACTGAAGCTCTGCATGGGACAGTTTGGTGAATGCACTGGGCAAGAGAGACTGCAGCACAAGGCACTCCTCTGCGGGAAAGCTCCGCAGCCCTTTTCCTAGGATAGAAAGATACTATCAAATTAATCATCTCTAGCGACTAGATGACCCAGAAATCTTATTCCCCCATTTATAAGCTTGCGCAGAATGCAGGAAAGAGAACCCTAACTTACTTCGAATACACCTGATGTTAAAAATCACCCAATTCATAGAGCTTAGTGCTTTTGGCCACTCCGCAATGTATCTGTACCATGACGTGGTTGCAGCTGAACTACTTGGTACAGTGCATAGTTCTGAGAGTGGTATCACACACCACTAATTTTAGAGCATTTTGCATGGAATTTCCCCTTGTTTACATCACCAGCCATTGCCATACTGACATTTGCATAAAATCTGAAAAGCAAAACAGGAGGTAAATGTGGAGCTGCTCATGTGCTCACAGCTCCTTTGATTCCCATTTGGGATGTAACATTACCCACAATACCCACAAAAGTACTGAATGACTGATTTGGTAAATGCCAATGCATCATCTTTCTTTTCATACCTGGACTCAGGGATGAATTCTGACCAGTTGAAACAATTGAAGTATTTTCAGGCAATCAACTAAACCCAGCAGGTCTACCACTGCGAGGTGTCGTGCACTCAGCCTTATGTGTAAACATTTAAAATTAGAGCAACACAAAAAGAATTGAAAAAGCTAAATCTGGCACGAGTGCAACAGCAAGAAATGCAGACATCTCATAAGAACACCTTTAATGTGAAGGTAGAAAAGTAAGATGTATATTCTACATTCTAGGATGTAAAAATCCAATACGGAACGGAATACTGTGGAAAAAAATCCTGCGCCCGCTCCTCATTTGATGGAACCAGCTGCCTTTCCAGACCTAATGCATGGTGATTGAACAAAACCCCAACTACACTGCCAGAAATGTACGAATTGCATGCAGTGTACGAGTGGTAGGACGTGCCATACAGCAATACTCAGCGCCTCGTGGAGCTGAGGGCCGTTCTCATGGCTCAGCATCGCATCAGCAAAGCACTGCTGCACATTTTAAGCACTGACTGGAAAGCTAAGGTTTTTGTACAGCCCACAACCAATCAAGTTTAATTCCCAGAATCTATCCCGTGTGTATTTGAAGAGTCACTGGAGGTGGGCAGCTCTGACTGGGAGCCTGGAATTGCTTGACCCCGGACATTTAGCAAGCAATTCCTTTTCCACCTGCCTCAGTTTCTGTATCTGCACAAAGCAGGCTCATGATGCTCACGTGAGTACATTACAACAGTGTGGAAATTTGGGGTTTTTAGCCCACCATACTATACTGACCCAATTATATTTGCACATTAAGAAATTCTTTCCAGTTTAAATATAAATTACCTAGGGGGATGCAGTCTTCAGTAGAAGATGTTTTCTTGTTTTATAGTGTTGCTGTTGTTAGCAACAATTTTTTCCATACATAGACTCAAAATCTTGTGTTATGTGGGAAATGTAATTAGTCACAAGACTAAGCTATAGTCTTATTTATAGCCATAAGAAAGATGAACACGGATTTTTACATTCATGAGTTCCACTTTCTTTGAAAATGACTGTTTTTTTCCTAAGACATTTATTTCAGTAATTGTTTTTCAGTGTTTCCTTCACACAATATGGATGGTATGTTAATGGGGGGAGAACAAATTACAGGATAACCCAACCTTGAAAAGACAGCAGCAGATGGCTGCGCTCGATGGCAGTAACACAGCAATGCCAAGGCAGAAACCTCACTGAGGTTCTCTGCTCTTGTGGTTAGTGGGGAATTCTAAAGGAAAATAATAACTGAAGATGATTTATGATTCAAAATTCCAACAGCATTTTTTAAATTTCTTTTCTGAATTTTAGCAAATTCAAAACTGAAATATTATTCAACTTTGTTACGTTTAATATAAACTTGCAACTATTTAAGTTTTTAATAAAACACGTGACACTCATTTACTCAAACCCTCATTGCCATCCTGACTGTATTTGGTATCACTTACAGTAGTTGCTTTACAACCAAAATATATTTTATAAAATGTTAAAGTGACGTAAAACACGCCTGAGAAATGTGCCTGAGTGCCTGCCTGCAGCACAGCAGCCAACCTATTTCAATGAATTCTTCAGATTTGCTTTTAATATTGTCTTGATTTTTAGTTCCTGTACCTCCATAACTACACTACAACGACAGGACTTTGCACACCTTATTTTTGCTTGCCCCAGCAGTGAAACCTGGGATTAACCAAGCCTTTCTGAGCCAAATAGGATAAATAGGATACCAGTGATGTTCAGTACGTGAAATAAAAGCAAAGAGAAACATTAAAATGATAATATCTCAGCCTGCTTCAACATCAGACACTTAACCTACTCCTCCTCTTATTCAGGGTGTAATGAGGAATGAAAATGGGGAGTTGGATGAAGAACGAATGGAGTTTCATGTTTAAAAGCTCACTATCCATGGTTATTGGATGGAAAAAGATAAAAAGTTTGTCTCTTTTCCTGCAAGATGCATTGGACGTCTCTGCTGTGACAAGACCCAACGAATGTAGGGCACATCTTTGTGTTGCACTACATCTATAATGAATCTGAGAATGAAGTAGGATACAAATATAACGACCAAACGGCTCGAGAAAGTTAAAACCAGAAAGTTCTCCAGCTGCTGCCAGAGAAGTCCATTTCTGAAATGGTTTTTCTTTTGGGGCCGTTCCTCTATCGTTTATTTCCCTTCTTCCTATTATGGTGCATCTGTGTCCCCACATTCTTACACTGGAAACAAACTACAACTCATTCCACAAACACAAGGCACGCTTATGAAGCTGCACAGCACAAAGCTGTCCTCTGCCATGTTCGGATGCACTCCCTGCTACAGACAAGCGTGAGATGGACCGCACAGCTCTTCCTCTTTCCAATCTATAAGCTCTTTGTTACAGGAGCAATGAATTAACCCATTCACGAGACCTGAGAAGGAATTCAGCATAACTATTAAAATTCTGAGAGGGAAACTGAGGCATGGATCTATAAGGACTTATTAAACCTATCTCCTTCGCTGTCTTGCATCCCCCTAATCTTTAAAACATTAGATGCTTCCTTCCTCATTAGTGCCAGAGCTCCTTTGGGAACATCTATCTGCTCCTCAGAATGCACTGACAGCACAAACTGCAGGAAAGTGAGTCAGCAGGATGAGAAAACATAGGGACAAAAATGAAGTGCTCCTGGAGGTGGGGGAGTTGCCCCGGGAGACCTGAAAAAGCAAGGGAAGAAATGGAGGGCAGGGAACGTGTGATGGTGATGGGTAAGGGAGGTACTGCACAGAGGTACTGAGCGCTGAGAATGGAAACTGCTCAGAATCAGAGCTCAATGTCCCATCAGATAATGCTCCCAAACATACAAGCTTACATGAAAAAAATATCTGTGATGAACAGCACCATCATGACACAGCTCCAGATTCTGGTCTTTCATTCCCACGGGGCTACGGCGACCACTTGTAAAGAATTTACTGCCGTTCCACTTGTCAAATAAAGTGACACGCATTGAGCTCTGCTGGAGACAGATCCTATTAAGGGCAGTGATAGGTCCTTTCACCTGAAAAATAGTTTGCTGTCCCAGATACTGGCAAAACAAACCTCTACATGGTTAATAAAACCTGAAAAACTTAAGTAAGATATCTTGTATTAGAGAAGCTAAAAGCAAATAGAATGGATGAAACCAGAGTGGGCAAATTATACAGCGTTCTTTTTGGCTTGCTTTTTACTTTTCAAAATACACTGTAACAGAAGAAATGTGTCACTCTTTAAATGTTGAAACAACGGAAAAGGAATCAGCTTTAAGGGCCACTGAGCAACGATGGTAAAATCCAACCGATTGCCATTCCTCCTCCTCTTCTGATCACTGCACAATCACAAGGTTAAGCAGCTGCTTCCAAAGAAGAGCCTTGTTTCCTTGGAGCGCTGCTTAAAGGTGCTGACCACGTAGGTGTAAATACATCTGTCTTTTGCCATTTGCAGCAATACATGCCTCCTACACTTCTCAGAGTGAGGCAGATGGTCCCTGTCCTGTCTAAATATTACACTGTACAGACTTACATTGCTATGTGTTTGCAGAAATATGAGGGCAGATGTTAAATATGTTAAACACACGCTTTGCCCCCTGGAGGTTTAAGTTAAGGCTGCTGTCTCAATTCGGTCATTTTAGGCATGCCAGGCTTCTTGGATGCGAGTCATTCCTCCTAAATCCCCACTTCATAAATACAGCTTTTCATGTTAATTTTGTGTACTTTCATCAAATGTTTTGGATGCAGAACAAATGAGGGAAGCACTCAGCTGAACGTTACACATCTACACCGGCTTTGCTGAAAATTATGATCCTCATTCACAAAAACTCTATTTACACAGCAGGGTATTTCCCATGACTGCTTTTTCCTCCCCTTACATAAACCTCACTGAGTATTTTAAATTTAATTAAATTTAGAAATTACACACAATAATAGGGCATGGGCAGGCTGAGAACTGTAGGATTTCATCAAAGAAAACTATGGATATGGACGCTATTTTGAGTACATTTAAGAAAAATAAGGATAAAACATTACATACAGAATGCCCATTTATTGGTAATGGCCGTTGTGAGGTGTGCAGGTATCATCGTGGCAATAAAGAAGCAGCCTCTGTAAGGCAGCTGTGTGAGCTTCTGTAAGCAGCCAAGCACCTCCAAAGCTGCACCAGAGGCTGTTTGTGTTTAAATCACCCCCTCACCGCCGCTGCTGCCACCGCCTCACCGACCATCAGATGCCTTCTTATGTTCTTCCTACATCTCAACCCACCCAGCTCTAAGAGTGCATTCCTTTGTGTCCTCGTTTCTGTTCTCCTCTGACTGCACTCTTTAAGAAACCTTTGTGTATTTTTCCTTTTTCAGGAGCTGTAACTTGCTGCTTATTTCTATGCACCTTCCCTAAGTTTCTCTTCCCTCCTGCCCACATTCCAAATCTCACCCTTCTATACTTAAAATTAGATTGCTGACACAATCTATTCTTCTTGCAAGTGTAAACTGTTAGTAGAAATAAAATGCAAACATAAACCATTGAAATATATATGCAGAAGAAGTAAATCACAGCATTACCCTCGCACTACTTCACTCTTTCCTAGCACTCATTTACAATTATCTAGGGAGTCAGGGACATGGGTGCAGGTAGCCTCTTTCCTTTGGGCAACTGAGTGACTGCAGCGCATGATTTGGTTCTAGAAATGAAATTGCTGTTCGCAGCAGTGAGAGCAGGACTGCCTGTTAGACAGACACACAAACATTCATGGACATACATGCATACAGATGTCAGCTTTGGAAGCCCATCATGCATATTTAGAGCACTAAAGAAACAGTAAAAGATTTCACAGAATGCTGCAGCACAGAATGTGGGAATTATTCAGGGAGAGAGGAAATATCCCTGAGCTCTCCTTCCAAAAAATAATTCCCAGACCATGAAACACAAGGTGGAATTCACCTCATTATTGATAAGCAAGAAGCCACTGAAGCAAAGCAGTGCCTGCACCCATTTACCAAAATGCAGGAAAATGCTATTGACTTGTAGGACTGACAGTTGTTTTGCCCAACCACACGCCAAACTTGATCTGTTTTTCTTACAAATACAAAAGCAGTCTGTAACTCAATGCACGAATCAGCCTTAGAAATTGTAAGCAGAAAATATTCAGGGATTTGAACTACTAAAAATTGAGAGGGGTTAAAAAAAAAAAATCACCTGCTGGTTTTATGCATTAATTGCAAAAACTGAAGAACTGAATTTTAGCAAGAGAAAAATAACGGTTGAACAGAAAGAAGTAACCTGAAAATTGGTACAGTTCATGGAACTCGGGGAATCTTCTTTCTAGTTTCAATGTAAATGTATTTAGTAGAGCTCTGCAGAATAAGCATTTTTCAGTTCTTTATCACAGCACATCAGCGAGCAGCAAAGTGCCACCGATTCCAGAAAGAAAATCCACAAGTCAATTTCGTAGTACAAAACAGCCACTCCAGAAGAAAAATAAGGCCAAGAAAACATCAGGATTAAGTTTTCTCTCCACTCAACCTGGCTCACTGTCTTTCAGATTCTGATAGTCAAAAAGCATCTCTGCTTGAGCAGTTTGGAAATCAAAAGAAACAAACTCAAAAAAGAAACAACCAAACCCAACAACGTAAACCCATAACTTGTTCTGATTGAATACAGCTCTGCTTATGTTTCATACCAATTCCTGGTGTGAAACTTCTCCTGATGTCAGCGTGCGGTGTTTCCCATATGGCAGACTGCAAGAAAACGTCTCATCCGAAATGCTCCTGAATTCTTAGAGATCTCTGTTCAGTTTTTGTTTGCCTATCTGTGCTGGCTTTGTTTTCTTGAGCTCTCCTTCCCCCATACCCAAGTGCTCTGTTAGCACTACGTTACACACACTGCCATTGCAAATAAATTAATTTAAATGGAATACAACTAGAGAGAAATTATTTCCACAGAAGCGACACATAGCAAGGTTGAGAAAGGTTTGTGCACGTGGACTTACCCTGTGCGTTTGGTGATGGTCCCTAACGTCATTGGCTGCTTGATTTGAGCCAGAGGCAACACCACAGTCAGACTGGGGAGCGGCAGCAGGCGAGGGTTCCCAGGGTTGTTGTTTGTGAAGTTATTGTACGTGTCCTGGCTGTTCAATTTACCTTGATGGGACAGAGACGTAATAAAACGTATGAGTGCAATTTGCTCCTTCGTTTATCGTTTCTAACAAGTATCTAAAATAAGCCATTGGCAAAGAAAGGAAATAATGAGCTCCTATTGCAAACAAAAACCAACCTAAAACAGTCGCTTTCAATTCAGGTAAAAAAGACATCATGACAAGGGAAGCAGCAAATCTTTATTTATACAGATGTAGGGGGAAAGGCGCCCTTCCACGGCAAGGATATTCTTCATGCTGCTGCTGCTTCCCTGGCAGGTTTGTTCACCAAAAAGTTTGGGAGTTAGGTTTGAAGAACAGACTCTGGATCCAGATCTCTATGGGGAGAAAAAAGAAAAGGAAAAAAAAAAAAAGAATATTCTGGAAGGGAACTTCTTCCTGAAGGACCACATTCTCTGCTGGTAATTGAAAGTTCTGAAAAGGCCGCTCTTGTCTCTCTAGATAAAGGCACAAAGAACAGCAATCTGCTGAGCTAAGGAAGAAAGCAAATACCACAAGTAACTGCTTCAAGTAAAGCCATACCCAGCATCACCTAAAAATCAAGTATTGAAAAAGTCAAAGACTTGATATTCGTTAAAAAAAGAGAGAAATAAAACGAAAAAAAAATCAGTATTCAAAAAGGGAAGGAGAAAGCATAACAAAAACAACCCTAAATTTAGCTTGTTTCAAAGAGGTCTGTGCTGGATATACGCCCGGTTTAGATACGCTTTCTTACTTTCTGTATCATTCTATAGTCACAGCCTCTCATTCTTCAGTTAGAAAAGGAAACTCGCTGCAAATTTCATGGACAGTAAAGAAAGAAATGTGAAGAAACCAAAGAAAGAAGTTAAACAAAAAAGGGGCCAGTCTGTTTATAGCAGAATCAGAAGTACTTTAAATAGACAAGCAACCATGAATTAAAAGGTTTAGATCATTAACTTGTTTTTCTGTGCTCCTATAATGCTGTGAAATGCTTGCTTTGTTCTTAATCAAAAGGGAGCCATATTGGGAATTAGGTTCCTAAACAACCGCTGCATTCTCCATAGTTATTATACAAATCCCAGGCCAAATCCATACAATCTGACTGAAGAGCAGCCACCTTTTTTCAAGGAAGAAAAACAGCGCAGAAGAGGGTTTCTCACAGGAAGCTGCCTGAAAAGCTTTAATGATACTTCAGATGGGCTGCAAATAGGAAAAGGAAGGCAGAAAAATCTTAATGAATGTCTCATCATCTTAAAGACACTCAGTGCTTCCTTTACCCCTCTTTTATACTCTATAACTGTAAGCTCGGGGTTTTTATTTGTTTTCCTGCAGTCTGCAGACCTCTGCATCTCAGAGGAGCACAACAAAAATGATGAAATTACGAAGTGTACTTTGTGTTAAGTATCTGGCCTGAGCACTGGTCAATACGTTTTAAGAGAAATACTGAGGCCTTAATGAATAACAAGCCTATTGAAGTCTCGGAGAGCAGATTTCATTAATAGCAATTTTCCTGGACCAACTTGGAATAAAAAGAAACAGGAAAGGCGGGAGGGGGATGGGGGGAGGGGGGAACCCTCAGTTTTAAATTAAGACTGAGATGCAATTAATTTTTTTTAAGATTAGTTTCATAATGCATTCTTGGTTCTTGTAGAAAGCAGTATGAATAGTCTGCTGCTTTATTGTCTAATTAGTCACTGTTGCATGTAATCAAGGCCTCTCTGAAAGTGTTTCACTCTCCTGTATTCACCAGGAGCAACAGAGCACACAGAGCGTACCTGCAGGGGCTCCAGGCGGCTGCAATTTGTTTTCTCTTATTTCTTAGGAACATAATGATTAACTACGAACTCCTGAACTGACTGTGTCATAACAGCTTCCCTCTCTCTAAAGGCACATTTAATTACCCAGTGCCTTCTGCTCTTCACATCACCTTGTTTTCCACGTGCAAAGCTATCTGTTGATTCAACACATCGTTTGCACGCAGAAGAGCCGGGCATTTACAGATGTGCCTCCTGCATGGGGATGAGCCCATTTCCACACAAGGTGACCAATCCCAAGGCAGTCGAGGGCACTCCGAAAACTACAGCATTAAGTTTAAAATCCTAAGTCTAAAAACACAGCTACAATAAAAGGGAAAATACCAAACATATCCCGATAGCTACTGCTCTCCAATTCATCACTTCTGCAGCAACCTTTAGTTGCTTTGTTGCAAATAAATGTAATTAACAGTGGTAGAAGTCAAAAATTAAAAATCGAAATGTTACAAAAAAGAGATAAATTACAGTAAAGTTTTTCTTGAATATTTGATTACAGGGATGTTAAGGGGGCACAATAAGGTTAAAGAATATTGTGCTTAACAGGAAGAAGTAAAAAGATGTGCTTTGGTTTGCACTGAATTATTTTTAGTTATTTCTATGATGGAAATGTTCTATGCTCTTACATCTTCATTGTATCTCGCCTCGGGCCTATCAGAGACATGCATCCAAGTTCCCAGACCTGCACTGCCTTGGGATCCAGAAAAGGCACTCAGTGCCCGGGATTGCTACCTTACCAAGCATTTGGCAGAAGCCATGTTGGAGACTGGATTTCATTGGAACAAAACAGCATCACACATTACATTCAATTGGTCCTTTAAAAATCCCATAATTGTATATTGACCTATTGTGCCCGTCCAGAAATTCACAAAGTCCCCCTGCATGCCTGCAGCCCTCACAAATGTGAATCCCCTCCTTCGGGAAACGGCAGTTCTGCACACAGGGCCAAAAGAGCACAAAGAATGCAGGCAAGCATCAACGTTATTGCTGCATTTGGTGCAGTTGTGGATTCACTGTCAAAGGACACACAAGAAATAAGCCAAGGTTTAAGTCCGCTAGAAATATCAAACGTTCCTCATACAGCAGGATGCTGTGCTCAGATTACCTCGCCACATGTGGACAGCACATTAATTCCTGTAAAGGAAGCATATTTTACAATGATACCTTCAGAGGAATAGTTTCACTTTGCACTGACAATTGAACTTTAAATGCTAACTTGGCTGTATATTGCAAGTTAAACATAAATCGCTACATATCAACTTTGCAAGGATTATTTTATATTGCAAATAATCCAGGAAAACAAAAATTGTCATAGCAATATCACGGCAATTGCATCCCCACAACAACATATTCAACACAGCATCTGTTGCAGTGAGGCTCTTCCCTTGGAAATCAGCCATGGTATCAGCAGCCCCCAGGACAGCAGGGCAAGTCCTTTTGGTCAAGTGTTTGCCACAAAAGAGATTTTCAGATGGCAGTTCAAGTGCTGTGTAAGGAACAAATCGAGGCCAGTTTCGGCCCCAGTTTATTTTCTCTCTTTGCAATCACCTGCCAACACTCCCAGCTTGGGCCACAACTCAGGATGCCACTCGCTAACCCCATCCATGCACAGCCCCGAGGTCAGGCTGGAGGGCTCTGAGCACCTGATGGAGCAGTGGCTGCCCCTGTTCATCGCAGGGGAGTGGGACCAGACGGCCTCTAAGGGCTCCTTCCAACCCAAAGCATTCTATGACTCTTTGATTATTTCCACTCAAATATTATAGACTCAAGGTCACAGATCCCGATCGTAGCTAAACCCCAAACTCCTACAGTTAATCCTAATTCAGCATTTTAGACATCCAGTGCAAAAAATATGTCTCAGTTTAAGCTGTTGGTAAATCTCTTACTAATTTTACTCAGGGACTTGCAGGCAGAGATCAAGCAGACAAGTAGCTGAAAGCTGAGGGTGTTGTGCCCTGGTGCTTTGATAGCAGAGCTTTATTTACAAGTGCAGCATTACACAGGATAACCTTTGCCTGCTGGACACAGGCAGTATCATCCGTTAGCTCTGTTTGCTGAAAGCCTGCCACAAGCACACCACCCCCAAAACCTGAGGCACGCTTTTCCAGACCTTTTACTCCACAAATGCTCCAAAGGAAAACGGATTAACGCGAGGATGGAATGAAGAAGGCACACAGCACGGGCCGTGCTGCGATCCCCGGGCAGCCATCAGCGGCGGGCTCACATCCACCAGGAAGAAAGGGAGGCCTGACCGTGCCGGACCAAAGAAACCTCACCAGACAAAGGAAAAACAAATCAAAAGTGCTGTTATAAAACACAGATGCTCTAAGGAAAACAAGCTTCACAAGATTTACTGGTTGGTCACAAAGCTGGACATCTGTGGAAAAGACATCAGCAGGAGCCCCCAGGTAAAGCCAGCCCTGTTCCTGTGCCGCAGCCCTTGGTGCCCCCACGCAAAGGTGACCCAGCCCTGACCACGCTGCGTCCTGCTGCCAGCCACACCGGGAGCACGGCCCTGCACACAGGCAGCAGCCCCAGCCAACTGGATGGAAGGTGTCAGCAACCCAGAGTCCAGCACAGCACCAAAGCTATACTCTGTAACACGTAAGATGCAAAATGGCAACTGAACACCAAACTGAAAATAAACAATTTTACCCACTGACTTTTCCCTGGCAGTTTCAGTTGTGCACGGCACTGTCTGACACTCTTGCACTCTGAAATTTCCCTCAATTAGCAAGCAGGGCAACAGGACTTGGCCCAGACAGGGTTTTCTGCTAGGAAAGTAATGATCACAAGCATTTCAGTTTCTCTATACATTTCATATGAAAAAACTGAAGTGGTATTGAGCACCTCTCAGCTGCACAGTAAAATGATTCTGTGTTGATTTTTTTTTGTTTTTTTTTTTCTTCCATTACTCCAGTACAAAAAGCTCAGTGGTGCAGTGTCATTAAAATTCAAACCCCACTTGATTAGCTTTTGTATCTATCTTATAGTCTTTAACAGACTGCATTTCAAAGTGTACCACAAGTCTAACGTCATTAGCACTACATGTAAACATCTTTAATTTGCTAAGTAAAAATGCAGTAAATTGAGGCTTTGCAATCTTGTGCAGGCTGAGTTCTAAGAAAACAAGCAGTGCTTGGCCATTAGTTCTGTTCAAGTGTAACACCAACGGTTCCTGAATTAAACATTCACTAATCGTATAATGCAACAGAAATGAAATCCTTTCTAACTTGCAAACAGAAAATGGCAGAAAAAAATAGAAGTGCTGTGTAGTTGTGTACGTGGTGGTTTATTTTGCTTTGCTTTTGATTAAGTACCAGAAGTTTCACAGATGAGAATGGAAAGCTTCCCAGCTACAGTTCCAAGACTTTCACCCTCTTTTCTGACCTTCTCTCAGACATGTTCCAGTATAATCTGTAATCTTCTCCAGTCGGAAGAGGAAACAGCAGCGCCCTGGTGAGAAATGCTGCCTTGTGACCTGACTGGAGAACCCTGTGGAAGCAAGGCTGGTGTGCAGAAGTCTGACAGACAAACCCAGCAGCGTCCAGAGAAGCACACTCAGTACCACAAGCACCGATTGCTGCCAAGATGGGCTTCTCCTCTTCTGTTTTGTTTCATGCAGCCAAACAAGTTTATCTTGATTTGTAAGATGTTACCCATTCTCCAAGAAAAAGTCAGGAAACTCAAAGTATTTTACTTATCAATCTAACTATATTAAACTTACATTGCAATTTCCTTGAATTGTATATTACCAAAATTAGCTTCATTTCACACCCATACCTCAGTACTTCAAATACAATCAAGCCCATTAAAGACAGAATACTACAAATTAGCCACAGCACGTATGCACACAGCTTTTAGCTACTTGGAGCAATTCTCAGCTGAACTGATGCGAGTCCAAAACCTATCACTAACTTGATTCCATTCAAACTGGTGGGAGAAAATAACACAGGCATTTGTTTTCATATCACTGAAAACTGCTTGATATTGAATCTTTTGAAACACAGCTGCACTAAATCTCACGATGACTCTACGAAAGCCAAACTTTCCGTATTTCCACATCCAGGCAAGGCACGTGATGGTGACAGAGTCGCTCTTAAGTGAGAATGCTCTGCCAAGGCATGCATGAACCAGTCCAAGTGTCTCAGCCACAGATGCAACAGGCTCCTCTGCCCTCTCATCCAACCTTCTTGAATTGCATCTCCTCCAACTCCTTGTCAGCATCTTCCTCTCAAAACTGGAACGTTTCTCCATAATGCTTCCTTCTTCTGTCTGAAGTTTTTTTTCTTCAACCACCTTCTGTTTCAAAAACTTCGTCCTTCAGCTACAGGGTCCCATCAATACATAAGATTTTCCTCTCTAGATGAGACCCCCTTACTCCCTTACTGCAATTATCTCTACTGTCCAAAAGGTATAAAGGAATGGTTCTAAACTTAAGCAAGCTCTACTTGGGATTTGAACTTGTCATTTACTTCTACAGCTAATGACATACAGCTGGACATTTTTCCTTCTTCCACCTGTGTTATTTCTTTTCAGAAAAGAAATTACATGCGTGGTTTGGAAGGAGGAGAAGAAGCCACCTGTACCAGAGCAGTAATTGTCCCAGGCTCGTGGCACCTCTTCCCAGCAGCTGTGAGGACATCCATATTCTTAGCTGCCTCGTGTAAAAAAACGTCTCCTTGAACATTTGAAACAAATGGCTGCTTCTTCCCTTCTCCCCTCCTCATTTTGCACTGATATCACTTTGCTATGCTAACATTGCTCACAAACCTGCTTGGTAAAGCTGCCTTGAATCATTTCATTAGAAAACAACCCCTCTGCCACACATACAAATCTGGCCTCATAATCACCCTTCAGGATTTATTTAACTAAAAATATTGTTGGTGCTAAGTTCAAGACCATTTATGGGCAAAACTCTCCCTAAAGTAAAAACAGCAAAACTTGATTGCCAGCTGGCAATCAGGCCAGTTGGCTCCAGGCTTTGCATTGCCATTGCAGCAGTAACACCTCGGCTGGTTTGCTCCAGATGCTGGTTACCAGCAAAATGAGCCAAAGTGGCCTTTCTGCTCTTAAGTCACCTCCAGTAAATGCCTGCCACAGGCAGGGGCCGGACAGTTGCCATGCTGGTTGTAGCAGGCACTGCACCTCCAACTCCTCACAGATTAACGCACTGCAAGATTGGCTTCTTCTGAGTTCTTCTACGCTATGGAGCATTTTGCAAATCTTTCCTGCAGCAGAAGCCGTGCAGTTGTAGCCATCCCAGGACTCCTCCTCCTCACCCTGTTTACCAGTCAGGACTCCATCAACACAGTTATGAACACAAAGCCTTCTTTTAGGAGTGACTCTGAGGCAATTCAGAATAGTGAACTTTGGAAAAGCTGGGTCTCTCAGGCTTCTCTACCAAATGATACAGAATAAAACTATTTTTACAAATGCAGCTTTCTACTGTTTGGACAGCAGAGCCAGAAAATCTGGTTGGTTTGTGTTAGAAAACCACATTTGAGTAATCCAGAAATTTCTGAAGGACACTTCTCTATGCAGTTGCGTTGGGTGAGGAGACAGGGAATGTTAAACAGCAGGCCTTTACCCAAATTTAACTTATCAGGATTTAGTACCTATAATAACATACATCTTACACCTGTGGCTCATTTTTTCTTTCTTTACACCTTGTTCCCTATGCTGTATTTCCCTTTGCTCTGCCTGCAACAATCAGCACTAATATTTTAATGTCTGAATTCAATCCAGGTTCAATACACAGCATTTATGGCAAGTTATGTGGAAAAAAAAAGTGCCCTGAGAACCACTGCATATGAGAACTTGATAATAATATCCATGGATAATTATAATAAATGGCTTGTCTGAAACACCCATAGAATAGGAACTGAAGCAAGCCATAGCAATCTCTCCCTCTTCCACCCACCACACACCCTCGGCAGCTCTGCTCTTTTACCCATGACCGTTCAGGATGTTTTCTGGCTCTGTGACAGCATCGTGACTCAGGTCATGAGAAGTGTCAAAGATGCATTTCCTCGAGATGGGAAAAAGCAACTGATTTTAACAGCCCACAAAGACTAAGCAAAAAGAATAAGCCAAATCAGCATATTTAAGGGTAAAGATAAACCTTTTAAAAGATACAAGTATATTTTATTTCCAAACTTAATGCTTACGTTTCCTTCCATAAAGTGTTTACATTTCTCAGACTCCTAAAAACGCACGGTTGATTTAAATGCCTTACTTAAGAATAATAAACTCCAAGACAACAAGAGCAGCATCCATTACTGCTTAATCAATCACTGATCATATACACAGGCAATCTGATCCAGCCTGCATGCACGGGGGATCTGCCCCAGGTTCCCCTCCAGCAGCAGTGGCCGTGGCCAGGAGCAGCCTGCAAAACCCCACCAACAGGGCTGTCCTTTTTACAACATATGAGAAGGAAATACACCAGCCTGCCTTTTACACACCTGGTTAACTGGTGAGATAGAATCAGACAGGGTAATTTTATTAAATCATTCTCAGAGAAACTCTTAAAAATCTGGCTACCACTTCTCCTTGGATTCCCTCACAATGCTGTCTCCAACACCTGACCTACAGAAATGTTCTGCAGTTTGATGCTACCAAATCTGAAATCATCCATTCTGTGGGACGCTCACATCTGTGGCAATCCAGCTCCTCTCTCCTTTCACCTTGTGATCCAGCTTTGACATTGCAGTCTCCTGTGTACACCTATTACTTCCCCTCTGCTTGACGACCCACAATCTTTCTGAGACAGTTTGCTTTGACCATTACTTCAGCATTTGCTGTGCTAAATCACCCAGTCGTATATTTTTACTCTTCCTATCTCACGAACTTCAATTCCCTTCTCATGTCAGTCTTCTTCAACTTTCTATGGAAAACTTGCAACTACTTTTCCAAATGCACAGCTGTCCATCCAGTTGACCAAGGGAAGCAGGCTGATGGAATCCTTTTGGATTTCAGCAAAGCTTTCAATGCCATTTCTCACGACATCCTTGGCAAAACGTAGCGTGATGGGTGAACAACTGATAGGTTGAGCTCAAAGGGTTATAGCCAAGTTCCACGACACTCACAGGGTTCTGCAGGGATCCGTTTTAAGGCCGGTTCTCTTCAATGCTCTGGGATAACGGGGACAGCCCCATGTTCAAGGAACATTTGGACAGTGTTCTGGGAAATACAGTGTGAATTTTGGGTGGTTCTGTACGGAGCCAGGATTTGGACTTGATGATCCTTGTGGGTCCTTTCCAGTTCAGGATATTCTACGATCCTAAATGTAGAGGCAAATATATATTTGCCCCAGTCTCAGATCAGCACCGTTTGCAAGCCCACTTCTAAAACACTTTATGTATAGACACAAACTTTGCCTGTGTCAGAATTTATCAGTCTGCTTCCCTACTTATCTGAAGGGAATGGATCTTTTCCTTCCACTTCAGAAACTATCCAATGCATACCACCCACTTCATTCACTTCACTGCTTCTCCATCCATTACCAAAAAGGAAAAGCAGCAAAAAATACAGCTTATTGGCAAGCAGTACGCTGCTAAGCAGTGCCCAAAGCAGTGCTTAGGTTGGCTGTTCATACCTCTGCTCCCCTGCTCACACGTGTTTCTGGGGCTGCTGCAAACACAGAGGGAGGCTTCTGCCCACCCTCACGCAGCCAGACGGAAGTAATGGATTCTAGAAGTTGCTAGCAGAAAATTCCCACCAGGTAATTTTTTTCAGTTGCCATCAACCTGTACAGACAGACTCCAAACGAGCGTGTGCAACCAATGCAATCACTGCAGGCAGCCCATTGCCCAGTGGATTTGGAGAGCTATGACTCTTCCCGAGTTAATGAAAAGCTCTATTCTTATAACATTCGGTGTTTCACACACCCACCATCAAACAACCACGAGCACGCATCAGAGTTTGCTAAGAGCCAGCAGCATAAAAAGAGGGATGCATAGCCGCACTCTAAATTATCCTGAAGCATGAATAATTTCACTTCTAAAGCTGATCCCGCACGAGTCAACGAATGGCGAGCAGAGCGGGACGCAGGCGGGCACGGCGCGGTGCCGGGCAGCAGCGCTCGGAGCAGCCGCCCCGCTCGGATGGCCGGGGCCGCGGCGCCCCCTGCCGGCAGCGCGGGGCAGTGCGTGCGGCGGCACGGCGATGGGTGCCACCTTTGGAACAAACGGGAACGGCGAAGGGACGACACGAAGCCGGGCTGCCCCGCAGCACGCCTTGCTGTTTGCATCCATGTGTTACAAAGGTTTTCTGTAGATAGATTAGGATTTGCAAAAGGAGGAAACCAAAACCTTAACAGAAGCAACCTTTCTCCAGTGCCTGCTCTCAAACACTGCAAAGGATCTGCCCTCCAGTGCCTTAAGTTATCATACAGTTAATTTTCTTTGAAACTATTTTTGTCTGCCTTTCTCTAAATAGGTGGTTTCTTAAGTGAGTGTTACTTAAAGGAAACCAATCTGTTTTTCAGGAAGGGCTGATGATGTCAGTGCTTCAGCTCTGCTTTCCCATAAGAATTCTTCTAGTAAAAGGAGTTCCACTCTGGGAAATAGTGAAAAGTAACATGAAAATATTTAAAGCATCTCAGCCTGAGTGTTTATCGAAGCTCCAGATTCAAGCCTGGATTTTAATCTGTTGCGATCGTAATGAAGGCAAAGTGAGAGGGCTCTTTTGATACTTAAAAGTTAAACAAGAAAAGCGGGCTATACTCAAATATTCCTGAAATTGGAGTCTGAAGGCAATATGCACAGAACAGCTCGTTTCTTACAGCTCTAAGTTGATGTACTGCAATTCAGAGTAGGCAACGCATTCAGAACGGGATGGCTGTGTATTATGAGTGCTTTCAGCAAAGCTGTCCCACCCAAACACATACTTCAATCCCCACTTAAATGACAAGACATATCAGACAAAGTTATATTACCGAGCGCTTCTAGTCGCTGCTGGAGTGCAGCAAAAGCTCCAACGTATGCTTAATTCCCTATGCTTAAAGTTAGTTCTGATTCTGGAAAATCCAGCAGTGAACAAGAGCAGAAAGGTCAGAATGGAGCCCCACGGACTCCATGGGACACACGCCTACCACTGAGGGCAGGGATCTGTTTTGACTGCTCTCTGATCAGTGCACGCTGTGTACCTGGGAGGTGGTAAGCGCCATCTCCCCCATCTCAAACAAGTTGAGGGGTCACATGAGGCCGTTCCACTGCCATTCCAGCCCCACAACCAGCTGACGTGACAGTCTTACAATAGAAAAAGCCCATAAAAGGATGTCAACCAAACTTGGATATTACTGACAACACACTCTGGCAACTCAAAGGAATGGCAAAAACAACCTTGCTGGATTAACAGATTAACAGGCAGAAGAACCCAAACAAAATCTGGGTTAGCTATAAAAGGTGCAAGGAAACATCTCTTTATCATCCCTCTATTGAACAGTTTAGAGAACAAAGCCAAACTATGATTCATTTGGAAATGAAATCATCCCACCCCCAGCGAAGGCTTACATTGTGTGGGTAAACAGTTTGTGGGGGACTCAGAACAAGATGTAAATAAATTGCTTTCCTACTATATACACAGCAAATAGTTCCATTTTGAAACTGAGGGGAAAAAAAAACCAACAAAAAAAAAAAAACAAGTGAGAAAAATGTTACAAAATCTGAAGTCTGAAAATATTTACAAGAACAAAGCTTAATCACAAGTTCACATGGAGGGGTTATAACTGCGAATCAAAAAAGAAAGATAACAAGCCAGGATTTTGCTCGCAACGTTCCCTTTGTTTGGCCCAAGGTTGCAGCAAAGCGACTGTAATGCTAGGGAAATAACAGCAGGATTAGCAGCAGCTGGCCCACAAACACACCTGGTCTATGAGGAGGCCCCAAGTGCTCTCCATGTTGTCTGTCCTCCAAGATCTGTTGTCCACACTGCTGCATAGATGTGTCTATGTATAAAAATGTGTTCCTCTGATTCAGAAATCTCACAAGGATTATCTCTAGCAGTAAAGATGCGGACTGTGACAGAACATAGTTGAGGTTTCACAAGCATTTCTTATCCTACACGTAATTAGGCAAGAGGAACTGTTCCCTGTGGCTTTTAATACCTTTACACAGGAAAAAATGTGGCTAGCTGTCCCAAACTGATACTTAAACTCTCATTTTAATGGAAGCTGTGACTTACTAGAAAGAAGGGGGTACGTTTGCAGCTGATTCTGAAGGCAAACAAATGGCTGCCAGTAGAGACCTCATCAAAGAGAAGGCAAATCAACAAAAAGGAGAAACTGAAGAAGTGGAGACAATGATGACTGCTGAGCCTTTATTTTAGAGGCTCCCTTTCACTACCATGAAAAACATATCCACCATAGAAGTAGGATTTATAGATACATTCTTTAGATTTCTTTCTCTTGGTATATTAAGCAGTCACCCTGCAAGATCAAAAAAAGAGAAAAACTTGAACTGTCTTTCCTAAGTATTTATACTTGACTCATTCCTATAAAACCTGCATATCTCAAATATTTCTGCACCTCATTTTATGAAACTCAGTTTTTAGTGGCACAATCTACATGGGCAAACAGAAGGAAATTAATCAATTCTTGCAATCTCCAGTAAATTCAGCATTCCTGTTTTTCAGGTTTCTAGCAATTACTCTGAAGCTGGAAGACCACGAAGGTCTTTAGGCCAACAGGTCCAACGATATTTAGGGACCAAATTCTTGGGGTCGGGCAGCCACACACCAAGTGCTGAAATGTGCTGGGGGACACGGGCATTAATGAGAGCGGGGGAAAGGCTTCCTGACAGCATAGCAGGGAGATAAAAAGTTTACCGTGGAGCGGTGAGCCAGAAGGACTGCTTGACAGGCCTGGAACAGGGCTGCAGCGGCCTCCCTGTTTAGATGTCAGCTCCTGCTCGATCTCTTCCAGCCCTGCGCTCTTCTGGAAGCGGCTCATGCGGTTCACCACCCGCGGTGACATGTGTGTCCTGACACAGGGCTGTCCCCCATAAGGATTGATGGGAAAAACGTGGGAAGTGCCCCGAAGCGTGCTGACCACCACCCAGCGACAGTCGTGGCTGAAGGAGATATCCTGTACCTGGAGAGCAGAGAAGTGAAATGCAAATGTAGTCATCGGCGCACACGAGGAAACAGCGACATGTTTTAAAAGACAAATCTTTACTGGGAATGTTACTAAAAACACCCACCAAGTGTTTTTTTCTCATCGATACCAAGTGAGCCTTGCTGCAGAACAATGCCCAGTTCCAAATCATAAGTACTTAGCAAAAGATTCTGATTTTTTTTTTCTTATAAGCAGGCCTGAACTCATCAAAACAAACCAGGATGCAAAGCACTACTTAAAGCCACGAGAGCTTGGCATAATTTTCAAATAGAATTTACTTCTGAAAAGAACTGGGAAATCATTTCAATTACATGCTTTGTTATTTGCTTTCTTGCTTTGAATTTTAGGAACTACCCAAAAAGGAGAAAAGGAAAGGATGAGAACAAGAGAAAGAATACATCTGAGCCCGATTTTGGCAAACACTGGCACCCAAAACTGTATTTAAAGTTAACAGAAAAACCATGTCCTATGTACCATGTAACTTAAGCAACCAAAAATCAATGCCCAGTATTTTCAAAAGCTGTCTCTAATGGTCTCCTGCTACCCTCAGTTTGTCCATCAGGGGAACTACCATCCATTCCATATCTTGGGACTAATGCTGTTTTTAGGTTTTAAAATTTAGTCAGGAAGAAATTTAGTAACTCTGGTAATTTCTCAATATAAATCACTCCATCTTACAGCTAACAATCTTCATTAATCAGCTACTGAAGTCCCAGGAAAGACCCCAGTTAGGATTCTTCTTACACATACTAGTTCTTATCCACCACTTGAAAAATGCAACCCTTAATTTCAGCTTAAAATGGTCAGCGTGGAAGCAAATATAGTGATACAGTTAAATATTTTCTATCATAGTTACTGCTTGTACAGATCTCAGATATGAAGTCCAGAAGGATATAATTCCCTTTTAAGTGTGCTTTACATAACACTTTGATGGAAAGCAAATTCTTGTTGCTGAAGGAATGCTTTAAAAGAGAGATTAAACTTTGTTTCCAGCCCCATACTGGCAGACAACTCAAGAAAACAAGTAGTCTAGGCTAAAATGATTTATCATAGAAAAGAAGTCTTAAAACAATCCTTCCAACAATGTTTTTAAAGGTAAAAGCTGACTAAAAAGATCCACATACACAAGTGGGATTTAACACGGCAAACAAACATACAGATGAAGGATTAGTTTTCATTATATTACTATATAGCATAAACTAAATAAAATTCTTTAAGATTTCACTGAAGGCAGTTTTACAATACACTAGGTACTCAAACTGGAGTAAACACTGATAAAATCTTGACAAATATTCCAGAAATGCACTCCAGCTATTCCAGACAAAAGCTGCAAGTATTCATCAAAGTGCGAGTTTCCAACCGAGCCCCGGAGCCTCCGAGATAAAAAAGGATTTCAGCCTTGTGACTTGTGACACCATATTTGGCTGACAGACTGCCACCAACAAAGTGCTTCATCGACATTACGTGGAAAAACTACAAAGCACACCTACACACCTGCTCCTTTCAACCACGGGGATGCACCCAAATGATCTGCTAATGATGCAGCTCCACAACCAGCCGAAATCTGGCAGCTTTAGCGCTCATGGTGATTGTGGTATTACTGACATGAAGTCACAGCACTCAGAGCCTGGTTTGTCTACAAAGTGCCTCACCTTCACAGATTGCTCCGAAAGGATTAGAGACCCCACGGGGATTAACCCCAAAGCTGTGGGGTCTGAGCAAAGCCCCGGCACCAGGACTGCCTGCACACCTGCAGTGTGAAGAGGCAACGTGGACTGGTCCAAACCAAAGGTAAGAACTGCATACAAATCACCATCCTCAGTTACAATAGGGAGATCCTTAACACAATAAAATCACTGTCTGTTGGAATAGATCTCCAATCCTATCAAAGGCCCTATCTTCAATTTGTAAGAACATGAAGAACAGCCACGTCTGCCTTCAGATGCTGACCTTCTGAACACACAACTGGCTGCCAAATATTTGGTATTCATTTTAGATGCAGCTTCCAATTATGAGATGATAAAGAAGAAAATGTATCTCACTGTACTGCGTACCAGAAATGTATGTTTCCATATTAATACTCCGCTGTCAGCATGCATCCTTAGGATTACGCCGTTTAAAAAAATAAATACATGTAAATACAAAGGCCCTGGCATTTGACAACTCCAGCCAAGAAACTGGGAAACAATCGTAGCAGGATGTTTTTTCTCAATGTAAACATCACACAGAAAAGTATTCCTGATCTCCAGGAAGAATGTGCCTGGAACACCGTCATCCAAAAGGTCCTCTTAAAATAACGACCACGAACACCACAGCTGGGCTGGGCTTCCATGGTCCTGACGACTCTCAGTAAACAGAAAGCACTGAGGCTAAGAATGGGGTTTTAAGACACACTGGGGGGGAAAAGAAGTGTAGACAGATGGGTGTGAAATGAACAAAGTTCTCTAGAAGCACGCCTACGAAGCCTGCTCAGCAGTAACAAGCTGCGTTCTGGAAGCTGCCTTTGTACACAAGCATCTCCTACCTGTCTCAAAATGGGCCTAATTTCACTTCCACAGGTACGTGCTGAGCAACAGTACCACACACAGTTCAAGGAGTTAATTCAGAAAATACTTCCAGCTTCATGCAAGGCCCAGGTTAAAGTGTGTTAGCACCAGAAGGGCACAGTCCTGTGATGGGAAGGAGCCCACTGCTCCTTTTCAGCAGACCTGGATGAAAGCAGCAGTCCAAGCCAGAGAACGCTCACTGCAGCATGCTCTTCAAAAATCAGCCGTGTGTGTCATGAAAAGAATATATAAATTATCGTATCAGACTTGCTGTTATCCACCACACTGTTACTGCACACTGTGCAGAGTTCTTGACTGCTCCTTGTATAAACAAGCTGCACAGTGGCCCATTAGTGGTTTTCAAGTTTATGCTAAGCGTTGCAATTTATTGCTGTCCTTTAGGTTAATGGACTATTATTTCATGTATTTATAATATATTTCTGGATTTGTTGTTAATTATGATGTAATGTTTAGATACCAAAGATCAATCAAGACCCCATAGTGTTTACAGATATATGTTAATAAACTACAAAGTACACTAGATCTCTCATGATGCAAAGTTTACTCTTTAGCTCAAGGTCAACCTCAGATTTAATACCCGTGCCTTTATAGAATTTAATCTGTCCTCTTCCGTCCATGCCAATAAAAGGCAACGCAGACCCGTGATTCTATTTAGCTCAGGAGTACTTAAGATACTTTAAATTGCAATACCACGTAGTTTTGTGAGATTATCAGTGCTTCCTCCTGTCTTTACGACTATTTCTTCACAGTCCGAACTGAGTAAGGCCGTAGGGCAATGCAATATGTGGAGTCCTGCAAGGATAGGTCATTTACCAACAGCTCCACTGAAGATCTGCTTCCAAGACTAACAGCTATTTCTGATATGATAAAAACCTGGAGGGAAATATCTGAAGCTGAGGCTTCAAAGCTGAGACACATTTACTTTTTCACACAACGGAAGTACACAGAAGTTTTTGCTATCTTTCCTTCTTTATTCCCACAGCTTGTCCAAATATAGACATAATGTTAATTGGAGAATATATATATATACTTAAAGTTTAAGCCATAACTGGAAGAAAGCAAACCAGAAGCAAGAGCAGCCCACAGAAAACCTATTTTAAAAGCAGTTGATTAAAGTGGGATAGCCAGAGGTATGGCTGATTACACAAGGAAGTGCATGGGACAGCAGTGACCTTGTTTACCACTACCCCTGGGAATGACTGACAGCCCATACCCAGCCTCTGGATTTCATGTCTTCTGAAAGTTAATATTGTACTAACTTGCTGCACCGCGCTTATGTTTATACCATCCCTTTTTTTCTGCTGAAGGAGAAGGAGCTATAGGGGCTGTCACAGCAGCTATGGGGCACAGACAAGTGAGCTGAATGCAGTCTGCAGCCCTCAGCTGTGATGCAGAGCTGCCAACCCGGGGCTCGTGTCCTTCCTGCGCACATCCACTGATGTGTGCACGAGGCAAGAGTTAGAAAACAAAGCTCACAGCTCTGCACCATGTATTTTCATAGCAATTACAAGAAACAGCAATTGAAAATCATTTCTATTTTCCTGGTGCTTTCTTTCCTAATCTCTCCTTTTCAAGCATGGTAAATTGCCCCAATAGCAATATGTATATCCTTGTGCACTTCACTGCATTAACTTGCATCTCAACATTGTAGTGAAATGACAATAAAGCACAAGCAGCATTACTGCATGCACATCGTGCAGTGTCACACAGGAAGCATACCATTATTTGAAGGACATGACTTAAGTATTGAATTATATTGAGCAGAGAGATAGCAGAAATTAAAGAAACCACCGGTGCTATACAACAAGAGAGCAGCAGTGTGGAGGGGGGGGAGAGCCAAAATTAATCAAAGAACTGGTCTGCATTTGACTTTTTTTGGTCAAGAAAATTCAGGGAACAACATGACAACAAACACAAATGAAAAAATAATACAGTCATGGGCCACACGATCTGATTTATCAGACCCATACAGACATAACCCTGTCTCCTTCAGCACTCAAAACTGATTTCAACCCTACAAAGCCCTGCAGAACTTGGGCACACCATGGCACTCACACCAGGTCCCTCAGGCAGAGGAGCTGCTCTGCATTAAGCACTGACACTGAGCTCGGAGCTCCGTGCCCTCAGACTGCTCAGCTTTTTTCTCTGCTTCCATCAAAGACTGATCACCTTCTCTAAATCAATATTATTTCATGACTCCCCCAGGTTTTCTAATAATTAGAAAATCTCTCTTCCAGAGACTATTTCAACAACTGCAAATACATAACCATGTCACAAGACAGGAAGAGGTTTCTATTAACCACCCACGAGGTTGATATCCAGTGTTTGCTAACTAACCAATGCTACCCGGACACGGTATGTGACACAGGTTTGAAGCACCCCCATGAAACCACAGCATGAACACATGCTGCATTCTGCAGAGAAGAGTAAAGCAGCCCATGTTCTGGGGCAGCCCATGCTGGAATGTTTTTATCATTCCTTCTGTTTACCTCTGCTGCCTGCAGTCAGCTCTAGCAGCAGTTGGAGAGTCAGAATAACAAAAGTCTGACAGCGTAAAAGATTACAGAGGGCCCTGGCCAGCGGCCCACTGATGCTATCTTTACGTTTATTTGTTCTAGGTGGAGATAATACTGTTTTCGGGGATTTTTTTTTCTGTTTACAATTTAAGATCAAAAGGAAAGGATCATCAGGTGACAGCCTAACTTTCATCTGCAAGTAAATGAACTTCCTTGGCTCAGAGCAAGCTATACCTTCATTAAAAGTTTTCTAATGCACTCTTGGATAAAAAAACAAGTGCAGTAGGTGTTGACTCACAATGCAAGAACTGCAAGGCAAGGGAAAGTACCCTTAACCAAGAGGTGTGCTGCACACACATTCTTCCCTTTGCAGCTGAACTGTGCGGCGTGGATTCTCTAAAGGCTTCAGTTCTCCCTCGGGTCTGGCTACATGCAACCAGCACTTGCAATGGGCCTTCATGATGTGACACAGTGCATCAAACACACCAGGTTTTGATCTCCTTAGAAAAAAAAATTCTAAAGCATAAGTAGGTCTTAAAGACTAAAAGATCTTAATCCAGCCTAAGTGACAGAGTGGCTTCTGACTGTGTTTGCAGGAAAGTAACTTGGAAAGTTGTGACCTTAGGACTCCCATCACTCAAACCAACAAAGTATCAGAGCACTTCACATTCTTTCCAGGCTGTTGTCCTCAGAATTCCCTCAGGAGACAGAGGTCCATTTTCCATCTTAACCCATCTTGATCTCGGTCACACAAAAAAGCCAGGGGCTTTACCAGGAACTGAGTACAACCAATACATCTAACTCAGCAGAAAGACATGTTGGTGACTTAGAGACACTGCTCGAGCTCAGCGAATCCATCAGAAAACACCGTTATTAAATCATAACACTCGCTTCTTTTTCTTCAATAAGCATTAAGTGTGCAGTGTAATCCACTTGAGGTGCTCCTGTGCACAAAGGACAGAGCGGATTTCCTGGCAGACAGACGGACACACCGAGCCCTGCCTGCCCAGCAACCCCCAGGGTGGAGGGAAAGGGGCAACCCTGCAGGAGGGGAGGCTGTGGGGCTGATGCGTGGAGTCAAGCACTGCTGTAACTCCAGGTGTACCCCTCAACATTTGGAACATCAATGCATACCGTTCCCAAACTTTTGGTCTCAGAGTGATGCAAAGCTGCTTGGACCGTTATGCTGAGCCAGTGCTTTGTCCATGAGCTGAATGGCTTTGTAGTATTGGTGGCAAGCACATGCTAAAAACATGCAAACTAATCAAAAAGCAAGAAAAAAAGTCATGCATCGGGAAGAGGGGCATTTGGGGAAATACATGGTGAAGCACTATTGCCCGGAATCTCACATACGAAAGCAGATTATTTCAGTATGGATATTCAACTACCACGTATAACAAGGACATATGATGACGTTTAAGCAATTTATAACGGGAACTAACGAAACAAATTCTGACACTGATAATCACTCATGTCTATCAACAAAAATTAGAACTTTTTATAGCTCCAGTACAGAAGGTGACCTTTAAGACCATTGGCCTTGATTCACAATTAGCTTCAAACCAGGGGGAAAAAAGTCTGGTTGCAAATGTATAAATGCTGTTCTGCCCAAGAAAGGAGGTACAGAGGCTTCCGTGTGTCTCTCAGAATATCTGCAGTGAGAATTTTAAATTGAGCAGCCTCCAAAATTCTTGTCTAATGAAATTTATGGAACAAAAGAACAGCACCACACACTGCCCTTCTTACTACAAAACTGAAAGCACTGTTGTTCCAAAAGCAGAAATATGCATCATATTATGTAAATGTTTTAAATATGTGTATTGAGAACCCTATGTACCAATGTGATATTGTTGCTGGATAGTTCAATTATCAGGGGATTGGTAAAATCCATCAATATGCGTGGGACTGCTTAGGATTTTCTCTGTTTTATACCATTCCAAAAGCTATACTGTTCGTGTCCCAAATAAAAATTATGTGGCAAATGTGGAAAAAAATTTACTATGTTGATCCTGAGAATGTTAACACAATACCTTCACACAGACAGTAACGCTATATCCCAGAGACTTGTATCAATAAAGGTTTAGTCTCAAAACACATAATGTTTGCTTTCCAGTGTACGCCTTTAAAAATAAATTCATCAGCTATAAAATACAGAAGAACGTCTTTGTTCCTTCTGACTGCACTGATACTTTGAATATTGATTACAGGACATTTCCAATTTTTTCTATGGAAGCAAAACAAGAACGACACACTGAAGACATTATATCACACTCTGGTAGATAACAAAGCATTTATATACACAGATCTGCAATATTTGCCCTTTTTTATTTATAAAAACCACTTACGAGATAATTACTATATGTATGATCCCACATAAAGAACCATTTCGTTTAATTTCATCTCACTTTTCACATTGGCTATTCCTCCCTATGCAGGAAGGAAACCACTGCCTGTTACAGTGCTTACATTTTGCCAGCACAGTAGCAGAAGCCCTTTTAAACTACCAGGAATTTAAATTCACACAGACTGAAATATTATCAGCCTCTACCGCATTAAATAAAGCTATCATCTTTGCTTGCTAAAGGTAAGGCAAACTTAAGGGCAACTGTACAACCCATAGGAAAAATGAAGGTATGAAGCAACTGTAATCAGGGTACCACAGCCACCCAGGCTTCCAGTATCAGGGTCACAATCAAAGTGCCCAAGGCTTCTCCCTGTCACACTAGCTTACATCTGCCAGACTGTCACAAGTCTGTGCTTTCAGTGTGTAATTGCATCAGCAAGTGCAATACTCATTTCTTACCCTCTGGTGACATTTTTATTTATGTATTTAAAGCAGGTTCTTCAACAGTTACTCAGTGCTACAAAGGTGAAGCTCTCCTGATGCCTAAAAGCAGTGCAGTGAAGGATCCAGCCATAATACATCACACTGCTGCTGTCACAGCAATGCTAGCAAATAGCAATTGAGTGGCATCTTTAACTTTACTGAAACAACTTATTGAACATTTTTTAAATGTGCATTCGGGTTTTTTCACCTTATTATAAGCAAGCCCAGTTTAACCTCCCATCTTTAGGAATGCGATTCTAATTGGAAAGTTAAAATTGTATCCCTCCAATCTCCAGCAAGTTCCCCCATTCTGCTGAAGTGTAGATAAAAGTTAATTACAGTCTTTGGATTAACTTTTGCTTTCAACTCTCCAGTCGCCTTTCTTTGGCTTTTACCACCAAAGTCAAGCAAACCCTGACAGTTGCTTCACAGGCACTAGACAAATGTTACATGAGAAAAGGTTAAGTGCAAACACAGCTAATAATCTGGGCTCTTTGGAGGTAGAGTCATATCTGAATAAATCTGACAGCACCTCATTGTAAAGGGCAAGAATTTATTATTGTCCAGGTTAAACGCTGTGCTCTTATCCTTTTTGTGGCTATAACACAAGAAAGGCTCTTTCTGTGCTGAAACAAACATTAAAGTGCCAACATACACAAAATGTATAAGGTGTCTGGGGATTATTCTTCAGCAAATAGTTCCACTTACTTTGGCTTCAGTCTCTCCCCTGTGAAGTGTATACAAATGATGGACGGCACTTTGTGATGATGACCAAGGATGTGTCAGTATTTGAAAAACATGGAAATCATGGCCTAACGTGTCAGTAGTGACCAGCAACATCCCTGGGTAAAAAAGAAAAAAGAAAAAAAAAAAAAGAAAAGCACAAGAGATTAAACACTTGAAAAGAGGCTTAAGAACGTCTATCTAAAAAGCTGAAGTGCTTTACATTGTGGTTTCTGGAAACAAAACAGTTGCAGGAAAATTACTGAATTTAAAGAGATTCATTTCATAAAAATGAAACAGAACTTCAACCTACATCATACAACACCAGCACTGCTGAAGAAGTACAGCACAAAGCTATGAAAGGCAACCGAGGAACCTGTGAGAATTTCAAGTCACACTGGGAGTCTGAGTGACCAACGTGTAGCACTGAAGTGATGAGCACTGCAGGGAATCACCAAAAGTGCTCTTCACATTGAAAGCGTCTGTATACAAAAGATTGGTGTTTCCACAGTAATTAGTTTTGGACACAGAATTGCTATGAAAACACAGCTAGAACAACCTATACCAAAACAATCCTGAAGAAGCATCTTTTTACAAACGCATGTGAAAGGAACTGTCTGATTTATGGCTGGAAAGGCAGCAAATCAGAGTTGAGAGCTTTCAAGTGAAATATTAAATTAGGTACTAACTTCATTGAAAACGGGTCACTGATGGATGTACTGAAATGATTAAATTAGAAGAGCAGCAGAATCACAGTAACTTCTATATGCTGCTTACTTCTTCTTCTCTGCATGGCAGTCCATAACGCATTTCATAATTTACAAACACATATTGAAAGCCAACATGCCATTATGTTTTTATACCAAACAAAGAAATGTTTTTGCATAAGGAAGTATGGCATTATGGCGTAATTTGAGAATACAGTAAGCAAACTTCATACCTGTTTTTCTGCATATAAATGTCCATATTAACTCGCTTATTAATAAAATTATGGAAATTATCACCCCAAATAAACATCTAACTTTATCAATATCAGATGCAAAACACTTTAAGCATGTTAATAGCTACATTAAAGCACCTCCTAAATAATTTTCAGAGTATCATATTCACTACAGGAAACCAGGATTTTTCTGCACAGTTCATGTTGCATTGGTTCTCCACTTAAACACAGCCAAATCCTTTTATACTCCAGGAAGAGAATTTAGATCTCCACATTTTACCTGACTCCTCTTCAAAGGACAAACAGTTATCTTACTTCTGTCATAAAGGAGTGTTCATGTTCTCAATTTATTTACCCACGACTGCATGGTTCATATTTTTTTTTTTCTCTATTTTACTCACTGCTGCCTAACAAATATATCCAGTACAAATTCCAAACCCCCCACATGTTATCACTGAAGCCTGGTACATGCCACTTCCAAAATTTCAGAATTAGACTGGGAAAAAAAGCAAATTCACATACAGAGCAGCAGGGAATCATCTCAGTTAAGATTAATTAATCTTTCAGCAGAACCGAGGGCACCCTACCACTGGGTCACTCTCTGAGCACTTTTCCTCCATGATAGCTCCAAAATCTCTCTGCCTTTAAGCTCAGATTGGAGACAAAATGTTGATGTTCCGGACCCATCAGCATCCCCCAGGGTGCTCCAGGGACACAGACACTGACACAGCACCAGCAAGGACCCTGTGGGTGACCGCAGTGCCTCACAGCTCTTAGAGATAGAAGAAACTTGTGAATATCAATACTTTGAAGAACGACTCACGCCAGCAGAAAGGTACAGAACTGCAGAGAAATCTAAACTGCACGTAGAAACAGATCTGCCTACGAAGCTCCTTTTAGCTTGACCACTGTGCTGGTGGGGCTCATGCAGAGCGCGGCCACCCACATTGCTCACAGCCATTTATTTCCTCAAAATCACACATACGCAGAATCTTAAATATCTTAAACCCGACCTCAGCAAGATTCTCTCCAGGAGACATACTTTACTACTCCAGGCTGCTGCCCCGGTGCCGAATGTTAGAAATGAAAGAGAGTTTGTTACGGAGCTCAGAAATCCATGAGTGCATTTGGGTATTGTGTTTGGGCGGTAAGGCATGTGAGTCGAGGTTGGTCTGGATGTTAATGTTGGCTTAACTGGCAATTTCCTTGATTTGTAGTGACTGTGTTGATAGGAAATACAGCTAAAGTTGCTTAAGTGCAAGTGAGCCAAGTCTTTAGTGTGGGATTATGCACACAATTTGCATTAATTCTGTTCTGAAACATCACAAGATACACTTCCCTCCTAGTGAAGTGTGCGGTCCTTGATAATATATAGCGATACCAGTGGAGAAAGTCGGAAGCAAATAGAAGGGTTTGTGCACTAGAATTAGGCTGACACTATTACTGGAGCGAGGATATTCCAAAAGACCTAATTTAAAGTATTTATTTTCTGCATCCCTCTGTCTGCCTCTCCTCACACATTAGACCACTTTTCAGGGAAGCTGAGTGTGCTTTCTGTCCTCTTGGCCTCTGGCCTGGAGAAAGAGAAGCTGGAGGAGATGTGCCCACAGGGCTTCTCTCAGCAGCCTGCAGACAGCCTCAGCAAAACTGGAGGCTTATTTGTCCAGAAGTCTTTTGTAAACGCACGTGCAGAATGCACCCAGAGATCTGAGCGCAGCGTTCACGTGCATCCCATCACATGGCACATTGCCATCACACAAACACAAAAAAATGGTGGAATGAGCCAACAATCTGCCTGGGAGCTGGAGACAGAAAGCGGTGTAATAATTAGGAAGCAGTGAGAACACAGGGATCACCACACTGCACTGCCTGCCACACCACTCTGCTCTGTAGCACTGTTTCCAATCCTGGCTGGAGATGCAGGTGTCTGCAGATGGAATGATAAATCCTGCAGCCCACAGGCTGATATAATCTCACCTTGCTTCTTGCAAAGGTATTTTTCCAATTCTGTAATTTCTATCACACAGTGCTAGGGTGCTGTTTGGGAGCACACAGGCAAACAAGTACAGCACCCAGGAGCACCTGTTCATCCTTCAATGACAAATGCAGTGTCTGAACAAATTAAGTAATTAAGTGGCAAAACATGCTCACCTACCTGAAATTCTGATCACTGCCCTATGAGGTAAATACTGCCTGGCTCCACAGTAACGTGCTGTCCTTGCCTTGCAGTATTTTGGACTTCATATGCTTTTTTTTTTTTTTTTTTTTTTTGTTAGCTTGAAGGAGTACTGAGGTGAGAGAGGCTGTATTTGTGGGTGTAAACAAATGGCCTTAAAAATAAAAAAATGAGCAGCGTCTGACTTGGCAATTTTGCATGTCTAACCTAAAGTCCTTCTTTCTGCCACTGTTTGGATTAAATGCAATTTATTAGATGAAAGCCAAAAGAAAGCAGGCCCTTCACTTCTATTAACAATTATTTCTTCAGAAAGCTAAAGGAGATGACTTCCTACAAACATTTGCATTTGAAAGACAAATATACACTTGCAGAGCTGATTCAACACGGAGATCCCAAGCACAGCACCACAGGTGCAAAAGAAAACCCATTTGTAAAACTGTACTTTCAAACATCTTACTCACTACTGTTACTCAAACATTAAATCTCTGACGTTTCAGGAGATGGGAGCTATGTTTTGGCGTGGTGTTCTCCACCTCTCATTGCTTCATACAGAGAATCACAGCTTTCCATTCCTACAGCACAGCAATGGCGTTCCTCTGCCCACCCCACTGACACCTGACCTCCGGACTCAGCACCGACCTCACTTTCTCTTTCATGTGCAGGAAACTTCAGCTCCACTTTCTCAAAGACTGTGACAGTTTTCTCAAGAGGTTGTTTAGACGGAAATAGGGGTTAAAGTTGTCATAAGCTCATTCCAAAATGTTTTCTTGTACAAAGTACTTCATGTATGAATAACCATAGATGAGAAGTGAGTAATTCTCAAGGATTTCCTGCTTATTTTTCAAACTGGCATTAATCCCTGGTTAAAAGATACCATCTGAAATCAATTGAACATCTTACATGTACAGAACCCACGGAAATCTACGCACCAAGCTGACAGCAATTAGTATGCATCTCCCAGCAAAGCTGACTTTATTTTAATCCGTAATGTGAGGTGTACAGTTAGTTTAAGTTAATGACTGCTTTACTATGTGGTTTTTCAAATCCACAGAGATGATTAAAACCCAGTCTAAAGGGACCTGATGTCCTAGATGCAAAAACAATAACAAAATTCCTTCATTATACCTGACAGACACACACCTGCCTGCTTTCCATGCATTGTGTTTGGGAAACGATGCGCTTCTTTCAGGACAGAAACATTAAAAAGTGCAGTGAATATATGCATAAAAGGAAAAACCAGTACAGATGTAGACTGTGGGTTAAGAGCTATTTATGCAGTATCAGAAGACTAAACCAGACTCTGGCCTGGCCATAAACTAAGCCCACGCCCTAAATGAGGTGCCAAGCCACAAAAAGCATTTGCGTCAACTGGGAATACAAGGAAAAGAAGGACTTCTAATTATAGGGCCTGGAAGCGGAAGCCCAGAGTGATTAGGAGTTGAGGCGCTGCTGTATGTTTATCTGGGAGCTTCCTCTCGCTAGCTCTCAGCCCGGGTTTGATAGATGAGGGTTGGCCGAAAGGGTGGGATTGGAGCTGCTGATGGTACACAGAGTCCTCCACAATCCGAAGGAAACGGAATAGTAAGGCTTCTGTGGCCTTGTAGGAACATAACTCTTTTCAGCTAGGCGTCAGCTGGTTAGCCCAAAAGGCAAAATTAGAGAGCAGCAAATCCAGTTGGGTACTTGCTATAAAATCTGAGAAACCTTAGCAGCCTGAGCATCTCCACCACATCCTATTTATAACACCTATGGAACTGCATTGTTGTTTATTACATGCATACAAATGAGATGTGCACAATTTCACCTTGGGTTTACATTTCCTGAGTAAATTCACGTTAAGTAACGTCATCTTTCAGAACAGCAGTTTTTTTCCTCCTTCCAAAACAATGTCATTTTGTAATTGCATGCCAAACAGCGCAATGCATTCGAGCTGTGCTGGATTTGTTCTAAAAACACTAAGAGCACACGTTTTAGGAAAGCAGCCATACAATAGCACAAAGAACACAGGTATTGACAGATACACCTAAGTATGCAATTCTGACATTTTCCTGCACAGCCACTGCATAAATATCCTATTTTACAAATAGTATTAAAAATATAAGAGCAACTTCTCAGATAGATATGTATATTTGTAACATGAGGACAGACGCCTTGAAACGTTGAGATATCATGCTCTGTAATTTCCAAAGGCCAGCATCAGAGCACTCAGAGGAACCACACTTGTTATGCTGCTCCTGACAACCCACACACTCACTCTGCTTCCTTCCCTTCTCACTGCTGGGTGCACTGCTATTCCTTTCCAAGAGCCTCAAACCAACCATGGAAGATGTGACCAGGCTTATTCGGTCTGTGTTTTTATGAAACTTGCAACCTACCCATGAACAGCAGCTTTATTTCTACTCACTTAACTCCTCGCTGAGGCTGATACTAATCAAAATATACCCAACTGTTAGTGCTCCTGAGCCTTTGTATGCTTCTGAGTATAACATAAATGCCATCACTACAACACTTGGTCTCTGAAAGCTGAATTAAATAAGGAAACCCTGACTTTATTGTAATTCACTAAGAAAAATCAAGTGCATAAAGATATCAAAAAAAATTGAAGATAAATATTAAGAATCAGCAAGTCAAAAGAAACAGAAAACGAGTTCTCTTGTATCTGAATGATTACCAGTGAGTGTACTCTGGCGACTGCTCTGCACTTTAGCACTATCAAGACAGTTATATATCTAATCCAAATATCTGGAGGTTGGGGTGGATGTATGGAATCCACCAGGCCTTTGCTATGTCTACCAGATGGCTCAGCACTGTGCTTTATGAGCTAAATCCTACTCAGCAGTTTCAAATGCTAACTGACTACAGCTGATGGCCCAATAAATAGTAAACCTTGAGCAGGATGGGTTTCTCCCTCCCTAAGCTAAAGAACGCACGCTGGGGGCAACAGAGTAAATGAGGGCAAAAGATCAAAGGGAACAGACTCCTTTTCTGAACTCCTCCACAAGGGACACAAACCCACAGCCACCACCATTACAGTGGTGTTTGAGGCTTTGCTCCAGTCGCACAGACTGCAGTAAACATTTAACTGCTGAAATATATTATTGTGTTTTTCTCTTTTAATTGGAATTACAATAAAGTGAATGTTACAGAGGGCGGATAAAATCCTGACCTCCTTGAAGTCTGCAGAGCTTTTGCCACTACATTCAAGATGGGAAATAATTCAACCCTTTTTATATATTTGTGCGTCTTTAATGCTAAGGGGCATTAACAACTCATTAGCAACGCCTGCTGTGCTAAATGAGTGTTCTGATAATCATTTTAACGTATTTGTGAATTAATTACAAACCCATGAAGTACCAAAACAGAGTATATTCACCACCAGTGATACTGGAGCAGATCAACCTCTGCAAGTGCCCACACGTCTCTTCAATATATTCAGCATTATATTAAATTTCACCTGTTTTAATTGTAACTGACAAACTTTAATAAAATGCAAGACTTCTATAAAAAGGTGAGGAAAAAAATCTATACCAAGTTAGCTGACCATTTAAAGGTGACAACAGAGCAACCTTCAGTAAAGAAGGTTGAGATTGTATGCAGTAGGACGAAACTAGCTATGGAAAAATAGATTATAAACAATGGTAGATTAGGACAATATTTTTAAGCTTAAAGAAACAAAAGCCCCAAAACTCCTCTGATCTGGAAGGTGGGCAATCTGAGACTACAAAAAGCACAGAAACAGAAAAAGGGCAGAAACAGCATATAGGAAAGGACAGGACACCAAGATTCCCCTCTTTGGGGATGTATAACAAAGGGAGAAGTGCTGGCAGTAATCAGAAAAGCCTATCATGGTACACAGGTGGATATCAAGTATTGTAAGTTCTATCTGCAGTAAGGAATCAATTCAAACATACCATTCCAGCAGTAAAATATTTGCACGACGATGTGAATTTGATGACTGAGAAATGTTTTGTATGTTCTTTCCCCTCCCAAATATCAGAACTCTAAAAGAGGAAATGGGCTCCATTCAAACTTGCTAGGAAATACTACTGCTGCACCACTTCTTTCTGGCCTGGGGGTAAATTCAGAGATAATAGGTTTGGTGCTTGGATTAATAAATGCAGCTTTCAAAAAGGTTAAGTAGTGATGAATTTGAAATACTGATAATCATATCTTTCTAAAATTTAAAAAATGGAGAATTAACACCCTGTACAACACTAGCCCTCTTTTTCAGTACATCTCTTTCATCCACATAACAGGAAGCCCTCATTACAGACTTTCATATACACTTCTCCTCAGGTGTAAGATCCTCTTCCCTGTACTTCCAGGGCAAAAACTGCAGGAAACAAGGAGGGATTTTATTTCAGACTCTTAAAAACAATACTTGCCTAAATCACAGCTATTTGAAAGGAGAGTGATTATTTAATAGAGAACTGTGGGTTTAAAGGAATGTGTCTGTAGAATGAAAATGGGTTTCCTGCAGGGTGGCTTTTAAGGAAAATGGGAAAAAAACAAGGGAGGGATGTAGATAACTGGAATTTTAAAACTACATAAAAATAAACATGGAAATAGTTTCAGAAAGAGGCCATTCTCACCGACATCAACCTGACTACTCACTATAAGACAATTTGTTTAAACCACACCTTGTGCTAAACTGCTAGGTCTTCCTTTCTACATTTTTGCTGCAAAGAAATACCCCCTGTCAAAGCTTTCAAGCTACGTATTGATATGAATTTGAAATGAATATGAATTGAATTGATATCCACATAGCTTTCAAAATCAGGGGGTTTCACCTTCTGCCCAGGCACGTGCAATACTGTGACACAGTCTTTGTATCTGCAATTCACTGAATACGATGCCATTCTGTTATTTTTAATACACGTCTTGAAAGGCAACAATTCAAGTCAAAAATTGGAAGTCAAAATAGAGAAAAAGCAAGGAATTATTCTGTAACTAAATAGCTACTTGTTAGCTTATTTTACTCCAGATGACACATCCAGGAGGGTGATGTTCCAAAGTAAGATTCATCTTGCAAACTTGTTAAGGAAGCTGCATTCGTTAGAAAAGTCCCAGCACTATGAGGACCTGGTTGCAGGAAATCAGTGCTTCAGTACATCAGTGTGCCATTATAAAAGACACCTCCAACTTTTAAGTAACCTACATGCTTGATAAAAGTCCAATTGCACAGTTTAGGAGGTAGAAAAAACCAAATCTGTTAAACTGCATGGCACTATCAATGCTTTCCAACAATCAAATCAGGCATTTTTCTGCCCACTTGCTCTGATCAATTGGAAAGCCTTTTGCAGGGACATTCCAATTTAAACCTCTTTAACTATTAACTCAAGGCCACCATCACATTTCAATATAGAACATTTAAATAATCAGAGGAATTTCAGGTCTATTAAAGGTGCAGTCAGGCATCCCAAGGAGTATACAGCTTCATCTGTTTCACTGCTGGTCCAACATTAATTTCCTCATTATTAATGGACAGAAAAATGCTTTTGTAGCCAAGGAAGCGTAATTATTTAAAATTTAGATGTGTTGCACTTCACAGCTCTCAGTCACTAATCTGGTAGGAGTAACACTTTGGGAAAGCAGATAATTTACTCACCACATTTTAAAGAAAACCTGATATTTATCAAGAATTGCACTTCTAGTCTTTAATTACCTATTATAAACTTTATCTCTGACATTTAAATAACCATAACTAACAAATCTAAGTACAAAAAGTGTCTGAATATCACTTCCTGGCTTCAGCAATGGAGTCAGAATCCCGTGTAACATCCTTCGCCGATACAGACTTGCTGCATGACCTTGAGTGGATGACAGCTTCTCAACCTTTTGGCTTACCGCATAGTAGCTTGCAATCCTTAACATTATGAGCCTGAAGTTCTTCCAATTCATTTTGAGTGTACCTTTCTTTTTAAGCACTCCTACTGTAACAAACTGGATTGAAATTGCAGCAATAGCTTTGATTTCTGCTCTTTGTTTCCTACACTGTTTGCAAACTTTTTTTCTAGCCCCTTCTCCTTGCATCTTGGAATTGTGCCACTATTCATTCAATTAACTGCCCACAACTTGAAAAGTCTCCCACTTCTTTTTCACTGAGAACATTTCTTCCTCTCCTAACCTGTTTCTTTGGAATCTTTCTTACATTAATAAACTTGCCCTACACTCAGCAGCAATCAAGTCTTACTTCCAAAATCTTTCCTGCTGTACTTACAAATTTTCATGGTCAAAACATTCACCCTGTTCCAAACTTGCAAGGTAGCTGTATGAATTTACACTACTGTACACAATATGTATTAATTGTATATAATACTATTGATATATGTTACTTAATATATATAGCAGAATGTACCTGGCTCATCCTACAAATCTAAAAGCTGTGCTATTGCCAAACTGAAGGTGCATTTGAGTATTGCTACAGGAATGTTATAATTATAGTATTTCCACTTTCTTTTCAAGAGCTTGTACCAAAAAATATTGCTTTTCACTACACCCCCAGATGGTAAGAAGAACATGACAGAACCCTGCAGCTGACAAACTTCTGTGGACACACATAGGATGTGCACAGAAAAGCCTGTACTCAAACAGGCTGTCCCAGAAGACCACCACCAGCCTTCTGTAACAAAACATCCTTCCCAGAGGCTGTAAGTCTAGCTACTTGCCTCAACAAAATTGGCAACTGAAGCACAAGCTCTCAAAAAATAAAATAAAAAATCCAGCACAGGATAATTCTCATCTTTCCCAGCTACCCACAGCCACCTACTGGATTTTATGCAGATACAGTTCTTGGCAGTGAAGCCTTCCCTCCTCAGCGTAACTGAGAAACAAGACAATGCTTGCAGTAACAGACACAAATGATTTACATTTCAAGTAGGTGCAAGAGCTTCTGCTCTGAACTTGACTCCCAAAGCAATCCTCACGGTGTCTGACTGATGGGGGACAGCAAAAGCAAACAGCAGAAACCGGGCAAAATCCTGAAGTGCTGCAATCCATCACTGGCCTGCCCCATTCCAGTGCATTACTGTGCAGCTATGGCTTTCCACAGGAATCCATGCCCAGGGCTGTGCCAGCTAGCCAGCCAACGGAGGCCCCGATGCCAAGCAGGTGGGAGCAGGGCCTGCCGCTCAGGCACAGCGCTGCTGATGAACATGGGTGGAAAAGGGAATTCAGACCTCCGTCCCATTCCCCATTCTGTCTCTCCCAGGAGCTCAGCCTGCTTACAGAACCATTCACTAGATCGGTGTGCTTAACCTCGTGCTTCCACAGAGTGCAGAGTAAGAAGACGGACAGAAGATGTTCCTCAGAATCAAACCTGACACATCGATATGCTCCAAATTAGAGAACATATTTAAAATGTAGGACTGACTTCTCTCTGCTTTTATCTATAAATTGCTAAAATGATTTTTTCACATTCCCCTCACTCACACTTATGCACCCTTAAGACCTCATGTCTGAGAAGCACTGCAGCAATCAGCACAGAGCTCCCAAAGTGCTCTTCTGTGCGGAGGTTACAAACAACTGATAAGTATGGCAGTCCTGCGAAGGACTGATTCACATTATCTTCAGCTAAGGAGAGCCTGGTTCTGCTTCTTGGGATAAGCCAGAAATTGTTCTCCACTTATGTAAGACTATCCCAATTCAATGGCACAGAAGAATACAGAAAATCAAAGGCAGTATGGCCACGTGATTAGTTGCCACAGTGGATAGCTGGCATCTCTAACGCTTGTAAGGAATGGTGCCAGCTTTAGGAACAAAAATTAATTGTCTCAAATTTCTATAAGAGCCGAGAGGCAAGTATCTCAGCAACCTGGCAGAAACACAGCACACTGCCTGGAAAAATGCTACCAGAGTTCAGCTGGAGGCGGGGGATTTTACTTCAGACATGGAGGTTATTCACCCCGACACCCACTTACAGCACAAATGCAGCAGCCAGAAAGCGAGGAGATTTCTCAGCTTGGTAAAGCATATTCTCTTTTTGTCCTACCGCTGCTGACTCCACCACAATCCTGACTGAGAACTTACTCTGCCAGAACGTACAAATTAACTGCAACAGCCTACAAATGGCATTTCTACCTAATTTTCACATGAAACTCTCCTTCTGCAGCCCACGCCATGGTGTAAAACACAAGTGGGCTGCAATTTCCCTTCAGGCTTACAAAGTCACTATGGGGAAAAATAAAAACGAAAGAATAAAAGCCTATTAGCAACCGCTAGCGCTGCCTGGGAAGGAGACAGCAGAGCACACGCTGCCTGCGCTCCTGCAGCACCCTCCACTCGCAGGGCTGCCGCTGTGCTCCCACACAGTATGCATCAGGGAAAGCAGATGATATAAAACATACCTTCCTCTGCAAGCAGAAGAGGATCTGGCCCTTCTTCCCCTCTACAGGGAGGAGAGAACGAAACTTATTGACCCGTGCACTAGATAAATGAACAGACTATCCATTAACCAGTGAATTGCACAGAATGAAATTATGTTAGAGACAATAAAATGAATATGATTTTAAAGTGTTCATTAAAACTGTCACCAACAATCTGAAATTTAACCTATAAACCACAGCTATCATTCATATAACATAGAAAAAGCTTGCCAAAAACCATCATTAACCTGTACAATGATCAATAATTTTGACATACAGTAAATTTTGTTTCAAACTGAAATACCTATAACTGATTATAAAATATTTTCCTAGATATGACAAGAAAGCAGCTAAGCCTGGCACACGTTCATTAGCTGAAAACCTCAGCCCTGGAGAATGCGCTTCATTCAGGTATCAGTGAGAAAACCTCTGCAACTGGAAAGCACGTTCTTGGGCAGTCAAAAACCAGACTGAAGTTGTATCTTACAGAATCCTAATTTTAGGACCCCAAACCGTACCAATAAACAGAAGCTACCTATCTGCTATAATGCTGAATGTAAATACTGAAAGTTCCTTCTTCAAATAATCTTAAAAACTGTCCCACGTTTGTGGATGGAAGATAGCACAGTGGGAAACATTTACGAAAGTAAAAGTGAAAATAAATAACAAAGGTACAGAGATAAAAAGCAGAGGGCTTGGGTGTTTCCAGGCCTCCTGATAACAGCTGGTATGGCGTTACAAATAGAAGAGTTGCAGGGTTAGACTCAAAGGCTGAACCCACTGCTTCCCAGCACGCTTAGCAGCCCAGCATCATTTCAGGGCTTCACATCAGGATGAAGGTGAAAAGAACTGCTGTAACTTCAAACGCTACAACTTTTGTATTAAAACCCTTTATCTACACAACTCCCCAAATTCCAGTAATTGACTATTCATCATCTTCAAAACACTAGTAAGACTATACACTGAACTCCAAAACATTCCATATTTAAGTAAGAAGTTAAAATAGAAACGGAGGCTTTCAGCATCACCATATATAATGTTTTATAAAGCTTGGTGTGTCCATAAAATGCTGTTTTCCAACAGGGTGGAGAGGAAGCTTATTCTAAAATGTGCTTAATAGAAATGGTAATATAATGTAAAACCCGATCTGTATGGAAGTGATTTCTGAAACACTGATCTTATTTCCTTCCTTACGGATTCTATTTTGATTGCATTATCTATGGTTTTACAGAACTTGCACAAGTGTGGACAGCAATGTATTTAGCAACTAATGCTCAGTGCGAGCACAAATAAAAGGTCTAATTTTCTTTTAAATGTGGCGAAGTAAAGACAATTTACCAAAATAAAACCACAGCCCCAGAGTCTCTAAAATTACTCTTAAAAGCAAATATAACCATTTCGATAGGACGGAGAGACGTGTATAATTTACACACAAGTTGGTTTTAATTATCACAGTTCATAAAGGCCTTTATACCTCAGATCTCTCAAAAGGAACAGAGGAATTTTGTCAGTTTTTAACGTGGTAAAAATTCATATAAAGATCCTCCCTTTCTAAAACTGAGATCCTTTCAGCACGTGCATTTTGCTGAAAGAACTCCACGGCAGATCCCAGATTCCCAATGCTTATCAGTTGTGTGATTTACAGACACTGTACATTGGAGGAGTCTCACCAATGGCGACTCCGTTTCAACTGGAGGGGACTCCTCTCACCACCCAGATCGCCGTGTCCGAATCACAGCGCTGAGCCGCAGCGCTCCCTGCCAACATCATAAATGCTGCCATTAAAATATTTGTTTTAATTCTGACCTCAGAGTCACAGCTAATAAACAAGAAAGGCAATGAGAAATTGAAAAACAAACTAAATGCAGCTGTTGGACTGGCCGTTTCACAACTGCGTTTAACTGCATCCTTTAATTTCACGTCTATGAATAGAAGCCATACACCACAGCCTGCGTGCCAGCCAGCCGACCAAGCAGCATTTGCTTTGGAGTTCACTTCGCTCCGTTATTCCGTCACGTAAATTTCACTGTGTTTGTAACTTTTCCTTCGAGATGTGGTCTGTAAACAATGACTGTTTGCTGGTGGTTTCTCATTAGGACACGTTCGAGCAATGGACAGAGTCTGTGTAATTTTTCCATAATCCTTCTCACACACAAGGGGCACAGAATTTTTTTGTGTATGTATAATGCGTCTGCATGTGTGTCAGTGCTGAGCCCATTGAAGTGCATCCAGTGATGGGATGATTAATGCCATAGAAATGATGCATTACAAAACCCCATGAAAGAACTAGATACGGGGAGTGAGGCACAAAGCTCCTGCTGTGCCCAAAACTTACTCATGTACCTTTAAAAATAAAAGCACGGGTGGTTTTTTCCCCATTATGCCTTTATAAAAATCCATGCAAATAATTTGCCAGAATGCCTAGGATTTAAAATACGTACAAGGTAGAGAATCAGGAACTTGAACGTACTTGAAAGTAATATGTTTAAAAATGGTAGGAGGCCACATTCCTTTAATATCGTAGATAAAAATGAAGAAGCAGATGAATAAAAATTGGGATAGTATGAAAACTACAATTTCCAATTCATTTTGGAATATATTCCTCAGCTATACAGGAAAAGTATAATGGTATTTTGGAAAAAAAAAAAAGTACACGCTTTGATGTGTTTTTCAAACATGAAACAATTCCCCCCTTCTCAGCTTCAGGTTCTTACATGAAAAGAAAAAAAAGCCAGAATCTCATTGCCCTCCAAAACGAAATGTTTTCTTTCCCTCGGGGGCGGGCAGCAAATTTTCACTGAAAAATAATAATAATAATAATAATAACAACCATTTATTTTAATCATGGAAATCTAAACTCCAAATAATATATACCCTATGAAGTTTGTATTTGGGATGGCTTACACAAAGCAAGAGGCAGCAGTTCTCATGCCTCCCAGATCACGTTTCAGTCTTAATTCTCAATCTGGGACACTTGCACCCACAGCCTCACTTGAGTCCCAAGACCTTACAAGAAAGTAACACAACAAATGCTTTGGACCAATATTAAAGGGAATAGCAAAAAAACCCCAAAACGCTTAAATGAAGCAGAATACAGAAATTTCCATAGCAGCTCATGCCAGAGGCCTGGGCAGACTAGTGCATTTATTGACTTTAACAACAGTGACTAACAACCATCTCAATGTCTACGATGGAAGAAAGTGAATTAGTTTTAATGGACTATGGCTGACATCAGAATTGGTGAGGTTTTTTCCTCCTCTCTAAGTTACAACATCAAATAATACAATATAATGAAAAATGAGGATGTTTGTACTGTTCTTTCAGTCTCCAGTCTAGACACACTCTATTTTAGATTTAATCCAGTTTATCATTGAGCAACTGATTCTAATTGGTAGCATTTAATCCTTTCCCTTCCCTTTACTCATTTCCTCTCCCCATTTCAGACGCTGCATACACTTACAATTCCTGGCAGACCTTCACCATCATTTTAAAAGCTTGGAGGCTTTCCTCAAAGTAAGTAATCCCCTAGAGTGTATTCCTTCCTTTTGTGAACTTCCAAAATTTAGCCCATGGCATTTTCATCCAGAGCCTACATAATAAACTCCTCTTGATCTCCATCATGTAGCAGATAGGACTCTTCTGTGATACTGCATTGACTGTGACACTCTGTCAGCTGTTGGTGTGGTTTGTTGTTTTTCATATGTGTGTGTGTGTGTGTGTGTGTGTGGATTAGGAGACTAATGACAAATTCTTGCACAATATTATACTGACAGAAAAAAATCCTAGTAACCCGAAAAATCTTGTGAGAATTTTTCTCCTGAGTACATTTGAAATATAGGAGAAATTCAACCATGATGAAGACACAGCTTAGTGTCAGTACTGCTGTTTTATATTATATAAAACTCTTACAGGATGTGCAATTATTACTGTTTGTACGTAACTCATGTCTTTAAAATCTTACAGTTCTGGCATGCAAATTGAAATGAAGACTGTGGTCCTGTAAAGCACACTAACAGAGCACACAATACATTCATCAAATAAAACCAATCACTCAGATGACTTATTTGTAACTCAAGCTTATCTAGCAACATCCTAGGTCATTTTTGTGCAGCCAAGGTGCACTAGCTGTGATCCTATAAAAGACAGCCTTGTTCCTGGACCCACGCTGAAGCTATCCATGTTTTTCCCACAAAAAAGTGTGATTAGGAAAAATATGATATGCACACTAATGAATTCTGAAAAATTCATCTGAATTACCTGAATGCTAATTAGCAATTTTTGTGGGGACACCATGCATAATAAACCAGCCCTGAATTCATCTGAAAGTGAACGTTCAAGCTAAAATAAACCATCCCATACTAATGCTGAGTAAAAGCACCCACACAGAAGCTTAAAGTGATTTTCATTTAGTAAGTGAATTCAACTAAGCATTCTTAGAGTCTTTTTGTGAGTATAAACTTGTTTCCACTACATCAACATATATGCCAGAGGTACAGTCTCCAGTCCATGAATATTACTTCACTTCCTCGTATTACTTAACTCTCCTCTTGAAAGGTTTTAATGAAAGTCTTCCTAAAAGCTAGAAACCTTCATCCTTTGTCCAAAAATATAAGGGTGGACCTGATGCTTACCACAGCCTGCAGCAGCTGCCTTTCAGTGACACCCACAGTGCCCTCTATGCACACTCAGCAATGCTATTTCAGAAGTTTCTTAGCTGTATTACAACAGGATTTTCAAAGCAGCCATAGACCTAATTAAATAAACTAACTGACTGTACGCCAAGTTTACTCTGTGTTTGCATACCTCTAAAACAGAAAAGAAAAAATTCAGTGGCTTGGCTTGAACCTGAACAAAAGGTGGATCTAAGTAAGTCATTACAAAAATGTCTCCAGAGCACAGTGAAGTACTGTGCAGAGACACCTCTGCTTGTTCCTTTGCGATTTGGCCTTGTAACGCAGCTGATGCCAAGGGCCACACTTACAGCAAGTTCTGGTTGCCACTCGAGCCAGCTCAGACATCCTCACCAATTATTTGCATTGCAGAGGAATAAGAAAGAATTCTTTTTGTTTCTAAAGAAAAAACTGAGGAAACATATGACTTCGCCATTGACTGACATCAGTGAGCCTCTTTTCCCTTCTCTTGGATTTCCTCTCTACAACAAAGCAATATATTACTCCTTTTCAGGAACTACTCAAGAACTGAATCTGTAAATTTTGTCCTGCTAATTCCTTACAACTTATTATCACATCCCTTGCAAGCACGCTGATTGGTATGAAAGCATGTAGCACAAACCCCCAGCATTATCTGACTGGGGATCAGTACCTTCATGGCCGTGGCACTCCGTTCCGTTGCTTTACTACACAGAAATCACACACGTCTGTACTTTATGTCCACTGAACATCAGTGACTTCCAGTATCAGTGGTAGGTTTCTGTTTGTTGCTGCTTTGTGACTTTTTTTTTTTAAATAATGTTTAAGTTTTTACAGACCTGAAGAACCCACGAGCCCTTCAGATGAGACATGATGAAACCAGGATATTTGATCAGACACAGATAATAAAGCAGTTCACTAAAATAGATCACTGTCTGCCTTTTTGGCAGCAGCTTGCACTCACCATGTCCTATTGCAGCATCACAGACAGCACTTCGACTTATGAGTAAAGGTGTTTTTCCAGTCCAAGCAGCCAACAGAAGATGACAGTATCAAAAGCCACTTGTTTTGTTCTGTTTTGTAATGAAAGCAGCTGACTGGCAATACACCACGATATAATGGATTAAGATGATGTTACAATACTGGCTTCAAATGAAATTCTGCCTTGAAGCTAAATAAAGAACCCAGGATACATTGTGAAGTGCTGCTTTCATACTGGAAGCAGCTGAGGTAATAGTTTTCAACTGTTTTGGTATTGCTCTGTACTCAAGACATGCAGTACGATTCAGTACCTCACTGTAAATCATCCCCCCAGCAAACATCTCATAATGCATTACTTGCAAGCTGTCAAAAATAAAGGATTGGAAAAAGCATCTTCCCTTGAAATATGTTACTGCACCACCAGACCTCAGGTAACTGTCTGCTACATCACATCAAAGAACCTTAATTTTAGTACCTGAGTAAAGCAAGGGAACCAGATTATGATACTAGCAATCCAATAGTATGCAAATATTCAGTTAAAAAAAAAAAGATAATTTGCTTTTGCATGAACTCTGCTTGCCATACACTTATATGATCATAAAATTATCTTAAGAAAACATTCAATTAATATCTTTACAATGTTCTAATTTAAGCAGCCCTTTTGCTTAATTAGCATTACTTGACTCTACTATATTTATTACCTCCCTGCCACACTACAAAGCAAAAATAATACTGTTCAAAAAATTGACATGGTTGATTCTCAGTTATATCCAAAGAGTTCCACAACAAAATCTCTTAAGTAACAGAAGAAAACACAACCAGAGGAGAATACAGTTTTTTATGTCAAAAACTCACAGTGAAAACACTGCGAACTGCACACAACTACTAAAGGGTTCTGACATAACAGATGGGATGTCAGAATAAGACCAACTGGTCACTGAGAGTGAAAACGTAAATGACAGACACTGAGCTTTATTCTTTGAAATGTGACTTCATCCCCAAGTTCTCTGTGCCATTTGCTACATTTTAGAAACCATTCATTTTGGCCAGAGGAAGCTGTTGATTCACCGGCCATTTCTTCTGCTGCTCCTGCAATCAACCATTTTTTGCTGTCTTGAAATGGGATAATAAACATGTTAGTTGTCACAGGAAGATTTATTAACAGATGAGATCTCTGCCACCCACAGTAATTCTTCATTTATTGAGTGGAATGGGAATTTTTGATGAGTTTCTTAGAAGTATTTTCAGATTAGAGATGATTTTACTTAGAAGTAAGAGGTACAACTGCGAAGATTTGAAGAACAAAACATGTAACTTTGCATTAAGTTCCCTTAGAAACCGGTGTCAGTGAAGTCACTCATTTTATTTTAATATTTATGGAGCAGTATAATTTAATAAACATGCTGATCCTCTGGATACCTGTATGTCAGAACATCTGCATACTGGGCCAGCAGGACAGCCAACAAAACAGACTTCCTCAGTCCTTTGTGAATTGCTAGACTCATTTATACCATAGCATAACAGCTATTTCAGTTTGAAATTTCCAGAAAATTCAAGTTCACCAGTGTATGACATTCGACACTGAACAGAACTGGTCAGTTACAATAGCAGTCTGTGTGGTTTACTTGTTAAAAAAAAACACAACAAAAAACTATTGCATCAAATTAGTAAAGTAACTTACCACTGGGGTTAAAAGCCATGCAGCAAATCGGCTTTTCGTGTGCGGGGAAGTGGGCCACAATACCATCACTGTCAGAGTCCTCACTGACAAGTACCTGCGTAATAGTAAAGGAGACGCAGTAAGGTTAGTAAATTAAAATACACTTAATTGAAAATATCATGTTACTGGCACAGGATTTGTTTTATAGGATATACACAGTGGAATGAACTTGAAATATGACTGCATGTGAACTAAATACAATCTTCTGCAATTTTGTCAGATAAAGAGTGAGGAACACTTAAATAACCTGCTGGAGGAGCTCAAGGCTGGGTTGGAGGATGCCCTGGGCAGCCTGGACTGATGCCTGACGTAGTGGTTGGCAGCCCTGCCCATGGAAAGGGACTGAAACTAAAAGCATCACTGGTGTCTAATTCTTTGTAAAGGAAAATATATTCTTACAGTTGAGGAAGAGAACCAAATGATGCGTGGATGAAACATATGCAAGAGCTTAGTAAGTATTTTATTCCTTGGTTACACTATGTTATAGACTAACTTGAGAAAAAGAGTGAGAAAGAACTATCAGAAAAGCACTTAAGAAAACGGCATCTGCAGTAAGCAAGAACACCTTCTTAATATGGAGATAATAGTGCAAAATGCCCCATTTCAAGTTCAGAATAGTTTGTTTGCTGCTTCCAAAACAATCCAAAATGTTTCTAATACTTCCTATTCCTAACAGATATCAGAATAATTTGAAGATATTTTTATGCTTCAAAAAGAGAAATCATCTTTAAATGTTTAAAGAAGTCACGTAATATGGATGCAGAGCCTGCGCCTGACTTACTTTAAACGTTCCAATTACTTGGCACTGTCACATAAGCACAATTATGGTTTTGCTTTCCGTTGTCAGCATTCCGTGCTCATTCCAGAACCACTAACCAAAGGGTCTGGAGATCTTCCTAAGAGCTTTTCAAAGAAACTGTGTTCTTTTCTCGGGCTACATAAACTGCTATAACAACTTCTATGCATCGTCTTTGCACAACTTCCACTTTTAGGTAACAAAGACTTATCCAAAACATTTCACTAATTAAAAACATGTGATAAAGTAGCACATAAACCAGCCGTGCAAACCAAACTGAAGGGCTTCTAAGTCCAATCCATTAAACAAAACTATTTAATCTAAGAAATGTAGAGATTTGCAGGTATCAGCAGCATCTCAGTCACTGCTAAAGCCATCCATACCACAGCGTGTCTCCTTTTACAGACTGTAAAGTGGATGAATTCAGCCTGTACTTTGTTGTTGTATTTAATCTGATGGTAACTGCACCCCCCTCACCATCACTGCTTACAATCAATTTCCTGAAATTACACCTTTATGCTTAAGCTACAAGTTTTTTGAAAAATCTGACATTTTCACTATAGAAGCTGATTTTCTGATGCAGCAAACTTATTTTAACTGCACTACAATTCCACTATTTGTGATAGGAAAAAAAAGGAAGAACAATGTACTGGCATAACATCCAGATGAGCTGAGCCAAGTCAAAACAAAAGCAACAAAAAACCCACCTTCCTTACCAAAAAACCTGAAAATCCTCAGACTGTGGAGAATTCAACACTCCAGTTGTGACCTCCCTACCACTGCAGCCTCAGAGTGCAAATACATGGTTGTGAGGCACACAGGTGGAAACACAACTGTGCAACACAGGATGAAGTTAAAGAAGTGGTCTTCAAATTTTTAAAAGTAACACAAAAAAATCCTTGTTCCTGAAGCAGGAACGTTCTTCTATTAAATCACCAACTTGTGTTTAAATCCTCAGACTGTACTGCAAGATTTGTCAAGACCTTTCCCTACACTTCTGCGCTGGAGAGTTAGGCAAAACATACATCACTTTTTACAATTTCAACACTACAAAGGATGGAGGGGAAAAAAATAAATCAAAGGAACTGCAGCAGTGGACTTCAGCACACCATCAGCCAGAGCCTCTCTGGATGGGTCCCTTCCAGCTCAGAGCCTTTCCAGCTCTAAAATCACAGCACTGGCTTTTACCATCATATATAACTTAAAGAAAACCAAATTATGTTTATGTAATACAATACGTGCTTTATATCAGAATTTATTATTTTCTGTATTAAAGATCTTTATATGGATGTAACTGCATCAACACAATACGTGTCCCTGATTACTGCAGGGAGTGGGACCAGATGACCTTTAAAGGTCCTTTCCAGCTCCAACAGTTCAATGAAATAGTGCAGATATATATAGTGCAGATTTCATGCACGTAAGGAAGAAGACTGGAGCTGTATAGCAATGGAGGAGATATTCAAAGCCTCTGCCATGCAGCTTCACAGCTTTCAGAAAACACCCTTAATGGGTGCTAAGCTCCTGGGAAGGTGCTGGAGAGAACAGCATTGGTGGGTAGTGAGTGGCACACAGACCAGTGCTGACACTGCACAGCTTGCTCCTTTTGACCAGTTCATGGCTTCTGACCACTGGAAAGAGTGGAGCTGGACATTCTTCTTGGAAATAAGACCAGTGGTATAAATTGCCTAATAACACGTGCACGTTCTCTCAGAGAGCTCGAAGGAAGCAGCTCATTCAGTTTCCCAAAGCATAGAGAAAGACAAATCCCACAGGAATCCCAAGGCTGCAATTTTTTTTCAGTCCAGACCGGCTCTGTTCTCCAAGGTAGAGGCCTCTTAACCACTGTACTATTAACAGTAAAAGGCCCTACAAAGTCTGTCATTGAAAAAAAGATCATAAATTGTTGCATTACTCTTATAATTGCATCATCGTTGAGGTTCTTAGGGATGCTCAAGTATCTTCCTTGCAGAGTTTCCCATCATTACACATAGAAACCCCATTTAAACAAACAAAAACAAAACCAACTTTCCTCCTAAGATGGAAATCACCACTCTGCCCAAACATTGTCTCACTGAGAGAGCTTTCAAGAGGAGCCCAGCCTTGGCTGGACCCACTGAGCTCTTGTTCCAGCTCTGCTTTAGTCCAGCAGACCACTGCAGTTGTTAGGAGATGGATAAAGTCCTCTTTATCTCACTCCGAAAGAGAAACAGACATACACCTAGGGGATCATTACATCTGCTATCAGAAAGCAATGTTTGCACTCAGGGCAGGAGATAGCTTAAGCCGAAGCTTTTTTCTCCTATGAAATATTTTTCTTCATTCGTTGCATTTTCCATGCTGCTGAACAGAAGCCACTAGTAATTATGACTTCAATTATTTTAATCCTTAGAGGCAAATTACACCACTTATCCCAGTGGAGACATGTTTTTAAATAAAACATGAAAGTAACCCAAATAAAAATGGACACAAATTTAATCACGCAGGTCCTACTCTTAATAAAATTAAGAAAGCATGATCTAAGCATCATAAAAACAAATAACTTTGGCAATATTTATAAATATGAGTATTATATAATAAAGAGATCTGTGCACATACACTCAAGATCTCTGTTGATTTAGACAGCTGAAGATGGGGCAGTGTCCAACCCAGTTCCTATGGCAAATTCACAAACCCCAGCCCCCTCCAGCTGACCTCCCCAGACAGCCTCCTCCAACTTATAGCCAAGGTCAAACATCAGTGGAAAAGGGCTAAAAGTGATAAATCTGTGGCATTAACTACTGCACTCCTTTTAATAGAATCCAGCATAAACTCAAAACAGCCTCATGCTCAGCCTGAACCATTTATCTGAGACAAAAATGTCTTCTTGACAAAAAACAGATCTCCTTTAATAAAGTAAGGCAGACAGTATTATGCTCTGAGGGAATCCTGTTGCTCTTTTTATATTTATATATAAAAAGAATTCTTCTGTAATACACGTAGATATAAAAAGTGAACTAAATTGATGCCAAATATATGAGCATTAGAACATCAAATTAGCTTTTGTGAAAGCTGTTCTTCTAAACAAAAGCCCTGGTGTTAATGATCTGTGGAATTATGTATGTAGTTAAACTTTTATTATTGGATACTTTTTTACCTTCAGAATGAATTTTCACTACAATTCTGTTCCTGATAAGCATCTTTGTTTGGTTCAATTGTTATCAGCTTCTTCACAAGTGAAAATGAACTTTCGAAACCGCAGCAGCCTACAGTTTTCTGAAAATTCCTCTTTAATGCAATAAAAAGTTAATAGGGAACAGAAAAAAAGGACCAATCACGTTTTAAAACTTAAAAAAAAAAAAAAGATAATGTGTTGATTTTTAAAGTTATTTTTAAAAATATTTATTCAAATATTTTCGTGCATTTTGGATGATCTGAGGAAGCAACACAACGATGCACCATCCATCACATCGCTCCACCAAAAGCATTGAGAACCAAGTTCTGTATTTTTTAAATGGCCAAATATTCTCTGTCAACTAAATGTTGGATGTTTAACAGATTTACATTCCGTCACAAAACTGGAGACTTTTGAGAAAGGTCATTATTGCAGACTACATGTGGGTGGCCTGCTTGATGAATTAATTAAGGATACAGAAACAAAGGTTGAAAGAAAATAATTCTTCGTTTAAACTCAAGCCACTAAGGTCTTACACATTTAATTCCAATTATTGAAAAAGAGGACATCTGTACAGCTTTAGCTTTATCCATTTCAACTAATTAACGGATTCAAATAAATAGTCATTACATCTAACTGAAAAGTTTGCTAACACTTCATTAGAGGGAAGTTTAAACAAGCGCACAGCCCTGTTAACATATTTTGGTTTACCACAAAGTTACTTGGGCATCTCAGTAATTATTTTTACTCCCTTTACAAATATATCATGACAGCCAACTCCAATACTTCTACATTCCTATGCATTTATTTAATGCACCATTCTTCACATTTTCTTAAAGTGGCCTCAATTCTGAAAGTAGGAACTACCATACAGCTGTGGGATATGAGATCTCACTACAATATCTACATTTGTAGACAATATTAAAAATATTTTCCCCAAGGATCTGCAAAACCACATTAGGAGACATCTCTGGTTGTTAATGGTGTATTTTTCAGAGGTAAGGTAGCATGTGAACCTACACCACAGTAGCACTGTGCATTCCATGAGGTGCACTGAGTTCCATCCTGCATTCATTGCATTGGGTATCTTTGACAAGGCAGACTGCATAAAGAAATGAGTGAAAACCTGAAGCTGTACTTCGTCCTTTTGGCCTATGCACATCCAAACCATGTTCCTTAATTCTTCTGCTAGCAGCTAAACCTGCAGAGCAGCACAAAAATCTCCCCCTGCTGAAAAAGTGCTTCTTTCTCCTTCAAAAGGACTCACTCACTTGCCTTATATTTGCTGCTTTTCTTTTCCATTTTCCTTCTCTTTTAAAAATGGCTTTGTTTCCTAGTTCAGCTATATATTTTATCTCAAAGATATATTTTATTACTTGGAAATATTTTATTTCATCATAACAGGTAGATAGAAATCTTTATAGACCTAAAGGAGGTGAGGCATTGCCTGTACATTAGGAGACAGCCGATAAGAAAACAGCTCTCTGCTTCTGAAATTCCCTTTCTTAGTTAGGCTGCCAACTTCTGAAAATGACATATGTGCACAAACAAATACATTTACATAGTTGCTAGGCAAACCTCTGTTGCAAGGGATAAAAGGTTTTCACACTGGAAGTGCAGTCCAGAGAACACATGGACAGCATCACTACTTCTTGCAATTCTCCTCTCCATCACTTCTCTATTTTAACAGAAAGGAACACTGTACTTTGGGTGACCACTGGCAGCAAAACCAATCTGCCACAGCAGAGTAAAATCATCTCAGAAATTCATGCCATGAAAAAGAACCAGTGCAGCTCCAACAATCCTACAGATTTCACATCTTTGTGACGCTCAGCTGCCATTCTACATTGAGGTTTATAGGCAATCACATTCACTGCATTGAGATTGCTCGCCTCATTTAAAGATCAGACTTGCTAGAATGCTTTCCTGAACTGAAGTTTGAACCAATTATGCTACAAGAACAAGCCAGGAGTACCCAAACAGCAGCATGTCATTCCTTACAGGCCTGCACAGGATTGCTGCCAGGCACCCGGGGACAAACCAAGTTGTATCACTGGCAAAGCCAGGCCCTGCCACCTCCAGAGCAGCTGCGTGCACAGAACTGGCATTTCTGCACGGCAATGGAAACCACCTGGTGTGATGGACAGCAGCTCCGTGGACTGTGAGCATTGCTGCACAGCGCTCCTCACACCGGGAGGTTCTTTACTGGGACCAGGTTGGATGACAGCTGCTTTTCAGAGCATATCCAAAACGTGTTTATTCTCAACAAACTTTCTCTTTCCTAGACCTACATTTTAGTATGAAAAAAAAAGTAAAAAGTCTTTGGTACCACAAAAATCCAACAACACAAAAGAACTTTTTTTTTTTTTGCAGAAAAGCTCCGTAAGATTAATTCTGAAAGTGAATCTTAGCACTGAAAATAAATGATTAATTTAATACTATTTTAAATTTTCAAATAACAAAAATATGAATGTAAGACGTGCAAACAACGAGGGTATCTAAATCAGAGTCTCCTTCCCTGGAGATTCAAGACCAAAATCATTTTACTAGAACTGATAGTTTATTTATGTTACAGCAGCATTATTTGGACAAGGCAAGCGTTATCATTTTTACAACTACTTTTCCTCAGTGCCCTCTAGGCTTGATAGCTCCTTACTATTGTTAAGGTCAGAGGACAAGTTCATAAAACCTTTAAATCATACATAAGAAGGCTTAAAACCTTAAAAAAAAAAAAAAGATATATAATTTTTTTCCCCTAGGTATATGAAGAGGAATCAAAGCACGGACAACAACCATCAGAAATAATGACTGCATTAAAAACAGCTTCATGAGAAATTTATGAAGTAGAATTTTTCTTTTTCTTTTTTTTTTTTTCCCCCAGCAGGATAAGAAGAGTTAAAGGACCTTTTATTTCCAGGAAATAAAAACAAATCCCAAAAGTCAGACTTGTTCTAAGATCTGCCGTGGTGAGATGTGAGGTGAAATATGTTCTTTTTCCCATTCTCCTCCTCTTTCTTTTTTATAAATTTTATTGTATATTTGCAAGAAGGGCCTCTGATATAAACAATCCCAACGTGATTCTGTGTTATTTGGCTAAATACTTCTGAAATGAATCCTCAGAACAACTACATTTCACACTGCATATTGGGGTGGTTTGGTGTGTTTGTTTTTAAGTAAAACATTCCATTTTTCTCCAAGGTAAGAAAAGAATGTAATTCAGCTACTGACTTCACACTAATATTTACTAAATTATCTGCAATAAGCACAGAAACACAGGGAAAAACAGAAATAAATTGTTTTTTTTCTCTTTTAAATTCAGTAAATGTAAACATTCAGAAGAAAAAAATCTTACAAAAGAAATGAAGTCTGTGAGAGTCAGTATGAATGTTGTCTCCAGGACCAGATACTTACAACTGAAATCACTGACAGAGATGAGCAGAAAAGAAACAGATATCTGCTGTCTGTCACAGAGACAATTAGTCCAAAACATCCATTCAAAGTCTATGGGATAACTGGATGGATTTTTCAGTAGATAATTTTGGCTGGGGCACTGTAATGTTACTAGAGAAACGCTACAAACACCTCACAAAACAGCATCACATTTGATTATATTTTACTGTATGTAAAATGTAATTTATGTTAAATTACAAGCTTTTGTATCTAATATCCAGCTTCCTTTTTACACTGGAATTAAACAATTCATCGTATTTCTACACAATCACATTTTCCTGCCATATTACATATTAATAAATACCATCAGACTACATACACATTTCAACTGATCAACATAAATCAATGTCAATTAGGAACAAGTGCTAGAGAAACAAAATCTGACACTTCACACTCGATGTTGTCAAAGTGCCACATAAATATGTTCTAAGGACAACATATATTTTGGCGTCGTTTCAGCCCCAAACAGGACTCTGTCACAGCTGTGTGGGCACGTGAAAGTTCCTGACCCAGCAAAAAAATCTTATTTCAGAAGTATAAGATACATTTTCCTACGACTTCTGTCAAAACAAATCCTCATTCTGCTTCTGCACAAACTGCATTACCTGTCCTTCTGCCACAGTCTCCGTATCAATGATGGTGATGACCCCAGGCACCAGAGGGCTCCGGCGAACATTGCTATGGGCTAAAATTTCCTCTTCGGTTGCTCCCGAAGGCAGCGTCCCCGTCAGCTGCGTGACGACTTTCCCCACCATGGTGAGCCCAGTCTTTATCGTCTGTAAAAAGAAACAGAACCAGCAAATAATGCTTAGGGCTCTTCTGTGGGTCTACTCTGAATTTTTCTTTCCTCAACACAATTAACATTATAACTAGACCGTACACGCACACGAGAAGCACACAAATGTTTTTGTTACTGATACTTTAACTGCAAGATGTCGTATGCAAGAGAAATCTCGTATAAAGATTTAGCATCCTACCAACTCAATGTATTGGCTTTTATTTCTGATGCAAATGCTTCCAATACATTCTCAAAAAATCCACAAAACTTCAGTGTTATCTGACTGCGAACATTTTTCCTTTCTCTAGCTTTTTCCCCTTTGCTTCACCATTTGATCCTCTGAACCCGCTGGGTAAGTATCCAACAGTGCTACGTACAGAAACAGATTGTGCAGTAATTGAGAATGCTGAAAATAACCTCCAGTACAAAACTCAAGGAATTCAGCCTCCGATGGACAGGACAGACATGTTGTTCTCTCAGAAATTATGCATCTTGAGGCTTTAAAACTGAACATGAGACTCAGAGCCAGCAAAATTAAAGACTCTGACCCTAAGGTGCTGGGAAGGACAACTCTCCAGAATGCACACCCATCCCAATCACAAATAATGTCACTTTCCATAGCCTGCATGTTTTCCAGACGTGGAATTGAAAACATACTAATTGCACTCACTTTCATTCTCTAAAGATGCTGAAGATTTTTTTTTATGGGTTTGTTCTGGATTTTTTTTGTATGGTTTGGTGGGTTTTTTCTCTGTATTTGGAGAAAGAGAGACAACACACACATCAGGGAAAATGGACAGATTCAAAAAATGCGCAAAGCATAACTTGAAATATTTTCTCCTTGAATCAAGGACTGTGTCTTATTTGCTATAAAGAATTGTCCAGATTTATTATGCAATATAAATAAGAAATAGAAAAGGAGATCAGAACGGAATGACACTATAACAAGGCAATTCTTAACTAAAAAGACAAGCTAAGCTGCCTGCTAAATTGAAAAGGAAAAAACGCTCAGCTCACAGGCTGAAACCAAGAAGCAGCCACAAATCAATTGCAACTGCTTTGTTTAGTGCTAAAATCTCAAACTGCAGTGATTAGAAAACACATTAGTGTTCATCAATTAGCAGCCAAACGTTTGTTTTAATAATTCATAGGAAATGACTTACACAAAGTCTGTTAGTGTGTTGTCAGGAAAACCTCTGAAGGGCCAACAGAATTAGGCGCCACACTGTATTGATGGCAATATCCAGCCAGGAAGCCTGATTAACCTCTGAGATGCCTCAGCTGATGGACTCACCCCATTAATGCTAATGGAGGTGCTACCGCTTCAAATCGAGCCATGCCTTTTTCATAGGAATGTCTTTGGGGTTTGAAGTCTTTAGTAACATCCTGCCATTTGTTTCTTATTTCTTTTTATACTCAGATGCAACAAATGACAATAAAACAGACATCAACGCTGGTAAATTGACAAGACTGAAAAATGTAACACGAAGTAGATAATAATATCCGACGAGCAGCCCTAAAAGGGACCCAGTGCCATCACAAGAGCACATTTTAGCAGATGCTTTTTTTTTTTTTTTTTTTTTTACCCAAACTGACAAGGCAGTTTCTGACCAATAGTTAAAACCAAATCAAATGCACTGGCAGTTTATACAGAGGGAAAGAGAAATCAGCATAGAAGTACTGTGCAGAAAATACCTACACAAGTTCAAAGACAAAAAGTGTAAGCAACCTGTTTTGGAAAATATTTGTAACTATGGGAACTGAGTGACAACGTGCCAAGTATACATTTCAAATCTCACTAGCAAAAAATTACCATGCTTATCTAGCAAAATGAATGACTGTTGTGTTAGACCAGACTGTGACTGCAGGACTACTGAGAAGTAATAGGTGTACAGAGATGTGGCTGAGGCCATTAGCTCAGAAATATCAGTGCAAAGCCATTACAGCACTTACTTCTCCGTGCTGTGTGTATATTTGTAAAAACTTCTCTGGTAATCTTTAACCTTTCCCATGCCATATCAGCTGTCCCCTCTATCCATTAGAGCTAATGACCTTGCTCTCACATAAGCTGTTAGTACTCATTAAGAAGTTATCAGGTAACACGAGAAAACAGATGCAGCCATTGCTAAATCACTTTACCGCCACAGGATTAAAAGATACGGAGAAAGAATCAACCAAAGAAGTTATTAGGTGAGAAGAATTTGGTTTATAATTTGATACCGGATATTCAACAGACCAGGTAAATTTTAACTGAAACATGTTAAAATTTGCACTGTCTCAATTTGTTTGTCATCAGTGGGAACTGCCAACTCGCACTCAGTGAAATGTTCTTACAAATAAAATGGAAAATCTTGATCCAATTCCTGTAGGAAGCAATGAGGAAGCAAAAAGGAAGCACTGTGCAAACGCAAATTCTTTGCATGCTATTTGTAGTCTACTTAAAAGAGCTGTTCACACTCATTCAAATATGAAGAAAATCATTTAATCAGATATACGCACTCAGAACTCATTTAACTGAAAAATCAGTACAGCTTTAATTACTTGAGAAAATTAAAATGCCTCATTCAGTGCCTGATAGGTTGTTCTTACATCTTCTCAGGGACAAACAGAACATTGCTCCTATTCCACGTAACAAATAAACCACATAAAATGTATTTATTTATAAATAAAAAATCTATAGAAAGCACAGATATCAAAAAGCTATGCCTTGGGGATCAATAACTAAAAGCCTCATATTTAGTCTAAACAAAATTAACATACACTCAATTATAGATTCAAACTGAAACTAAATACTTGCCAAAATGTCTGTCTTCACAAAGATGTTTCCCTTTCCTGCACTTGTCACATACTTATAAAGCAGCAGGAAAGGGAAGAAAACTATTAACAAATTGATTTTAATTAGCATGGAAAGTTTTGAGTGCAAGGAATTCATGATTTTGGAAGAAGGTCTGCATGGGCTCCTCCAGAGTAGAGTACGCTGGAACACGACTCACCCAGGGATTTGCCAAGACCACAAGCGAGGAGATCTAAGAATGTCTTTTCCTACGTCTCCTTCCTTGCTGTATCCAAAAATGGACAAATAAAACAAGCAGTTTTGCATTTGGTTCTTATCTTAAACCAAGCACCTGGATTTTCTCATCACTAGCATGGTTCAGTAGTAACAGGGTCTATTCAAAAAGACATTCTACATCCATTCTACTCTGTTTGCTCAAACAGCAGCAACAGGAGGTAAGGTCTTGGGCTTCATGGACCTTAAAACCTGTTATCCACGCTCTCTGAGGCTAAAGGCTTTGCCAAATGTCCCCTTTTCTGACTTTCAGACTGTTGAAAAGATTTAAAGAGAGTAGCACTTAAGTCTTAGATGTCTACTGGAATATTTTGACAGTCATTATATGGTTTAACAAAGCTTTGGACTGTTCTTCAGTCACGACTGGGTTTGGCTTTGCCAGTACAGTGATGTGTTTGTAAGTTTTTACTACATCTGATCATAACTGCGGCTGATTACATTTACCAACTTATCTGAGCTACTAAAAAATGCTAATGATGTTGAGAATAAAGGTGTTTGGGGAAATATGCCTGTTTTTTGCTCTTAAAGGTGAAAGAATGAAAGGATGCAGCTAATTTCACACAGTATCTTCAGAAGAAAAGCATGTTCCCCTCAACAATGTACAAACACATGATTTTTCTCCCACTTCAACCACAGTAAGATTGTACCCAAAGCTATGCTGATGGGATATGTTCATGTTTATGTTTTGTTTTTACACGAGATGGCATGACCTATGTCTCTTCTCTTTGTGGGTATTTATAACAGTTGTTTTCTTCAGTGACATTGAGCTTTTTGTTCTGTGCTGTCATTTTATTCCTATTATTAGATTTGTTTTGCTGTGTGTATCAGAAATGAAAAGGCTAGTGGTTACAAGGGAAGCTTGTAATCAGCACCAAGTTTGTTAGACAATGCCAAAACTCACTTTTGTGCGTGCGTGTGTGTGTGTGTGTGAGAGAAAAAGAAATAACTTGGCAAAACCTCATGGAAAGGAATGGGGCAGGGTGGGATGGGGGAAAACAGTCAAATGATAGCTCTGCACGGTCTTTGGCTTGTTTGGATTTTTCCAAGCCATGGTCATTCTTTGATGCTACGAGAATGCAGGCATTTCTCTTAAAACAGAGATATTATAAAGTCATCAGAACTACAATTCCTACGCAATGGAACCTATACATAAACAGTCATTAATAAACTCTAACCTTTAGAGAAAGCTACTAGGTAATTAATTAGATTCAGTACTGCACTGTCATCATTCAGAGATTAAAGCACATAATGCTGGTGTGACTGAGTCCAAAAAGCATTAAGCACTTGTAAAGTTTGTTTCTTGATGCTGAAAGACAAATAATACACAGCACTATTTCCAACCATGTAAAATTGTTGTATTATGAACAGCCAGAACATCAGCCATTTCACAGTGATTTTCCTGTAAGAGGGTCACTAACATGAATCGTGTTTGAATAAATGAAAGATCGGTTCTAAAGGACAGGACTGGTCCATCAAAAAAAATGGCTACTCAGAACGGTTCAGAATCAGGCCCTGTATGTGCCCCATCACTAGGATCTTCTTACCATTTTTTTCTCCTCTTTTGTGAATGAGAAGGGGAGAAAAAATAGTACAATTCAGCAGGGAAACCTAATAATTATCTTACATGATAACCTCTCCCAGCAGCAGATGATGTACTCACTTTGGCAGCACTAATGACTGTGGCAGTGTAAGACTGAATGTTGTCTCCACAGGCTCCACCACGGGACTGATGGCATCGGATCAGCTACAGAAGAAAGACAGCAACCAAGTAACTACTATTAAACTGCACAAACCCATAACCCATTACCATAACTCTTGTTTATCGTGTACAGTGGTGTGCATTTTCCTACAAACAGCAGAAAGCCCTGCTGAGACACTTAACCCCTTTTTATAATCTTCTGGGTGCCACCCAGACTGTCGCGTACGGAACTCCAGTTTTCAATTACCAGTCACTACGAATTCATAAACTTTGAAACGGTGGGATTTGGGGTCTGGCAGCAATACCACAAATAAATTTAAATAAATATAATCAAAAGCTTTAGCCATGTAAATGTAACTTTAAATATCTGATATTCTAAGAATCCGAATGTGGCTTTGCTCTCCTTTTCATGACAAGCAAGCAAATCAATGACAAAGGAAGAAAGCTACTTTAAGCTTTACATTTAATAGATTAGAGGAATGTATGTAGGGTTTACTGCATATTGCCTTCCATCAAATTTAATAAATCAAAACAAGACTCTTCTACCTTCCATTAACCTACAAAGACAGCTCTTGTCACTGAACCCTACCTCTCAATAGCAGCTCTGCTTCTTACTAAATAAAATGGCAAAGACTATGGATATTTGTTACTGGTGCACAGAACACATTGCCTGTTTAACTGTTTTTGATAAAAGAAAATTAAAAATGCTAGTAAGATATTTGTTCCTAGAGTCACAGTTAGATAAAAAGGAAAAGAATTAAACTAGGGAGAAAGGGAAAATCCACAGAGGATATACCTGGGAACATGTGGCTATTTAAATTCATTTTCTGATGTAATTCTTTGGTTGACCAGCAGTTTACACTACTGGCAGTAGCACTTTCTGAATCCCAAGCTGACTGATTGTGTTTAATAAAACCACACAGGTGTGACATTAAAGGAAAGACAGTCTCCAATTTGCAGAGAAATCAGCTGTACTCTGAAGAGCTTAACAACAAACATGTTTATAAAGTCTGCTTCTCTGATGATTTCTGATTTGGCACTGAAAAACAGCTATTCCAGGCTCAGGTGGAAGGGAGAAAAAACATCTGCTTTGAAGTAAAAATAAGGCATTAGAAGATGAATTTAAAGTTTCCTAACACTTCAAGCTTTAAATACGCAGTCCCTTCTCTGGCCCAGGGCAGGGTGAAAAAGTGATAATTGTTTTGTTTGGGATCTATTTCCTTCTTCTGTCCAGAAATAAGAAAAATTAATTCAATCTTATTTCTTTTTCCCCTCCCAGAACTTAAAAAATTCAGCGAGGACAGATTTCCTAATCTACAGAATGCATTGCTGTGCTATCAAACAAACGCACAGCTCTGTTTCGACTGTTTGCCAGCACAGACTTTAAGAATCCTTGCTTCCTACCTTTCAGAGGAGTTTTAAAGTTTACAAATGCAAAACACATTGGTTACTGAGTCACTCCCTGACCGTAGCATTGATAGCTCTCGTCTCTGTCTGTGCTATTTATGTATTTATGCCCTCCAAGTTCATGAACTTACATCAAATGTGCAAAGCAAAGATATGACACATATGAATACTGAGGCATGACTAGTGCAGGTCAAAGATTAGGTCTGTCACATTATGCAAGTCCTCTAGGAAAAGATCATCTTTTTCACATAGCTTATTTCTGAGATTGTTCCCACATTTCAACATAGCTTTTGTTTATGGAATAGGAAGAAAAGAAAGTAAGTCCTTCCTTACCTTATTTTCTGCATAAGCAAGCCAACGGCTACCAAGGGCAATAGGATTCATGTTTGGCCCTGGACAGGGATAGCAGCCTGAAAAGTTTTAATAGGCAGCATTAAGAAATATCTTACTGACTTGTTACAAAGAATTTTACTTATTGCCAAGAAAACAAAAAGTCTAAACAGAAACCTTTCAGTTGCTAATATCACTTAGTAAATGCTTGCATTTTTGTTCTGAAAGATAAAACTGTGGTTAGATGAACTATTTTGAATAGTTAATTATGTGTAAATACCAGTTTTTCCTTATGCTGGCATTTTTTAATGTCATTCTGATACAGTGCGGCGAGGGGGATACTTAAAAGATTGCCTCTATCCATTCTGTATCGTCAGATCCTAATTCATTTTGCTTCATTGACACGTTTCAATTGCTCAACACTTTCTGCTGACTTCCAAGCTCCTCTAGATTTTTGTGGTGTAAAACAAAGCATTGTACTTCGGTTTTGTTTTAATATTTCTACATACAAACCTCCCAAAAGACTTCTGCATGTGCTTAACCTTACACAATGGATTTGTCTTTCCTTTAAAATCAGTGGCAAAGTTTCCATCGTTCATCTGCTTTTTATTAGCTGTGTTTTCATTAGAAATAGATATATACACATGCATAAAATGAAAATAAAATGCACAACAACTGGGAATATCATGCTATTAACGACTAAAATTAAAAATAGAAAATTTAAAATCACTAAAAACAATTAGATAACAGCTAAACATGAATTAAAAGCTGACTTCAGGGGCTGCTGCGCCAAGGTGGGAGGCTGAAAGTTCACAAACTGCAGTTGCAGAGATGAAACCACAGACCTGTTTACTGATTAGGGTCCTGATAGTGGGATTTGAGCTCGAGTGTTCCAACTTCAGCTGGCAAACAAAGGCCTCCAGCCACAAGCACAGTGCCATCTGCTAGACCTGTGGCACTGTGGCATCACTTTGCAGGCTTGCAGGACAATGAGAAAGGTGTGCTGGGGTGGGGTTACCTAAGGTGTGCACGTATAGTTTGAAAAAGGAATTTGACAAAACTGAAAGATGTTTGATGGCATTTCACTGTCCTCATGTACAAACAGTTTCTCTACCGCTCCTGCAAAGACAAACAGCTCCTTATCTCCACTTTTTAAAGCAGAGTGCTGGAGGTATTGCAAAATTTGGAAGATCACAGCAAGCAATTTCAAAGGTCATAAAGCAAGAGAAGGGAAAAGCAGCAGTTCATCGAATTACATCAATCTCAGGCCAGGAAAGCAAAACCGAGCAAGTATTTTGTAAGGCCTTATCACTGCCTTGATCTCAGGAAGGAAAACGAACTCTGAAGAGATGATGCCACAATTGTTATTGCATTCCAGAAGTGCATAAAATGTGGGTAGCCAGAGACTCTTAAGGAACAAAGAAAGAAAAAAAAAGGTTGTAAATACAACCCTAGGTTGTAAATACAAACGTATTCTTCCGATGACATTATAGATCACGACCAGTAAGGTTTTAATGCCGACTTCTGCTTCAGCAGTTCTTGTCTGGGTCAGTAAAGACATTCAGGTTCCCCAAATTCTATTTATTTTTCTCCCTTTTTATATATAAAATAGATCATCAAAGCTGTTAGATGAAAACTCTCATGACTGAAATCTCTACAGCCACTTTATCATCGGTCTCTTGCATTTCCCAAGCTCTGCAAGCACCTTGCAGTGTCCATGCAGCAGAAAACAGAAGGGTATCACTAAACAGATGCCTCAATGGAAAAACACAAGCAGTGCAGCAAGAAGAAACTTCCATATTGGGACAGGGAGCTGGTCTCAATTATTGCAGTGAGCTGAAGTAATTGAAGAACTACAAAACAGCATTCTTCTTCAAATTAAAAATTAATCAAATACAAAAAGCAGTTATCTTAAAAAATGGACTGTTTTCACCAAACCTATTGTAGGTGGGTTGTTCCACGAACTGGATTTGGTCAATTAGATACAGCTCCACACACAAATCAGCCAATTCTAATAATATCCTCTGTAGAGGTCAACAATTCAACTCGGTTCTAAACTCTTCTCTCTGATACAAAAAACAGAGTTAAAAAAAAAAAAAGAGCTATTTCCTCCTTTTCTTTTCTCTGCAAATCTATGCATTTTGGAAACATGCAGCAGTACAAGGATAAACAAAGGGTTATACTTTATGGGAAGGAAAAGCAAATTGTTTTTCTGCTTTCCAAAAAAACAGCTGGAGTCAGCAGAACATCATCTACCAGGCAAATGAAAAGACAGACACAGCGTGACCTACCCGGCTCAGCTGCCCAATCCCTGCTAGCCCAGCTCTCTTAAAGATTAACTTCTATTTCTACTAAACTTCAAAACAACTGAGGAAAAATCCATTCTAAGCAACAACAGCAGCAACTTTAGCATGTTTACAATAAGAATGAACATAATGAGAATGCAGAACTAACTGTCAAGAAGACCAAAGTTTCCAAGTTTTAATGACAGTATGGGGAGGTCATCCAAGAAAAGATCACGATGGGAAAGTCCTTCCAAAAGTACAGCAAATCAAGCAAGTACAAAAAACACGAGACCTTACAGCGAGCCTTATGGGGACTATCACCCATGAAAACATAGGAAAAAACTACTGGAGATGCTTTAGAATGCTTTTAAGTACACAGTTGTCCTCTCCCTTTGTGCTCTGTAAGGACACACACAAGAAATACACTACTTAAAGCTGTGAGACGGCTAAACTAGAAAAATACTGTTCTGAAAGTCCAAATGAATCCAAGCAAAAGCCCTTCTGTGGCCTTGGCAAACCCCTGAGCACAGCAGCTCCAGCACTTTGCATCCCCACGCAGGGACAGCAAAGTGCCCCAGAGCCTCCTGCTCCGGGCCATGTCTCCCAGGTCTGACCTACTTCAAGTGTTACTACAGGTTGATTCTTCAACGCCTCGATTTCTGTTGTTTAGCATCTTCTTTTAAACTAGCATAAAACTTCAGTATGAAAAATGCAGAGTTTGTGATTAATTGGCATCTGAGATTCCAAGGTTTCTTCCTGTTGCGCTGCATTTATATATTTGTTTTAACTGATTACTTAGGAATCCTAGAAGTTACTTCAGGTTCTCCAAAGAGCTATACAAATGTTTGCTTAAAGAGTGACCAAAAAGGAGGCATGTTGATTTTCCATTGTTTTTCAGTTACTTTTGTGACAATCTGCCACTCTGCCCAACATAAAAACAATCACCTCATCTTCTTAGGCTGAAAATTCACATAAACATCCAATCCTCTCAATCTGGATCTTTCCACTGCTCTTTACTCCTACAGAAATTAAAACTCCAGTCTGTTTCTTAAATTGTTTTCATGAGACTCATCTCCTAGCTTCAACAATGTCCGTGTGAATACAGAGACAGCAGCCAAGAAGAAAAAAGCAACACATTCCTCTCCCCCTCTTGCTTTTAAACAAATAGCAAGTTGGGAAACACTGCTAGGAGAAACAGGGCCATTATAGAGTCACGTCAGCCATAACAGAGATTAAGGCAATAAATCACAAACATGCCTCTATTAAAGGCAGCTCTCCATCAAGCTGCACAGGTTTTTCATGTGGGAAAAAAAAAAAAAAAAAGTTTAAAAAAAGATGTAGAAATAAAATCCCAGTAGGAGATGCAAAGTCGAGGACTGAATGCTGCGAGGATTTCTGATGGCCATAAAAACTTGGCAGTTTGAACTTCACATCCAAGCAAGCATTCCTTGGAATCCCCCAGGCAATCATGTGCCTCCAGCAGCTCCATTCTCCAGGAGACTCTTACAAATAGCACCACGAGATCCAGCAGCACCTTCACGGGCACTCTGCATCCTGAAGCACAGATGTGCTCCACTCTAAGAGATTGCTGCACACAAACCAAATAGAACACAACCAACACTGCCTGCTGGAAAAGATAACCATGCAGGTGGACTACTGCCCCAGTTCAGGCTGTAGCGTTCCTGTCTGGTCCCTCTGCTGCAACATCCTGCATCGCCTGAACGGTTCTAAATGAAGAGTGAAGGCAGCTCTGATTGCTGCAAAGTGTTCAGGTTTAAATGTGCACCAGAAAGCAATGCTTCTCTCTAGAAAAATCTGACACTAAGTCAGAGCATGACTGAACTAAGTCAGAACTTGTTTTTCTTTTACCTAAGCTACATACCTATAGCTGAGCAGGGTGCCTTCCACAGGGTACTGCTGTATTTCCTTCTCAGATTGTGTTACAGCACGTTGTAAAACACCTTGCTGCATACTGTTGCAAATTAATGTGCAAATGAATAAAGCAAAGTGAATGAAAAGTCAAATCAGAGGTGCCCAGAGGTGGCCTTTCTTTCCTCGGCTCTAATGATGTTCCATGCACTGAAACACACTCATTCTTTTTGGTATCAGCTACAAGAATGATTCTTATTATCATCGTGCCCTTTTCTCTTCAATGCATGTTCCACACCTCATATCTGGGAGGAATGCTGATTTTCAGTTGCTGGCTGTAACTTGTAACCAATTAATAATTTTTTTCTAGGTTTTATAAAATACACAGGACTCTGGAGTAATGAAATTACAAAATTACTTTAAGTATTGCAATCCAAAGCAGTCAGAAAACAGATCCATAACAACGAGCATAGAAAGGGTATTAAAAATAAATAATGGATAGAGTGATACCCTTGTTGAAGGGAATTGTTTATTCCAAGGAAAACAAATCATATAAGCTGTTTTATCTAATATTTTGTATTTGTTTGTGCTTTTTTTTTTTCAGCTTCACCAAGCAAACCAAATCTATTTGTTTATAAACTATATAAAGTAATATTGTTTATAAAATCCTTCGGGTTCCATCTAGATGAAAGGCCCTATGTAAATGTTAGTGCTCTCACACTGTCACATACTTTCCAAAACTTGGCTATTGTTTTTGTACTTCCTTCTGTTTAAATATCACCCATAAAAACTGAGCAAAAGAGCAAACCAGCAGGATGCACCCTACTGTGAAATCATGCTTGCCATCCGAGGCTTGTTTTTGATGATGATGATAGTGGCCTTATTGTTACGAAAACTCCAAAGAAAAAGAGCCACCCTTGAGTGAAGCAAAAAAGTACAGCCACAAAAGTACAGCCACACGCTGCTAGCATGGGCCTTTGCAGTGCAATATTCAGATCCACTTCATGTTCACAACAGCCTCAGACCTGCAGTGCACTCGGTATAAACACATATACCTGCATGTGTGTATACATATATATATAAATTGCTAAGATACAATTCAAAGGAATGTTTGCTTCTCTTCAGTGATCAAAAAACACTGTGAAACAGGAGCTTTCTTCCCACCTGCTTCGGGACTTTCGATTTGCACTGAAGAACCTCCCTTCCTAGACCCAGGAATCCTATCAATTATTATACCATGTGGGATGTCCAGGATAAATGCCACTTACTGATCACAGTCGAGAAGGGAATTGCACATTCCTCAACAAGTTCTGTTTGTAACTCCTCAGGCATTAAACCTTCTCATGAGACCTTCACCGTTTTTACTTCAAAGCGCAGAGAGCAAACTGCTCCCTGTGTGCCTATCAGGGAAAAGGAATTCTAGCAAAGCTAACAAAAATGTTCAAAAAAAAGCCAAGATGATTTCCAGATCAGACCTGTGACAAACTGAAAGCAATGTATTATTTCTTGCAAGTGAACATCAATGAAAGTAGGAATACCACATCCAAATTGCAGAATGGAGTATCAAACACTTCTTTCCTTATTTTGAGACACGTGGGTAGGGTGTATTTAATATGTACCAAATAAGTTTTGCTTCTGGCTAGGCAAGTCTTTTGAGACTTTATATACAACAAAGTACTCTGACTAAAATCTAGAAAATTAGCTCTTAAGGCTCTAGCTGTACAGCATCAATAGAAATGTGGTGCCTGCTAATGGCTGCAATAACTGTCTTCATCCCTGGAGAATAATGGATGGAGAATATATCAATAGCAGGAGTGGAAGGGCCAGAGAAACTGAGCAGGCACTCGTTATCGGACACAAAGATGATGCCACTTGCATGATGTTATCTGTGATAATCCTTACTTAAGGCCCAGGGGGTGGGCAGGATATTCGTTATAGAGAAGAAAGTATCCATCAGGCCATATTCATAATCATCAATGTTCCACTAAGTAAGCATTTTTGGAAGAGGTTGTGGGAGCACTGATGTAATAGAAATCAATGAAACTCAGCTTTTCTGCATCTGTCCTTTAGAGCAAAGTAGGAAGAAGAGCTTGTACATCACTTTTGTCTTTGACTGTTCAATCACAGAATACTCAGAAAAGACTCTGAAGGAAATCTTATGTGAACTCCTAACCAGTTAAAAATCTGTTTTCCACACCTTGACATTCACAACTACCAAAAGGAAATGTATTTTTATTATAGGCTTCCAATGACTTTTTGATGCTTGGCCACATGAGCACTTAAAACAAGTGCAGGTTACAAAACTGCTATTTGGCTTTATGCACCCCTCCATGCAAATCCCCTTTTAATGAAACTGAGCTGGATTCAAGCATAAGCACAGCAGCATGGAGTGCCATAGGAAAGCCCTGCCACGAGCCCTCTGCAGAATGAAGCTACGCCTTTCCTTCCTCAGCAAGTAAAAAGGAGACTATCTTGCTGGGTAGATCAGAGGACATCCTGGTCTTTTTCTATGACTACCAACAGGAGGTTTTCCAAACAAGCTGAAGGAACTGTAACTCAAAACACTGAGATTGTTGCACCTGTACACTGATACTTCTTACAAGGCTCTGCTGGCTGACTGCCATTCTGGCAAATCAGTACTTTTGCATCTAATCACAAGCACACACACAAAAAAGATAATTATATCAGATTTGCTCAGTTGATCTGAAAAATCAGGAAGCACAAGAGTTAAACATTCCAACGACAGCACAAACTTGACTATGTTCTACATCCTGAATATTTTATGGTATATTTATTACAACAATATATTAAGCTACACATTTAACCACAAAAACAAAAACAGAAAGACAAATACTACTCATGTGCAACACAGCTGCATTAGCATTGCTGAGGAACATCAAACTTGAGAATTCCTGACACTGTTTTTAACTGTACATTCTGCATTTAATTTCTATGTGTAAATAGTCAACAAAACGGGCAAAAGCTTCTGCTTAATTACGTTTGCATTCTAGCTGTCTGCCTGAGGTTCCAGGGCTCCCACGCTACTCAGCTGATACAAATGGAAGATGTGATTTGCCCATCATCACTAAGTCCTCTTTTAAAAACATTTTCTTTTTCCACACAGTAGTTTACACAGTAAAGGAAACATCTTCAAAGGCCTACTGATCCCATTTTAAATTTCTGACCTTCTAAGCCACCACTTCTGACCAAAAGCTGTCAGCTAACACAGCTGAGCATCTTCTCCATGAAGATGAATCCTGTGGGCAGTGCTGCTGTCGTACTGCCTGGGCTGCAGCACATTGGGATGGCCCCAGAGGAAGCGGCCAACCCTACTGCAGGGATGCTCCAGGCAGGGAGACAAGGAGGCCCTTTGCAAAGCTGCCTTTACAGAGATTTCTCCTTCTCCAGTTTAAACTGACTCTGCCCTTTTTCTATATTAAAAAAAAAAAAAAACAACAAACAAACTAAAAAAACCCACAATGACCCAAGAGTCCAGCTGTTGGCTACTTGGTTGACTGTCAGCAACTGAAGCAGTTGACCAGGTAGAGCATTCGTACCAAATTTCAAACACATCAGAGTAACTTAAGCCTCTAAAGATGTATTCCCAGGTCAAGGAGATTTCAGCACATCCATAATCTGAAAACTCAGACAAAAGTTTTACTGGAGCCTTTAACGTGCCAAAGCACAGCACCTGCTTGATGGTGCAAGCAATTAAGGGCAACACTGAAGTTTCCAAACTCTTATCACATGCTGGCACCTCCCTGGCTCCAGAAAGGCACCAGGGAACAGCACACATGGCTCAGTGCTACCTGGGCACAGGTGAGCAGCAGTGGGCACAGGAAGTGCTGGGTCCCCACATGCACAGGGCAGGATGTGGGGTGCACATGGAGCCCCACAGCAGGGAGAAAGGTTGGGAATATCCTGGGTTTCTCATGTTACAAACAGCACAACTGGAGAAATACAGCGGGAGCTGTGACATCTCAGAGCTGGGATTTTCATATCGGAGCTGCAAAAGCTTTATTTTATCCTCTTTAATTCCACTGTTGTTTCACAGAAAGGCATGGAAGTGGAAATTCAAAAGTTACAGTGAGGAAAGGATATCCCCATTCCTCAAAATACAGTTAAATTCATTTCTGAAAACACACTGAAGGGTTGTTTTTTTTTTTAGCTTGATTGCTTTCTACCAGCTACTTCAATTAGAAAAGCATAAGAATTGTTAAAATATGTATTTAACCTAGATGTGGGTTTTGGCTTGTTTGTTACCTGCAACAAAGCAAGGCTCATACTCTGCCTCTCTTTGGTGGAATAAAAAAGAGGAGCGAGGAACAGGAGGACACCACAAGTCCCTTCCCATCTGGCTCTCCACACTGAACCCAAGCAGATTCTTATGCATCTTACATCCACATATAGGAAGAAACTGACACCTATTGGCAACTTTAATATTACTGCATAGTGGTGCTCCAAACTATTACAGGAAAGAGCTTCTTGCAACTGGGTTTTTCTTGATATGCACAGATAACACAGAAAGATAATTGAGAACTTTTCTGTTTGTAACTGAAAATACACCCAGGAAATTTCAAATTTCCTTTCTAACTGTGAAACACCAATTCTTCCAAACTAAGTTATCATCTTTTAATAATCTACACATTTTAAGTGGCAATTCTAATTGACAGATGCTAGCTCTATCTACATAGATTAAATTTTTTTTTTTCTGCAGTGAATACCTCCTTAGTGTTCGGTATTACAAAGACACAGGGTTTGTTAGCAGGTAAATTACATCCTAATCTTACCTACATCAGCAACAGGTCAGAGCAAAAGCATCACATACTTCTCTCTAGTAACACATTGATTACTTGGTTACAGATGTTGGGGCAGCATAGGGACACTTACTGTAGAGGAATAGATGTTGGAGAGCCAATCAATTGCCTGCTACTGCGAGGCAAGCAATAAGCTACAGCCGGATACAGGAGTCAGAACAAACAGTTCCTTCAGGTTCAGGATATATGTAAAAGAATCTGCAGGCAAATACTACCTGTGGTTTTACTACTGCAATACATTACTGACCTACTTGAGCTCTGGGCCCTGCTGAAGTAAGGATAAACAAAAATCAAATACACCTAAGCTTAAGGAACAACAGAAAATAACAAGTGTACAAATTGTTACCAATTTGTTTCCAAAAGGTTGCTTTCACACACAATCCTAAATTCAAAACCTGAACTCTTTGCACATATTTGTGCAAAAGAATACTTCAGCCACCCAGAGACATCAATGCAGGTGCTTGCCAGAACTGTGAGAAATTAATTATGGCAACAATAAATGCAAAACAACATGCAAAAGAGCCACAGATTCACAGAGTAACACCTGTAGGTTTTTTGAAGCAGCAGATTTCCTGAAACCTTGGCTGTAGCCATGGAGAGCTGCAGATGCTTTCAGGATTTAGAAGCAGAAATTTTTAAAAATCTGATTTATCTCGTGCCACCTCTAGAGCAAAATGGCTGAACCCAGCATGATACCTACTTGTCACAAAGAATTTTTTAGTGAAAGTGCAACTGTCAAAGGCAGCAATTTTCTCTTGCAGGACTACGACGAGTATCCTGAAAACAAAGAAATGGAACGTGTACTTTAAACATTAAATGCATTGGTTTAAAGATTCAATATCTAAATGTAATTATTTCAAAAGCATCAATATAAATTTTACTGTGATAAAGTGCCAGGTTACCAATACATGGCAGTTATTGAGGATTCTCTCTCATCCCAACCACATAACCTTCATTTCAGGAAGTACACAGATCTGATACAGAACAACACAGCGTATTTATGATTACCTTCTGCAGTAAAAGCTCCATTAGAAAGAAAGAATGGAATTGCAAGGATCCTGAATTACTTTCAATGACTCAAATAACAAATCAACAATTGGTAGAACACAAGCTAAATTTGAAATAATCCCATTGCCCATCTCATTGCAAATTTATTAAACCACCATGTTGTTCTTTATTAAAAGCAGGATTTCTTTTCATGCCGAGGCCATCACTGCACAAACCTGTGAGAAATTTGTGCCAATTAGAAAAATTACAAGTGCATGTTTATGAGTTGTACATGTGCACCTTTAATAATGTAAAATATCTGTTCGTCACCTGGAGAAAAACCATGACAGCTATGTATGAAACACCCACCATACTGCCCAAATGAACAAGGGCCAAGGATGTAGATTTGGAAAGTGCAACATCTTCAAAGTGTGGAAACTTCTCAGTACATTTCCTTTGGTAAATAACAACTCAATGAGAGAAACTGACATATCCTAAATGTAACTGACTGAAGACTTTTATTTGCTTCTCTCTTCTATTATCAAAAGGATGCCTCTCCATCCCTTTCCAAGTTACAAAACTCAAATTTTATGCTATAATCTCTGCACGTATGACTTAATATTTGCTTCAAATAAAACAAAGTTTTTTCACTAAAGGAAGCATTTTCCATCTCCTAGAACAAAGGAGAGGAAAAGAACAGAAACCTATCAACTCTCACTCCTTCCAAGAGGCTGAGAAAAAAGTTACTGAATGAATAATAGAAGGACCTTCAACGCATGTGCAACTGTAATGTATATATAAAAAACTACGTATATTTGATTGTAATATTTCCCAATCTTGTTAGATTTTTGTTTTCTGCTCTTTGAAGGAGGTACTGTCATCCCTTATAAATGAAACCTACCTGATGGATGATTCTAGAGTATAAATACATAAATAATAAACAGTTCTCCCTTCTTCTGCAACTCAAGTTTTATTTTAAACTCAAAACTTTGGACTCCATTAGCCTATTGTATGGTTAACGCACCATTAGCACTGCACTTGGCCACATTTAATGCATTTTCAATCTGAAATTGTGAGCTTTCTGTGGATAATAACAGAATCTGATACGTTCCAGAAAAGCAGCTACCCTGAATACAGCCACACAGCTTTGAAGTAACTTTTCCATTTTTACCACTTAGGAAAAGAAACATTAGACCTTTTAGTTAGGAGAGACTTTGAATGATGATTTGCCTTTTGACTGTTTTTACAATTGGATTTTTCTTCTGCTAGGAGGCCAGGCTGGAAAGATTTACTATCATCACACTGTACACAAGGGAACTTTAAATTTTTCAAGGGATAGTTGCACAGATAAGTACTGAACTCCTTCTGACAGGCCTTTAAAGGAGCAGGGACCAAATCCTGGCATGTAACTCAGCAACTCAATCACTGCAGTTGATCTATTTCTTGATACAGTGACCCTACCCACACCCATGGTATGTACGTTGAATGAGGATAACGAGCACTACAATCCTTTACTTCTTTAAAGAAGTTTACACCACCAAAATGTCATTATATAATTGGTTGTGGTATTAAAGGTGTTTGCTCAGCAGTACTATTCTTCTTCTGCTTGCTTTCAGTTGACCTAATTTAAAACATTAGTGTTTAAAATGGGTAGGAAGAAGCATCAAAGCAGCACATATCACGGACTTGGGTCAAGAAGTTCTACCAGGAGTACCAAAGGATTATCACCAATATCATCATGCAGAAGATGGATCCTGGGTTTTCTGGTCTCCTTTAAAAATATACAGTAAACTACAACAGTGTTCAGTTTTCTGTGTCCAAAGTTCAGAAAAATCTGAACCCATGACTGCACAGAATTGAGGTATTTACAACCTGACATTCAATCTTCCAAGTCAGAAGTCAGCTGACAAGTCCAACTAAGAGATGCTTTGTTACTTTACTCAGGAATTGTTCTCCACAGGGCACAGTGTATGCTAGGATTTTTTCTGGATGCGCAGGAAGGTAACACATCTTGCAGAACCATGAAACACAAACAAAAGAGACAAGCCCTACGCTGCCAAGTTAGACATCATTTAAACTGTGATCTCATTTCTCCATCTATAGGCAGAAGACAAAGGATTCCAATGATTCCTGTTCACTCTCATCACAATTTAGGGAAGCTTAAATGATTTAATATGCAAAATGTTTTGCGCTTCAGGGAAAGGCACTGGAGAAGCATATCGTTGTACTCAAAATATTACTTGAGAAACAGCAAACAGAAGATAAGCTTGCAGCAAAGTCAAAATAGTAAAACCAAGGAGTGCTCACACCAGAAACTGCACCCATTACTGAAATCCTGCAGGCTTTAACATAGAAAGAAATATAGTAAACATCCTTACCTTTTATTGCAATGCAGATCATAAATAGGAGTTTTGAACTGTATAGACTTGACCATCTCTCCTGTTCGTAAAGAATAAAGGTCCACACAGCAGTAAGGTGGGCTCGTGCTAAAATGAATAAAGAAACATGCGATTTTAACAGAAAGAAGGAATTTTTGTAAAGTGATTTTCGTATTACTTCAAGACAAGCCTTCATACATTTAGCAATAAAAGCACAATGCTGCCGAACATGGGACCACTATAAGCTTCCTACATTTAGGGAAGGCATGATTATCAACTGGGTTACGATAGCCACAGTGGTCAAAAACCTTACTGTGCAACCAATTAGCAAGCACTTAGCTTCCTTTGTCCCAAACTAAGACTTTGGAACATCAGATCCGACACAAAATACTATTCGTTTAACAGACATGAAGTTTTTAGGCTACATTTAAGTCATTTTAAAAACATCTTACTGAGTAACACTTCCCTTAAGGGAATACTTCATTCTGTGCAACAGCTGAGCCACATGACTATTCATTTGATAGAGACGCATTACACAGAACTTACATTACATCTCTAATGAACTTTTGTTTGAGTTATATAGATCTCTTCAACTGCTTCATGTCACTTTTATCATTTAAATATAAATAAAACTCATAGGGCCATTTCTTAATAAAAAGGCTTGCTTTCTTTTGAGAGGGGAAAGTGCTGAGTGTTCCGATAGGGCTGAGGAAGGTAGTGGTGGAAACCATTTTACAAGCTGAGGAGAGGCTTTGATGTGGCAGTTCTTTTCCATAACACCTTTTTTCCACTCCAAGAACACATTAAAATGTTGGCTTCTTCTGGGTCAACGAATATGAAGCAGCACAAATTGCCAGCTGTACAAACATACGCTAAGTATTGGTAAAGGAGGGTGTTTCCCCTTACCCCTATCTGTTTTATTTTATGGAGTTTAACACAATTCCTGACACAACACTCACTTGTCCTTTGGATCTACTCAAGTCGTTCAAGAATATTCTGGAGAGGAAGAATACAATCCCCAACTATCTACCTTAACTGTTGTGAGACAACAAAATGCTGCACACAATATGTACACAACAGAGAGCCAATATACCATAAAAGCAAAAAAAGACAACAGCCAAAGAAATAATAGAAAAAAATCAGTTTGACATTTTGCCTATGAAAATTCTTCCCAAAATATACATTTTTCTAGGCACACACTCAGGCTAATAAGTAGAGGGGTGCTATTTCTTACTTTTAAGCACATCAAAGGCCCTTCAAAAACATGTTTAAAACAATAAGACTCAGGTTTAGTTTCGTTGTGTTGGAAGCTCATTGCTGCTACAGAATACAGAAAATCACAGACAGTCTGTGTACAAGCTTTTCCTCATAGAAGCACACTGACTACTGAAAGAAAATTATTATTTTGACAAAGGGTACAACGATTGTTATTTCAAAAACAGGAATTACACAACCTCATATAGCTAAAATTATATTTGCATAAGTGAAATCCATTATTATTTCCATTAAAGCTCATGTGGAACATAACTACACTAACTGTTCCACTGGACATGTACATAATTGCATGACTATAATTCAAAAGCACACATCTAAATACACAGCACCCTCAAAATTATTGGAAACAATCAATCTTGCGCTCAAATGAGTAATTTTTATTACATCATACCTCTATTCTGGCTGCTTGTGAGAACATTCTATCAATGCTTTTTGTGAGCTGCACTGGCTAAAAACCAGCAACCTTTGAATTCGGTGCTAATGATGAAGTAGGTCGCATGGACTGGGCGAAAAGTACTCTAAAATTCTACTCAGCTCCAACTCAACTCCTCCTTCCAACAGTCTTTTCATTCCCTGGTACACTGCAATCTGTGACCAGAAAATGATGTGCCAGGTTGTTGGTGTTGGTTTTTTTTAATTATTTTCTGAAGTACGTATGAAGTCAAGGTCAGATAGATTTCAGAAAGCTCGTGGGACTGAATGAGGAGAAACAAATGGCAATAGCAAAAAAAAGTCAGATCAATAGTTTCAAGATTTTAATTTCATTGTTCAACAAACCCAAATAGAAAGGATTCTCCAACACTTCAAAATTTAATTCCTTCCCCAAATAAACTATTTTTTGACTACTCCAAAAATGTGAGCCTTCTGAATGATCTTCCTTTACCCTCCTTCATATCTCTCATCTTGCAGCAAAATCAGTTTTTCTAAAGAGGAAAACGAGGATTACAGACACTGATCTAAGCATTCATTTATGCGTCGTAGCACTTAGAGAATAATAAGAGCATCATGATTAGGCTACACTGCTCACAGTCAGTAATAAGAGCTCACCCTCCCCCATTTCAGTGATGTCAGCTTGGTGGGTTCTGTCCTTTCCCTTCCCAGACTCCGATATGCAATGGATTCTATACTGGCCCATTTTAGCTTGTTAAATTAGCAGACAAATAGCACTTTGTCCTTTCTTTTCCCCTCTACAGGAAATTCTCTGACAGGTTGGTGCACCAAAAGGGCTTACTGAAATGTCTAACAAGCATGGAAGGAAGATAGGAAGTAAGAGCACAGGAACTGAGCAATAAAGGATGTGCAACAGGGCTGCAAAAGCTGCAGCTGGCTTGCCATCACAGAGCTGCCACATAACACATTTTTCTGATGCTCCTCCGACATCTTGGTAATTCCCAACCTTCTTGAAACAGAGAATGCAGGGATTTCCATCGCCAACATAGCAGAAGGTAGACTCTATGACGTTCTCTATGTTCTTACAGTTGAAGATCTAGAATAATCTGGGCACCGTTTCTAAAAGCTTGAAATCTGAACTCCTTTTAACTCATTATTTAAGGTGCACATTAAATCAAATCTCCCAAACTCAAACGTAGAGAATGAGTGCATTTTGTCTTCTTTGATATCACTTCTGCCATCTACTTTGTTTGATTATTCTGTTATGAATTTCAGCTGCAAAACCAGATGCATCCAAGTTGCCAAAGAAAAGCACCAAAACCACTACGGATTGCCAGACAGAGCCTAAAAAATCTGCAAATCATCTCAGAATTGTATGAAACCAGAAATATTACATCTTGCTCTATTTCAGGAATACAAAACGAACACTCATTTCATCAAAGGTTCACACAGCCACAGTGTAAATGTGCCTGAAATAAGCCAGCTGATGGCCTATGACAACAAACTACCGCTATCAAACAGGAAACAAAGCAGAGGGACCTCTGGCCAAAGAGCTTTCCTTCTGATAATCTGCAGCGCCAATGGTTCGTGCTTATCTCGTTGGTGAGAAGAGTCTGGTCGTATTTCTGTGTACCGTGATGGTTATGTAAAGAGGAAAGATTAAGACAGGAATGTGACAGCGCTGGTTTTTGCGGTCTGGTAATTACATTAAGTCTGTCACAAATAAAATTTTTGCAAATTACTCCCACAGATTATGAACAAATTTTTGCTGTGTATCCTGTTTGTTAAATAGCTGCTTAAGGAAAAGATAACAACAACTGCTTTAAAGATAACGGGCAAAAAAATTAACAACTTCAAAACATTAGCATTAATAAATACACAATAATGCACAGCTCTTATATCTTGTATTAGATTGTTGCAGTGCAAGGACAGAAGAAAAATAACAGATGCCTTGTACAGCTGGCACTTGACTACATCTATGCTTATGCATCACAACATAAGTATCACCTCTTCACAGATTTGTTAGCAATGACTCACAATTTATAAAAGCTATGTAAAGTGTTTGCATACGGAGACAATGTACAAAATACACAATTTTTCCATGAAGAATGGACAAGATTGGTGGAACCAAAGTGAGGCTGTCATTTTCTGCTCCTAAAAAGCCTTTGCAGTACTTTCCTACAAATGGCAAATTCCTATGTAAATCTCACTGTAGAATTTTAAAAAACATCTCAGGACAAACAGTGTTTGACTGGCATAGGTATCATCCCTACAGCTTTTATTCTCTCTTCACAGACAACGAGGCCAGAATTTCTAGAAAATGAGATCAAGGAAAGCATCACTCTCCACCTCCTTTTGCTCTACTTATACGCAATATAAGCACAGTGAGATGTGCAGGGAGGCCCCTTTGGAACAATGACAAGTTAGGAGATCTCAACAAATTTTATATAGCAACAAAACCACTAAAATAATAGAAACAGCCTTCATTAGGAGAAGTATACAGTTGTACAGCACATTGTAGCCATTTCCTATCACCTGTAGTCCTTTATAGAGACTGCAAATTTCTTCTGAAGAACAGTTCAGTTATTATTGATAGCAAATGTGGCAACAAAACGAATTCAAGTGAATTTAAAATGCAGGATGGAACAAGGGGAAAGAGCTTCTTTCCAGATGCAGTGCACGAACTGATCTTTGCCTAAGGTACCATTCTGCAGAGTGCTGTGTGTTCTTTCTGCCTGCTGGAATTGCACCACGTTCAGCCCATCTTCTAAATTACACAAAGAATTACATTACGTCTGCCTTGTTCTGCACTCTCACAAGGCAGTTCCTTACCTTATTTACACAGGACAAATATTACACGTACTAGCAGCAAATATTACACGTACTAGGTTTCCTAGAGTAATGATCGTCATTTCTCTTTTATAGCTTCCATAATAAAATGAAAATTCCTTCTTGCTCTGTCATGTATTGATGTCCCTAATGCACAGGACAATATTTAAGGTTTTCAGAGGGGGTGGAGATGTAAAAAAACACATCAGCATAATTATAATCTAACATATAGCCATAAAAAAATAGTCTTTGATTTAATCACCATTCCAGTTTTGATACTTTCAGGCATTATCTGGCAAGTTATATAACAACATTCAACAAATTCCTACTTGAATTTGATGGGGTTGAGCCACCCAACCGTACCAGTTACAAGTTATATTATATAGTTAGCACAAATTATTTATTGTTCTAAGTACAGTATATTTAGCAAGCTATTCAGATCAGTAAATTTAACAGCACTTGCTAAGCCACCCTCAGACAGCAGGTCACAGGCTTCCAGTCAAAAGCAATTTGACTTTTGCCACGCAGTCATTCCACGGTTACCGCTGGTTTACATAAAATTATTAATTCAAACACATGGCAATTATTCTGTCGAGATCTGTCATCTTTGAAGTTTTGTTTCACAGTAGAAAAGCTCCTTTTTCATCACAGTGTTTCAAAATGAGGTCAGGTGAACGGTGTTATTATTCTATTCTGAAGTGCCATTTAATTTCCAACAACATGACTTTTCACTGCTTCTAAAAATATAACCTCAGGTGTACATCAGCTGCCACACTGTGTTCCCAGACACACTTTCCACACTAATGTGGATGCCCAATTAGTCAGACTGTCTTCCTTATTCTGGCACATTCTTCTTGTGATGGCTTATTTGTTTCCATTTCCTCAAAGCAGTGGAAGAGCCCACCAGTGAGACAGCTCCACGTTCTGACACAGCAGTGGCTGAGATCTCCCATAACCTCTGCAAGCTGTGGTCAGGCACTGGCACCTCAGAGAGGGGGAAGGAAAGCAGAACAGAAACGGAGCGTGCAGTATTGTTACTTAACCGGATACTGGAAGAAGTCGTTCCTGAATCTTTACACCGGGAAGTTAAAGCACAAGATTAGGTTATGATCTTTTAGTAAAATTCTTAGCACGTTGGCACCACAAAGGCAACTCTGTTCTCCTGAGCACCCCGATGAAGGTTTGCTCAGATTAACAGATTTCCAAACCTAGAAGGATCATCTTTTCTTTCTAGGCCAAGTACACAAAGTCTCAGAAGCTCAAAGTATTTTTTATTTTTTACCAAGTAATCTAACCTTGTCTTAAAAGACTTGGAGCAACAATCAGTGCTCTATCACTAAATAAGTTGTTCCAACACTTAGAAAAAAATATTTTTTTATGAAATTACTCCTTCAAGACTGGGGTTTGGGGGGTTGGACACGATGATCTCTGTAGGTCCCTTCCAACCCCTACAATTCTGTGATTCTGTGAAGACAGAATTTGTACACACTCTGCTTTTAAAAAACAGCCTTTATGTCTCTGTCAACAACATAAATAAAGCTACTTGCACCCATATATCTTTTCCATAAATCAGTAAGTATTCAAGGCAGTCCAGTCACTGGCTAATCTGCAATAAAAAGGAAAAGATTTTAAGCCTTACGTTGCAAGTTTGTTTACCAGCCCTGGCACATATTTGCAATGCTTCTCTGAGCTCTCTGGTACTGCAGCATTGTCATCTTCTTTCTCAAGGATGTACAACAGGATGGAACTCTACTTGCAAGTGTACCGTCTCCCCCTGGAGAGTAAATTCATTTTTCTGTTCCTTGTTAATGCTTTTTTTCTCTTTGTTTGCTTTGTTTTTAATAAATCCAAGGAGGTATCATTTATTCCTCACAACTTCACTGCAGAAGAAAAGGTCTTGCTGAGACTTTCGCTATGTAGACCTCTAAAATTCCCTGGCTTTCTGCATCACAACTTTCTACAATGAAAACTTGAGAACTCAACTCTGTAAGTAATTTTCTTACTTGCATTCACAGCACTTGAAATTCATTCAGAATCAGGAAAAGCAGAGTAGAATTTCTGAGAAAGTGACACTTCCCAAAAATGAGTGTGCAGCAGTGAAACACAAAGCAGCACAGACATTTTAAGTGTACCACAAATTGCAAAAAGCATGGAAGCACTTATTTTTAAATAAGAAAAACCTGTACCAGTCCTAGACACATGTTACTAAATCCAATCCTTTAAATACAAATGAGGAAATTATTTGATATGGCACTAAAATATTTGTGTTAAATACCGAAAGATACAAACTTCTCTCTTACATCTTCCTCAAATATTTTGACCAAATCCATCAGTCTACAATAAAATTTCCATCCTCCTCTCACCTCACCATCATTGTGGTCTCACCAGAATACAAGAAAAATATTTTCAGAAAGTCATCAAATGCGAGGAAAATGTTTTGTTTGAGGTACATTACAAGTCCCACCTCAAGGAGCGAGAAAATAAGGCACCAAAAGAAAACCTTATTGGTTACCAGTGTGTGAAAATAAAGAAAATGTGGCTTATGTGGCTGGGCCAAAATGACCACTAGGCAAGATTTAGTACAGCCATCTTGCCCATACAACATACGAGTAAACTACTCCTTTTTTGGACAAAGGAAATAGCTAAAAGGGAAACCAGTGTGCTTCAGATCACATGCAGCGCTGCATTAGGACAAAGCTAGGTCCACTCTTTCACCAATACAATTCTTAACGAAGTTGAACTGCATTAAAAGACAGAACTTTTAATCAAAAGTCTCTGACGTAATCAACATCATTCAAAGATTTAATGGCAATGGTGTATCAAAACAAGCTTATTGTAAAGCAATTAAATTCTTTGCCTTATTTTTCATGTCCACCCTCATGAATACATTCCCACTGGCAACTGATTCTAAGATGTTCTACACTGGACTATACACATCATTCTTTTCAAGGGCACTCACACAATCTGTTAAGTTTTTATCAATTTAATTAAGAAGATATGGCAGAAGATACCTTGCCTTAGCAAAAGTATGCACTTTTGGAAGAGATTTAAGGACTATTAAAAAAAAAAAACCATGCCAGAGAATTGCTACATTGATTCTATCTATGTTCTTTATATGGCTAATCAAAGTAATGAACCGGCTTAATATTTGAAATTCATTATTTTGAAGGGGTTGGGGGGGAAAGTTTTTTTTATCTACACATATTTCAGTCTGTTCTTTTCCAGAAGGTTAAAAGCATCAGTTTCTTCCATCAAATCCCTTTCTTTAAAAATAATAATAATAATCCTATTTTCTGTTAGGTTCTGAGCTGGCTTCTTTCCCACTGTTTTATCAGCATCCATCAGTTCTCTAGAAGCTGCTGTTTGCTGTGGACACCCAGCCCCTGTGAAGCTGCTCTAATTACCACCCCAGAATCAGCTGTCAAGTGCCGCTCCTAAGTGGCCAGGCCAGTGCTCCCCTCCAGGAGATCAAGTGCATCCACTTACCACAGCAACAGAGCACAGTGCACATACTGCACACGTGTGCCACAGACAGCGTCCATCACAGTGGCATGAACATACAAAACACTACACAGACATGCAGCACCCAGCTCTCCCTATCCAGACCAAAGCTTCTATGTGTCCACATGGAAGCTACTTAAGTTTTTGTTTTGTTTTTGTTTTTGTTTTTTCAAAGAAATGAAGAAAATTAAGCTAAAAGCAGATTGATGGCTGTAGGCAGATCTGCCACTCTATAAATAGGCTTCGTACAGACATTTACAAAAAATAAACCAATACAAAGATTAATTAACACTTTACGTAATGTTGAAAGATCAAAACAAGTATAATTATGTCCAGGATTTGTTTCCGGGGCCAAAGAGCAGTATTTACCTCCACAGAAAATATAAAAGTCAAGCATTTATCCATCATACAATACAGTAATGTTAACTGAAGAGCTATCACTCTGAACTTCATGTGCAGGCATTTAAGAGACATCCATTCATGATGTTTGCTTATACAACAATTGAAAACAGAGATACCAGGACACAACTACCACCCTTGTCCTACAAGGACTCATTCCGAGGCGTGGGTGAAGGAAGCTATCTCAATACATGGTTTGAGCAGCAGGGAGTTCTAAACTGGTCCGGAGCAGGATACTGACAGGAGTCAGCCTCTGCAGCAACATTCTCCTGGTTCCTAACACTTAACACAGCTCTGTCAGAAGAAAAGATGCTCTAAATGCTTGCCATGCAGGCCAGCAAAACAGATTCAATTCCTGAGAGAACTGACAACCCTGCATTAGATAAGAAAGATCAAAATGTTCATTTCAACACATTAAAAAGCAAACCTACCAAAGGGCAGTGCAGGCAGGCACTTCCCAACTAGCTGTGCACACTGCTGACACGAGGAGGTTACTGATACCATATAATTATGTACCCTGGTTCATAAGACAGGCAAAACCCATGACCAAATACAGAATGACAACTTGTTTCCACTTGCGGGGTGGTGTGGGGGAAGAACCTGCAAAGACAGATTTCCCTGACAGTCACAGAACAGATTGAACTATTCAGGTCATGGATCGTTTCAGTTCTGTTCAATAACTGTGATGCTCATTTTTGTTCAACCAAACCAATACCTCAGCCTTTGCTTCTATTTGTAGCCTAGGCGTCTGTCTAAACGTACAGTGACAAAAAGAGGAAAATTTAATGTCTGGTTTTATCAGCACGTTGGTATTATCACAACAGATATTATGAGAACAGCACCCTTTGTTCAGGGAGAAAAGCAAAACGGAAGTGAACCCTGCAAAATACCAACAAGCCTTGCAACCTCCACCTCCTCGCCCTTCAGTTTCAGCAGCAGATGCTCTTTCCACATTCTGCTTTACCAACAGCACACAGCACGCTCCTCCTCCCTCCCACTGCCTGCCCATAACATTACTCATTCTCACCACTGGAAGAGACTTTCTAGATGTATGTTTTTTTCAATTTCAAAACGCATGAAGCTGCACAAAGCCAAACAACAGCCTACAACCTACCTTCATGTAGTGCAGCATGTTGTGTTACATTGCTCCATTCCATGGCATGTGGCATGCCTGTCACTGAAGTGTAAAATATAGCACAAGCTGGCTTCTCAGCTGCGGCACGCTTTAACAGAGAGACTGGAGTGTGACACACTTTCCACTTCACTGAGACATACCACATGTTACAAAATATAGCTGTCCCATCGCATTTTGAGTTAGTTAATGCAGGGAGATAAGCAGCATCTCAAGAGATTTGTTTATCAAAAGGCTTATTTGACCATAGCTATCACTGAGGAAACGTGCATCTGGAGCTCTGCTTTTCAGAGCAGGATCAGTTTTTCTGGTATATTCTGAACCAGATTTTGTTCTGCTGTGGAATCAGACAGTCCTTTTACACCAAAGTGATGAACTTGCCCCGGCTATCTTTGGTCATTCTGTGAGCATATGCTTAACTCAAAAAATGTCTGTGAATCTTGGAGAGCATGAGCAAAGATTAACTTCTGTGCAGAATACAACTGCATTTATGTCATACCTCTATCAAAGATTAACATCTCCATGAACAGCTGATCAAGCTCTAATTCCAGATGTGTTTCCTCCAAAAATACAGAACAAAATACATGTAAGAGTTGTCTTGCCCTCCCTTTCCTCACTGTCAAATGAAGCAAAACTCATCACTGACACAACGGTATGCAATCTGTGTTGCAATAAATGCCACACTGATTTTCAAGTTGGGACAAGATGGACTAAAACCAAAAACATACAAACATCTTGTGTATCAAGAGACAGCCACATGCCACAGCTTAATAGAAAAATATCAGATTTCTGAGCTGATGCTGAAATATCTCAGCTACAGCCAGCTTTCACCAAGCAAGTGCAGATGCCAAACAGAGCACTTTGTAAGTGGAGCCACTCACAGCCCCAGCCAGCTCTAGATTTCATAGATTGAGAAAGTGTGTAAAATTCCAAATCTGCACCCAAGGTTTTTCTATTCCTTGGTCTGATTGTTTACTGCATTATTTTATTGGCAGCACCTTCTGATCAATGACCATGGGAAAGCTGTGGAAGAACTCTATGGGGGAGCGTAGGGATAAAACAAGGGATAATGGCTTTAAATTAAAAGAGAGGAGATTTAGATCAGATACTGTGAAAAAATTCCTCATTTTGAGGGCAGTGAGGCCTTGGCACTGCCCAGAGCAGCTGTGGGTGTCCCATAACTGGAGGTGGCCAAGGCCAGACTGGGCTCTGGGCAACGTGATCTCTGGGAGATAAAGCCCTTCAAATTGCATTGATGACACTGATTACAACTTCTAGTGTTACTTTCTTAAGGCTTGAAACATAACGTAGGATTAGTTATACTGTATAAGTATTTTATTAATCTAAATTACAAATAATTTTTAAGCTTGTGAGCAACCATCCAAAAAGTGCCTTACAGCCCCTCCTGAGTGATACTGTGAATATATTACCTAGTCAGAACCGAAAGAAAGAGAGGATTAAGCAGGACCTTGTTCTGAGAACAAGCCCTATTGCTTCTTCACAAGGAAGAAATCTTTTAAATACGCATTCTGAATTATTTAAGGAAGAAAAATGCTGTCTTTTGCTTTATAAATTGTTTCTAAGGGTAACATTTTAAAGCTACCATGCTCTGCTGAATAAATGCCTGTTGTTGCATTTCATAGACCAGATCAAAACTAATAAAAAAACATAATTAGATCAGCTTTTCTTTAACTACTATCAACCACTGTGTCTTAATGGTCTTTTTTCTCACTTCAGAGATGTAAAAGAATCTAACCTGCACATGAATGTTAGAGCTCAAACTCATTTGACTTTTCCTCTGTATATTAAGTATTATTGAAGAAAAAAAGATAAAAGAAAGAAATCAAGAAGGACTGCAGAGAGCAGCTGCTGGAAGAGAGTGAATGGCATTTATTAGGGGATACAAAGTTCAACTACTGTCAAGTTGTAGCAAATTAGTCAGGAGGCAGCAGTTGTGTATCAGCGCAAATACCGGGCTGCAACGCAGTTTGTAATTAGCTGCTCACACCATGAGTGTAAAGTGAGCAATTATATAGGAAAAAACATATTAAGCAGCATCTCTGAATTGACTTCAGATCTCCACTGTCGTGTTGGTATGCCCAGAAAAACGAAAGCAAATCATCCCAAAATTTCTAACACCTTTGCAATGTACTTTAAATCCTTCTTACAGTATATAACAGAAATAACTGTAAAACATATAAGAAAAGAAAATACAATCCTGAACTGTTCTCTGGGCCTGCGTCACTTTGATTTACAACAGTTATTTCTAAGACAGACAAAAACACACAGATGCAAACAATTACTCTATTTTTGTAGGCAACAAGTGAGGTGGGTGGTAACTGAGAAATTTTGAAAAATCCTGTCACAATATTCCATTTTTTCTTAAGTAACCCTCATCACACAACAAACGCTCGCCACATCAGAGACTTTCCAGGGCCTGAAGGGCCGCTTTGATTCCAGACCGCTGCAGGCATTAGCGGGGACGTAATTAGGGTAAAAAGTTCAACCACAGTTCCATGTCTAGAGTGCTGCCAGAAATAAATTTCCTCTCATTCACTGGTTTCTACTGTACCCTCCCTGAGAAACATATTGAAAACACATTTATCTTTGTAGAGTTTGTTCCTCTTCTAATTAACTTTATAGCGTTTACAGTATTTAATAATTTAAAGTGGAATTTAAAGTGGCCCTGGAAGCAGCAGCTCTCCTGTAATGGCGCTGTGCATTATCTTCTCCCCGTAGTGCTTCTTTTGACAAGTTACTCGAGGAAGGTATGTGCTCCAGCTGGTTTTATCTGGCCGTGCATTTAGCAGAAGGCTACTTCCTTCCCTCCATCTCCTCCCCGTATCATTACACGCACGGGGGGTTGGAGCAGCCGTAAAATGAAACTGTGCCTCAGCTCGGAAATCTGCTCTCCCGAACCTCCGCACAATCCCAGAGATCACTTAGGAAAGGTTTATCTTTTTACAGCTTAATAAATCAAGGCTTTAAAAGGTCACCGCTACCCCCAGTTCTCACCAACTGGTCAAAGCTTGACCCCAAATACTCATTTTCTTCCTTCCAGTTTTGATCCAAGATTAGCAGTTTATTGTAGTTCAAAGGTTATTTCTTTCTATAGTTCAGACAAACTCTCGGTATATCAGAAGAATACCAGATCTTGCTGGCCCTAGCGCTTACAGACAGAAGCATTACCTCGTACCATTAAAGCATTTCAGTTGGTGAGAAAATCTGCAGAAATCCCAGTAACCGCTAGTTAAACATTACAGAAATACTTGAAGCACTTTGATATAATTATAGAAACAAGCTACAAGAAAAATCTCTGGGAGACGAAGAGCTCTTTCTAAAGTAAAGAACACTGCTATCTTTACCACATAACATAACGATCAAATCCAGCATCAGCAGAAGGAATTTAAACTGCTTTACGCGGAGCTTGTGTCTCTCAGGATACTGAAAGCTACCACACAAACTGTTAAAACTAAACTGATTTGTGCCACTAACCTACTCTCCTAACCAGAGATAATGGCCTTCATCCCCAGAACGGAAGGAAATTTTTGCAAGGCAGTGTTAGGATAGCACACTTTGCATTTAATGATGCCTTACAGCTTTCCATGAGTGCAGGAGCCTCTGGGACTCACTCCCTCAAAGTAACAGAAACCGGGGGGCTTGAGCCAGCCCAAAAGGTTCTGCTGTGCTCTTCAGAACCTGATCCCAACCTCCAGAAAAAACAATCCCTACAATCAAGGGGATGAAGGAGGAATTGTTGTTGTTGTTTTTACCAGAAAACAAATTTGAAAAATTAGGAAGTTATCACAAAACAAAAATCTATGTTGTTTGGACTGTTCTAGCCAAGCTGAGATGTTACAAAGGAACACAAACCTACATTTTCCAGTAAGTTTCCTTTATTTTGAAGGGAGGTACATTACAAGACACTAAAAGAAGCAAACATCCTTCAAAAGCCTGAAAAAAAAAAAGTAAATAAAGGTTGCTCTCTAGAAATGTAAGCCCATACATCCCTGACGGCACTCAAACAAAACATTTTGCAAAGTCCTCAACAGAAGATCAAAAATATTTCACAAACTTCATGATTCTTTGTCATGGGGTCCAATCCAACCGTAAACCACAACCAGCTGCCCATCCAATTGCGATGTCTTATTATGAGGAAGGCACCCTTCACACATTCAGTGGCATGATTCAGTCATGGCAAAACCTGGCAAGCTCTCAGCACAGCCACTGCATTTGCAATGGCATTCTGGTAAAAATATTCCAGGGAGAGCTACTCTGAGGAATGTGAGAACTGGGAACAAGAACTTCATTCATCATAGCCCATTTCCTTCTCTTGGGTGATCCTTCCAGAAAGCTTCACTCTTTGTCTCTGACAAATCATTTTGCAGCTAGCTAATTTTAAACACTGAAAGCCACAGACACTTCAAACTGCATGCTGGATTTCAGCATTAACAGTTAGTGCTCCAGAAAAGGAACAGGGCCCTGATTTTAAAACATGAACTTGAGAAAACATTAATGCTTTAATTGCATTGCTTTTAGTTCTTACTTATGTAAAGTTGCCTTCTCCCTAAACTTTAACACCCCCATAAAAAGGTTCCTGAGGTAAATGTGTGTTAAGGTTAGGAGGTTTTAATCTACAGTAGCCACATTAATAAAGTATGCTTCCTGAAAACCTGCTGCCAATTGATTTGCCTTGTAAACTGGTCAGCAGGGCAAAAAAATGCTGGCTACCCGAAGTTATAACCTTTGTTTGCTCAGACCTACTCCTCCTTCTTTAACTTACCCTTATTTCCTTTCCCCTCCCACGATTAAAAAAGATTATCTCTTGCTTCTCATGCCCTCAAATGACCTCCATCCAATTCTTCATGTCATTCAAAATTTTCTCTCACTTGAAGCCATTAAATTAATACGCCTTTCTAAAAATACATACTAAAAACCTAGCACATGTTTTACGGGCTGGCTGATTTCAGTCAGGTGAATGAAGTCTTCCGCTCTCCATAAGCACAAGGTTAGGAAGCCTACTGACCTACTGGTTAGGCCTCAACTGGCCTTGATCCTATCAGCAAGAACAAAATAAGCATGGCTGGACAAAATTCCACAAAGACAAAATCTATGCAGATGTTCTTTCCTTTTTGGTTTTCCTTTAATTTGCAAATCTTGTAATCTAAGACCGAAGTTGACTGAACCAACATCTAAACCAGCATGCAGCACTGGCCAAAAAACACAATCTGTTTCCCATTTATGTGTCAAGGCTGCATCCTTCTGGGGGGCTGAGAAAATTTATTTCAAAAAGATTATATAGTGAAATCATGCTAGACATTTCAGTCATTTTACTCGATGGAAAATCTGACTTCTAAAATACAAAAATGTATGTACTGAAAGCTAGTCAGAAATTTAGATATAAGGCAAAAAGTATAGAAAACACAAAATTTTACTTCCCTGGTAAAATACTTGTCACCAGGAATACAAAGATTGACATTAGTGGCACTACTGCAGCACTTCTACAAAAAGCAGGTGCCAGAAATTAATTTCAGTGTAACAGTTCTTCTTCAGTTTAGCACAAAAACAGCTTTAGCACTTCAGTCCAAAGAAATTTATTACAAAAAAGATCCCTTTCACCAAAAGGGTGTAAGTGTTTTTACTCTCTTTTTTTTCCTCCTTTATTCCCAAATAAAGTCCTTCCCCACATGACACCAGGCTCTGCAGGGGACGTTAACAAATCACCACTTCACTTTAAAAGCAGAGAGGTCTGCTAAGCTCTGTTAGATCCTGAAATGTAGCAGGCCAGAAATAAGTTACCAAAGGAATCTTCCACTGTGCAACAGTGAAAAAAAAAAGTCAAGATTGAAAAATAAGTTTGCTGATTTTAGGCAAAGATTGTTTTACATAAAACTTGTGTACCCACCTGTATTTCATAACAAAGGAAAGAAGACCTAGCATTGCATCTCAAACATTATTCATTACGTCTCTCTCCAATAAGGTACATGGTACATAAGAGAAAGTAGTGAAGTTATTTAATACTGGTGGTGTTTTTGAAGCTACTAATTAATTACAACTTGGAAATTCTTTGTATTTCAGACTGATTAACGTTCGGCATTAAAAAATACCTTTTTAACCTATTTTCCTCATTATAGTTAAGCTACTTTACAGCTAAAGGAAAAGAGAAGAATTTCCTGACAGTAACCACTAATGCAGACTAGTGGTCAGAACCAGGAAGTCCCAGCTCCTAACTCACACGTGTCAGTATCTCATTGATATAGCCCTAAAAGATAAAGTACTATTAAATGCCATTATGAAAAGATGGTTTATACTGAGATCCACTGCACTATGTCCTATTAAATTCATATTGCTTTAATGGTTTAACATCCTAAACACTTGAAACTTCCTCATGCAATTTCAATAGATGCAGATGTTTAAATTTCTCAAAACATTTAATGCATTTTAATAGATGCACGATTCCCTAAAATCACAAAAGATGTCAATTCATTTAAGTATGATTGCTCATCTGTCACACAGTACTGCATATACACATATATTTAATTGCTCTTCAAAACACAGGTTTTCTTAAGGTGGTAATGTACAGGAATTGCTAAACTGCAATGAAGTTCATGATAAAATCTTATGAAACCATAAGTCATGTGTTAAATACATTTATTCTTCAACATTCATCCATAAAAATAATTTCAAAACACTTCCTAGAAGAGCTACAGAAAACAAATTCCGTATAAATGTCACAGAAAAGACAATTTAGATGGTAATGACAATATAATAACAGTATCCCAGGTGGAATCTGTATGGAAACGAGCCAGAGGGCTCTGGGAAGTAGCACAGGCATTTCACAAGGCCATATTTTCCTCACCTAAAGAAACGACCACGTGGTGTCCGGGGAGGGACTCTCCACACCAGGACAGGAGCTGCGCTTATTGAAATGTGGGGGTTTTTTTTGAAAGTACACTTTGCAGAAACGTTGACTCACTGCCACAGCCACGTCCAATCTCATTCACCTTGCAGTGAGGACTATGTGGTTTAAATGCATCAGCATAACAAATTTTGCATCGCAAGACTTGGTTACAAGCACTCTCACGTAGAAAATGTTGTTCACAAGATTGCAGACACTTCAGGGGAAAAAAGGCCCTATGAACAGTGTTGGCAGCTGTAAAAATCTCAACTGAAAGAAATTGCATCTCTCTAACCCACCCAGTTTCTGTTTTAAAGATTAAAGAGGGGTAATATTAATATTCTAGTCCAACAGAGTGAGAAGTGTCCTTAGGAAATGTACAGAGACCCGACTGTCATCCTTCACACCCAGAGTGATTAAATTCTTAAAGAAAAAAAAGTGTGGCACAGAATTAGTCTTACTGTTGTAAGAAGATTTACTTCAACTCCTTAGCCTTTGCATCGGTGTAGAGGATTACCCTTGAAAAGCAAATATTTTCCACTAGGCATAGGTGTAAATCCTTAGCATTGAACAGTGTAACTAACAGGGACATGAACTATCTTAAGGCTCTTTTGAGTGATGCAACAATACTGTCCAGAGCGCACACAAGACTGTTAATTCACTAACTCAAAGTAGATTTAACACAGATTTTGATCACAAGCATTGAACATCTGTAACACTGAGGTTGGTTGGCGCATGTAATTCATCCAGAACATAATCACTGCTTGAAAGCATCTTCCAATTGCTTTTTAAGATACAAAGATTGCTTCAGACACTTCTGAATAATAATTCTTTAGGATTATTATCAGAAAAGGCTGATCATAAACTTGTGACTACTGGAACAAAATTAAATAGCTTTTCGTCCATTTTATATCAAGATTTTATTTTTTTTTTACTCTTTTTATGCAGCCAAAGTAATACACAAATGTGTGCTGACACACTGAAAAAAAACTTTGAAAGCAATTTGCAGTGTTATTCTGTGAGCAAAAACAGTACAGAACTATAAGATATAATTGTTTACTTCTATATTTTCAGATGACATTGCAATCTACACACAAACTTATTCACAAAAAAATATTCTTACCCTGAAGATCCAATGCTTTTGCACACACCAAGGAGAGGCCGCTTCTCTGAAAAATTGTCACATTTCTGAGCATCTAGTGAAAGAGAAAGCAAACAAGAAAAAGCAAGTCACCACACATCATTTGTGCCACCTTTCATAGTACCTGTGCACTGGGGCTGAGAGGCAACATACTGCAGAATATTTAATACATAATGCAAAACTTGACAGCCTGTGCAAGATTAGTAATAGAAATACGAACAGGCAGAGCAACAAACAGTGGGAGAGCTGTTTTTGAAGGCAGTAACAAAACGAGCAGCACAACATGGCCAGGATTTCGGAGTTGTTTTCTGTTTTTTCCAGTTGGGGTAAAGAATTCTGTAACTACGGAATGACAAGTAACATCTGCTAGCTATTCATTGTTTAACAGAAGTTGCCTGAAAGAAGACTGTCACCAGCTCTGTGTGGGTTTCCCACACTGGTTTCCCGTCTACTCTACTGAGGTGTAAGTGGAATATAGGAGAGTTAACCATAAGTATGCAGTGGAAGAGCAGACACCCTCATGTTTCTCTGTTACAAGGCATGCTGCTGGTGTCTGCCCTAGCAGGGCCATGCTGACACCCCACACCACCCGTCTCAGAAAATACAGGATTGAATTCAAAACAGTCATGGCACCAAGCAACTTCAGCTTCTGGGCAGGCAGCCTGGTGACAGCACCCCCAACATAAGGCACCCAGGAGCAGAGCTTCACAGGTACAGCTGGCACAGCTCTGCCTGCATGTTTGTCACCAGAAGCGGGCAGCTGCTGCCCAGCTGCACTTACACCCTGACTCCAGAGCTGTCACTGTTAAATGTGCTGCTATTCTTACAAGGGGACTTTAAAAGTTTTGGAAACTTCATCTTACTGATGAGGAAACACAAATCAAACAGAGTAGAAAACATATCTTCGTAACAAAGTTTCACTAAATTTCAGGGTATGTTTCCAATCCGACTTGAAAAACAGAAACAGAGCAACACCATGACCAGCGAATTTCTTCCAGTTTCTTTCAGCCTTTGCCTTTTCAATTATCTGTCTGTATCTCCATCTGTAGGTGCGCACCTTTTTTTTTGGTCTTCATTGTACATCAGACCTTTTGATCTACAAAGAATATTAGTGCTCCAAACTAATTCCCAGATGCTGGTGTAGCTGCACCAAATCAATTATTCAGAAAGGCACAACAATTAACAATATACATTTTCACATAACAGCCTCTGTTAATTATTAATAACTCAGGTACATGCAATTAATTTGTAACTGTCCAGAGCTCTCATCTACACAAGGAGAAGGCGTCCCTCCTACACACTGGGGTATTTACAAAGTTAAATGGGTCACATCAATAATTTCACCACCAACAATAGCTTTACAAGCAACCCAAAACAGCCAAACATATTTTCCTTTTATTCCTATTATTTCCAGGTCTTTCATGAGTCAGACCTGTACTGCATGTACTGACCTGTGAATTGATAAATGAAACATACAGATTCTTCTGAAGAATCTGGCAACCAATTTGTTTACTGCGATCCATTATCGGCCCAACTCCGTTTGTTTCTGCTCACCTTGCTGCTCTCCAGCCTTCATGGAGAAATGCTGACAAATGCTGGCTACTGGGAGCGCCGACATTGATTTAAGTGGACACAGGAGTTTACCTGAAGCATTTAACTACATTTTCTTTTTTTTTTTTTTTTTTTTTTTTTTTTTTTTTTTAAACTAGGATGTATCAGACAGGCAAATTCCTGTTTATTAATGGTCTGGTTGTAAGTTAAACAACAAGGAAGAGGGATGAAGGGTAAGAAAGGCGGCCGCGAGCACAGAGAAACAACAGCACAAAAACAGCAGCACCCGTTTTAATACCCACAGAACAGCTTTGCAAGATTTGCACAACAGGTGCTGGAACTCCTGCTTCACTCTGCAACAGCCAAAGCCCTCATTTTTTGAAAATGCATTTTCTACCTTAACTGCATACTTTGGAAACGTAAACATTAATACTCCAGGAAAGGATCATTATTTTGAGGACTCTGCAGGGCATTAAATCAGGTTAATAGCGGTTCTGGTCGTGAGATTGCAAAAAGCACCACGTGCTGCTCTCTGCGGCGCTTAATGGAGTCAGCAAACCCATTCAGTTCAGGGCTGGAATTTAATCTTCCAAGTTGCGGTGGATTAATTTTTATTTGTAAAATTGTGTTTATTTGCATGTGCAATGCACTGAGGCTGTACACACCTGCTGCACGCAGTGTTTAACCCAATGCAGCAGGATGATTGAAATGAAAAGCAGCTAGCTAAATCCCTCAAATACAAAAAGTATTGAAATCCTGTTGCAAAGTCTTTTTCTTAAACTCCTTTTATTCTAAATCCTTTTAATTCTGTCATATAACACTACAGCATTTATAAAAAAGCTGGAAATCCTGACAAATCACACAATTAAAGTAATGAAAACTGTTTTTTTTCCTGCTAAACAGGCACCACCGTATCTACAGCTCCATTTAGATAAATTATCTCTTTGTGCTTTATTTAAAAAAAAAAAGTCAGTTCAGTTGGTGTACTTTAAGCTGAAAACAAACAATATCTGCGGCTAGATGTCATTTCATCCAGATCAACATTTAGAACTTAACAAAGTCAAAAGTTTATCCACACGTAAGCTCCAAGCAGCTCATGCTTGGTGCTTGTGATGGGAGTGTGAGCAGCCGTCCCATCCCCTGGGCCTGCAGTAATGCCAATAACAACAATACCTGTGAGGAAAAGAAAAAGAAACCCCCGTGATTTTCACAGGAGCTCAAAAGCCAATTAAAAACCATGAAAAGCACCCTCGTTCCCTTGAGCAAGAAATTCCCCACTTAGAAATCAAATTCTGACCTATTTAGCAATAGCATGCATGCATGATGGAGTGTATTTTTCTGGTATGAGATTCCAGTGATTGAGACAATTCAACAACACAGAGCATCTCCTGTTCAATCAGACCCTTTTTAGTTCTGTCAGTTGAGAATTGGGTTGCATTTCCAGTCCTGCCCCACTTCAGCAGTACCTGGGAATGCAGGAAGCCACACGTTTGGCACTCACTACCTATGGCTTTCACTCCTTATTTTGCTCCTTCCATTCAGCAGAAAGAAAAAAGGGGCTGTGACTCCAGTCCTCGTCCTTCAGGTGCTCCTTTAGGACCTCTGTGCCAGACTACATCACTGTATCTCCCTCCACTTCCAGCATCACCCAGATACTTCAAGTATCAGCACGCCTCCCCAGTACCTGCAGCAGCAGATCTGCTTCCCACATCCCTCGGACATTACACCCTACAGCCCCCTGCCTCTCCAGCTGAATGTCAGAATCCATCACTAATAAGCTACAGTGGTTCAAAATTCAGCATCAACATCAAAGATTTTGGTCAAAGAGGCAGAGCTGCACACATTGATAAAAATTTGTTTTTGTCTTCTTCTGCAAACAGCTTTATTGTTGGACAACTAAGTCCATTCTGCATGAAAAAATAAAAGACGGCTGTGAAACATTTGTGAGAGATCAAAGTTTCGAGAGTCATACATTAATTGAAGACAGATGGGAGTATTTCATTTGATCAAATCCTGTTTGGAAAAATTAAAAGACATAGCAGTGTAACGTGGTGAAGGCTTCAGGTCTGCTGGCCTAAAGGATCAATGCAATGTCACCAGAACAGAAATGAGAGTGTGGGGGTCAGTCCACACAGCTCCAGAGAAATCAGCATTTCCAAATGCTGTGCAATTCTTCCCAAAGGCATCTATTAAAAGGGTTACTTCCTCTGCTTCAGAACTCTGTTCTGTAATTTCTGTAGTCCACCAACATTAACATTCATTTCACCATAACAATATATGTAACAGTTAAAAAACAGCCAAACTTGAATGCACACCTGCATGACCCAATTACACCAACATAAACCCAGCTACAAATTGCTACTGCCTGTTCAGCTCGTAGGAGCAGCTCCTCCACCACACGTCCTGTGCAATTATTTTGGCCTTCTAGGACTTAAAACCACCAAGCCACCCAAGTGGCTGAACATCTCTAAGACTCACATCTGCATTCCCTTAGAAAGCAACCTTACTATTACCATTCTTTTAAGTCTACCTGCACATAAAGCTGAGTCAGCTTTTGAGGTTCAAATTTTATTTTAACAAAATCAAATACGTAAGCAGTACACAGCAGAGATCAATCTGCTGAATTGGAACTTTAACTGCTTTAGATTTCGAGCTGCAAAGCTAGTCTGTGTCCTAACTGTGTCCCAATTGTAGTTTTTCATGCTAATTCTAGTCTTCAGCTCTTTGTCCATGAGGTTCCCTTTGGTCACTGCTGTTTCAGACAAAACCTCTGGTTTATTTTTTCTTTCCTTTCTTAGCTCTATTTTTCTGTCTTATCAGCCAACTTGACCAAACCATCCACTCATTGCAAAATGTCAGACTATGCTATCACCTTTTCTAGAAGTGGCATAATCTAGATTAGGGCAGTAAATTAATTCAGTTCACTGGAGGGATTTATTCTCATAATGCTGAGACACAGCAATAGGCTTTTACAGATAATGACTGGCCTGAACTTCAATACACAAACCAGTCATCACGTACACCTGAACCATGAGTTAGCACACATGCTGCCATTCCAGTACTCAGCTTTGGACTTCCCTTACTAAGCAGCACTATTTTCTTGGTTGACTTTTAAGCTAAACAAGTCTATCCGAATAAGCAGAACAGCACAAGGCACAAAGCCGGTAGTTGGCCAAGATGTTTTAAAGCGACCTCAGTTAAATAAAGAAAAATGGCAGACCATAGCACTTCAGAAAGCAATACTACTCCAAAAATGTTAAAATATATGCTTTTTTAAATGCTGGAAAAGTTCTGGAACTCTTTTTTTTTTTTTTTTTTTTTTTTAAATGACTTCTTTAGCCAAAGAACATACAACAAAAAGCAAATATCATTTCTGAAAGTTATCACAGAAATACTAATAAAAAACAAACCTGCAAACAAAAGAAGAAAAACCAACCAACCACAAGGCAAACCTAGGAATACTCAAGTCAGAAACCTCACCAACATACAAACTTTGTATCGTTTCAACCCAACAATTCCCACTCATGAAATCAGTTACCCCAGGAAGACAAGAACAACAACATCCAGAGAAAGAGGTGAGAAATTAGAAAAGATGTTGAGCAAAGGCTATGAATGAGCAGGCTAGCATGGCTAATGGTCAAATTCACACCGTACTGGTTGTCATTTTCATTATTAACGATGTCTACTCTCTGATCCTCACTGTTGACAGCAACAGACATTACCAATTCTGGAAAATGCCATCTCTGATGATCCCTTCTGCCCAGCCTTGCCCTGCAGCCTGCCCCCTAAGGACTGTCTGCATGCTGTTCTTTTCCTGTGATAGTGCAAGCATCTCATTCACAATAAAAACAAGGAGTTTACAACGATCAAATACAACATTATAAAATATTTAATAGCTGTTATCTCACTATAAGAAGAAATTTAAAGTCTTCCCAGTGTCAATGGGATTCTTGTACACTTTGAATCACTGATCAAAAATGTTTCTCATTTGCACAAGTGACAAAAGCCTTTTCCTTTCCCCCAGCCATCACATCCTTGCTGCCTCACGATCAGGCAACCTGTGCCCAGTGCAGTGGAAGAAAGAGGTTGGAGACAATCACCTAGAACACAATATTACTGTAGAATCATGGAAAAGGCTGAATGTAGCAACTGCTACATCCAATTACTTATGCTTTAGGTACCTCAAGGTGAGTCTCGGGGGAATCAGAAACAGAAATTCTCTCACTGTTCCTGACCCTAAATTTTGTGGGTGATGTATAGCAGGTCCACAGAGAAGAGTAAGTGCCTACATTTTCCAGTGTTATTTACAGCAAGCTCTCAATTCTTTATGGACATCCTCTCCAGGCTGCAGCCCAGCCACACCGCAGTTACACCAGTGCTGCAATGCAGGGCAGGGTCAGGCCTCCTGCTTTGTTAACTCAGACAAAGCACTGCAGAGCTGCAGCCAGGCCACAGCACTCCCAGGAGCCACCAAGCTGTCCAGCACGGCACAGAGCCTCACCCAGCACTGTGGACCCGAGCTGGCAGCGTGCAAAGGCTGCCAGGAGTGCCTGTAACCTGTTACATCAGATCGGCAGCCTCCTTTGCAGTAAGCCTCCATGAAATAACTCTTTTCAAACAACGCCTCATTATGCTGTGAAGCACATGATGCAGCAGAGAATCTAACATCAAAAGACTACAGTATTTTAACAGAAGAGTTGACAAACTATTAAGTTCTGCTACTGTAAAGCCACCACGTTAAAGCCATAAGCTTTCCTTTCACACCTGGGAATGAGTTCCTTATCACAAACTAAGATCTGTTTCTAGGAACGTGCCAAATGCATCCACCCAGAGAGCCCCACTTTCAATAACTCCCTTTTTGCAGCTTTACAGTAAAATAGTGCTTCAGCCTACTGATAATAATCAGCTTCTCCCTTACAAATTCCTTTTATTTTGAATCATTAAAGCTCATGTGTTAGTTATCTAAGGCCTCTTATTACAGCTTTACTTTTATCTGATTCCAAATACTGGTCAATGATACATTCACGTACTTTCAATCAAAGATTTATTTAAACCAAGCTATGTAAAAAGAGACCAAAACATGTTTTTAAAAGGTTTGATTTAATATGAGCTAATTTGAATAGTTTTCTAATGTAAGAAATATCATTGTCAAATGCTATATATGCCATTTAGAGAAAGAAAAAGAGTAACAAAGTGTAACTTACTAGACTGAAAATCAAAAAGCACTATTTTGCCATCAGGAAAAAAAAAGAGCTTGTAGGTACTTTGATTACTTCAATCCCATCAACACCTCTTTTGTCTTCCTTTGAGAAGGAAGAGGCACAACCATCCATCATGTAGTGACAAACATCAGCAAATAATCATAGCTGGACAGAAATTACGCAGTGCTCCTCCAAACAACTCAAAAGGCACAAAAGCTTGTAAATTATTTTACTTCAAACAGCATTAGCCCATAATAAATTTTAACTCTTGCCTAGAGACAACACTGTGCTCTTTATAAAGCACAACCTTATATAAAAGTGTCTTGTATGTTCTGCTCAAGCAAAAATTAGATAACATAATTAAACATAATGGATTATTTTGAGCCATTTAGAAATATACTTACTGATCTGTGGGGCTGGTAAGATCCGTGCAGCTCGAACTGGACCATGGCGGACAGAAAAGAGTTCCTGAGCTTCACCACTGATCTGCAAAACATACAGATATGAGTGTACAATGTAAAAAAGCCTATATACACATACAAAAGCATACATACATACACACACACACATAAAATACATTCCCCACAAAAAACTGTTCTTTTCCACAGTCAGCTCTCTCAAAAATCAAACTGCCATACAGACAACTTTCCATCTGAAACATTCAACGCTCAAACCATGAGAACACAAACGATGGTTAGGAAGCCACAATCGTGTGAAAAATAAATTGGATTCCCACTAAGCTACTGAATATTGAAATCTGCATCTTAATTCAGGGGGCTGCTGTTTTATTCAACAGGTAAAACTCTTCAGAGCATAAGCACTGAATGTAATGGACACATACTGAAAACAGACAGGATTCTCAAGGGAAGAAACCACAGAGGCAGAAGGTCAGTTCAGAAATATTCCAAAATTTCTTTTCTCCCTCCAACAAGTGATATCTCATAGGAGCTGGATAATGACACATCCACCCAACAAGCTTTCCAATGTGCAATTTTCCTTGAAAAACTGACAAATCCAGCTTTCTGATTTGTTTCTTCGGTAACACAGTAACATCAGAGTAAACACCCCTAATCTAGCACAACAAAACCCATACTAGCATATTACACTCACTTAACCAACTTTCTTAGCTGACTTTTGATACAAAAATCCTATTTGTTGGACTTGCTTTAGATGAACAGCAACTGTGGTGGTACAGGAAGGCTCAGATCAGAGGAACAAGAAGTGTGCCAGAGATGGTGCAAGCTCATATTGTCTCTTCCCCCTTACTGAGCAATTTCCATTGCGATCAACTAGCTGAATCAAAATTTCACAGTGTATGGCAGGCAGGCAGGAAAGACATTGTTCTTCTTACCAACCACCCACAACTTCACTGAACATGAATACATCCTGGAAGCCTTCAATAACACACTCCACAGGAACAAAGCCTGCCCCTAGAAACACGGGTCTTCTGTGTGAATGAGATCCTAGCACCATTGCTAGGAACGTCTCCGTATTTTAGGAGAGACTACACTTGAAGTTGACTGATGGCTCCAACTAACCAAACCCCAGGAGGTACACATGTATGCAACACAGCATTTGTTCTGCACAGTGTGTACTTCTAAAAACAAGCAAGCAAACAAACAAAAACACTACTAAAAGCCAGTGATGAGGAGTGGCAAACACTGGCAATAGAAGTTCAGGGTTTTTGATATATACATATATTCTATATTCACCAGGTGTGAAAATTATGTTCCATAATTGCAGAAGGATCAAACTAATTAAGTTTGTCACTAATAGCAATCTTGAAAAGATTAAATCAGAGGTAGTTAAGAAAAATTTCCAGACTTCCTCTAAGTGGTCAGTCAGAATGCATTTTCATAACTGCCTGGTAATGGATGCAATGCAGAACGCCAAACTTGAGGAAAATGGCAAACATAATGAAACTCATTTCCAAACAACCAACAACTTAAAACAGACAGAAGGAGGCTAAGAACGTAGCAAACATGTTGGATAGAGTTTTGCCAAGCAAGCAGCTTAGAATATCAGAAATGAACACAATTTGAAACAAGGTTCTTAGGAATTACTGAACTATAAATCCAAGTTGCTTTCTGAAATGTCATTTCATAGCTGTTCCCATTTCTTTCTACACTTCAGCTCACACATTCAACAAGTCAACATTCTGCTACTGTTTGACAACAAACCAAAGCACAGTGCCCCAGAGCTTCAGCTCACCACCAAGCCGAACTCCTTACCAGCACTGCTTTACACAGCAGTGAAGCTCACCCCACTCAAGCACATATTCCCAAAGAATATTCTGAAAACACCACTTATACAGAGATGGCTGACCATTCTGTAACAGTAAGCCACAGTATAGCCCAATAAGCTTGGGGAAATACCTTTCTTTGCCATTTCGGACTCTGCATGCATCTAGCAGTTTCACACCGGTGTCAATTAGCGTCAGTGACGTGATTAGAATTATTCCTGATGGACAAGACAGTTTTAAAACTGTAATCAATATGAGAATTAACCCCTTAGCCTACTATTCTGCTCTTATTTTACCAGGCTGACATTGGTATCATCACACTGCTCTCTCAGTGAGCAGCAGCACCTGAACAACACACAGCCCTGTAGCACCCCAGCTTGTGAAAAAACCAGGTTGAATTCTGCCTCTGGGACAGCCAGAGGCTCTGCCCTGAGATCCTTACTGATCAGATCCTAGATCAGATATAGAAAATAAGATCAGAAATCAACTCCCTAAAGACTTGTTGATTATTTTTAACTGATCACGAGTTTGAAACGCGGGTGAGGGAAGCACCTCTGCATCCTGAGAACACAACTGAGAAAAGTAGAGCACTGCAAAGCATAAAGTGAGAGAAATGAAAAGAACAGGCTTTCTGTTCATCGGAACACAGCAGCACAGGGAAAGAAGAAAGGAGGAAATGGAGAAGAAGAAAAACAGAAGGCTTTGGAACTATTATTATTGGCAATTAAAGGTTTTTTCCTCCAAATCATGAAAATGCTGTTTCACATGTGTACGCACATCAATGGCTATGAATGAAAACAAGAGGGAAAAGAACTAGCATAACAAAAGCACGGAATAAGTGATTCATATAAAACAATCCAACCCAATTCAGTCCCCTCCTTTTTAAGTATGCCAGCACACTGGCTCTAACTCCAATCTACTTCAAATACAGTTGTAGTCCCAAAAGTAAGATACACTAAGAAGGCCAAACCTGCTTAACCAAGCTGCTGCTCTTAAACATACTGAAGTCCAGAAAGCGTGTTTATTTAACCTGTGGATGCCAAGACCTGGAAGAGCTTAAATAAGAGGTTTTCACAGAAAGGCCTGAAAGTGCATAAATACAAATGAAGTTTCTTCGTACCTTAACACACAACACCAAAATTTGAGCCAGCTCTTTTCATGGATATAATTCTTAGTGTTCAGTAATTAATATTCATCACTTGAAAGGTAACTACTTCACTATTTTCTGCTGGCAGGAGCAACAGAAAGAAAAAATGAACAGACCAACCAAAGCTGTGAGACTCAGCTGGTGACAAAGGTTCTAAGTATTTAGCTCCTAACTCAGCATCACTGCTGTAGTGCAACATGTCCTTTCCTCTCAGTGCACAGGGCCTTTCCCCAGGGAAGAGGACACTGTAGACAGATTCAAATTCAGGTGGGCTCAGTCATTAGTATAGCTTACATACTCAGCACGTTATACAGGGTGCCAAAAAAAAGGATATTTTAAGATAAGCCCCAACTGGAGACTGAGCAATGAAAATTCAAGATGCCACCCAATCCCTGACATCTCCTTTGTTCAGAAAAAGTCATACTGATGGACAGCAAAAGAGATGAGAAATCTGCACATCACACCACAACACGGATCAGTTTATAACATCACTTCTTAGGAATCTATCATAAAGGAACCATTTTTGCAAGGATTTTGTTTTTATTTTTTAATCTTACATCCTTAACTGTTCTACAGGAACAGAAAATCCTGGAAATCATTGGACTTCACCATATGCCATGTGCTACGAAGTACTGGTTGCCCCTTTGGTTTGCTGGGCACTGAAAAATGCACAAAGGCTTTAGAGTTCAAGATTTTCTCTGACATGCAATTAATTTTTTTTTTTTTTAAACATTCTCTGCAGAAGCTTCTGCTATTTGCAGTCTTACACAATTCAAAATTAACTGCAGTTAATTTTGCTAGCACCATTTATATAAAACACCCTTTGTTTTGTTGTATCTAAAACATAGAACACAATTACCACTGTGGAGGCCACGTGTATCACTCTTGGCTAAAAGCAGCATCTTCAGGGCTGAGAAATTTTGATCTTCCTGCCTCTTCAGGCTTTGTCTGATGGAACAGCTGACAGCCAACCTGTCCCTCAAACAGGACACTCACTGCACTAAGAATCAAAGCATGACAAATAACTACATTTAACATGTGCCAAACACCGCTGAATGGCCAACAGCTTTGTCACTGCCACTCTGGGCAAGATGTGGGCTGGCAAGTCTAAGGTAAAAGGTTCCACATCCCTCATTACCAGACCCTTGAGCCACACAGTCTCATAAGCATAGACAAAATATAAATAGACTTCATGAACTGAAAACAGAGCTCTAAATTCTTCAGAAAGCACCTGTGAAGAAAATAGGCTGTGGCTGCCATTTTGGATTTCATCCAGCTAAGTAGCGAGTCCCTGTGGCAGCTTTCAAAGCTCCTGAAAGTTTTTCTTTCCCATTCCACAAGCCAAGACTATTTCCAAACAGGTTTCAAGAATAGAATATTATGCTATAAAAGCAGCATCAGGCACTCATTCTGTAGAAGAGTGGATCCAAGATGACGGCTCCAAGCTGGTCCGATAGCACACGTCAGCTTCTGCAGCGCCTAGTACCAGACCACAGCCCACAGACCGACGTGGGAGGCAGCAAGCAAAGAACACAGCAATCCGAAACACAGCCCCAATGAAGCCTTCATCACTCACTTCTAATCAGGACAGATTGGAAGAACAAGATGAACCCTCTCCTCCAGGTGCAACTACCGCTTAAAACACAACCTACCAGAAATCTGGAGCACTGCTTAATTTTTGATGGCAGAGCTTTATCATTTGGAGCACACCAGTTTGCACCCATTAAGAAAAAAAATAAGAACAAAGAAAGTTTTGATCACACTAAGGATAACTAACAGTTTTCAGCCATAGAAAATGGTTTTCACATGATGAAAACAGCCAAACGTACACCAAACAGAAGCAAAGTTTGAAAGCCAATGCTTAAACTACTGTGCAATAGAGGAAAAGTAAACTGATAGTATACTAATAAAATGTCATAAGGCACAGGGAGGATCAGCATCAATTTGTTTGTTGTTCTGCTGCTGTTTTAAAATTCCAGGTGTATACCTTTAATACAGCAATGTACCGTGCCAATAAGCAATGACTGAAACCACTGCAAACTAGTGCTGGACATAATCCTGCTGGGATAGAGCCCTGCTGGTCATCTTGCTGAGACAGTGAGAAAGAACCTAAAATAAAGAATTCTTATTTCAGTTTAGAAATTGAAGCAATCACCCTTCTCATTCAGAACATCTGATTATCTATAAATTATGAGAACTTTGTGCAGAGAGTTACACAAGTCTACTCAAGTGACCAAACTGTATTTATCATTTAAAATTATGACAATACAAATTGAATTTAAAAAGCACTGAAAGCTCAGTAACGGTTACAATGTCCTCAATATTCTCATTTTATTTGTCATACATTTCAAGGAGCTTCAGCACAATCAGACTGCAGGCTCCCTGTGAAATCCTAATTTGGGAGACAGTTCTTGTTTCTTTTTAATGGCTTCATTTCTGCACAAGGACAGGAACAGCACAAACAATATTGAGCACAGGCAGGACGTGGGTACAGACTGCATCCGTGAGCCTTCATCTCAGCTTTGACCCCATCCAAGGGCAGCTCCATGAAATGCTGCTTGGTCTCTTTCAACACCTCTCTCTGCAGCACTCTCAAGTTCTTTGCGTGCACTTTTCTTTTTCTCCCACAAGTGCAGGTTATGACATAAATGAAAAAACCACCATCAGATTTGCAGTCACTTAATGAGTGTAAAAACAGAAATTTCTCACAGCTTGCTATACAGACAGCTGCCATTATTATCAGAGTTTCCCTTTGGCATTTTCTATTTTGTTCAACCTGAGCTTCATAGCTGAGTTTTTATTTTGTTTTTTAAGTGTAATCTGAACCATTACGTTACAATGGTTTTCTACTTCTGAAACTTCCAGCATACAATGAAAAAAAAATTATCTGCCACAAAAGCAGCCAACATGAGTTTCGCTGAGCAGGAACATCTAGAACAGATACTTGGAAACCACATTAGGCAACGACCAGTTCCAACTGTATTTGAAATGTGAAACTGGGGCGAAGGAAAAACAAAGTCCAAATAAAACAAGAAAGTACACGGCACAATTATCAAATAGGAACTTCTACTCATACTTTTGTATATTCCCAGATTTCTCCCCACTCAGGGAGGCATATTTTAAGAGCACTTTTAACCTTCCCACCCCCATTTCAAAACAAAGATCAAAGAAAAGTCGCTTGGATGGACACCTTCCGCTTCTTATGCAATACAGATTGAGACTCTGCACTTCAAAACCCCAGCCGTTACTTCAGCACCCAGCAGTCCAAACACTATTCCAGCCCTTTGAAGCAGCCCTAATGGTATCTTCCATTTGCAAGTAACACTTCTGTAGTCAAAGATCTTACTCCAAGGAGATGTTAATGTGAAAGCACTCAGACTGCAAAGAGCCACACACTCCTGGAGGCAGCCTGCGAGGTGTTCAGAAGTCAATGTAACACCATTACGGCGAGTGTCAGCTTAGGAGCTGTCATAAACACTTCATAATCACTCAGACACAAACCGGGCTGCCTGCAACACATTATTTTATTAAGTGCTGAATAGAGGCTCAATTGTACGAATAAATAGCACAATGCTACAGATAATAGCCTCACTGAGGAGATTTTCAGAGAAATGTCAAATTGTTGCTTTTTCAGACTGAAAGGTTTTTAAACTACGGAGATTCTATTTTATTCTTAATAACTGGAATAATGTTGTGTAATAACGAGCTAAGCACTCAGCAAGATCAAGAAGAAGAGATGCATTTGTATAGTACCAAAGCACTGTCAAATACACCCTAACTATTAAGTCAGCAGCTCCACTGCCAGATTTTCTTTTACTTGGACTAAGTAAGGAAAAAAATAGATGGAGAAACACAAGCATGGATAAATACAGGCCGTGCTACCTCCAAGCTTATCAGGTAAGATAAGATGTGAGAAGATATTTAAAAACCGATATCAAAGACTATCAATCTGAGAAGCTATCCAAGTCTGTGCTACTAACAGCAGACCCATCCCAGCGCTGGCATTACACCAACACATGCGGACCGCAGCACTGCACAAGACGACGCTTCCCCCTTTGGATGCATTTTCCCAGTTTCACAGGTTAAACAAACAAGGGCTGACAAAGCACCGTGCTGCCTCTGCAGCTCACGTTTCTAAGATGGATGGTACAATATTTCCATAGTTGCAAATTTCTTCCAATTCATCAGACTTCCCCCCCACCCATGAAAAACACCTCTGCAAGATATGAACTACAGTAAGTTTCTTGCAATTTCATTTTCTTTATTCCTCTGAAAGAAGAAATACTATCAAAATGTAGAAGTTATGAAGAAATGAAACACGCTGGGAAAATACAACCTGGCTGCACTAAGCAGCAACCCTCCTGCAAAAGGTCACATCAGGCATCCAGTCGCCTCACTTGTGGCTTATTCAGATACAAAAAAAGAAAAAAAGGCCTTTCCCACTGGGAAACTGGGTTAAGTTACCCCGTCTGCCTACCTGTCAGGACCAGGGAGCACACTTACTTCACATGAGTCAGGATAAACGTGAAGTAGTTCAACTCCTCATTTGTTAGTAAGATCCATCAAATCATTTCATGCTTAATGCAGTGAACCACGGGGTAAGAGCTTAAATGCAGGCAGTTAATGTAGAACAGGTTACACTGAGGTAATGTGTTCATGTATCAAAGAAACAAGACGCACTGCTTCTTTCACTCTCGCTCTCTTTACACCTATAAGATGCCATTGCAGGGTGAATTTCTCAGGAGCACTGATACAGACAGCTTTCACAAAGACACGCTTCCATTTAGACACAGAAAGCCACTTAAGAGGGATGCACAGAACTCTCACCTAAGCACAGAGTAAGGGCACACACACAAAACAAAGAATTACCTATGACTGCCAGATACAGAGCTCTTCTATCACACAGCCAGAACAACCCAGTGCCAACACAGTGCATCCCAACCCCTTTTTCAGGAAACATGCACGTGGGCAAGAATACTTCAGCACGACAAACTAAGCTGCTCTGCACAAATTCTCTAGCTTAAATCTAAGTGACTGCTCACTGCCTTAAGGAATCAGCTCGCAGCGTAACTCTGAGTGCTGCTCAAGGCCTGTTTCCTCTCTTAGCTCGGTATCTTACTGACACCTAATGTTTGTTTTCTGTAACACACTTTGAAGAACAAAGCAATGAGTTTCTGAACTGTTTTAACAGCCTGTTCTGTGATCTGTACACTATCTAAAAACTGATCAGCGTTCAAAACGTTGTAGAAAACTAATTTGGTACTGTAAAATAATTTTTAGTATTCAATTAACTCTAGTAGAAAGCAAAATCCCAAAATAAAGCCAGGAAAGTCAGATTTAGCCACAATTTCTCAAGACACACAAGAATAGAAGCTCCTCAATCACACTTTACTACTCTTGGAAGTATACTAGGCCCTTCCTTCTATTACATCCTCTCTTAAATGCAAAAGTTCAGCAGTTTTTTCTTCCTCAGCTCCAGCTAACAACATGCAAAATGAAGAGGGGGAAAAAGCCAGCTCTCCCACACCCTAGGAAACTCAATTAGACATGCCTACTTTTTGGTGCACAAAATAAGAGCATTTTCTGTTTTACCATCTAAGCTACTGGTATACAAACCCTTTTTACACAGCAAACCATTACATAATACAGAAATATATATATTTCAGAAAGGCCTAACGTTTTATGAAGAGAAAGAACTCCATCCTCACTACATTATTTTGAAGGACAAGGTGTTATGAGCCATATTTTTTTTTTAAGTTAAGAATTTTATGACCTACTGTATTAAACTTTATTCCATAGTTCAAGAAATTTGGGAGAAATTCCCCCAAATTAAGACCATGTGCTCATAAACCATTCTGAAACACAAACTGCAGGGTGTGGATGACAGCATAAAATCAAACCCATATGCACACATAGACTTTAATAAAATTAAAATTGCAAATCATGTACATGACAAACACTGTGATTGTAAAATACCATTCATACTGTCATACTTGCATTCCCAGGACAAACAAATTCCTTTCATATTTTTCCGCTCTCTTTTCCTTTCCCTAAGTTAAAAAGATTTGTCTTCCCAGGACATCAACTATTGCAGTGCCAGATGCTGCTCCCAATTAGCCTCTGAAAATTTACCTAAAAAATCATTTGTAAAAAACACTCAGATCTGAGAGCTTGAATTTACAAGTTTGATCCACGCTCAGCACGCACCTTACCACAGGCACATCACACAGCAGCGATGGTGAACATTGGCTCTAGCCACTCCAGCAGGAAAAGTTAAAACCTTCAGGTAATAGCACACCTTACAAACAACAGCACTTCTGCCATACAAGAGCAGTTTGCTGGTACTTACAGGTATGCTCCAGACTTGCATTCCATCACTGTATCCGATCATTAGCAGTAATGGTGGCTCATTCCCAGTGCTGTGTATTTCATGGAACTCCATATTCCTTGATGTATCTAAATTGGGTTTAAAGAGCAAAGCCACTGGTTAACAGGCTGGGAGCAGTCGCGGTTATTACCAGCTGTACTGGATGGTGTTTCCCCAGTCAATGTTTCTGCTCTTGTAATTAAAGGCAAAGCAATGAGGTTTACATTTTTTATGCTGAAACAACACTGAGATGCATCCTTTTAGGTGAGATCCATTAAAATTTCACAGAGAAGTTAGAGAGTGTTAGAATGGAAAACAGTGGAGGAAAATATCCTTCATTAAACAAGAGTTATCATAAAATACACCTAGAACTTCTGTAACTCCCTCCTGTGATGAACAAAACACAGCAGATCTTTAAAATGGAGAGAAGACCAATAAAGTTAACATTAACACATTCTACAGCCACAAACGCACAGACTGATCAAAGCTCTTCCTAAAGAGTGCACAACTAATCTTTGCATCAACCTTCTGAAAAGAAGGAAAACCACAGGAAGAAAAGTGCCTCAGAACATAACAAGAAAATTAAGCCTTTCTTGAGTAAGGCCCTGTACAACTTTATTTCCAAGGATGAACAAAAGATCCCTGCAAATACGTAAGCATCAAAGAAAGAGAGGAAAAACATTCAGGATGTTGAAATAGGATACACTCAGGTCCAAACACATTACGTGGCATAAAAGCGTAGACAAAATACAAAGGATTCTGGAAAATATCATAAACCATTTTTGTTATGCTGTAAAAAAGAGCCTAAAGAGGGAATGGCCAAGAACTTTTAAAAATAAACAGAAGAGGACAAGGAGCTCACAATGAAAAGCTTTGACAGCCTAAAGCTGGACATAAAGCTGGCCATGCATGAGTTGATAGGTCCTTTTTTGTTCTAAGAACCATGAATTTATGAATTGCCAGCCTCTGTGCCATTTCAACAGCTGGAAAACATAATAATCTTTCCTATTAACTTTAAGGAGAGTCTGAAAATTCCTCATCATGGTTCTGGCTATAGCTGCTATTGCTTCATATTTGACCAGAATAAACCTTTATCATAGAGCTCTAGACAGGAAAATAAGATGGCAGACAACAGCAATTCTCTAGAAAACTTAACTCTCGTGCTCTCCAGAAAAGCCTGATCAGGAATGCAGATCCTTCAGTCCCCCAGCTCCAGCAATCACACGTGCCATACACTACAAACAACTGCAAAGTGTTCAGTCCATTTGGGCGAGTTACCTGACAGCAGCGTTCAACCACTTCCCACTCAGTCACTAATCTTGCTTGTTCAAAAAAGGTGACTGGGATGGGCTGAGGTAAACCATCTCACATGGTATCTGGAGATGCACTTCACTCGACACTCTTAGCAAAATCCTGTGGCCACTGCCATTTTTTCTTGATGCTGGACAGCAGTTGCCAGTCAGCAGCTTTAGCAGACAACTTGCTGAGATACACTAGAAGCAGTAAGTTGCTTTTAAAGAATACGTTGTGGCCTTGCTTTTATTTACCATCATATAAAGAAAGACATCATAGAATCTCCTGGTCCTTTTCCCTAACAGCTCATCCTTTCTAGGTTACTATGAATTATACACATCACTGGACATAGTATATCCACATACTTGGTATATCCAACAACTTGGTATATCCACAACTTGGACCTGGATTCACAGTTAGATAATCTAACTTTAAAACCAAACAGTGCACAAAAGAAATTCAGTTCTATGCTTCGTCTTCAACTATCATAACAAAAGGATTTTTTATTATTTGCCTCTAAGCAAGAGTTGGTTTGCCTTTAGATGCAGTAGCAGGGCCTACTTGTTCCATTTGCACGGTACTGACCAAAAGCATTTACATACTGAGAGAAAAATGAAACCGTACCATTCAAATCCGCGTTCTCAAATCTGACCCAAATGATCTTCTCCTTTTCTTCTGCTGGAGGAGTGCCACTGTAGGCCTGGACAAAAAGCAAAAGGCTCAAAATAAGAAAATGTAACACCCGTTTTTTCCTTCCTTTATAGAGCACAGAAGAGACTGTGAAGTTTATCAGTAATCAGGTATACCTGCACCTTACAGGCAGCCAGGATTACTGGGTCATCTTGCTTCAAAAAGGAACCAGTCCATGATCAGCACACAGCTTGCTGGCTGTGACTCACACGTTCTAACATCACTCACTGAAGCAGACACACAGCAGTAAGCCTTCTGCAGCAGGCCAGAACTGCCACAGGACCTACAGCAATTTAGTCAGGCTAAAAGAGTGACTTCTGCCACATTTAACTCCTAGCAATTCTACACTGCCTCTAAGAGCAACATCAGAGGTTCTCACAAGAGGCCTTTTTATTCTTAAAACCTTTTTTATCCACTTCAATGCTTTCACTTAAATGCTAAGTAAAAACGAAGAAAGAAACAGACTTTTACTACAATTTATTTTACCAACACATTATAGTTATATTTGTGACATCTTTATCACAGACATTTTATAGAGAATAAACTGTAATCCCAGCAGAACAAATCTGTGTTTCAGTTCTGTGTTCCACAGACTCCCATAAGATGAGATACACAAAGAAACTCTGAAGGAGACTTGCAGTGTTTCCAAGCTGCATGCTTTACAGTTCTCAGGAGAAACTGTGGTAGTAAGAACGTGAGCTGCAGTAGAAATACCATCACTTCCAAATGAATTACGGCAAAATATGGAGCAATATATTGGAATAAATATGAAAAGAGACCATATAATCACTTTATACACACCAGAAAAGCAATAACGTGAGCTAAAAAAACAGATTTAAAAAGTGTGGGTATTACTTTTCAAAACAGACTGCATTCCATGTTTCCAAGGCAAATTGATTTGTACAACAAAACACAGACTGTACCCTTTAACTACAGAGAAAAGCAAAGGCAGCAAGGGGGGGGATAAGGAATGCAGCAGTCTTTGAAATGAAAGTTTGACTAATTTAATTTTGACCATGAGTCCAAAAATGCATTTCACAAGCTAATACCAGCAAGGGGATTTCTTATTATTATTATTACCATTAAAGAAATTCATGACTTCAGTTATCCAAGATAGTCATTCAAATAAGAACCAAGAGAGTTCCCTGAGGCTATGGGCAATTAGCTGCAACACTTCACTACTGACTGCAGCTTTCCAGCATTGCCTTCCCTCTGCTACTGAGAGGCCCACAAGCAATACAGAAGTGACCATTTCATGCTGCTGCTACCTGTGAAAATCACAAAAACAGAAGCACTGCAGTTCTCACAGAGGGAATAAAAGGGACAAAAGAAGACAGAGAGGGAGAGAAAACACAATGAAGACTTCTGCTTTGCTAGTGAAAAAACTTCTAAGGTATGCACATACCTGTGGCACAACGTCTTGAAGAAAAGTAACAACACTTTCCATATATGACTGTTCCCTTGAAAACAGAAGGAGAATTTTTCACTACTACTGGAGTCCAGAAGTGGTTAGGGATATATTAAATAAGACATATTGACAGAGGAAACACACATGACAACACAAAACTACTAAGGATGAGATGCAGTTACTCAATAGGCTGTCACACACTGACTACATACAAAGTGACCTAAAAGTATGTAAAATATGAATTGATACCTACTTATGAAACAACTGCTCAGGAAAAGATAAAATATAACAGCTGAGAAAGAACCCACATTCTCCACAGTAGAAAGACCAATTAGAGCAAAAAAGGCTTTTGGAAAAACATTTCTCAGCATTTTTCTACTTGAACTGGATCTTACGCCATGAAAGAGGGCTCACACCGAGGGCTGGAGCTTTCCTTGTGGGGCCTGAAAACTTTACGACCTCAGGTGCAAATGTGCAGCAACAAGGGGAATGGAAGCAGCAGTGGGTGGAACAAAACCCCAACCAGGATGAGTAAGGAGATACTTCCAGATACAGTTTTACAGCTTGGAAAGCTTATTCCTTCTTGGAAGTTCATTAGCAGCAGAGCATAGTATGTACTGCAAGATACACTGGTTCTGCTAGATTTAAACAAACGTCTTTATGAGCTTATCCTCACACGAGTGGTGAGGCTCTTGTGTAACTGCTGAGCAATGCACAACGTTGGCTGAGCTCATGACACAGTGTTGAAACTACACAGAAAGTTTGGGCTTTTTGAAATGCATAATACTGAAATATTCTGGCAACCAAATCTATGTTCATAAAGTCTGGAAACTCAAAAACAAACAGAAAGCAACTTCCTCCAGTGCACAGCTTTGGCAGCCCTCACACTTTCATTTTGCCAGGCACTTTTCCTGTGCTACTCTAAGATTTCTAAGAGCAACAAGGAAAAATCATAAAGCAAGCAATCAAGGACTTTGATGGCCAAAGGTATGCACATTTTCTTTGTATTCTCTAAAACCATGTAAATTATTCAAAGTTGGAACTTTCAGCAGGTAAGACTGAGATGCTCTCCCCTAACCGAGGGCAGCAAAGATATTTCAAATGCTGCAGCACCTCAATCAACGCAACTACTGCACTCCTCTCTAAAAACAATGATGAATCAAAACCACAGGACTTAAAATATCTGAAAGCTTACTCCAACCAATGACAAAACCAGGCTTTGTTCAGCAACCCAGGGAATGGCTGAATCAGTGGAGACCATCCTACTGCTTTAAGTAAAGGCCTTACAAATAAGGTGTGGTTTTCTAGGGCTGATCCTTCTTTTGTTTATGTAGGTCACAAAAATTGTCTTTGTGTACCTTCAGAGTCCTTCGTTACCAACCAATAACATCTTACAGGTATAGTATTAATGGTGACTGAAGTTCTGGTGTGAATGCCTACCAGCAATAGTCATAATGGCTCTGTCAGTTTGTTAAATGAGTACTGGGGTGCCTTTTTTCCTCCCTGTAGCATGCCTAGAAACAAAGCTGATGTTTGGGAAATGTTTTATCCACCATAGTATACTAAATCCTTCACAATGTAGGGGAAAAAAAAAAAAAAAGCCCTGAAAGTTCCTTTGAATTGCTTAAAAAACAACAAACCCTAAAAACACACAGAACACTTAACATTGGGAGGCTTAAAATGCATTATAGAATCAAGTTCAAAGAAGATCAGTTTATGCATCACTCCTCTTGTAGTTCTCTACCACCTTCTGTTTATAACAATTCAGTTTAACATAAGCAGAACTCTGCAGGGAGCTACGTGCTACTCAGCATAATCTTCTCCATGAGAATTTGTTTCAGTATTCATCTTTAAGCTGCACAGCTCTAAAGGCTGATAAGTATCTCATTCAGGGAGGCTGTCTGACCTGCACAGGCAGAGGAGACAGGAAAGCAACACCTGCTTACTTCCTTTTATTGGAAAATACCGACTGCAACAGCAATGTTTTGTCAATGTCATCTCTCAGAGAGAGCTTTGAAAGAGAGTTTGGGCAAGGTGCCTCACGAGCAAGACCACAGAACACATTCCCCATAAGGCCTTTTCTTCCAGAACATTCTTACGTGACAGCCTGCGGGCGGACCACCGCTCCTCCGGTGCAGCGACTCGGGCGGCGCGGGGATTCTGTCGCCATTGCTTCTCTGCAGGTACCTGTAGAAACATTTCCTCTTAATGACAATCCTTTGCATGAAGACCGCTTACAGTCCAGCTCTCGTCACCTTTTTTAGGATTATGAAAACCTCCGGGGGAAGGAAACTCAACTGACTCAACCCATAAGGCACCACACCTTCACAGCACTCTTAAAAATACAGATAGATAGAGATATCCTCTACTGGTATCAATACACCTCCTGCAAAGTATGTGAATGCAACTGGGCCCTTTGAATTCTGAACGCCTTTCCTAATGGCAAACAACACCTGTAAGGCACCACAGCTCCCAGGCACAGCGTTCCATCTCCATGGTTTTAGAAAGCACAAAGGAAAAGCCAAACTCCCAATAAAGAATCACAGAAAAGGCAGAAGGGACCCATAAGGATCACCGCATCCAGCTCCAACACGAGTTATCAGCTTCGCTTCATACTTAGCAACCTTAACCCTTAACGCACGCAGCGACCCGGCGGCACGGCTCGATGGCTCGGTCCATCACCGCAACACCGGGAGTTGAAGGCTGAGAGCCCACAGCGCTGCTCCGACCGGCACGAGCCGCGAGCGGGAACGCGGGCGACAGCGCTGAGGCGGCCGCACAGCGGTTGAGCAACACCGGAGCGCTGCACCTCGACCCGCCCGGCTCCGTCCGCAGGGGCTGAGGCCGCAGCCCCTGGCAGGCAGCTCCCAGCAGCCCCCGGCCTACCCGCTTCCCGCCACGGCCCCGCCGGGCGCAGCTCGCCCGCCCTCAGCGCCCCGGCCACCGCCCGGCCTCACAGCCCCGCTCTCGCCCTCACCAACTCCCCGCGGATCCCGAGCCCGCCCTAAGCCCTCACGCACTGCTCTCCCCGGCTGCCGTGGCCGGGCACCGGCCCTACCGGCCCCGCCGCACCCCTCACCTGCCGCCTCGCCCCTCAGCCCGGCTCCTCACTGACAGTGTTTGGGACCCCCACCGGGAGTGACACGGAGCGCACCTCACACCGCGAGCCAATCAGATGGCCCCGAAGGCGGGCTGCTCCCCTCTGTCGACCAATCCACGGTCCTCTCCTCCAAAGTAGGCGGGACGCAGAAGGCGCAGGGCTCGGTTGCGCTCATGCAAGTTCGGTTGAGATGGCGAAGCTCAGCCGGCGCTGCCCCCTCTCCTCCCCCAGTCAGCTTTGTTTACATCGAGATCTCGCGAGAGCCGCCGCGCAGGTCCCTCGCACGTGGGTGGAGGCGGGGCCGCGGGTGACGCGTCACGTGCCGAGCCGCCCATTGGCGGGAAGGCGCCGTGTTTACCTTCCCGCGCGGGGGGCTCTGAGGAGGCGGGAGCCTCGCATCCCCGGCCCTCAGGGCGACGCGCTGAGCTGCGCGGGCAGCTCGTGGCACCTGGGGAGCGGCAGGCACCGTCTGACTGTCAGGGAATAAATATTTATCCGGGCGTGAACCGCCCTGCTGCTTAAAACTGCGTTGATAGCCATAGGTTGTGTCCCTGTGAAGTCTTACAGCAGGCAATCCAACAGAGCCTGCTGCTTTCCCCCTTAGCGTAGCATTCACTGCCCGGATGAAACGGAATTACACATTCCCAGAGAGGATTTCTGTCACCATGGCAACACAGAGATAATTCCAGCCCGTGCCTTACTGTTCCAGCAATAATCAGGTCCTAGGAATACCTCCAGCCCTTGGATCAAAGCATCGCTCCTCGTTTCCCCATTTGCAAACACATCACGTGCAAAATGCCAGATCTGTGTCATCACGGAGCTGCCAAGGAAGTCCTATGGAAATTAGCTCCATACAGCAGCTGCCAGGAAGGAGGAAAGAGTGTTAATTGCAGTGAGCGAGCGTACTTAAGCTGGAAATTAAAAAAGGCAAAAAAATAAAAGGCACTCAGTTTAGTTCGCACTTTTTATTTAGGTGAACATACATGTGGTCCACATACTCAAATTGTCATAAAATAACTTAAGAACTTGTTGAAAGGTATAGCAGCACCATCCGTATTGGAACAGCAGAGAACTCAACCTCTGTAGGGCAGACATGAACAGCTCGGTAGAAATGCCACCACTGAGAGCAGGGATGGGGGAATGGCTTTATTGAATGACTGGGGAGTTGGAGTTTTAAAAACACGATTATTTTTTGCTAAATACTTTGACTATTAATGTTACAAAAATGCAACTAGATAAGATACTGCATAGTATTTCAATTAACAAATAAGTGGACATTGAGCTGCCTAAAGCACAACTCAACATCTGTTTCCACATGTTTCTGAGTAGAGAAATCTAAAATTTAAAAACAAAATATAGACCTAGTGTATTCTCTAAAAGACACATTCCAGTGGGACGTATAATACTATGAAAATACATATCTTCCATTCTGTTTAATAATTTACTTCAGTGAAAAAGTTGTGAAATTCCCATCACAAGAAGTGTATACAAATTCAAGACTTTAGTAAATTAACAAAAAAAGACTTTATTTTTTTTTTTTTGAAACAAGGTTTAGCCCTGCTTTAACAATTATACAAGGAAGAAAAAAGAGACTACATTAATATGAAGGAATACAAATTTACACACATTTTACAGTGACTTATACCCTACACATCTACAAAATTCACAGTTATAATACAAGCAAGTACAAGGCCGGGAGAAAGCTGTTGGATACCAAAAAAAGTTTCTACTTTAAAAAAAGATAAAACAGGAAGAGTTTCAAACTTCTGCACCAACTTTAAAATTCCCATCAGAATAAAATACACTTCCCCTACACAAATGCCCTTCAGCAAACACAGACGGCTTTCCTGGGCGGGTGGAAGAGCGAACTGCTGAGCTTCTTCTGGCCGCGCAGGCTGCGCCGCATGGCCAGCTTGTTTGAGTTCTTGCGCTGCGGCGTTGTGGAGATGCCCTCTGCTTGGACAGCCATGTTTCGGCTCAGGCCGCGCCTCGGCTTCTTCACAGCAGGGCCAGAATTGGATTCTTCTAATGTCCTTTTAAAGTTTGCTGTGGGTGTCCTCTCCGCATCTTGGGCTTTTGTTTGGCTGTTAGGAGACACCTTTAAGCTTTTTTGGTCCGTGCCTGAATTTGTAGAGTTGGATGGGGATAGACTGACTGACAAACCATTACTGTAGGATTCCTGTATCCTCAAAGCCAACGCTTTGCTGCACTTCTCGTCCTGTGGACCTGAATCCTTCAGGGCTGCTCCTGATGAAGGTAAATTGCTTTTGGCAATCTCGTTTGGCAGCTCGGCGTATTTTTCTGAGATCATGCTGCTATGCATGAGGGAAGGAACAGGCTCAGAAGCATTCAGTCGTGGCCATGGATCATCCTCTAAAAGCTGAGGGGAAAGAAAAGCATACTTAGGCATAAATATAATATTACCTCCATTATCTTCTGTGGGTGAAAACAGTACGACAAACATTTCTAAACCTAATCAGAGACAGAAAAACTCTGCTCCAAAACAGGACAATCTTTTCTCCCCAGAGAAGCAGGGATGGAGAGATGGAAACAGATACAGACTCTGCACCTCAACTTGGCACTTTGTACACACAGTTTTATAAAAGCATTTACTTCCATCGCTCAGTTTGCGAATGTCTCAATGCAGACAATCTGCTCATTGAGAGAGCTGCTCAGACTTATTTGGTCTGTGCATCTTTTTTGCTGCTATAAAGCAAGTTACATAAGGAATCAACACACATCTTCTGTTTGTTTAGGAAGCCATGGAGAAAGCAGAGCCTGCAATGTCCTGAGGTTTCCATTAAAGGCATTTTCTAACACGCATATCTGATTTCCCTCATTCTGTGACGTGCACACCTACATTACTTCCGAAGATTTCATACCTCATCAGACAGCCAAGCAACCAGGGCAGTGAGCAGAAGTCTCCTGACCTTTGTCATGGGTGGCATTTGCATTTACTACAGAACTTGGTTATGAGAAGGATGGACAAACTTCGTATCCTGGGTGTGCCGATCGCATCCAGAAGGTGGAGCATAAATTCATTGGACTGAGCTATTCTAAAAATAGAACTATTTGCTGTTTCTGATTCCTCACAGCTGAGCAGCATGCTTTATTGCCTAGCTGCATGCTCTATAAGTTCAGAGGAAGCAACTCCATCACAGCGCGCTTCGTGCAGGGTGGAGAGATGCAGTTGTTCCGTACTTTGAAGAGAGGCCGTTTACACGACGTGCTGAGAACCAGGGACTTCCTAATCCTGCCTTCAGCCATCCATCCCTTCTGCAGCCTCTGATAAGTGTTTCTGCCTCAATCTCAGTTTTACCAAGATGAAAAACGGGGACGATGCTTACTTTCACTGTTCACAGGGGGATTATGAAAATTAGTATTTACGCAGTGCCCTGAAGATATGAGTTATGACCTTATTAAAGATTTAATTGTGAAGAAATCCCTAGCTACTCAGCAAGTCCTTCAAAAGTAAATTTCAAGGCCATGGTACATAACATGAATGTAAGGCAGTTATTGCCATCTGCATTAAGAAATTCATGTGCTGAAAACTCAAATGCACACGCAGATGAATCGGAACAAGTCCATACATTTCCTATCAAGAAATCGTGCTTTTAAAGTCATGACAGAGGAACCTCAGCTCATCATTGGTAAGAGATCTGCGACTGCTCAGCTCTTGAAAAATATAATACAAGAGTTTAATATAATTCACTCCAAAGGAGGAGTATCAGAATTGTTTCTAGCACCTAGATTTGGTTTTCCTCTCCCACTATTCCTCTGTTGCTGCTTATACATAGATAAAGCTATTCAGGTAATATTTTTCCATGTATAGTAACACAAGAAAGATGTGTATTGTTTGTTGTTCAACTCAGTTCCTGCAGAAGCCATAAGAAAGCTAAGACAACGTGGTTGGAGAAGCACTGGCAAGATTATTAAGCTCAACTTCCCTTCTGACATCGCGTCTCCAGCCAATACTTAGGTTTTACGTTTCCTATTGTGCAAGACACTTCACACTTCAGCTCTTATTGCCAAGATCTTTTGCTTGGGATGAATAACTGGGATTGAATAAGGCTCTGGTAAGACAGAGACTCCAAGAAGCCTGCTAACAACTGGTGTAACAAAACAGAAACCTTAAACAATCACCAATGTAATTTCTCAGCCTAGTCAATCAAATCCTATCTATCACTGGCCTCGGGAGCAACTGAATTAATTTTTTATTAGTAATAGCTGCCAGAAGCATACGCAATTAAGAAATACTTTTGTTTAATTGAGAAAACTTCAATTTGCTCTCACATTTATTTCCAAATTAATTGTTTTTGCAAGATAGCAGCTGTGACAAATCCAAGCTATCCATGTTTCTAATCATTCTCTGGAGAGAAAAGATAAAGATCCCTTTCATTGCTACCTCTGCCTGCTCTGGCCTATAGCCACACCACAGTGACCTCCAGGAGCTGCGACTGATCTGCTAAACCATCTCTCATTTCTTTGCAGACATTTTGGAAAAATTCAACACTTTTTTTTTGTTGTTTTTAAGCACTCATTATCTAATTTAGATCATGTATTTGCCTTTAGCTTTATGCATCAAAGCCTGTACATATTATTTTGCTAATTAATATTCTCAGTTGCCATGTTATTTGAGTCTTCTTTTCCTCTCCCCTTACCTTCCTTCTTCAGTTCCGGAATATTTAGAATTCAAAAAAAATTCACCATTTTAGGCTCTTTTCATATGTTTTTCTATATTGAGTGGAAGGGAAAGAGAGAGGAAGGCTGAGCCTGCCGTTTTACTAGCTGCTTGTCTCTGCCAAGGGAATGTGAAGGAATCCCTTTCTAATTTTTTGCTTTCTTTTCTACTTCGCCCCAAGGACCGTTATCCAAAGATACTGTGGAACTTCAAAGGACAGTTACTTAAATCAGGAGCAGCTGGTAATTACTGAAGCAAACATCCACTCATAACTATATTCTAGTTCTTAGGGCAAAAAAGCTTCCAAGCAGATCTGCTTTATATTAAAGGGTAAAATTTCTAACCCGAACAAAGACTCTGTATTATGTCCTTTCCTCCAACAAAGGACATTAAACCAACTAGAGGAAGGCTGTTTTCTTTTCAGACTGGGAGATCTTACTGTCCCTGCAACGTGCATTTGACTATATTAACCTGTGCATTAACCTAAAAAACAGCCCACACAACACAGAACGCTTCCACAGGCAGCCTGCTGCGTTTGGTTGGGGTTTGTTTTTAAACTTCTGGCTCCTCTTTCAATAGAGAAGTTTTGATTTTGTCTGAGATCTCAGAAAGTCTGTCTTGACAAAACAGTGTATTTTAAGTTGCTTCAATATGCTTGAACTTCATATGCATAAAGTTACAGTAATTATTCATTTTGAAGAGTAGACTAGATCAAAATCACTGATAATGGTGTCAGACAAGTAGTTTCCAAGTGCTCTGGCTACACCATGCCCCAACTCCTACACATGGCACTAAGCTGCTCACAGAGAAGTTACATTTGAAGACAAAAGGGAAAATTGATAAATATTTACTGGGTTCCACCCTGGCACACAGAACATTTAAAAACATTGAAAAAAGTTACCTTGACAGGTGGGGTGCAGCAGCGTGAGGGCGTCATGATGTTTGTATCAGGGCTGCTATAGCAGGGACTCTCAGCCAAGTTGAGATACAGTTCTTCTTCATTTTCCAAGTTGTTTTTGCTGTCCTGCAATGGCGAGATGCAGATCACGATGGCACTGGTGTTATCTGCACGAAGCATGCGCTGCCTCCAGCGGCCCAGTGCTCTGTTCACCAGCATTTTGGCACAGGACTGGCGGTGCTCACCCTTTATGTTCAGAGACAGACAGAGAAAGCAATCAGGTCCACTTTGTAAATTGAAAACAGAGTTCACATGAATTGTATTTGACAGCACATGCAAGCACGCTATCAGCCACGTTACCACCACCTGTAAGTTGTTGCAAAACTACTGAAATATGCCTCTACAGCACTGCCATTGCTGGGTACATTGGTACATTTCACACCTATCAGATTAAGCAACTTTTACGAGGAAAACAGTATTAAATTTCCACAGTGACTGATGCCCACTGCCCTCACCATGAAGTACTTTTTCTCCTCGTGATCCTGGCACATGGAGATGGCATCCTGAGGTGGGATCATGTTCCACAGTCCGTCACTGCCAAGGATAATGTACTTGTGCTTCTGGGGATCGATGGTGTGCACACTAGTGTCAGGTTCAGGAGACACGACAAATTCACCACTGTAGAAGTCGTAGCTCCACAGATCACCTAGCAAAGAGAACAGGTTTCTGAATTGCTATATTGCATACAATATGATTCTTGTCAACTACCAGAAATGGCCTATGAAAACAACTACCACCAGTCTCATGCCACCAATAGCGATGCAATGTAATTTATTGTATTTTAAGGTCTTTGTTCAACTGTTGCGAAGGAAAAAAAAAAAAAAGCCTTTCCAGTTTCGGGTACAGCTTAAACACTGGTCAAAATCTTTGCTGTCTCTACAGTTTCAGTTCCATTTCTAAAATTTGGTTGAGAAGACTGTTCTTCCCTCCCTTTTCTCCCCAACATCCACACAGCATTAGACTTCAATCTGCACCATGATGATGTGCTGCTCTGCACACCCTATAAAGACATGCTTGAAGATAAAAAAAAATCCAAAACCTTTCAGTCAGGATGCGGAACTGCCCTCCTTTCCACCCCGCCCTTTCAACCTGAGACCCCCACAGCCATTCAACCAATGCAGAAGCACACGCATCTCTTGCTGTGTGTATTTGTCCATGCAGGTGCCATGGAGAAAGAACAAAGATGACAAAGAAGGAGACTGAAGCCTTTTCCTCATCAACCTGTTTTTCCCCCCCTTTCTCCTCTTGCACAGCATCACTTTCAAAGCCACGCAGAACTCAGTGCCTTTCCAGCTGAACACCACGTGCCAAATTTTGGAGTTGGAAGGAAGCCACGGGAACAGAAGTAGAGCCTGGGTTCCAGCAGGAAAGCAGAAAATAAGAGCTGAAGCCTCTCCCTTGGAAGGCCTCATGCAGTGAACCTTTCTATTTTTAAATCTTTCTTGCTGTGTGAATGAGCTTGGGGTCACCCAGCAGAGAAGGCGGCCTGAACTGAATCCCAGTCACTTCAGTCAGGTTTGAATCAAAACACCTCCTGGATTCTGCTTCCTCCACATCACCCCAATTAACAGCCACTCCAACAGAACAACAAAACAAATTCAAACTGAACACGCAATCTAATTTATCAGGTTTACATGAAAATCAGGGAAGGTTTTCTTATGTTGGGCCTGTAAATCAGGAGTGGTGTTGCATCAAGATTTCCTCCTCCTTTCTACTGAACTAATGCTGCGTTCTGGATTCTTCTACCTTATCTGTTTTTTGTCAACATACTAAATAGCACCAAAAAAGTCTCCAGAAATGGCTCGTAAGCAACTTCCTGTAGTGATAAACAACAAAGGAATAACATTATCTGTAGCACTGGCAGAACATACAGCTACAGAAGTATAAATGAGTGAAGATGTCAGAGCTGAGAAGCTTAAGAACTCCCATAAGATTGTTAGTTTTTTTTCCTTGGGCTTTTGACTTACTACAGCAAATGCTTGTAGCTGCCTTCTGCAACCATCACCATCCTTTTAAAGATAAGACATAAGCTTTTGTCTTCCCTCCTTCCTTCCATTAGCTTTGCCTTAAGCTAAGAACCAGCTCAAAAGACTCTTCCAGAATCAGAAGAAATAATTCAACTCACGCCACTTCAGTGAGCATGGATGGTCCAATCTCATTAAAGCACCAGTTCACCTCCACTGCAGCAAACACATGCTTCTAATAAATGCTAATTAACAGCCAACCCTGTTTATACATAGAGAGAGGTGCACTCTCCCTCCACAGAGTCCAACAAACCCAGCCAGCTGGCAACAAGATCAAAACAAACACTGTAACAGAAGAGCTGAGCTCCAGCACAACAGTTATTGTACATTAATCACACCAAAAAAGAGTCCTGATACACTGACAGCTCTTCACATTGTGCCTGTCATCAACACAGCAGATAAAATAAACAAGAGCTTGGAATCTTACCGTGCCAGATCATGGAAATAGTGGCGGCAACTTCCAACAAGCTTCATATTTTTATGCTTTTATTTGCTGGGTTGTTCATGTTTGTTTAGAAAAATCCACAAAAGCTTTTAGCTGAATCATTTTTTGATTAGAAATACGTTGCTCTAAGATTAAAAATAACCCAACACGATTTAATTTTGGTTCAGCCACATACATGTCATCACGGCCATCTGTTGCTCTTCCTGAGCAAACAGCTGAGTTACAATCCAGTGACTCAGAGCCTTCCTCCAAGAGACAGAGTGCTGTGCAGGGTGACAGCCTGGAACGTCATGTCGGTTACAATGGGCTGTGACAGCAAGGAACTGCTGGAGTGCGCAGAGGGTGAAGACACATGAGGAACCCCGAGCTGTACCTCCAGGAGATTTACTTTCAACGGTACTCAGCACTTATCAAGGCCTAAAATATCCAGGAAATGACAGAGGAACTGAAACTACAGAAGTTGTATCACCACAGATGAATCAAACAGGCAAATGAGCCGTGGCAGAAGGGCACTGCATAGAGTACTTCACAAAGAATATTTCCTGCAGGTCCTTCAACTCCAAGCCAGCAAAGGCCAAGGCACATTACCAGGGTGAGGCCTCTTTAATTATTGCCTTTAAAACAGGGCAGGGCACCACAGACTGAGCTGATGCTTTTTAAAGCTGCTGCATACATCGAATTCTTGTGTCAGCTGTCTTCCCCCAGCCAGCTGGAGGACACAGCATCCGCAGCGGCTGAGGGATCTATGACAAACCCAGGAGGAAGCCACTTGACACGGGGCCCTCCCTGTTACAATTCTGGAAGGAAACAAGGGAGAAGAAAGCAGAACAAACCAGGCATTGCAGAAATGTTATAAAGTCTTTAATTCTGTCCCAAAGCAAGCAGACAAACAAGTGACCCCTGAGCAGACTGGAAAGCCAAGACAGCAGGATGACATGATATGCCAAAGGCTACTATTCTGGAACTGGAATCCCAGGTTCTCAGGCTTCACTTTGAGCTGTACTATTTTCATTCTGAATTAAAAACCAAACATCTATAAAACTCAACCTTCTTCTTGAAAAAACTTCTATCCAGGAACATTTCTTTTGGGGTGCAGTTTGCCTATCTGCTTACTATTACCCTCTAAAATATAGTAGATAAAACTAATTGCAACTCAGACGGTGCCAGAAAAGTTACTGGTTACAAACAAAAAAACCCATCACGTATGTAGACTAGACTGGATCAAGTCCAAAGCCACCTTATAGCATCAGTTCATCCAACAGTCATAAATCAAGCCCTTCATTTACGTTTCTGGAGCACACTGTTTTGAATACCAAAATACCTTTTGGTTTTATTAGGGGGAAGAAAGGTTACTTTTACAAGTCCCACTGAGAGAGGAAAACCCAGTTTGATTAATCCCAGATCTTTTTAAGTCACAACTCATCTGAAAGGCCTGTTAAGTACAGAAAAGACTTACAGAACTCCCTTTCTCCACTCAGTGAGCTGTTGCTGCTGGGGAGCAAGGCAAACCTCAGCGAGGATATGAACAGTAACCACCTCAGATCATTCAGCCCAAGCTGAGGTGGAAACCGTTTTCACCGGCACTCGCGGCAGCTCGGCCCTAAAGCCACAAGAGGGCGTCATCCCAGCAGCGTAGCGATAACGCAACGCGGTGCCCCGCTCCTACGACCCGGCGGTGATCTCGAGGTTCAGTCTGAGGAGCAGGGACAAAACTGAGGGTAGCAGCGAGCCAAAAACTTTCCCAGAAGTGCTCGGGGTTTTAAAACTTTCACCGTTCCCTTTAGGAGCAAGAATTTTACCTTCAACACTATGTAAAAAAGGAAAGCACGGACAAGGACATCATTTCAACAGCAAACAGAACATTTACATCTAAATGATGTAAATTTAAGATTTAAGAACTGCACAAGGCAGCCTCACCAAGCATGCTCATCTCTGCTCACAAGTCAGCAAAACCACAGCAAGAGAGGAGAAAGGTATTTGTGCCAGAGCACACTGACCAAGTGTCAGAGAAAAGCCTACAAGAAGTGGGATGCAAAAGCAGAAATGAAGAGCTGAAGTGACACACAGGAAGCTACTCATTATTTCTGGCCTTGAATCAAATCTTCAAATGAACAATAAAATGGGATTGCAGTCTCTAAATGACATTCAACCCTAGACAGCATTTGCTCAGCTGAAGACAAGGGGTAAAACAGAAGAACACAGTGACCAAACCTGGATAAAGTCCCAGCTATGAGGAGAAACAACTGTCATAGTTTTTTTACTCTGTCAAAGAAAAGAGAGTAGAAGAGGCACACGGAGCTCCAGTCAGCAACGAGCAGGAAAAAAGCCCTGAACTTGCTCCTTTAAGCTAAACAGATCCACATGTGCCTTCACATTATGTGTGTAACTAACACAAGTCTGCACAGTTAAATGCATTCTCTGCATTCTGTACAGGCATACATGCACAGTTTGTCTCAAGGGTGGAGAAAACTGTACAAGCTGAAGTAAGACATCTCCAGAACAAGAGTAGAAACCCATATGTATGACACACATGGATAGAAAGCAGTATCAGTAGAACTGTGCAGTGTTTAAATACCGCTTACCAGCTTATGCAAATACCATCAAGCAACTACGCCTGTTCTACCTGGCAGCAGATTTTGAAGGTTTGCATGCACACGCACTTAAGTGCACCCCAAGAATTAAAGCCTCACACAAGAATGAAAGCAGATCATTTGAGGTCAGCCATACCCTTCTTCACAGTACGCATGTTCGGAGAGCTTTACAGCAGCAATTCTGCAGCCAGTGCTCTGGAAAACCGCTTCCATGTCACTGTCAAAGCCAGCGCTCTCACAGCAGCCATACACTGAGAGTTCACTGTTCTGGTGCACAGCTCCTTCTGGAGGTCAGCAGAACATTTGTGTTAATACAAAAAAATTTTACTCTGTATTTTGCAGGCACTCTACCAAGAACAAGCAGAAGGGGGTGGGTCTGTCATCCGTATAAAAACCAAGGAAGATGCTTCAATTTACACTGTAAGACACCGAGAACTCAGGCTATGGATTTCTTTTAATACCTTCCCTACTTTGCATACCATCTTTGAAAGCACTACAGATGCTAGGCTAGATATTACTCCAAAATCCAAAACTTGCTCCCAAGGATCAAAATTGTTCCTGTATTTCATCCTGTGTTTTGTCCCAGAAACTGAAGGGCTATGTTACTTAGACAGCTAGCATAGCTGGAACACTACAAGGCTATACATACACACAGTTATTTTCTCTCTCAGTGCTTTTCCCCAAGACACACATTTGTAAGCATGCTCACTGGAGTCTAAAATACCCTCCTGGATGCCATTTGGAAAAAATCCAGCTTGCAAATCTGTGGCAGAGAGACAGTAATGCATGATGCAATGACACATACTCTTCAAAACACACGAGCAAGTTACACAATGGCTTCCTGTTCCTGATTATTTACATTGAATAGCACCCAGCAATTTGCACACTCACATCCCTGCATTACACAAGAGGCTTTGAGTAAAGTGAGTTACCACACATCTGTTATAGGGACAGCATATCAAGTGGACAATTACTATGAAGTTATGGATGCCAAAAAACTCACACAAACGATTATGGCCTAAGGAAGAAGTTTTACCTCTCTCTTACAACAAACAGTTATGTTTTATATTTCCTTTAAAAAAAAAAAAATCAGATAACTTTAAAGATAATAAATACACAACTCTATTTGCCTTGTAGGTGCAGGGCAGCAATCTCACTGTCCAGCTAAAAATTTCTGTCCACATAATAAGCCTCAGACCTTTGCAACATGGGTATCTATTGAGAATAACAAGCAAATTTGGAATTAACAAGAAGAATCTCTGTGCTAGATTGTGAGGGGATGGATTAGAGTGTTGGTGACCAGTATGGCAGCATTGCCAGTTACTACTCCACTTGGAGAAGCTCCAGCGTAGCAGAGCTGTGCCAATCAGGGTAGCAACCTGGGAACCAGCCAAGAGGTTGAGCAGGCCTCCAATAGCTTGAATGCAAATGGTTTCAGTTGTGGTAGGTCTTCTGTAAGCAGTGGAAGGGGCCTGTTGGCCTCAGAAAGAAGTTAAATCCTGTTTCCAAACTGTGAGCGTCTGTGCACCATCTGGGTCCTGCAGAGCAAAGCAGCTGCGTTCCTTTTTGCAGGAGGTTTGTCACACCTCCTCAGAAGGGAATGCAAAGAGGCTTTTGGAGGCTCCCCAGCAGGCAAATACCAAAATTTCGTCACATTGTAAACCTGTTTCTCCTACATGATTTGCAGAGCACACTGTCCCCTTTGGTGTCAAAAGTTAGAAGATTTGAACACTCAAGTATTGTTACAAAGTGTTCTTGTTCCTCAGACCTAAAACTCCCCAGTAATCCTCCTCATCCACACAACTGGAAAGAATGCACTAGGGGGCTAACAGATGCATCATTCCTTGAATTCCCATCTGCATGCAGAACCCAGCCAAATCCTTTTGTTCAACTTGCTGAGAGGAACTGGATCAAAAGTCATTGAGGTTTTTGTACACAACAAATTCAGAAGTGTAGAAATGAAAGATCTATTAAAATTAACTGTTCCACTTTTTGTAACCTACAACAAACACAGACACTTTGCAGAAAAGAGGTAAAGAATGTGATATTACTTGGTAGACGACTAGCAAAGATCTCCATCCGCCAACTCCAAAGGACTTAATATCTTAGGTAGATTTTATTATTCATCAGATAAACAGCTACCTTGTCTACAATGATACAAAGTGAGATTTGAAAGATAAAGAGAGGGGAAAAAAAACTTAATTTCTTTATGAAAAAGATCAGCATTCAATCACCTGTGGCCTCTATAGCTGTATGTTTTACAAGGTAAGACCACTGCACAATTCTTGACATCTGACAAATCCATGCAAAACACACGACTGCCTCTGAAATAAGACACAGCAAGGTTATGCAGTTATCACAAGATGACCACAGCCCCAGGAACAGACTGTCCCTGTGACACACTGCCAGCTGATCTAGGAACACTGACAGCACTATCACGTAACCACCACACTTGCCAAGAAATTAAGTCATAGAACAGTTTTCACAGGTAAAAAAAACCCACGATGCTATATTTTCATAGAATCTAGCCTGTACTGAATAAATCTGGATAGAGAATTCTTCACTGAAGGAGGAAGGAAGGAAAGCGAACAGCAGAAGACTGGAATTTGGCGGTAAAGTTTCAGGAAAACAACTGGCTAGAAAATACTAACACACATGGGCAAGAGATTGCCAAAGATCAAGTTATTAAGTACTTTCCAAAAAGCATTCCTAACAAGCTTGCTAGGCACTGTTGTATTTATTTTCGTCCCTATTAGAGTGTTCCTCAAAATAGTTTCCCATTACCAACACTATTGCAAAGGAGAGTTATAGATAGAGCACACAGGCTGGCTTCTACCCTTTTCTTAATCCACATTGTCTTGAAAGACGACAGATTTACAAAGAGACAAGAACAAAGCGCTTTGGTTGCTATGCAGCAAAACAATCTCACCACCACCTAGCCAAAAATTACTGTCTCAGTAAGAAATAGACTGACTGTGCTGTACGTCTTGGAGGCACTCACCACATTCTCATTTGCAACAAAGAGGAAGTACCATCTTTATCAGAACTGAGATGGAAGTCCTGCACGCCGTACAACCGCTCCCGTGTTCCCCAATGCCACCTCCTACAGCTCCACTTGAAAAGTTACATTTGCGCTGTATTAAAAAATACCCCCAAGGCTCATAATTTTAGAAAGCCTTATAATCACAGCAAGTGACCGAATCCCTCTGAACCAAATGTTTTGGCAGAGCAGGGTATAACTCAGCTCCGGGGGGCCGCGTGCTGATGCCTCACTCCCACACAGGGGCACTCACCCAGCGCTCTGGCCACGGCCAGGAAGGGGATCTGGTCGATGACGGTGCTGCGGCGCACAGGGCCGTTGTGGGTCAGGCGAGGTCTCTTCCACACAACACGATTCACACCAGACTTGTTGATGACACTAAAAATCACCAGAAAGGAGCAGGGGTTATAAAAAGGAATTGGAAATGAAAGCTTGTTTCAATGACATAAGAATAATTAAATATGCAAACACGGAGTCAGTAATGACAGCACCCTCAGTGAGGTGCACAGCACAGTACTTCAAAACACCTGGTACCGCTTGCGTAGCCTCATTCCACATTAAGATAAATGGAAAAGCAAGAGATGAAGGGCAGAAGAAAAAGCAAGAGAATGAAGACTTGGAAGAAATTATGGCTGGCTGCAACAGCCAGATGTAAGAGCATCTTTTTAATCTACCAGCAAAAAAGCAAAAGACAAATTGCTTTCCTTAGATGAAGACCATCAACATAAACTCGGGTGAAGATATCATGTAGTTCCTCCTTCAGTTTTCTCCATCTGCCAAAATCTGGCACTAAAGAGCAGCACAGTGCAGTTGGGAAGAGGAAAAAGATAAGAGTAGTCTTCTGGAGGAATTTCCTTACTGGTGCACCAACATGAGGGAGAAATAAAAAGAGGAATTGTTCATAGTTGCTATCTGCTGGAAGCACAACACGGGAAGAAACAACTCTGCCTTTAAGCATTAACACCTGCTCCATAGCACCAAGCAATGGCTTTAGCTCTCACAAATGGCATTAAAAGGGTCAAAAGAGAAGCTACTATGCAAACGCACCCACTATTATGGGGCAGGAAGAAATAGGGAAGAAAGAAGGGAGAGCACGAGGTACCAAGCAAGGTAATGAAACAACAAACGACCAAAGCTCAGTCAAACTAAAAAGTAGATGCTTAAAAGTTAACTTTTATCCAAGGAACAGCCATTGGTAATTAGAAACTGAGGCGCTCTGGAACAGCCTCAAGATTCCTCATACTGAAGCTATTCAAGATGCACTTCCTGAGACTTCAAAGGCCTTAACAACAAAGGCATGTTTAGCTCCATCCTTCTGCATGAAAGTGCAGCAAGCACCACAGCCTAAAATTCATCTCATCCATTTGTACAACTAATAGTTACACAATGTTAACTTCAGCCTTTATCTGGAAGATTTCAGCCTGTATTCCAGGACTGTTACTTTGAAAATTCCATTTTTAATAAACAATCACACCCTCACATTAACTTATCCCAATTTTCTCTAAGAAAAGAGAAGACATTAATAGGCATAGTGACAGTTCCACCACACTCCCACCATGTGCCTCACGACAGCCTGCACTGGTTTTACCAGCCAGTCTAGATGAACAAAGCAAACAAAAAAAAAAGCCAGAAGCAGCAGGAGCAGAAAAAGTTAAAGCTAAAGAAGTTTAACCGCTCCTGCTGATACAAAGTCTCAGGGAGCACTCCTTCAAAACCTGTTTCAGACATTGAGATGAACAGCCTGTAAACCCACAGATCTATGAACTCCAACTTCGCAAAGCTGCAAGTTGCCCTTTCTGAGAAGCTCCCACCCCAAATACAGATATCTGATCAGCTTCCACCTGCTAGCGATACAGATATCTGAAGGTTAACGAGCTGACAGGGTTCTTGTGTGAATGATGTCAACAGGAAAACCTTCAGTGCTCTCTCCCTCTGAACTGCTAAGAGAAGGAAACTCTGCCCATCCATCTGGTGCAGTACTGCGGAACGAAAGAACAGCGAGCTCCTGTGAAGCTATGCCAAATCTGAGCCCTGGAGTTTGTCTCAAAATATTAGTGCCATCTGACAAGGCTGCCTGCTTTCCTCCCCATTTACAGGGAACATTCATCAGCCACAACTCAGAGATGTTCTAACATCTGCCAGCTCCTGACAGAGAAGAAAGTACTAATATTGAGATACAAGTTAAGATGCGGCACTTTAACATTTTAAGCATGCATTTAAATGCAACAAAACCAGCACCTTGTTTCAATTTTATATCTTTTATATTCCTTTAACAGAAACTTTGAAGAGCCTACTCAACAGCTGCCAGTATCACCTCAGGAACAATGAAGAATGCATGGGAAAAGACATTTCAGTGTCTTTTCCATTAAAACTGCTCTATTCCACCATTTGACAAACAGATATGCCACAGCAGAGATCATAATCATTCTGTGATTATCTACAAGAAAAGTAATTGCATAGACGCTGAAGGAATACAAGCAGGCCACGAGACTCACCAACTGGCCTGCTAACCCCTAAACTAACAAGCCCAAGCCTAGCTGAAACAAAAGCATCATTAGCACCCAGGGAAACTGAAAACTGAAGCGAGAAGCACAGAGGTTGTTACCTGCCCCCAAGGCCTTCAATCCTCTCCCTTTCTCTGGGAAGCTCAGGCTTGTGGTCCTGTGTCACCTCCACAGCTCTCACAAAGTCATCTTTGGGGTCATCCTGGACTCCCAGCACCACCCCGGAGTCGCCCACGTGAGCGACAAACATCTTGGAGCCTCGGATGATGACCACGCTGGCGGTGGTTCCCGACGTGCTCGGGAGACCGGTCATGGTCTTTGGCCACTCTGCTGCAGGGAGGAAAAAAGAGAACAGAAAGACCTTTGTTTTTACTTCTGTGGAACCAAAGGTGTTTTCAAGATCAAGGGTGTGTCAGAGAGGTTTGCATGCTGCTACACCAGGGCGTGTGTAACTGTGGCATGGCCACAAGCAAAGCAGCACAGACAGGGCCCCTACATCTCTATCACACTGCCACAACCACAGCTCACATGGAAACAAAGCCAAGAGGAGACACTGAGATAGGACTCCAACAACCATCTCCTCAGGTTTAGTTTTCCAAGCATCACCAGAGGAACGAGAACGTGTGGGAAGAAGTGTTACTCGAATGCTGAGCAGATCAATCAAGCTTGACACACATTAAGTGGTCTGCTGTTCACTTCCCCGTCTGAAGAGGCAAGAGCTCCCAATTGAGTCACCCTGCCTGGACACCTGGCTGCCAATCAAACCATTCAGACCTTCCCAGTTCCCTCAGAACACATTATTTTACTTTGATATGCCAAACAACTTTTAAGCTGAGTAATATCTCAAATGTTTCATTCATGTTTCCTTTTGGAGGACTGAACAATGCAAACTAAGCGTGTTATTGTAACCCAACATTGGATCTTTGCTGAGAAGATACCCATTGATTTCAGGACAGTAAAAGACCTGTGTACAGTAAGGGGAAGCTGCTTCTTCCTCAAATGATTTGCCCTCAACACACACCTCAATTCCTTGTTATACTATTCTCACAACTCACATCCAGTTTCTCTCTTTTCTTCCCTTGTCTGTTCAAGTTTACTTTTCCAAGTTGCTGTTCTTCCAAAACACCATGAAATGATTGGGCCGTCCCAATTAAGAATGATCAGGCACACCAGTGCTCCTCCCTGCTCCCACACCCGCAGATAACAGCTGCCCTCCCCGCCAGCAGCACCCTGCTCTCCTTCCTCACTGCACCCATCAGCCTTAAGATAAAGAGCAGGGGCTTGTCTCCTCGTCACATTTTATCTCCTGCTCTTCACAACCCATGCTTATTGTACAACACCGAAATTCCACTGTGACACACTGCTTGCAGGAAATATCCTAGCCAGACAGCCAAAGCACTGAGTTATCTTTTCCTCATCTTTTAGTGTCACAGCACCACACAAGAAAAAAAGAAGTGAGGCCTTCCTCCAAAGCCACAAACATGCAGAGCAGAAGAACAGGGACTCACTGAGCCCCACTGCCACTGAATGCTGCTCAGATGCCTGGGGGAAGCACAAGTACAGCACAGCCACTCTGATGGCAATTGCAGCATCTCCTCCAGTGAGCAGCCAGCAGATCCAGCATCATTCCAACCTCTGAGCCCTAACAAAGGTTTCTAGCTTTGTGTTGTAAATACTGAATCACACTTTCTCCTTAAAAGCAACGTTATTTTGAGGACACAGTCAGCTCAGTGGAAGCACCTGTCTGGCAATTTTAACAGTGGCTAGTATATGTAACACACTCTAAATGGAAGCAAATGAGGGAGGAAGCCAAGCAGGAATGAGAGCTTCAACCACTGGCTGAACAGAAAATGAGTTTCTGTCAGTGTAACAACGCCTCAATAGCAATAAGATAAAGTAGAGAATCATGCTGGCCTTTGCGGGAAATGAGGAGCACAGAAATAAAAGCACCCACTTAGGAGAAAAAGATTGCTACAGCAGCCTCCAATTTGGGGCTTCAACAGAAACAATTGCAGTTTACATCTCATCCTTGGTTAGAAACGAGCACGACACACAGCACAGCAAATTCCTTTCTGTAGGGACTGTCTCATCAGAAATTAACACAAGTATCAAAACTCCTGACTTTTCTCCCTAGCTCAGATGAAGCCACTTGCCCAGCTTGTCCTCCACAGGTCAGGATTCTGTTTCTATCACTCCTATAAACTGAACAATTTGTAATACTGCACTAGATTATCAAATTAAAAGAAACCCTGAAGTTACAACTGAGCCCTCAAAACAAAATTCACACTTCAACATCACACATGAAGCACCTGTGGATTTCATATCACTCCTATTCCTTCAGTAAGGGAAAACCTGTCTGGGCAGCACGCTGGGATAAACAAGTTTGTAGAAGTTTACTTGCAGGGCCCACATCCCCAGTTTGGTATTCACTGTCATATTAAGCTATGGCCTAGGAATGCTGCTATGTCTCAGCATGGGACAATTCCACTACAGCTGGGGGCCTTGGACCTGAAGAAAACTTTTATGAGACAGCACAGTGCATGAATGGAGCCAGGCGACGCGGGTGCACAAAATACTAAGACACTTTCAAGAGACAAACCACGCAGTGCACAGAACTGTAAACTGCAATTGCTTCCTGCTTTCTGCACCGTTCTTCTACTGCAGGGGACGAAGCACAGGGCATGAAGTTATCGTAAAACCAACAACCCACAGTCAACAGCTGCCACACCAAAACACGGCTCCTGCACCTGGAGAGCACATCTCCAACAGAACAAAGCACGTGGCTGCAGTGGAAGCAGCGCATTCGCCTCCAACGGGCAGCCGATGACCTAAAGCACATTGGCTGCTCCCAGACAGGGCTCTGGAAGTTCTGTCTCTGCATATTTTTGACAAAATAAGAGATTAATGTGCATTCAGTATATCACAGATTGCTAGAGAACAGATTTCGTTTTTGTTTTGCTGTTTTTAAAGACATTAAATCAAACTACAATATTTCATTTCAGATCACGGTGATGCCAAAAATCTTATCAAGCTTTCAACAAGCAAATGTTACAGGAACTTTAAATTCAGCTCTAGAGGATGAAGTTTTTGCATCATCCTGAAAGCCTGTATTGCCTTAGGTACCAGAGCTTCCTTTCAGATAGGAACGCTCACAAACTCGTAAGCCTGCACAAGAACAACTCTGAAGTGACGACTTCGCAGCAAAAATTTAAGAAGCAATTCTATTTATTACAGAACAAAATGAACTGTTCAACTTCTATTGCTCAAATTAAATTTAAAGGAAGAGTTATAAGCACAGCAGAAGTGTACGACTTTTTACATTTTAAATTTTTAGTAGTAGTAAAAAAAAAAAAAGCTTTTAAAAGTATCAAGATAAGTGTATTTAAAAGCAAGCTTTTTGCATTGTTTATTTACATAGCTAAAAGTGTCAAGACCTGGGACCTGCTGAGCACACTTCATGCAGAAAGCTTCCCTACTGCTTCCATCTGTGGAAACGGGCTTCAAATCATAACTCTTACCTTGGAAGCCCTTTAACATTCAGAGAATTAGGAACGTCATTAATACAATTAACCCCACTAATCATCTGTAGTGACCAAAGGGTATTTTCCTGCTTCAGTTTTTCTGCTATACTCATCACCAGCACATTAACTCTCGCTGTTCATCACAGATGGCCACAGGACGACCCGCTGCTCCCAGGGGCAGCTGAGCACAGACTGCTCCTCCAGGGCCATCAGCTGGAAGCACCCGGCCCCATCCTGCACCCAGCCCACCCTTTGCGCCAGGATTCCAAAGCACAGCACGACAAGTGATGGACTCCCTGTCCATGTCCTCATCCTTTTCTCCCATTAAACTCCACACATGCAGAAGACATCAGTGTTACCAAACACGCAATGGAAATGCTTACTGTATAACCTAAAACCGACACCATATACTTATAACCAGAGCTCTGTTGTTTCTGACAACGACTTAAATCGGTTCCACAACCAAAGCACTGTTACCAAACTAAAATAGTATTTCCTGCATTCTCTCATTTCACTCCACCCCTCTCTATTCTGCAGTTATACCTTGTTACGGTGACAAAGAATAGCCCAGGGACACCACAGGCAGAGAACCCCTCCTCACTGCCCACACTGCCACCCTCACCACCCGGCAGCAGGCAATGCTGCTGCCACAACTCACACCTCTTCCTTTCGGTCCAGCACCAGTATGCCCCAACCTTTGCACTCCCATCCCGTATCTGACACTTACGCAACTTTCCTGCTCTGCTATTCAAGAAATACGAAAAAGAAAACGAAACTTATGACAGCGCAGCTCTCCCCGGGCCCAACTGACTTCCTCGAAGCCCCGCTCAGCTGTAAATGCAATTCCTTTCTGCTTTCTCCCCTGGCCCGCTGTCAGCACTGCACCTATGGCTCTGATATGACTTCGTGCTCCCTCCTGCCTGCCCCTATACGCTCACTATTCACATACTATCTTTTCCTGGGACTTCCAAATACACAGAAACACACATTATACCGTACACACGTTAATTCATAAACAAACCTATCGAGCCACATATAGAAGTACACTCATAAAACCAACCCTACTCTGAGCCGTAACTCTCACCTTACAGAAGAAGGGAATCCCGCTGGGAGCTCAGCCCAGCCGCGGTGCCCAACACCGCCCGGACCGCCGCCCCGCCGTTCCCAACCCGCAGCGCTGAGCGACTCAACGACGGCCGGCAGTCACAGCGCAGCCGGGCAGCGCTCCGCCGGGACAGCTCGGGAGAAACCTCCGTGCCGGCCAGCACACAGCCGCTAAAATAACTTTTCCCTCGTCGAGACCGTCGCGAAAGAAAACGTAAAGGGGTTCCACGCGACTCCCTGCGGCCGCAGGACGGAAATCCCCCAATAAACGCGACCGGGAAACCCGGCGTGCGATTCCTTCAAAACAAACCGCGGCTCCGCGATCCTCGCCCCCGCGCTGGGAGCGCCGGGCTCGGCGGGGAGCGCTGGAAGGCGCCGCCGGACGGGAACTTACGCAGCTTTTTCCACATGGCGCGGTGGCAGGCGATGAAGCCCTTGCGCAGGGCCGCGCACACGGCGGCCGGCTCGGCGGAACCGAAGCCCTTCTGCTTCTTGATGAAGCCCCACAGGTTCTCCCGGGCGAACTGGGCCGCCTCCCGCCCGCCGTGCCCGTCGCACACGGCGAAGAAGGCCACGGAGCGCCGCGGGCGCCGTCCGGAGCCGCAGCCGGGGCCGGGCGGCGGCGCTCCCTCCTCCGCCGCCGCCCGCGGGCCGCCCGCCCTCCGCCGAACGCCGTCTCCGGGCGCCGCTCCGCCTTTGTGCGCGGGGCCCCGCTCGGCCGCGGCCGGCGGCTCGGGCTCCACCACGATCTGGGTCACGTCCTCCATGTATTTCCTGCCGCCCTGGTCGGAGTACACGCTCACCCCCAGCGAGTACGGCCCCTCCATGGGGCGGGAGGCTCCGCGCGGCGCTGCCCGCCGCTCCCCGCCCGCGATGGCCGCCGCCCCGCCGCCGCCGCGCACTATTGTCGCTGGTGGCGGCGCCGCTCGGGCATGGCCGCGGCCGCGCAGCGCTCCCCGACAATCCCCCGTCGGAGCCGCGGGAGAGCCGCGCTCCGCGCCGCAGCGCCCCCTGCCGCGCCCCCGCCCGCCGGAAGGGGCGGCAGCGAGCGGCGGCGCCTCCCGAGCGCCCCCTGGTGGCGGCCGGCGGGAGCGCGGCTCCGGCCCTGAGCGCCGCCGGCCGCCGCTCCCTGCCGTCAGCGCCCCGCCGGACGGCGCCGACGTTCGCGGAGCGTAAGGCTGTAATGGGAGCTCCCTGCATGCGGGAGGGCCCGTGCGCGTCGTGTTCGTGGCTGAAATTCCAGATATTGTTTCCCACTATGAGCTTCAAGCAGCCGAAATGATCCCTGAACTTCTCAAAAATATTCCCGCTCTTTAAAACGGTGACAATTCTTCGGCCTAAGTGCTCAAACGCTTTGGATTTCCTCCCATTAACCACATCAAAGTCAGAGTACTTAAAAACAGGAAATATATCAAGAAAGCTTTGCATTTCTAGAGCTCCTAGGGATTTGAAAACCCGTTACAAATGAATTAATCCCCGGTAATCCAATGAGATAACCATCCCTCCCTGATTCTACGGGCCTTTATACCATCAGATCAATCACCAGATCAACAGCCAAATATAGAACTGAGAAATCCTGCTTTAAAAGAAAACAAACCTCTCCTTTAAGCTTCATAACGTGGCGTTTTAAATAGGTCCACTTGTTGCTAAATTTGTGTTATAGCTCTGTTTAATCGCAGGGACAACTAAAGTCTCAGCACTACTTCTGAGTAAATGCAATCTTCCTACTTCATAATTAAATAAATGGAGCCACTCCAAGAACTGCAGCTCAATATAGGTAATAATTTTCTAACCAATCTAGAGCAGAAAACCATAGGCCCCTCCAGAACAGATTGACTCCTCCCCCTGTGCTCCGTGTAACCACATTCTAGATAACAAGTCATTTGTGAAGACAAGGAAATGAAGGGAGGAAAAGGGAGTTATGACAGCAGACTCCTGGTCAAACACCATGTACCAACCATACCTTCCTTCACAGGCTCGAACAAATTCCAGTACATTAACATTTTTTTGGATGCAACAACATTCCTAAAATCAGCACTGGAAAACAACGGTGCTGCTGTTTCCCAGGGCACACAACCAGCTGGTCCTCCAGCAACTGAAAACTTGCCGGTTCTTTGTTATTCCTCGGTGAAGCCCTTTAGCTCACAAGAGAGATTTAACTAAGCCAGATACATGCAGAAAGAGGAACATCCAAAAGTTGAGTTTCCAGGGAAGAAAAACTGAAAACAATGAAATAAATTCATTTCAGAGTGTCTGTATAAAGATTATTACTGCTTTGTCTGGTTCAGCTAATTTAAGGTCACTTCTCATAAATAAAATGACAGCTTTTTGTGTGAATGCCAAAGTGTTGGTTTTTAACTGTATTTTAAAAAAAAATCTCAAATGGACTTAAGCTAAACAGGCTAGAAAATGACACCATCCTTAGCCAAAAGCTGTGATGATGTTAAAATAGATTAAGCAGCTCCAGGTTTAACACAATGAATCTTTAAGGTTTGCTGACATCAGAAGTGACACTGCTTCCATGGAATGCTTTTGGTGTTCTCTAAGACACCACATGCTCTGCCAGACAGCCACCAGTGATCTCATGGCATATCCTTGAGAATCACCCATCCACAGGCTCAAAGGCTTCAAAATAGATGGAGGAAACAAAGGGGAACAAGACAGATGGGATCACATGCCTGGATCTGAAGTACTGAAGAGAAGAGAGGCACAGAGACAGAAAAAGCAGGAAAGCATTTTGCACAAACACACTGCACTGCTCATCACACAGCACTGCCTGTGAAGTCAGTTTATGGGTCTACACTCAGCAAAGTGTGCAAACAAACCGACTTTCTCAGTAGGAGTGGCAGGGAAGAAGGTGCACACAAGTACAAACTCAAAGCAGTTCGCCTCAGCTACATCAGACAATAACAATGAACCAACACAGGTACATTCAAATTCATCATAATTCCACAGCACAAGCCAGCACTGTGTGGCCAGCATCCTGTCCTCCCCTTCCTAGCAGCATGCTTTAAAGATGCACAGCTACATTTTGTAAAAGCCATGAGTAGTTTCATCTGACATGAAAAATACAAGATTATTAATACTCAGCTCATAACCACAAAGCAGCAGAGATCAGCATTCCCCATCCGACTGCAGCTAATGCAAGCTCATAAAGCCTCCTTCCTTTGTAAAGCACCTCAGCTAACTTTGGTGACCAACCGTCATGTCTCAGTGCTCACAGACACATCATCATCTCTCCTTCTTCCTACCCCTAATTAAGCTCCGACAAACCATGCTGATAGAATCAAAACCCATGTGAAAAGCATTTGTCATCTCAGCAGCAACCTCAGATGAAGCACGACAAAGGTAAAAAGAAAACCAAACTGAGCAGTTCCCACATTTGAAAAGTTTTTGTCAATGAAGGAGTGCAGGGCCTGACCACGCAGGACTTAAGCTCTGAAGCTGATGGATTGCAATCTCAATTTCTTCGTTTTCACTGATGTCTGACCATAGAGGCATTGCTTTAACATTTCATCTGAAACGTGACTAATTAACTGGTGTAGATGCAGAATCCAAAACCAAAGAAGTATTTATCTGGGTTGCAGTAAACATCAAAGGAAAAATAAACCAGCAATAAAAAAGATCTGACAAGTTCATGTGAATGCTCTGCATTTAGTTCTTGTTTTAGAGTAACAGTCTGTTATGTTGGCTCCTCTACAGTTCAATGATTTCCTGTTAGGAATTTAAAATTAGAAGCCTCCAACAACTTCCCCATAAACTATTTTCAAGGTTCCTTTAATATCCACATCAAGGAGATGTAGAAGGTTCATATGTTATCCATGTCAGTTCACTTCCTTCCCACTTCAAACTAGGCACGTTGCAGGAAAAGTCTCCAGGTTTTTTTGTTCTTAGAACTCCCCCCCACTAAGTAGATCCAGCTATAACAATTAAGAAAGAAAGCTGTTCACTTGTGCAGCCTCTCATTTAAGCTGTGACAAAATGGGAATACTCAGCCTAAACCAAAAAGCCTAGGCTACGGTAGCCGATTCCTTAAATCTTGTAAGAAACCTAAGTCCTCCATCAGTTTTTGATTTTTCAACTGCATCCATGCATGTAGATGAAATTCAGAACACAGCAATTCAACAAACAAATTTCTGCTCTGTGACATGACCTTACCTTTAATGAAAGCAGGCAAACATGGCAGCGTAGGAAACAGATCCGATCCTCCTCATTCACGCTTTATATAATCATATTCCTGCAAAACAGAGGTGGCACTTGGTACTTCTCATCTACAGATCTCCTACTTTAAACCACTGGTTATTCTTTCGACTCTGAAATGCAGTGGTAATTGCAGTCGTAATAGTATTACAGCACACCTACAAAATGGTTTGAGAGCATCTGCAAAGAGACATTCCACCTCAGTTCCTTACTGGGTCAACAAAAGTCTTGGCAAATATTCACCACCTTCCTAGTAAAAACGAGCATTTATGCATAACCACCAAAAAAAGCTCCTTACACAAATGCTTTCTAACAAATTCCAGATGAGAAGGAATTAGGTGAAACTACAGTTGCCTTAGACTGACCTAAGAGCAAAAAGCAGTAGCAAAAAATGAAATCTTGCTGCCCTAATAAACATAAAGGTCCCAGTTCGGCTGAAATAACAATCTACAATATATATATATATATATATATACACACACACACATAATTTTTTTTTTCCCACTCTTCCTAGCTCAGCCACAGTCAAAAAACAAGAGCAGAGACAATGCTGCTGCCTTTTGTACGGCTTTGCAGGCTGAATGACTTAAAGACATTAAGTCATGCTTTCAGGTACCAGTTTGGAAGCGTCCATGTGAACTACCAGCTCCAGGAAAGCAGACTTCAGTAATACACTGCTGTACAGAAAGCAGCTTGGTACCTATAGCTGTCTGTTTCCTTTTTTCTTAAAGGAGGCTTGAAGTCTGTTTTTGTAACACAGTACAGTGTAACATCAAGCTCTGTGTTCTGCTGAAATTACAGAGCCATCTTTTTCTGCAAATGTAAAATCTCTTTTGTATGGACTTCTTCTACAGAAGAAATTTTGATAATCAAGAGGTCGTTTGATCTCCAGGGCCAGTTTTTATAATAGAAGACTGTGATTAAATTTTCTTTATATGTTTACCCATCACACAGCCTTGTCTGCATCCCCAACCACTACGATGACACACAGATGTACAGAGCCACTGCACTCCATACGCTTTACATGTGAGTCCTTCAGACACACAGATGCATCTTCAAAAGCTGAGATTACACAAGGCAGACTGACTGAATGCTTTTGCCTAAACAACATACATTATGATTTTGCTTTCAAACATCGTATTTGTAAAAGTTCTTTAAATGTTCCCCTATATAAAAAAGACAAAAGGATAGAGAAAGATATCAACAAAGATAAAAATAGCCATCAGAACCTCTGCCAGCAAGAACTGAAGTCAGAAAGATCTTTTAACATCTGCAACTACTAATGAGTAATTGCACTAAAATAACATACGGATGTGAAGAGCACATCACTGAACAGAGCCATTTAGCTAAGCTCATAGCACAACTGAAGCAAACAGAGCCATACAAGGAACAAAGCACTGCATAAGTGTAACTTTATTTTGAAAACTCAATTACTTAAGGAAAAAAATTGAAGTAGCATGCAATTAACTGTATGTTACTTCAAATGCTTATCTGTTATCTCAACACTAAACACACTGAATTGAGGACTTACCAATGCTCTGTGAATACTTTTAAGTACAAAATATGCATCTACAACAGATTACCAAGTTGCTTAATAGATAGATATATTAAAATCTACAGTTCTAATAAATAACAAAAACTACCATAGCTGAATTTTACTCCTATCTAGAGATTAAAGCTCTTTAGCCACCAAGATTATTCTCCAGGCTTTATCAAAATTAATTACAGAGCACAAACATAACGACGTACTCCAGAGAGAGAATTGCTGCTTTGTCCTTGTTTCATCAGGACATGTATTTCCCCAGCCCACCCCAGAGCATGCCTGTGATATACCTGATACAAAGTTACACAGTAACAAATTGCCACTTAGCTTTTAAAGCATAGTAACTTCACAAAAATTAATAATAATAATAATAATAAAACACGGTCTACTGCCACAGCACTCTTAGAAGTTACATTTACTTTGATTATAGTCATTATTATTCTCTTATTACTCAACTTTAAAGCAAAACAAAAAAAAACACTTTAATTACAAGAACTATGGCTTCCTAGGTATCATAAATACTTTTCCAGAATAGTGTAGAAATCTGTCTTACCTGCACTACCCTGAAAGGCCTCCAAAGTCTCCCAGCCACTCCAGCAGCTGGCTGAGGTAAATAACCTCCACCCCCGGGGGTCAATTGCCAATAGCAGCCAGCTGCCTTTCCCCAAGTGAAAGCAAGCCACCCGAGCTCAGAAAGCGATTAAAGAACACCTGAAGACGCAGATAGGCAACAGGTTCCTCACTGCCACGTTCATTTCTACCCAGCCCTGTAACGCTTTTTCTACAATGAATGACAAAGCATTATGCCCTTGATGGGGGTGGGGGAGGGGGGAAGGGCAAAAGAGCAGGCAAAGGAAGCATGAAGTTGGGGCGATATCGAGTTCCGTACGGAGTGCTGAGCCCTGAGGTCCCGCCGCGTTCCCCCGGGCTGCGCAGTGCGGGGCTGCTTCACACCCAGGGCTCCCAGGTGCGGCTGCCCGCTAAGCCCCTAGCGCGGAGAGCAAATCAGCCTGAAAGATAACGAGATACTGAAAAAACGCAGCGCTACTTGCACGTGGGGTTAATTTACACAGAGAAAAGGCCGCTTTTTAGCACATGGCAGCCAACGGGGCCCTTCGGACAGGCAATGAGCTTCAGGTGCGGCTCCGAGCTCGCCCCTAGCTGCGGGCACGGCCGTCCGTCACTCGAGGGCCGGGGAGGGCAGGCGCTGTGAGGGAACGTTCGGAGCCCGCCCTGCCGCCCCGTGCCGATCCCGAGCCCCACCGGGGCCGCAGGGTCACCACAGCCGCAGCCCCACCCCCGCAGCCCGCTCCTCACACCCCCACGTACCCGTAACCCCACCGCTCTTCCCTCCCTCCTCCCCTCTCCGTCCCCCATTCGCTCCTCGCGCTTCCCCAGCGCAGGCAGTTCAACCCCTCACCCCTTCTCTTCCCCCCACCGTCCCCGCTCCCGCCGCCTCTCCCTCCCTCCTCCCTGCCGCTGGGGCTGCGGGAGCCGCGAGGCGGAGCGGGCCGGGCGGGGGGTGGGGGGAAGGCGGCTCCGCACACCCAAGATGGCGGCGGTGGAGCTGGAGTGGGTGCCCGAGACGCTCTATAACACGGCGATCTCGGCCGTGGTGGATAGTTACGGGCGGGCCCGGCGCCGGGACATCCGCTCGCTGCCCGAGAACATCCAGTTCGACGTGTACTACAAGGTGAGGGCGGGCGGCGGGGCGCTGAGGGAGGCCGGGCCCGGGCCGGGCCTGAGGGGCAGAGAGGGAAGGAGAGCGGGGCTGGGGAGCTGGGGGCCGGGCCTTCCCTGAGGGGCGCGCCGAGCGCGCGGCCTGGCTTCCTGCGGTGCCGCCGGGCTGAGGCCCGAAGGTCCGAGAGCGGGAACGAGGGACCGCGGGGCCGCGCGTGAGGAAGGGACTGCGGGGAGGCTGGGGCTGTTTGAGTCCGGAGGGGGGAAGGGGCTGCCCTTGAAGTGAGGAATCGGGGTGGGTGGAGGCGCTTGCCAGGCTGTGGGGGGGGGCGGGGGAAGCGGTCGGGGAGCGCGGGTTTGTGTTGAGCTGTGCGGAGGTTTTTCTTTTTCCTTCCTTTTCCATCCCCATGTTGCAGAAGGTGCTGTCTGTGGTGGAGGTTGCCGGGTCTGCCGTGCTCTTGTACGTTTAAATGTCTGTTTGGAACCAGGTGGAAGGAATTGAGGATCTTTAAATGGTGCCGTTTATCAGCTTTATGTCATTTTTTCACGTGGTGGCTGTTTCTCACTGAGCTGCCTCCAAAATACCCAGAGTTACAGTAAAGGGTGTGCTGAGATGGTCCTTGAATCTCTATTGTCCACCAATTAGGCATTTCATCCATCTGTGGGAACCACTGGAAATAAGCATTCACCAGGAGAGACTCAATGTATTAAAAAAAAAAAAAAAAAAAAAAAAAAAAAAAAGTGGGAGATGACCTTTATTTCCTCTGCCAGTTAAGTTCTAAAAACTTGGGGTGCTAAACAAAGTAATTTTTTTTATAAGTCTTAGTGAACCTGGAATAGTGGCGCATCCAATGTTGGTGCAGAAACAGTATTTAGAAGGCATGCTGATTGTCCCTGGCGACAGAGAAACTGTTTCTGCCCAGTTGAAACATACAGGTACATTTCTGCACCCTGGGTGTCCGTTGCTTCTCTTAAGAGCTGAGAGCTGTGGGAAATGTTCTGCCACAGTGAGCGTGCTTGGGGAAGGTGAGGTGGCTGAGATGCAGCTATCAGTGGATAAGCCCTATAGATATGGGACTAACAGCATGGGAGAACATTCTGAGGCTTATTTTCAGCTGTTGGCAGGGATGGCCGTTGACACTGGCATTGTCTGTCTTGACATTCATACAGATGAGGGATGGTTCCCAAGGGCTTAAAAAACGTAGAAAGAATTTCACAAGTTGGTGATACCCAATCATGTATTGTTCCCACTTCCTTTAAAAACTCATCCAGAGGTGATCTTAATAGGTTACATATACTTCCATTAACACTCTTCAATTGTTACATGTATCAGATTCATTTGGTGTTTTTTCACCATTAAAAATAATCCAGAAATAGATTTGAGTTCTAAAGAGGCTTTTAAATCTATTTGCTCTGCTCATGTAACAAGCAGCATGTTTTGCTCAGGAGGTGGTAACAAACATGCCATGGATCTGTTTGGTTGTACTCATCACTAGCCAGTGTAATTTCTGTTAACCATGATAATTGGTATTATTGTTTTGCCTGTATTTTACAACAGGCTGATCCTTGATAATCTGAACTGTGTAAGGTGCACCTATAATGGTGCATACATACATCATGTAGAATAAATACAAACACGTGGTGTAGTTTGGTGACTGTTGTGCCAGTGCTACCAATGGTAAGATCGTCTCCTAGGAGAATACCTTGTCTTCAGTGGTTGCATTTAAATTAGCTAATATATAAATATAACTTAATCTTGGCTGGGGTGCTAAAAGCAAGTGTAGTCCTGACTGAATGGTGCTGTGCGTGCAGAGATGTCTGCTTTCAGCCAGCACCTCAAAGCATAGCTCAGAGAAATCTTGTGGAACAGTGCTTGCATTTTTCTGTGCACCTGTACGACACTGAGTGCTGGTTCTTGATTTCTGTGTTTGGATGGCTGAGGAATACAAGTGATACTGGCGAACTAGTCTGGGAGGAGGACTCCTTCACACCTTGGAGCAGTTCCCTGCATGCTGTGTCTGGTGCTTGTTTTGCTTTTTGGTTCTGAACACAGTTGCTGTGCTTTTCAAAAAGATGCAGGCATTAAATACTGGTGTAGGTTAGTATATGTATTCTTAGGACATCCTGATGATGAGCTCTTTAAGCCAGAAGTACGATCTCCAGAACCCACTACCAGTCCTTAACAGAAGGCGAGCTAGAAGACTTCCAAATCTTTGTTCTGACTGCATTTTTGTAGTTGATGAAAGGCTGTCAGTTTGTTGTTGGTGTTACATGGAGTAGTACGTATTCTTTAGATACACCTGAGGAAAGTTTGGTGTGTAGTGCTTGTACAAATATGTGTGCATTTAGACCTTGTGGAAGATGGAGTGTCTTTTGGTGATTACTGAAAGGAATAGAAATTTTTTCAGTCTTTCACATCCAACTTGCAAGAAATGCTGTATTACAGCTTGTGATACTGGAGAAAGTGCCACTTTGCAGAACTAAAAGGAAGCATCAGTCAGATCTACTTTTGACACTCACTGTGGATGTTAATTGGCTGTGGCCATACAGAACTTGAAAATTGTTTTAAATGCATTCATCCATATGAACACTTGAAATTAGCACTTGCCAGTGCTGTTTACAGAGTCTGCCAGCCTTGTTACGTTGATTAAGATGGCAGAGGTAGGATGTCACATTATTACGATTGTGGAAATGGCCAGCATGTTATCTGAAAGGGAGGAAAGAGCCACCTGAGAAAGTCCTCATCTTTTGTTCCCACCAGGGTACCCTCTGCTTCAGCGCTTGGCTGTGTTGTGGTAGTGTGTCACCTTTATTTCCCATCCATTAACCAGCCCAATTGCTTTCAACTGTACAGATTCCAGAGCTGTTGATGTCTAGGATGCATTTTATAAACCCACGCGTTCCCAGTTTACAAGAAGGAACCAAACAAGCAATGGCTGTGGAGAGCTCTCTGCTGTGGGCTCAGTAAGAAATAGGTGCTGTGGTACAGTGACAGGAGCAGGCAGGCTCCTGGTACTGAGTGTATTTATCCTTAACAATGACTAACACCTTAAAAATGAAAAATAAATAATCGTGATTGCAATAAAGTAAATCTGTAGTGCTTTAGCCAGGGCATTACTGGATTTCTGGTTTTTAATTTTTTGTCTCAAAAGCCTATTCACTTTTCCTTGCAACCATTGGAGAATAAATAGAGACTGGGCAGAACACTCATGAGGATGTCCAAGTATGTTTGGAAGAGTTCATAACTAGTATTGTTGCAAGCAGCATCTGGATCTGGAAAAAAATATGCAGTAGTTATTTTGTTTCCTTTGTGTCTTTACCAGGTTAATGTATATCCTGGTGGTGCTGTTTCCTAGTAAAAGTGGTTCGTTGGTTTGGTGTTTTTTTTTTTTTTTTCAATCTTTATGAGGAAGAGAAGGGGAGGCCTTGTGCTTAGGAGCTGAAGCAGGAAATGTGCTGCATCGCAGTTAGAACACAAACAGGGCATGCCTGGCAGCTGGGCTGCAGTGGTAAATGCCACACTTTAATTTATTTAAAAAGTAGGTAATGACTGGAATAAATTGAAGCCCGCAAAAAAAAAAAAAAAAAAAAAAAAAAAAAAAAAAAAAAAAAAAAAGACCCAAACCACTCCAACACTCCACAACATCTGGGAAATCAAATGATTCTGTTTTGTGTCTTCTGGGGGAAAAGGTTGGTGTTCAGAGGGAGGGAGTTTATCCGAATAACGTAGTTTTTGACAGAAACAGGACACTGAACTCTGCAGTCCAAAGATCATTCAGTTAATGTCTTACATAGAAGTTTTTTCCCTGTACTTCAGCTTTGTTCTGTTATGCATAATTTGTGGGTTTTTTTGGTTTTTTGGTTTTTTTGTTCTTATGTTTTCCGGCTGTATTTGATGGGACAGTGCTTCATTAGTCATAGTGCTCTCTGTTGTAGGTATTTATGCAGCAAGCTGATGCTGGCTTTACACTGGATAGATAACAAGGAGTTTCATCTAATGTTCTTCTGAAATGTCTTTTAAGGGTTGTGTTTTTTCACATTGATTTTTCTTGAAAGTCACTTGGATCCAATGTTCCTTGAATGTTTTCTGATGAGATCATTAACCACAAGAACAATTGGAGATGACAATTTGTTTCAGACACTTGCTGGGGGCCCATAACAGTTAGTAATTGTGCTGTGCTTATTTGTATTAAAAAAATCAGGCAAAATCCAAAAGGACCATAATCATGCTTTTTCTGTATTTGACACAGTTGATGAAACTTCCACACTGCTCCTACATTGATGTGAATCAAAACACAGATTTTAAATTTACATCCTGGTATCTGCAGCTTCTGGATAGTGTGTAGCTGGAAAACTGCCTTCCCACTGCACTCTGCTAACCCCCCAGAAAGAGAAGTGTGGCTAATAGAAGAGCTCCTATTGCATCTAGTTATTCTTTGAACCAAGCAAAATGAGTAAGCAGGAATTTGCTGACACTTGGCAACGCACGATAGAATGTCTGTCTGTTCTGTGCATTGCAGTAGAGATGACTTTTACTGGTGAGGGATGATTACAAGCTTTTCTGATCTTACGGAGTGAATCTGGTTTGTCCTAAGGCTTCTGCTCCTGGCTGTGTGATGAGGGAGGAAAGGACAGGCTTCCTGTGAGATGAAGTGTAGCTGCACTGATGTAGTTCTGAATCCTTTCGGAGCAGAAGGGTACAACCAAGGTCACAGTAAGCAGTGTGTCTTGAAAGGCAGAAAATCCAGAGCGGGTGGGTTGTGTTTTGTAGGGTTCCTGCAGTGACTGATTGGTGTGACTGCACAAAGGCTGAATTCCTTTATCCTGCTGTGCTCTTGGGCATCAGAAATGAAACGTGTATGGGAAAAACAAGCATGATTTCCTTGTGCACTCACATAGAGGCATTGTGATCTGGTTGGACTGGTGCATTCAGTGGGACATGTCTGAATACTGCTTGAATTCAATCATATCTGTCTATCGCTCCCCTCTTTAAATCCTCCAAGTGAAGGAGAATCATCATCATGCCATGAGCTTTAGTCCAATGATTATTACTCTTTATTTTAATACATACCTTATCTGTAGTCTTACCAGAGCCAAAACATCTTGCACTGTTATGTCTTTGGTTTGCAGCTCCCTGCCTTGCTTACCATTCTTCAGAGTCTTACCATTTAGTTTGCTCTTTGTTTTGCTTTTTTCTCCTTGAATCTCTGTGTGGTTTTCTAGGCTTGGCTCGCCTATTTTCTTTTTTCATTGTCCTTGTTGAACCTTAGATACTGAAACTCATAACACAGACAATGAGGTAATACCATGAAAAAAGTGTCCAACTACTGCTGAAACAGTAATTCTTGTTTCCACTTAATTTTGTCTGCACTGGTTGAACTTCAGTCAAAGCAAATCACATAGAAAACCCTCCAGTGCAGGGTTCTGTGTGGAATCACACAGAAAATCAGAAAAAAATCCTACATTGCGGGTGTGATACAGGAAGAGCAGTGAGTGAAAGTGTGAAGCATGCTGTGCGTGTGGAGCATAAGCTCCCAATGTTATCAGTTAAATTAGGCTTATTCAGTGCAGGCTTTTGGGTTGTTTGTTTATATTGCTTGAGACTCTTTAGGATGAGCTTCCTGACTGGAAGCATGGTTTTCAAAAAGAGCTGAGAAGTTTGATTTATTTTTTTAAAGCCCCAAACAATATCAGGGTGGAATTGGTCTCATCCAGAAGCCTCGTAGATGGTTTTGAAATAGATTTGTAAGAGATGAAAGTACCCACATTTATAACAGATTATTTTCTAAGCTTGTCCCCCAGCTGTCCCCAGGGCTTTTCAAGAGTCGTTTCTCAATGGGTTGATTCAGGGCACTGACTTCAAAAGATTTTTTTTCCTTCTGTGTTAAGCAGAGAAGGGAGGCGGTGGTTGCAGCCAAACTTATTTTCTAAATACAGATTTTGTTGTTTAAATATGCAATCCTCCCTAAATTCAGCATAGTAGTCCATGTTATATTATTGGGCATTGCTAATCATGCTGGGGGGGCTCCTTGGGACTTCTTGCAGCTTTAATTCTTACTGTAATGTCCTTTCTTGTTTTTCAGGCCTCTTCCAAACTGGAGCAATAGGAGCTTTTTTTTTTTCTTTCTTTCGTTGAAAGCACTGCAATTCTTATGGTCCTTTTACAACTGCTTAGAGTTAATCTTTATTATGAAGAGGCTTAGGAAAAGTAATTGCTCCTACATTTGTGCACAGTGGAGAATGCTGGTGATTTTAAAAAAAAAAAAAAAAAAAAAAAAGCCACTTTCTCAGTGGTTGGATGTCTCTGCCTTTGTTTCTAAGGGTTTGCTAAGAATCAGAGCTCAATGTACTGAGAGAGAGCTCTGGCAAGAACTCACAGATAATTATATATGCATGATGATATGACAGCAGATAAGTTACAAGCTACTGTTATCAATATGTTTAACTGGAGACACCTCTATATGCATTTTCTGAATGCTTAGGAGAAAGTTCTGTAAGTCACTGTTAGCCTTAGCTCCTGCAGGACGTCGTGGTGGCTTTGCCACAGCTGTACAGAGCAGTTGGACTGTGTAATAGCAAGCCAGCACATGAGATGTGCTCCTATGTTCATGTCTTCAGTGGCAGGCTTAATGTCAGTTTGAGCGGTGTAAGCTGGAAGTCATATGTATGTTCTTATGTGTCTTTCTATAGTTAAAAAAGAAATCATTGGTAACCTTCAAATAGGTCAAGTTTGTGTCCGAAAAAAAAACCTCCTTCCTTCTTCAGAGCGGAGTAGTTTCTCAGGAATCCAAACCTCTGCCTTTCTTGTTGGGGCCTGTTTTTCTTGAATCACTCTTTTGTTTTGTTTTTCGTGTTATGTAGCAAGGCTTGTGGTCAAGAATTCTGTCTCTGGAGCTTTAACAAGAGAATCATTTCTTCTGTACTTGCAACTGCTTCTCAATGAGCAAATAAGAGTTACTGAACCTTCTGGAATTGCTTCACAGTTTGACGTAGTCTCACTATTTCCATGTCCAATTCTGTTTGAAACTATCGCTGTAACAGCTATAACAGTTTGAAGAGACTTCAGGCAGAGTTAGTTCCTCAAATGCTTGCCAGCATGTCGAGGGAAGGGGTGAGTGGTGTGGTAAATGTTCTGAGGATGCTGTATTTCTGGTTATACCAGGAAAAAAACTAGATGGGCTGAGCTGGGGAGTGGTGTGTGAGGAGCGGGTCTGGACCTTTGGACCCAAAATCAGAGATGTGTGAAAGATGAGGGTGTGGTTTGGGGCATCCCCTGTTCCCCTTCACCGCCACGGTGTTTTCAGTGGGGAAAAACTCTCCAGCTCTGATTTGTTTCGAGTACAGGGCCATGGCTCTGCTTTATCTGAGGAACAACTTTTCATGTAGATACTGTTTAAGACTTCCTTTTTTATTTTTATTTTTTTCCAGTGAAATAGTTGACTAAAAGGAAAACATTCATTTCTGGCAATTGACGTTTTTAGGTTAAAGAACTTTTGAAGTTTTTTTTTTTGTAGGTTCTGTTAAAATAACAAACTCGTGCTGCAGAAACATTGTCACGTGTTTCATAAAGAGCTCTGACTAAAAGGAAATTTCTGGCTGCAGTGTTTTATGTGCTTGATTGGAGTGCTCATTGACCTGCCTCCTGGGCTTGTGGTTAAAATGATGCTCCAGATAAATGGCACTTTTCAATAATGGTATTGAAAGAAATGATTAGAACTCAAAAACTGAAGTTTTTGTTTAATTGGTGTTTGTACCTGAGCATTCCATCTGTAAATAACTCCTCTCTCTCATCTTTTGCTTGCATGGTGAGAGTGGCTGACTCCTCATTTCAGAGTTTCTCGTAGCTCTAAACCCTGCTCAAATAGACTGGAGTGCCTTGCTGCCGGTAGCAGTGCTCTGGTCTTGGACAGTTTGTGTTGGAATGTTGTGGCATTGATTTTCTGAATAACTGTTAGAGTGCATTACCTGCACGCTCGTGATGGTGTGAAGCGTGAGTGCATGCCTGTGTGTGTGCTGGTGAGCTGCAGTGCTCTGCCATCACACAGTGCAGGTTGGAGAAAGACAGAGATGGCTCTGGAATGGCGAATGCTGTGAGAGGCAGCATCTGGGGAGACTTGAGATGGTTTTTCCTTCTCCTCATAGAGCTGCTGCCTTGCAAAAAAGGTTTTAAATAATAAAAATATGAAGGAATGCTGCCTACAGTACCTGAAATAACAAATGCTTGTGCAACAACAGTCCTGATCTGCTGCAATCCTTGTGCTGCTGGCAGAGGCTGCTGCCAGCTGACTGGGGCGAGTGGACCGTGCTGCTTTCTGGCTGCACGCCCTACTCTTTGCTATTTGTTGTTCAGGGACTTCGCGATGTCTGGATTTAACAGCCCCGGTGGATTTCTTTGCTGTGTATTCGCGCAGCCACTTCTGCACCTATGTAAATTCTCAGTATTTATAGCATAACGTAGCAGGGAGCTCTGCTGCTTAGCTGTGCTATGCACAAAGAACTGTCTCCATGGTTTGTTTTTTATGAACAAGCTAACTGATATATTTGCTTATCTGCAGATAGAAATTGGTTTCAGCATAAAACCAGGCGTTGCTTTTAATAAATTGAGGAACGTTCCCATTTACTCAGGCAGGAATTGTTCATATAAGCCCAGGTATTCATGGGGTCAGGGCTCACGCTTGTGTTTAGCTCTGGGTATTGGTGAGTCATCCATTGCAGAACTTGTGGGTTTGGGGTGGTTTTCTTGGATGTATAATTTCATTGCTTCAGTCTTTGTCCCAGACAGAGGCTGGAGTTTTGTAGGATGACAAGCAGTGTTTTGAATTTAGGCTTTGGCTTTGCGTTTCCACTTACAAATCACCTAGAATCTCTTCACGCAGCCCTGTGATAGATTCTCTTTAGTTAAAAAAAAAAAAAAAAACATCTGATCTGATATCAAAGAAGCCGTTTGTTACAATTTTTATTAAATTTAGTAGTTTTTTTGTTTTGTCTTTGTTCTCTAGCTTAGGAATTGTGATGTTTTAATGATGCAGGTAGATGTAGTGAATGTCTGAAGGAAGGAGGAAGAAAAGAACGGATAAAAATAAATTGAAAGCAAATATGGAGCTCTTATAGTTTGTGTGTTTAAGTTCTGCCACTGAGGGTGTTCTCCTGTGTGGAGATAGTGAAACTATTTCTTTGTAATATTTACTCTTCTGTACTTTGAGCTCTAGAATTCATAAGTCATTCTAACTGGTGAGCTAAATTTCCCAGGAGAGCACCAGGTCTTAAATTTTTAAATATATTTGTATTTTTTTTTCAGCTTTACCAACAGGGCCGCTTATGCCAACTGGGGAGTGAATTTTGTGAACTAGAAGTTTTTGCAAAGGTGCTACGAGCTTTAGATAAAAGGTAAGCACCTTCCTGTACTGACAGGCTCGTTTCAGCCCTGGGTTCTTGATCTAAGTTTTGAATCCAGAAGATTTCAGATCAGATTCTTCGTTACCAGGATAAGCTTTGTGTCTCTAGTGTCTCCCTCCCCCTTGTTTGTGTGTATGTGATGTTAATGGGTTTGTCACTGCTCATTTATCTGCCATTTTAGTGTGAGTCAGGGCAGGGGTGGGCTTTGAGGCTTCCCCACCCACAGAGTCTAAACAGAAAGCTTTGTTTTCCAGTTGTAACAGTGTGTGGGCAGCTTGTATTTTGCTTATTCTGGAGGGTGTCCTTGTAAAGAACTGTGTGTACGCTCACTTTATTTTTTGGGTAATCCAACAACTGTAACCCATTAGTCTTGAGAGTGTCAATTATGCTTGTGTTCGTCTGCTTTTTGTTTGAGAGAAGGCTGGAGTTATTTCCTTGAGTCACTCCTCGTTTGTATCCATGGTGCTCTGACTGCACTGTTTTAAAAACTTCATACGTAACAAGTTTTGTTTTCTTTTGTTTCAGACATCTGCTTCATCACTGTTTTCAGGCTCTGATGGACCATGGAGTAAAAGTTGCTTCTGTACTGGCCTATTCTTTCAGTAGACGATGTTCCTACATAGCAGAATCAGATTCTGCTGTAAAAGAAAAAGCAATCCAGATTGGCTTTGTTCTAGGTAACTGGTGTTCATAGACTGTTAAGTATATTTCTTTGTTAGTTCAGTTAGGCTAATGCTGTTTTTTACCTCTTTGTAACTTCTTTTTGGGAATGTGTGTGCTTGGAGTCTGTGTTTTTAGGAAGTCACTTGATGGCTTATGTATATAATACAATTAAATACCTAAAAATTTTAGGCTGCTCTCTGCTATTTCAAGTATAAAATTTATAAGCGTGATAGTTAATGTTAAGACTTTGTGTATTTCTAGTATTGATGCAAGTATTTCATGATGGAAAACTATGGAATACCAGAAGTCATGCTCAGCTGAAGGAGAGTTCTTCTGCTCATGTTTCACGTTCAGGACTGCAGGGTTAGCTCTGATAGAACTCCTGTATGCAGCGTGCAATTTCATGGTGCTTTGTAAAACACGTTTCCTTTGCTCTCACTGCCTACGTTCCCCCTAAGCTGTTAGCAATGACTTCCTGTATTTTGGCACAGGGAATACTGCACTCCTGTATTCCTACTTATTTGTAATAAAATAAGAGCTCTTAGATGATCTGAGTGAATGCTTTTTCCTAGAAAGTCACTGTTCAAAATTCTGTTTGTTCTTGATTTTTCCAGGAGGGTTCCTGTCAGATGCAGGATGGTACAGTGATGCAGAGAAGGTATTTCTTTCCTGCCTTCAGCTGTGCACCCTTCACGATGAAATACTTCATTGGTTTCGTGCAGTAGAGTGTTGTGTAAGGTGAGCTTACCTTTAATTCCCACGCGTCTTACTGAGAAGTATTTATTCATATGTACCACTAATAAGAGCCAAGAAGCTTCAGATGCTCTCTTCAGAATTCTGCTGCACCGCTAGCTTTTGTTCCAGAAACAAGGTGATGCTATGAGAGGCAGGACGTGTATGTACACCTTCCTGGGATAGAAAAATGCTAGCTGTAGTGCTGCTGTCAGCACTTGATCCTTTGACTTATAATTAATCCAAAAAATTGTCTAATTGTTTGGCATGCTGAAGAAGCTGCCTTAAAAATAAACTCACCTTCTCCAAATACAGAAAAGGAAAGGAGATTATAGGAAACAGGTTTGGAAAAGAGAAACACTGATGAAAGATCTTAATTGTTCTCTCCTTCCTTTATTAGTTTATTGGAAGACCTGTCATAATGTATCATGCAAGGTATAAAATGTTGCACCTATACGTTAGCTCATATTTTCAGAATTTTAGCATCTCTTTACTGTAAAGTATTGTGTTCTGATTTGCTTTACTTTGTGGGTTTTTTTTTCCTGTGTTGTGTTGTCTTCTTGACTTACAAGGGCTTCCCTGATGTTTTCCAATCTCTATTACTCATTGTCTAATAACAGATCTCCAGAAGGGACAATGAAAGTTAGTTTACCAAAATTTCTTCTGTGCTAAATGGCAGGCATTTGCAATAGGAAAGGAACAGCTGTCTCTTTTCTTTGCCTGCAATGGAGCAGGAATACAATTCTGCCCTTTAGGCTTGGAATATGATGGCACTCTCATTTTGAATGCATCTCTTTAAAGTAAATAAGCATCAGTTTTCAATAACAAAAATCTCTACTTCTGTTCTAAACAGAAGCCAGAAGCTGAAATAGTTGCTTGTTTGGAGAAACAGTGTGCGCTTCAATACTGCTTTCTTGTCTGTATTTCACCATTTACTGAAGCTTCTGTGAATCTTTCAGATGGGAAAAGAGGTGGTGATAAGAAATGGGGGAGTGGGAGAAAAGGAGGCTGTTTAGAGTTGTTGTGAACTGTGATGACTGCATTGTCTTGTGTTAATTCAGTACTGAGTATCAAAGGATCAAAACTTTCAAAACTGTAAATCCAGAACGGGTTGTCAGGCTGGCACTAGATCAATCTGAGCAGATATGCTTGCTGATTCCTTTGAAGGTGGCCTTCTTACTACTTGTATTCCTGTAGGACAACACTAAAATTACTGTTGTTAAGTACTATTGCTCTTCCTTTAATCCAAAATTTCCCTGCTAGTGTTGCTTATCTATGAACACTTAGGTGTGCATGTTTCTTTCTAACAGTTAAAGGTTGTCAATCCAAGAAACTATTATGACAGCTAACGATTAGCTGTCCTGCTGTTCCTGAGCTTGAAGTTGCTTGTGCTGTTGCCTCAGAGTGAACTCTACTACGTAAATAATATTGAATGCATTTCAAAATATCCCTGTTCAGCCCCATTTATGAATTGTGCCTGGGTGCTAATGCCATCCTGCTGTGTTGTCCCATCTTTCCTGGCAACCCAGAGAGTGACATTAGTTCCAGATGCTTTCTCATGTAGAATGGATGCAATTGAATCTCTTGTAAAATTATTTATGATACATTGTGCTGTTTAAGGACTGAGGACAAAATGCAGAGATGCACGCAGAAGAGTTTGTACTTTTTGTCAGTTTCAGTTTACCATGTTTTGGAAAGGAGGTAGATGGGATTTAATACCATATGTTACTGAGTTTGGGAAATGAGATTTTATCAGTGTTGAGAATGGACTTCAGGAAAAATAAAACAAAGCCACACACACCAAAGTGGTTTGGGCATTGGATGTGCAGAACTTCATCAATGTGAAAAAATCATTTGGCATTTCCAACAGGAGAAATTCTTGCCATGCAAGATGCAAAGCATGGAATACTGTAACAAATTTCTATGAACAATTCCTTTGTATTACTGAATTCAGACAGTGCAGTTTTGCTGGGGTGGTACCCAGTTCTCTAAGTACAACACCAGATTGTAGATCAATGATGCTGCAGCGTGACAAAATGTTTTATTCAAACACTGATTAGAAGATCTCTTTACATCTCTGCAAGGTTGCTCCATGTTCGAAATGGTAACTGTAAATATCACTTGGGAGAAGAAACGTTCAAACTGGCTCAGTCTTACATGGACAAACTTGCCAAACATGGTCAGCAAGCAAACAAGGCAGCACTCTATGGGGAACTGTGTGCACTGCTTTTTGCCAAGAGTCACTATGATGAGGTGAGTAGGGCTAGTTTCTTTCTGTTCAGCTTCTGGATGCTGGTTATGAAATCTGCGAGGACTCTCCATGACTGCCTAGCTATTGACGTTGTCTTTCTAGTCTCAGTTCCGTATCTTTCTCGATATCTGTGTGGCAGTACCAGAGGTATACCTGATTTACCATCTGGTTTCTGTATATTGTTCTGAGTACAAAGTCTTACTAGTACTTGAACTGATATTAAGAAATTATATGCAATAGATTGCCTGTGTGTTTTGGTTATCAGTAAATTACGCATTACAAAGAGTTTATTTTAATAGGTAAAAAGAAACTGGAGAACATAACTCTTTGCAGCTACTTTAGAAAAAAGGTCACTTCAGTGTGACTGCAGTTTTTAGCTCCTAAATTCATTGACTAGGAAGCTGCTGTCTGTGACAGTGATTGTAAGGATTAGTTAAACATTATAAAAGAACCTTTTCCTGTGAAACATTACATTCATTTAATTATACAGACCTTAGTGTAATACTAAATACTGCGCATTCAGTATCAAGTTGAAGAGAAGTTCTTCAGGTTTGTCAGACCATGGCAAGCAGTGTTTTTTAAATCTGCCAGTGTAAATGACTGGTGTATATTTTTCTTAATGTTGCAACACATTGATGTTGATGAATTATCACGTTGTTAACTTTGTTTGACAGGCTTACAAGTGGTGTATAGAAGCTATGAAGGAGATCACAGTTGGCCTGCCTGTAAAAGTAGTAGTGGATGTTTTGCGACAAGCTTCTAAGGTAAATTTAGACTCTTCCACATTCCTTTTTTAAACTGCTACCAAGGATGGGTGAGAATGTGTAATACCTCTGCTATACTTCATGTGCCTCTGGTGTATTTTCTTCCTTTCCCTGTGAAACAATTATAGCTGTTCAAAGGGACGTGATGGCAGAGTTAACTTGGAGCCTTCCACAGAAAGATGGACTGTTTCTATCTTTGATGTAGACTCAGATACAACACTAATCTTTTTGGTGATTTATGTCAGAGTAAAATATTTATTGATGCTTTCTGTGAGCACTTGTTAAATAAGTTCCTTAATGACAGCGGTGATATTAGAATTAAAAGTAATAGAAATTGGGCTGATATCTCAAGGAGAAGGATTTTGAGTGTACACCTCTTCATATGCTTCATTTCAATCTGTTTAGGCTTGTGTTGTAAAACGTGAGTTTAAGAAGGCTGAGCAGCTGATAAAACACGCAGTGTATCTCGCCCGGTGAGTACTATTCCAAAAAGCCCTCTTGAAATGTACTCTTAACCTGCCTCAATGAGTAATATAAGCATGTTTCTACAGGGAGCATTTTGGAGCCAAGCACCCCAAATATTCTGATACACTACTAGACTACGGATTTTATTTGCTCAACGTAGACAATATATGCCAATCTGTTGCCATCTATCAGGTATGCAGCAGGGCTAAATGCATTTCGTTTCTATTAATAAATAAAATGTCTCTATTTCTTCAGAAACTCACATGTTTTTAATTCAGGATAATTAGTTCATTTAATTACTGCACTGTTTGTTGACTTCAGATTTTTGCTTTCATTTTTTTCTTCGCCCTTGAGTGATTTCTTTAGGCTTGCTGTCTAAAGTGCGTGGGTGTAGGCCTGAATTTCAGAGCCATCGGACTTTTTTTTTTTCCCCCCGTTAGCAGTAAGATGCATAAGGTTGTTATTTTTCTCCCCCCCCTGTGTTAACTGACATCATGGTGTTCTTGTGACTCTTTCAGACAGCTCTTGATATTCGGCAGTCGGTATTTGGAGGTAAAAACATACATGTAGCTACAGCTCATGAAGATTTGGCTTACTCTTCTTATGTTCACCAGTACAGCTCTGGAAAATTTGACAATGCACTGTGAGTACAGCTATTTGAGGTAATGGCAGTAAATCTAATACTGCAAATGGGGGGAAAGAATGTTTTTTAATTTATACAGATTTTTCTAGCAAGAACATTAATACAGTGAACATCTACATTTATCTTGTTAATACTTTACCAGCTAGCTGGTAACTGAAATAGCAATGAGGATGCATATATTTAAACTCTTTCAGATTCCATGCTGAACGTGCTATTGGCATTATAACTCACATTCTCCCAGAAGACCATCTTCTCTTGGCATCTTCAAAGAGAGTTAAAGGTAGTATCCTGAATTGCATTACTGGAACAGTTTAATATTTTGTCAATGGAGAGCAGGCATTCAGTTGTATTTATTCTGTTCCCAACAGAGCCAACTTAAGCTTTTTCCCAACTGGAAATGGCTTGAGAATATTCCCTGTAGTTCTCCCATGTTATTTGTCAACATGCTCGTAAAATACAAATTCAAAATTCTTTAAAGCTTTGTTGAACTCATTCTTGAATTAATAGTAGTCAAAATACGGAATATAAAAAAGTGTTGGTAACTTTGATACCTAGTTGTAAAGTTTGAAAGAAGTTTGTAAGAAATCTAAATCCTGATTTAAATATCTCCTGACACTTCTTGGGTGGATGGCTTTCTGCGACTGATAGTTGGTGTGTCTGTGTCTGGAACACAGTGATGTTGCTTTTCTTCTTCTTATACTCAGCACTTATCCTGGAGGAGATTGCAATAGACTGTCATAACAAGGAAACTGAGCAGAGGTTACTTCAAGAAGCTCATGACTTGCATCTGTCCTCACTTCAGTTAGCTAAAAAAGCCTTTGGGGAGTTTAATGTACAAACAGCAAAGCATTATGGCAACCTTGGAAGACTGTATCAGTCCATGAGAAAGTTTAAGGTAAGATCTACTAAGGTAAATCTCTTGACATACAATTTACAAGATGTCTGTAAATATGTCAAAGCAAATTGTACTTTATGTCCCCGGTTCATAACCTCAGTTGGGAGTTTCGTTCCATTTTAATATTTCACCCATTCAAAGCTTTGCACAGAAATAATTAAGATGCCTTTGGGGACAGGATGCAAAGTGATACTACTTGCTGATGATCCAAAATAAGGATTTGGAGAACTTAGTCTGGTTCTGGCCTTCCTATCTTTTATTCTTTTGTCCTTTGTGAAATGCTTGACTACTTAATCACTGCATAGTTGTTTCTTAAAGTGTTTATGGTGTGGTGAGTGCTGCCTGACCCATATGAATTTGTTCCTCGCAGGAAGCAGAGGAAATGCACATCAAGGCAATTCAGATTAAGGAGCAGCTCCTGGGTCAGGAGGATTATGAAGTTGCACTGTCAGTGGGACATCTAGCTTCTCTCTATAACTACGATATGAATCAGTATGAAAATGCTGAGAAGCTTTATTTGAGATCCATAGCAATTGGTAGGTGATTCTTACAGTGTTTATTTACATAGCAGCCTTAATACAAAAAAAAAAAAAAAAAAAAAAGAAAGCTTTTTGAAATGTTTAACATTTTATTGAATAACTAAAAATGAAATGCAGTATTTCTATTTTTCTGCATGGCTTCAATCTAAGTATTGAATTTTAATTTTGTTATCTCTTGTCTTTCTTTAGGAAAGAAGCTTTTTGGTGAAGGATACAGTGGACTTGAATATGATTACAGAGGTCTCATTAAACTGTACAATTCCATTGGCAATTATGAGAAAGTTTTTGAGTACCACAATATTTTGGCCAATTGGAACCGGTTGCGGGATCGGCAGTTCTCAGTTACAGATGCTCTGGAGGATGTAAGCAGCAGTCCTCAATCCACTGAAGAAGTGGTCCAGTCTTTTCTGATGTCTCAGAACGTTGATGGACAGAGTAGCTAAGAACTCGGTCAATTAATCAGTTAAGTTTTTTCCCAGATTACAGGGGAGAAGTCATACTGTGAAATCTAAACCATATAGTTCTCTGGGGGCTGGAATTTGCATTGAAACACTGGTCCAGTCTACTGAAGAGTGCCCATACGGATGAATGTGTGTTAAATTCTTATCAGCATGTGTATGGCATGTTTAGTTCGGCTCACGTTTTTAACTTGGTATTCCAGAAAACCCTTTTTTTTTTTTTTTCTTTTTTCCAAAAGAACCTACTTTGCAGAAAGTCTGCAAGAGAACATTAAATAAAACTGTTTGAGTTCAAAAGAGTTGCATTCTTATTATGAATGGAAGGTTTCATCAAGAGCTTTCTTCCGATAGACAGAATAAATGCTATACTACAAGAAATTATACGAGAGAGGTCTCTCTAGTTCATGCATTTGTAGCAGAGTTAATTACAAATACTAAGAAAAGGAAGGATGCTTTGGCTGCTGCCTGATGAAGAAAAGTGGCAAAGAATCACTTCGGAGAGCAACATACCATTTGTAATCCACAGTAATTTGATAAGGAAGTACAGACCGTATGTTGTTTTTAATACCCTGAACTGGACCAGTGTTTGTCTGTAAGTGATGGAAGATCCAGTAGACCAGCAACCTTAGTTTTCTTTGGTACCAGCCAAGAGTGCTAATCTTCATAACAGGACCAGGAAAATCAAAAGTGGACCAGCCTGCTAGAAACAGTTTTTGGACCAGTGGCTTTAATTTAATATTTCTGCCCCTGCATTCACTTCTACAGTAGAGTGATTTCATTTAGATGTATGATCAGTGCAAAATTATATTCCTGTAATAGATACAAAACTAGGAAGTGAACGTTCTTTAGCAGTTGCGATGGCATGTTTTACTTAGCAAGCTTATACAGATATTAATGTCAATGCCACACGCAGAAACTAGAAATGCTTAACTATTTGCTGCAGCCATCTTCTTTTCTATTATTTTTTTTAATGGGCTTACTCTGATAATTGAGGCAGTACCTTGTTTATACCAGTTAATGGTTTTGTATTACAATCCAGGTCAATTTTATGTTTCTGGAGAACACAACCTATTGTACAGTTTGCAGGGGTCAGTGGAAAATGCCAAAAAGCACAACAGGTCTTTTTTTGTGTGATGCTTCATTTCTACATTAAACAATAGTACAACCAGAAATGGATTTCCTTTATATTAATTTAAAAAGCAGAAATCAGCTGTAAACATCCTTTAATAATGCCTATCTCACTAGCTTGTCTTAATTTTTCTTCTGTTGGGGGCCGGGGGCTGCTTTGCTGTGTAGATTTATTTATTTTTTGCTTGGGTGTGTTTTTACTTTTTAAAATGTTGAGGTAATGCTCCTTTGAAAGTGTAACATAGCAAACTAGAAACAACTCGCTGCTGTTACCTCCGTTCTTATTATAGTGGCGCAAACAGTGCCCTGTGGTTGGGTTCTGTCTCTTGGGTTTTCTCCACCCCCCCTATTTTCAGGGGTTTGTAACTTGGCCGTGGAAGTTCAGTCCAAGGTGGGGCTCAGCAAGCAAGGTTCCTACAGGACTTGGACTGGATGTTTTGTTTAGGGTTTGTTTTCTCTTAAATAGTTTGTAAAGCTTGGGACAGGGAAAGCTGCTTGGTGGTATTCAAGAAAGAGTGCACAGAAGAAATAAGAAATTTCAGACACTGCTTTGAGCTTAATGACTCCCTTAAGAACTGAAATTTTCCAGGCCAATAGTTCATATACTGGTGCCTTCAAGTGTAATTTTGGGGGAAAAGGCTGAATAATACCGACTTGAATATGCAGCAATATGAGTGCAGCTTTAATGACTGCATACCTAAATACTTTAATGAGAGGATTCCACATTTAAAAACAACAAACTGTGGTATTAAGGCTTACGTTGCAGTGTACCCTCAAAGGCTGTTCAATGAAAATTCAACTTAAAATGATGTATGGATTAAACATCTACTTTATAGCAATTTTTCTTGCTTAGGAGTGCTTTAGGTGAAACATTTCCATCTCTGACTAGCATCTATTAGGGGAGTGATTGATTATAGAGTTCTCATGAATTCTTTTCTTCAGTCCTATTAAAATTACTTAAATGAAACTTGTAATGTTAGTACCAGAATTTGGGCAGGGGGACGCTGCTTAAAATTGGCCTCAACAGGCTGTGTTGCTGCTGTATTGCAGAAGGGTTTGACAGCTTCAGAACAGGCACTGATTTGCATTTATGATGTCTGTCTGTGAATGGCTCCCAGTCAAGCCTCTGCTTCCAGCTTCTGGCTAACAAAACTCGAAGGTCTCAAGATTTTGAGTTGGGGAGTGTTATTTGACTGACACTGGCACAAGCAGTCCATGTGAACCATTGCTGTCACATCAGCTCTCTGGTTTCTGTGTGTTTCAAGGGCTGCTTTCAATCTGTGGCGAGTAGGAGAGCTTCCAACATGGGGCAGGTTAGGAAGGTGTTTGCTTCTGAGAACCGAAATCATCTGTTCTGTTTCTGTGATGGGTTGCTTTATTCTGTTTTCTCAGGCCTGCTGCGTGGATGAGCTTTTCTTTCTTTCCTCAAGCTACTTCCCTAGCATGTTGTGTACCTTGACGTATCGGCTTGTCTAGAAAGGATTCACATCCTGAAAGTCACCCGAGTTCTTTTTTGTTGGATTTTGGCCAAGAAATGTGACTTGGGCATGAGCATCTGTTGTGATCCTTGTGGAACTGCTAGCATGCTTTTCATGTGACTAAATCCTGACTTGGCTGTTGGGCTGAACTTCTCCCTGCAGCCCTTCAGCAATTCTGGTTGTTCCAAGGCACCACATTTTGGAGAAAGGTGGCTGTGGCTAACTGCTAATGCTGTCAAACAGGAGCTTTGCAGGGCGACTTTGCAGCTGCCTACGAAATGCTTTGTAACCTGCTCTGCATGCCATAACTTGGAACATCCGCTGTCCTTGCTGCAGGTGGAGTTTCCATGCGATAATGTAGAACTGGCCTTTCTAGTTGTCCATTCTATCTCTCTGATCTTGTTTCTGGAAGAAATTGGCTGTCTGTATTGGCATGTGGGGACAACATCTAGGACCTGTTGTTAGTTGTTACTCTGTTACTGTCTCTGCTATTGTTTGGTATCCCTGAGGAAGTAGAAATCCAGTTGGATGGCTACAGAAGGTAAATGACTTGCTCAGCCGTAAGGGTGGAAACATCTGCAATGTCATTGAGGCAGATTTCTATGTATTCATTTAATTTTATTTAATGACCAGCACAGGTAGAACTAAAGGAACAGAGTGCTACCTACTATGTTCTCTGTACAGTGCAGCTTTTCAGCACAGAACTTGCCAACAGAGACCCTGCACCTCCCTCCTGTCAGGTGTGGAACCAAGGAGTTCCTGTCCTATTTTAGCCCTAAAACAAGCTTTCCAAAACAAGCTTTCCACATGCATCTGAGTGTAAGTACTGGGGAAGGAGGCTTTATAGTTAGCCTTGCTTGTTAGGAGACCTTGTCCTTGCTGTAATGTAATTAGCCAACTTCAAAGCGCTTGATGACTTTGATTAACCATTGGCATTTTATATATGCACAATGCACCTTCTGCTAGGTGAGATGGTGTTACTTGGTGCTGGTGTTAAAAAGAGGAGATCTGGGGTTGGGGCTCTGAAATGCATCTTCAGAATATTTCTTGACGGTAAGTAATCACAGTGATTGGTTACAAGTGGTGAGGAGAGGTGTTCCTTCGTAGAAAATTACTAACTATTGTTTAAGCCCTCATGATTTTCACCATAAAGCTTCTGAAATCAGTTATTTGTCTTTTGTTTTAATTGAACGCTGCAATTTGTAGAAAGGAAAGAAGGCAATGTCAGGATTCTTCCACTGTTTCTGGGGCATGGGCTATTCTGGATGACTTCTTGTGGAAAAGGAGAGGCAAGCAAAGCTTAAGAACTGACAAAATGGGACGGGGAAAATTGCAGAAAGATGTTTTCAAACCAGTCTATCCCTCGGTTACTTGAAGTAAAACACCTAGTGACTATTTGGCCCCAGCAGTGGTTTGGTTGCTTTTACAGCATGCTGTTATGACCAACGAGTGTCTGCCTCTGAATCTTAGTCTTCATGAGCACTCTTTACAAACCTTGTAGTTGAAAACTTTTTTTTTTTTTTTTTTTTTTTTGCACATAAAGTTTTTTTGTTGAAGACTTTTGAAGGTCTTTTAGTTGCTGGATTCTAACTTATTGGGACAACAATGTTCTTTTGTAAAAATGAAGTGTTTTTTTCTTTAAATGTGCTGCAGTCTGATATTTGCTAACGGTGCCATTGCGCTGCTCCTCATGGTACAAGAAATGCACGTTGAACTTCTTTCCTTTTATTGTTGTGTACTGGTAGAGTACAAAAAGGAAAATGTGTTGTGCCTAAAACATGAGTGAAGCTGTGGACAAAACCTTGGTTTGTGCAGATGGGATTTGACTTCCCAGGTAGCAGCAAATAACGCGGGGGAGATGCTGCTGTTACCAGGTTGTAACGAAGCTTGTGCAGAAGCTTGATTTTCTCTAAAGCTCGTTGTTTCCCTTTTTTCCTTATTGTTTCTATAATAAGAAGGTGACTGGCCAAATGTTAACTGCGGATCTGACTGTTTGTTGTGGGTGTTTCCATGTTGGACGTGTATGGCCTGTTGCACGGTTTGTTTCTTGGCCTTTTGAGGATTCTGTGAGAAGCAGGGAAGAAATTTCCTTTATCCAGACATCAACCAAACTGCTTACAAAGAAATTGACAGCACTGGTAATGCTTCTGTCCCTAAATCTCAGGAATGTTTCGGGCAGTGAAACAGGTTTCCCTTTGGTGATATAAAGGTGCGTGCTCTAGGGTCTTGTTTAACAATATTTCATTGCAATCCTAGGTATCTATAGCATGAGTGGCCTTAGTGAGTTTGTTGAAGTGCACATTTTTTTTTTTTTTTTTTTCAAAAGTAAATTTTAAGATGAAAAAGATATATACTATATAAATATATAGAGATATTTAGAAACTTGGTTTGTGGTGCACAAGTTCAGTGTTGGATCACTAAATAATTGTCGCAGGTACCATACGTGTAACTTTTCTTTGATGTATTTTCCTTCATGGGAAGCGATGTTGCCATGGTAACTAGGACTTCACAATTTCTTTACTACTTAACGATGTGAACGAACTCTATGTTTTATTGAACATTACCAGGTTCAGTACTATTTTTATACTTGTTGAACTACAGGGAGTTTTAATTTAATAGCATTCTAAAAAAGATGTTGCTTGAACTGTATAACTGTATAAATCAAACTACTTACACAGACGACACCTCTAAACCAGAATCTCTACCTGTAGTGCCACAGTCATTTATATGAAGTTATCTTGATCATGACTAGACTTGGAAGACCACCCTACTTGTGTCAAGACTTAATGTTTCGTATCCTACTTCTCACAGACTGCAGTGCCCGACATTATTTGTAACCATCAAACCATATTATGTTTGTAACCAGCATTGTGATATTCTGTAATTGTATTGCTAAAATGAAATATCGACCTAATAAATATAGTGTTCCTGCATTTGGAAGCATCTGCGTTGAATTTGGTTCCAACTTTTGCTTCTGGTGAATACCTGTCCCTTTCTTCCCTGCTCTCCCTTGCTGTGTCATAACCAATGCAAAGTGGGAATTGAGCTGGCGGAGCGAGGGAACACAAGGAGAGCAGCTGCCTTGTTCTGAACGTGCCCTCTGGGATGCCTGTGCCAATGCTTGCGCAGCCAGCAGCGGGGCTGTTTGTGTTTCCTCTGAGCTGTTCACCATTACGCTGTTCTTGCACAGACGGCGCACTCCCAGAAGCATTAAGAAGTTGTGCTTACTGCTCAGCAGTTCAGACTGTGCCGTGTCAACGGGGCAACGTGTGCAGAAACACCGTTAGCTCTTGATAGTAGCAAGAGGGTTGTGAACCTCCCATCAGGTTTAATCTGAAATGCCTGCAGAGGCAGAGATGGTGGCTGTGGCTCCTTCCTCGTGCCTGGCTTCCAGGTGTGAGCTCCCGTTAGAGTGACTGCACCAGGGGAGGTGCTGCGGTTCACTCGGATTTGTTCTTTTCCCTTCTCATTTTGTCTTGTTGATAGCTTTGTTGATCGCTTCTGCAGCCTTACCTGCACAATTCCCTCCCAGCCTGTTGCCAGCTGCTCTGTGCCCGCCCGGCCGCTCGCTGCGGCCCTCAGCACAAAATACAAAGGCCTGTGGGTTTGGACCGGGCCTTGCGGGCTGAAGGCAGCCAGGCCTGGGGCACGACCCCGAACTGTGCCCCATAGGATGCCCTGCTTGGACAAATCCCTGCTGGCCGGTTCACCCCGGGGAAAGCAGGATGACTGCAGAGGCTGAGGTTGAAACCAGGGCTGCAGCAGTGCCCTGTTGTACAGCCTGGTGCCTCCTTTCCATGCTGATGGAAGGTGGAAAGAAGTACAGGCCTCTGGGGCTCTGTGCAGCTTTCTCAGTTCTTTCCCTTTTCCCCAGGGAAACGCTGACGTTTTAGGAGTGCTGAAGCCAAACTGCTGAGCATAAACCAAATGGCCTTGCGCCTCTGCACCCACCTATCCTGCTCCTTTTGGGGAGTTAATGAACCCAGCTGGGTCAGTGCTGCTGTCTGGTGATGACTTCCTTCCCGGGTTGGTTCACAGTCCAAGAAGCCAAAGTCAGTGCTGTGCCAGCAGGTGCAGCACTGCGTCTTGTACTGATGGAGTTCAACCACAACGTGCCTTGAGGTAAGTACTGGTGTTTTGTTGTTTGCTTTGTTTGCTTGTTGTTAGTTCTCTGAGGAGGCTGGCTGCAGGTCCCTGCATTGGTGTGGGGATGGCTGTGGTGCTGCAGTGCCTGTCCCAGACTGCAGGCTGCTGTGGGACCAGTTCTGCTTATTCTGGACATCTTTTGTTTCTCTGTTTGGTAAATAACAAAGTTTCTGCTTTCTGTGGCGTAAAACGTGAGTTTTACTGTCCTGAGCTGTCAGCACACGGCCTCTGTTTGTACCTTTCCAGGTTTGTGGTTTTAGGAGAAAGGAATAGATTTTTGTCTTTTGCTGGTTCTATATTACACAGTGACACATTACAAAGCATATGCAAATCTAGCTTTCCTTACGAGCTAAGCTCAGGATTGTGCAACATTTCCAAGAATTTCTTGATGCTGCGTTTAAACAGAAGAGAGCAAAGAGCCCGGGTGAGGAAATGTGAGCCGAGTGCTGTGTGCTGACTGCTAGCATGACACAGCGGGAGAAAGCAGTCCCTGTGTCAGTGTGCTGCAGGATCTGATGTGTTGTGCTGCTTACGTGGAAGGTTTTCATACGATGTGTGCATCACAAGAACTTTCCTCTTGCCTTTGTTTGCCCATGTCACCCAGGCAGGGAGCTCAGCGAGGCGGTTTCTGGCACAGCTCAGTTTTCTTTGAGAGCTCCTGTCACTTCTCAGCCCCCTCAAGTCCTGCTGGAAAAACTGTGGAATAATCCAGACTTGGGCAGGCTTTAATCTTGCTCAGCTTTGCCTTAAGCAAGGGTGACATTTTGAGGGCATGCAGTATTTTTCTGATGCAACTGCATTTGCGATCGCTTTTATGCGGCATGTGCTATGGGGGAAAGCTCCTCACTTCTAGCTGAAAGAAATATTGTATTACCTCAGGAACATCTTTTGTGATCTGCTGCTGAATCACCTGCACCGCGCAAACACTGAGGAGGGAAGGATTTGGGGGATTTGACTGGTTGGCCTAGAAGCTTTCCATGCCAAACTGATTGTGTTTGTTCCTTACAACCTACATTCTAGCGGACATCAAGTGCAGCCACCTCTAGAGCCTGAAGCGGAGGCTTTGTTACTGTCCTCTAATCATTCCTGTCCTGAAGCATTAGCTCTGTGGTGAGTTTGCTCCCACAGCAGTCAGCCCAGGTGGGATCAGTGCAGCCTGTGCCAGCGCAGGCTGCAGGCCGTTCTCTGTCTGGAGCAGCTGGGAGAAGCTCAGCTCTGTGTGTGTGTGTGTGTGGAAGTTATGAAACTTTCTGGTACCAAAGTATAGTCCACTTATTCACCTCTTCTGATCCTCTTTCAGCACGTCCTCCCTGCTGGCAGTGGGAAGGGCTTTCTGTGCGGGAATGATTGTGGAGCAGATCCTGCCCTCTGCAGCAAAGGGAGGCAGCGCGTTCTGCTCCTGTGCACACGGTTCTTCCACCGCCCAGTTTTGTACAAAAGGAGAGATGTAGTATTGGTTGGCGTGATGCTTACACATCCCCAGTGGGGACTTGATGCTGGTGCACAGCTGTTAGGAAATTCCAGCATAATAATAAACAACATCACGTGGTTTTAAACAGCATTTTCATTTTGCTTGGGTGAAAGCTTGTTGCTATGGCGCTGCAAGTATTGCAGAATCCTGCAGTTTCAGGAAAACACCAAGGCAGGCTCCAGTCCATGCTTTCTGCCCTATGTACTGGGTGAAAATCCAGCGTTAACTTTTCTTTCTGTTGGTGTCTGAAGCTGTCTGAGAACCTTAAAAATGAGGAATGCATCTCAGTTCCTGCTGACTCAGCAGTAGCAGAGGGGAGTTGACTCAGGCCGCCAGCAGCCCCAAAACCTCCATGTATCTCAATCTCAGCAACTCCCTGTATGGCACACACTTTGTGTTCCTACATGAGAAGCAGCCAGGTGCTGTTTTCTCCATTCCTGTTACACAGCAGACGTGCGGAGGGCTGCCTGAGCACGGAGCTGCAGGTTGGTGTGGGACTCCTTCCCACCTCTTGGCTCGTGCTGTCTGGCTCTTTCTTGTTTTTTTTTGACTTTCAGTTTACCAATTTGAATTTCAAGTTGGTAAAATGTAGCTGTTACATATGCATCAGCGACAGTATATAACAATCTGACATCAAATTGAACTTCTTTAGAGGTAAAGTGGTTTGGGAGAGAGAAGATGAAAAACAAGATGGTTTGTGAGTGCATGAGAACACCCACGAGACATGTGGGTGCTTTCTGACAGCTTGAAAATAGGCACACATGGGTCTGCGGCACCTGCCCAGGGCAGAGCAGAGTTTGCCAGCAATTGCTCCTTCCTTCTCCCTTTGGGGTTTGTGGGTGCTGGGCTTTGGGCTGGAGGAAGCAGGCTGCTGAGAGCTCTGGTTGGCTGACCTGCCTTCAACAGGTTGGTCAGCATTTTTGTTGTTGAGCTTGCATATCTTTGCCAGGCTGTGCCCAGAGGCAAACCCACAGCTATGCTGTGAGCACCAGCACTGCTATGTAAATACACACCAATGGGCCGCAGCTGACATGGGCTGCCCAAGGGATGCCTCCTGCTTCCCTGCTACTGCTGTGTGCTGTTCTCCCTGCTTTTTGTGCCTTCTGAGGCAGCAGTTCAATCTGCCCCATTCTCTGCCTCCACCCCTGGTCACATCTTTACCTGACTGTGTGGCAGTCGCACTCACTGCCGGGCGGTGGCAGAGGAGGGGTGTTGGTGTGACTGCTACCTCCACTGCATCCCCAGCTGCTGCCCAACTGCTCCCAGTGGTTTCCTTCAGCTTTCTTTCTGACTCTTCACCTTCTGAAGGACAGCATAACCGCTTTAAAAACAAACAAAAACACAACAAAAAGGGCTTCAGGATATTGATCTGACTGAGCACCGCACGCTGGCTCATTGCTGAGCAATGCAGCTCTGTGGGCCCATTGGGTGGCTGTGGGGGGGAGCAGTGAGCGTGCCATCCCTAAGCCCTGTGCTGATCCTTGTGCTCAGATACCAACCTCCACTTGAGTTTGGGCACCCAATGTCTGTGTTCTTCAGCAGGAATCCCTCCGCACAGCAGCTCCAGGACTGACCTTTTCCAGCCTCCTTGAGTGACAGCACTTGGTGCTGCTGGGCAGCCAGGTTTCATAGCGAGGGGTGTTGTGCTGTGCCCCTTCTGCTGACTGTGCTGGGGATGTGTGCGTGCCACTGGATGTCACTGTCGCCCCGTGGTGCCTCGGGCACAGGCATGGCAGTGGGTGGCAGTGGGTGCCCGTGTTCAGCAGCAGCATCTCCATTGCTCTGGGCTATCCCAGAGGAGAAAGAGAGGTTTTGTGTTGCCCGAATCATGTTGAATCAAGCAAACTTCAGGGGCTTCAGGTGGTCTGAGAGAGTAATGAAACAAGAATGGAACAGGGGGCTAATTTCTGTGATAATTTCTGAGCTTTTGGTGGTGTAGAAGAGGCAGCAGATTGCATAGGGTGCGTTCAGTAAGCCCAAAAACAGAATTGGGATCAGTGTGCAAACTGAAATGTGGCTTTTGAAGAAGGCCTGAAACCTGCAGTGAGGAAAAGAGAAGGCAGAGCTCTGGCTGTAGGATGATGGTGGGTAAGGCTGACAGAGGACTTTGCTTTAAGGAGAGCTAACCTCAATCACTTCCTAATTATGTATTGATGATGATGTTATTTATGCTCACTCATCTAAACAACAAGGTGTTCCCAATCCACGTCTGCCCCAGTGCTGCTGCTGAGCTGCAATGGGGGGCAGCTGCTCCCTGGTTGGAAGGCTTCTCCCACCCCCTTGCAGTCCATCAGCCCCTGCATATCGCTGTGCTGTGGAGGCAGCTCCATGCCCTGCACTGCACAGCCCTGCCTGTATCACAGGCTGCACCTACCCCTTCACTTTCCCACCTTTTTCCTCCCCAAGCTGAAGGTGTGCAATTCTGTGTTTTGATTTTTCGTTCAGGGGGAGCAATGGGATAGAAGAGTTTGGAGGCATTTGTTGCTCAGTGCTCCTGCTTTTTTTTCTTTACATTTCCTTATTGTTGGGGTGTCTTTCTGGAGCCCTCTAAACAAGCAAACAGCCTGATTCCCCTCTGCTCTAATATTCAGACCTCCCACTTGCTGACAGCTGCATTGCTGCCAGCACTCAGATGGCCACAGCTCTTTAATGTGAAGCACAGGATCACACCTACTGCAGTTTCCTAAATTGCTCAGAACACTTTCCCAGATGCCTTCAGTATTGCTCTTTGTTTTTGGCTTTTTTTTTTTTTTTTAACACTGGGACAGTTTATAATATTTTAAAATAAACTTCTAAAAGTATTTCTTAGGGAACTTTGAACTTCCTGGTGCACTCAGCCTTTGCTCAGGAGCTGTGTTTGTGGATGGCTGTGAGTCTGCTTTCGTGGCTTAACCTTTTGGGATGGGGTTCTCAGTAATCCACTCAATACAGCTCCATTGTTGGAGGGCTCCTGTAGCTGCTGCTCAAGCACAGGAGTAGAGTTGACAAATGCTTGCTTTGCCTGAACAAGTTGCTTCTTTCAGAGCTCAGCTCTCACTTAACCACATACAACTAAGGATCAGAGTTGGTCTGTAAAGCATGACTAGGAGCATGGGATCTGCTCCTGCAATTGCAAACCATGGTGGTGGGGACAGCAGCTCAGCTGCCGAGGAAGGCCGTGTCCTGCTCGCTTACCTGGAACTTTTGCATCTTGTTTCTCTTGATGTACTTATACAGCTTCTGCAGCTGCTTTTCATCCTTATCTGAGAAGAGGGAGGTGAACCTCCACAGCATCCTAGGGAAAAGACATGTGAGTTGCATACTTGAGCACAGATTGCACGCTCTTCCTCCTGCTGGTTCTGGCTTATGGAGGGAGACAACTGGTGAATCCTTTGCATGGCACTTTTCTCCTTTTCCCTGAAGCTTATAAACTTATGAAAAATGACCCTTCCCAGAGCTGTAAGAGGTCAAAGCCTTACTTCTTCCAGTGCCGGACCTCTGAGGCTCTGCAGTGCTGCTGGAGGAACAAGTCGATGCGGTCCCCAATTATGGTCACACTTTCTTTCATGTACTTCACTTTTTTTTTCCTGGAGAGGTGCTGGGGCAAGTGCAGCCTCCTGAGTGACCTCTTGAAGGGCCTCAAGTACTCCTTGCACTGCAAAGGAAGTGTTGGAATAGCTGTGTTCTGTTAGTAAGCTACTGAAGTAGTTGGCTGGGAAAGCATCGGAGGAGTGTTTTCTGGGTGAGTACGTTCTGTGTGGGGATGGAGGGCTGAAGTGGGTCCCTGCCGAGTGTCTCCATCACCCTGAAGGGGCCTATCCCACACCTCCTGAACTTCGAGGTGCCACGGGCAAAGCATGTTGGGATGACACAGAAGGAGATTGAGGGATTTTCATGGCTAGGACTTCCCTTTTGACATCATAGGGTGAAACGTATTAACTTCAGAGTACGAAACAGCTGTTGTTCTGCATGGATGGGAAAAGGGAACTGCTTTTCACACACTGCTGTTTCCTGTGGCCGTGCCTGGGATGGTGCAAACCTCAGCTTGTGATGCAAGAGCGAGTACTGTGTCTGCATGCCCTCCCTCTGTGTCCGCATGGCTTTCTGCATGTTACACACACAGGGCCATGTGTGGGTAAGGGTGGGCTTGTCCACTGTGGGCAGTGGTGTGGGATGAAATTTTGGGGCTGCCATCAAAGCTCCATGTGAAATGCTGAAGTGGCAATATGCATTTCCAAAAACTGAGCGGTGTGACTTTCGATGTGGATGGCCTGTTGTTTGCTTAACTGAAGTGTGATGCTGAGAAAACAACAAGGAGGTTAACCACTGTGGCTTTCCTCCATGCATGAAGGTTTAGTTTGCTGTCCTGCTGTCTGATTCCTCTGTCAAACCCCCGGGTTTTATTTTTTCCTCCCTCCTTCTTGAAATGCCACAAATTAACTCTTTCCCCCTCTGCCAAATCCCGTTCAGTATCTCACAATTTTGAAGGTATCCTGGTTGAGGCCAACCGTGGAGCAGATGAGTGGGGCCCTAGGCTGTGCACGACCCGTGCTGCCTGCTGCAGGGACTGCTGCCTCAGCGCTGGCCGCATCCTTCCCTAGGCCCTGTGGGTGCCAGAGACAGAGGTCAGTTACCCACTGGTGCCAGCTCTGTGCCCTTTCCCAAAAGCACAGCTGAGGACAAACCCTACCCTCAGGCTCAGGAGCATTGCTCTTCCTGCCAAAAGCATTTCAGGCTGGGTTTTCAGAGGTGCTTAATGAAGGTAGATATTTAATTGCAATTAAAAGCCTGTAAGAATTGGTCACCTCACTTTTTTGGTTTTGTGACCAACCTAAACCCAAGATAATGGTGTATTTTAGAATACCCTATGTGATATGTAATGAGAGAAGTCCTCCCTCTCTGATGTACTCTGCTCTGTAGGAAGATGCCTTTGCAAACTTGGTTCCAAACTGAGTTTTGGAAGTGTCACCAAGGCTGAGCCCTGCTCTGGCTTTGTGTCCCTTCCTGCTCATGCTCACCTCTCTGGCCATGCTGTCACTGACTGCCTGCTCCTCTGTGCCCACCTGTTCTGTGGCACACACAGCCTTCATGCTGCCACCTGTGTCCAGGTGAGGAAGGGAAGCAACCACAGAAAGTGTTTGTGGGTCACCAGGGTGCCTGGATACGGGTTCCAAGTTCCACCAGCCCTGGGGATGGCTGGGATATGATGATGGAAGGCGCTGGTGATTGTGATTGTCACTTATGGTGTGGTCAAAAAGGGCCTTTTTCCTCCTTTCCTATTGCAGCCACTGGGCCGTGGGGCCAGGGCTGAGCTGCCATTGAGACGGCCCTGCTGGGTGGGGAGCAGGCGCAGCCACAGAGTGCAACACAAGGTGGTGTTGACAGAGCTTGTTAGAGCTGTGTTCTCAATTCCCAGTGAGGTGTAATGGAATTCTGAGGGTATCTCCTTTGTAGGTGCCACCCACAGCTAGGTGTAGCTCTGCTTTTAGAGATGTAGCATCTCTTTTAAAGCTCTCAGTTCTAATAAAGAATAAATTGCATTTGCCAGGAGGAAGAAAGGCTTGTAGTTAAAGGGATTATTTTTTGGAGATTTACTTCCAGGCAAAATGCTTTCACAAAGAAAAATGTGTTGGGCCACAGTCATGCCCTGACCAGTCAGACAAGTGCAATTGTTTTGTCCCTCAGACAATTAGTGTAATTGCTGCAGCTGTGATTCAGCTGTGCTCCTGTGCCAGGTCGCTTCTGGTACCAGGAGTCAGCACAGGGCTGCACAAAGGCCCTCTCTGAGGTTCCATGGCCACACGGAGGGACGGCTCTGCTCTCAGCAGAGCACATGTGGCTGCTGCAGCATCTCTGTGACCCCAGTGCCTGAAGTTTTGCTGTCAGTTTCCTGATGTAGGAGCAAACACAGGGACAATTATCTCCAAATGCTTTGCAGTTGGCTTTGCTTTGACTCTCCAAGGTACGTTGCAATTTGTTTAGTCTAAGCTGAGATTTCGAGGTATGTTACGCATTAGTTAACACAAAGCAAGGTCACTGTGTAGCAGAGTGGAGGAGTGGTGGCAGTGAGGATAAGTGAAGCTGTGCTAACTTCAGCCTGGATTTGGTAAGGTTGGTGCTGGAGGTGGCTTTGTTGAAGGGGATGTTGAAAAGTTAAAGGCTGTGTTGAAAGTGTGCTTGGTTTCTCAACGCCTGCTGCCAGCTGCACACCCTCTTCCTTGCCCTCCACCTGCAGCCGTGAAACCCATCCTGACGTGGCCACCTCCAGAGGCTCAAGCCAAGAAGCTGGCAGCTCATGTCCTCAGCTCTTACCTCGGGGCACCGTGGGGCGGTGTGTTCCTGGCAAACAGGAGCACTGGGAACAACAAAGCTGCTTCAGCACAGGCTCTCACATGTGGTAGCAGCCAGATTAAAGACCATGCAGGAGCCCTGGGACACACACCGGTTGTTATCACAGGCATAACCTGTATTTCATGGCCATATCTGTGTACTTGTGAGATTACAGCCTCCACGTGACAGCTGAGTGGAGAGGCTCTCTTGCTTTCTCCTGCATACTCTGCACCTTGCAGGCCTGAAGGTCCCCTTGGGCACAGCAGTGTACATTCTGCCTCTGAGTGCACGCTGCATCTGAGTGCAGCCAAAGCAGAGGGGCAGGAGCTGCAGCTTTGGATGGATCTCCCTGGGCAGCCTTCATCTGAGGAGCTTGCTGTATTTGGGAGCTGTCAGCCAGGGTCAGAGTGAAGCAGTGACCTTGCAGCCTTCTCTGGCATTACTTAGTACAGTAGCAGAGCCAGAGTCTAAAAAGCTGAGGCTGCAAAATGCCTTTTCCCACTGTTGAGCTGTCTGATAATGCTCCAAGCTGTACTCTGACTGGAAGCCATAACCCTTCCCTGCCCTTGAATTTCTATGATTGCACGGAGCAAAGCTGCAGTTCATTTTGGTCATGGTGTAAGGTGTGCCAAAGATGGCATAACCCAGACCACATCTCTGTAAATCTGTCGGGTTGTATCGCTTACTTGAGGTCAGGAGTCCTTCCAAACAATGTTCTAATTGGGTGGGGAGAAGTCAGGAGTACAAATAGATTCCACGTCTCGTATTTCTTCTAATGAAGGGAAAGGAGCCTGGGTGCTGCTCAAACACAGCTGTGACAGTACAGCCCAGGAGCACCCCCAGTTCTCTGACATCTCCCCTGCAAACAGCGATTTCTGTGCCTTAGTGAGTGCTTTCCTGGAGCTGTGCAAGTGCAAACAGCAAAGCTTTGCTGGCACAGCAGCTCTTTCAGTGCAAGGCTGGGCATATAGCCAAAAGGAAGAACTTGTGAAGACACCCTTTACGTGGCTGCTGTTTGTTGGTTTGTGCAGATTTAGCATGAAGACCACAGGTGATTTGATGAGTCAGGTTGCAAATAATATAGGCAGGTATCTGATGCAATATTGATTTAGCAGTAGGTCACAGGGAAGGAGAGCTGATAAACGCAGATAAATGTACAAGTAGTTGGTTTAAATATAATGTAAAATGTGTACAAGGTGATGTACTTAAACCTAAAAGCTAGGCAACATTGCCAGATGTATTGCAATGTGATAATAAAGGAATTGTCAAGGGGAATGTTTCTTGGTAACCTGTTTGTACAATGAGGAGGTGAACGCCTCGTTTGATGGAGTGATTAATGATGCTCAGCATGGATGCCCAGCCTGCAGGGCGGAGACTTTGCTAATTGTCCTGGAAATTCCTCTCCTGGTGCTTAAGGACGATGCAAACTTTCACAGCCAACCAGAGACCTGTCCCGCAGCTGAGTGCCCATCAGCGCAGCTCCATCTCGTAGCCCTCTTGTCACACAGAGAGACCAAATAGAATTTGGGCCTCGTTGTTGTTTTTATGTGATGTTGTTAGAAGAATCCTATTACGGCGTAGAAATCCCTTTTTGTTGAGGTTGGAAGTTGTTCATTTAATTACTTGTCTGAACAAATGTGGTGAAAATCCCAAATGCGCTTTGCGACCAGCGGTGTGTCGAGGTGGAACATGAAGCTGTAACCACATCTGCATCCCTTTCGCCCTCTCTGTCCTTCCTGAAATCTGACCAGATGTGCTCCAAGTGTTCCCACCCTGGGTGGCCCAAAGCTGCTGGTGACCTATTCCTCACTGTCAATAAATGTAGCTTGGTGTGTATGTATGTTATCTCGTGTTTTGGCTGTTTTGCAGGTGAGTTTCTGCCTTTACACTTCTAGTCTAGATGTTAATGAGTTTGTTGGTGTTTGCTGATGTCATACAAAAAAGCCTTTTGAAGTGTTCAGGAAATGAAAGAGCATTATCAGCTTCCTCCATGCATTGTGAGAAACATGACAGTTTCAGGCCTTCCTTCTTTCTGTGTGTCAAAAGTTTTCAGAGTTTCTTATGCAAATTGAAACAAGCCTTGCTAATGACATGTTAATAAACCCTTTCCTTTGCTTCTGCTTAGCAAGGTGGGTATCTAAACATTAAAAGCAATCCAATTTATTTTGTTAACCCATTGGATGATGCCATAGGAGCTGCTTGAAGTGCTACCTGCCTCATTCATTTTCCCCTCCCCCCAACTTACCCACTACTGTAGCAAAGAAGCAGAAAAAATAATAAATAGAAGGGAGTGAAAAGGGCTTTTCCTATCTTTGCGATGGAGAAGTAAAACTTTCTGAAGGGGTTCTCCTGTCCTGTGTCAGTTTTCAGTCTTGAGTCTTTTCTCCGAATGATCCAGGGGGGAAAGCGTGGGGATGGAAAATAACCACCAACTGGGGCTGGGAGCGGGACTGGGCCAGGTCTGCCCCTCTCTGAGCCATGGCACCCTCAGTTTCAGTGACTCTATTTATGGCACAGGCTCCTAAATCTGCATCTCCTTTTCTCCTCCTCTCTCCCTCAGAAGCTCTGCTACCCACCTCAGTGCTCGCGCAGGAGCTGCACCAGGCAAGTTTCCAGCAGAGTTGGTGCCAGCGGGCTGCCTGCCTGCAGGCACAGCGTGACGATGCTCTGGGCAGTGATGGGAGCTGGGCTGGCAGGGCTCAGGCTGCTGGCAGTGCCTGCATGCTGTCCTTGCTCTGACCCATGCCCTTTGCCTAGCCCGGCCCCGTGCTGCGCTGCCCCGCTCTCCCACCGTGCACAAAGCTGGGGCTGCTGCTGGGGCTGCTTTTACAATTCTGCTTAGCACTTCAGCTTGTGGATTTTTCAGAGGAAGTCACATTTGGGTTTGGGGGCATTTTCTTATTTTTTATGTTCGGTTTTATTTTGAAAAGAAAGGAAATTCCCCTCCGGTCTACGGAATGCAGCTATCAAGAGAAGCAGTTAATTTTTCTGTCTTTTAACGTTAAATCGCATTTAAATAACAAAAAGAAAGAGAGGCCCTGTTTGTCTGATGGGTTTCAGACCCTATCGATATTGCAGTGGGGCAGCTGCAGTGAAGTGCAGGCTCTGCAGGGATGGGCAGAGGAGGAAAAACAGTGTGTGCCAATGTCTGCAGTGTTCTGATTCCCTCCTGCCAGCCCAAAAATGCTAAATGTGATCCTTTGTCTGGCATATGGGGATTTGGAGAATTGTTGCTAATTACTGCAGTTGTGCTATCTAGCTTAACCAGCTTAAATAATATATTAAGTGCTTTTACAATCTTCCACAGCGTGCTGGAATGTAAAGTGCTGCATTTAATGCTGTTTTCACTTTATAGCAGGCATAAGATATAACATTAATTTGCAGATAAACTGGGTTTGAATGACGTGTTACTTGTATGGCTGGCAGTCAGGGCTCTGGGCTGTGGATGTAGGTGCTGTGCTGCACAGGGCACAAACCTCTGTCTGTGGGGTTTGAGTCTGCAGGGCAGGGGGCACTGAGTGAGCGCAGGGAACAGGGAGGCCAGACCTCCTGGGTTCCAGGCAAGCATCTAGAAAGGCTGATCCAGAGAAAGGAGGAAGAAGACATTATAAGCTGCTCAAGACTCTTTTCTTTTACCTCCACTGTTTCTCTGGGGAAGTAATAATTCTGATAGTCATCTGATTATGCTTAAATTCTGGCATCCCTTCCTTCAAAATCTGTATTTTGTATCATCTGCTTAAACAAAATGTGAGAAGGGCATGCCATGAGTGTGCTGCTGCTGGACTTGGAGTGATGAAATAACTCCGGAGCAGCAGAGCAGAGCTCATCTGAGGTGAAGGATCTTGTAAGACACGTGGTTCATCTTCATTTTTGTTGTTGCTTTGGGAGTGGTGGGGATGACGACTGACATTTCAGGATGTTGTAAACCACAAAGGGAATTAGAGATAGTGATAAAAAGGCCTGCATGCTCTGACCTATAATTTGGTTTAGTTTGACACAGCTCCCTGTAAAATCACAGGGACTGTTGGAATGTGCAGTAATTAGCACTATTTTACCTACTTGAAACTGAAGCGCTGTGCAGGCTATGCAGATTAAAAAAATTATGTAGCTTTTTGTCTGGTTTTGCTTGATTTTAGCTTGACAACAGGGGGGTGAGAGGCGTTTGTCAAATATTCAAGAAAAATTTTGCTCTTAAAAGATTGTGGAGAAAGTGTCATCTGAAGACCTTCAGTTTCCAGGCTGTGACACGAAGTTAACAGCTACATTTATTCTGTTTTAATATTCCGGCAGAGAAGCAAACAGAAACAGCTGCCTAGACTGGCTGCAGTGAAATGGGGGAACTGACAGAAAATAATGGGGTATGGATTGGCAGAGGAGTGACTGTTGCTGGTGCTAGCAGGAGAATGTTCTCACCATGCTTTGGATGCTATAAAATGATTGATATCTATTGCTAAAAATTGAGAGATGCTCTCTGGGAGATAGGAAACACTGTGCAAAAGCTTTTTTCTGATTGGCCACACGGAAAAATTCAAGGTCATAAATATGGCAGCTTGCAGGGATGCACAGCTCTGCAACCAGCAGAATCAACCAGAAGGGTGTTAGTTGGCCATGTGGGCAAAAATGGAAGGGTAAAATGAAACACCTGACAGAGGAAGAAACAGCTGAGGAAGAAACAGCTGGAAAGTGAAAAGAGAAAAGAGAGGAGAAGCTCTTGCCCACTGCTGTGGTGTCCAAGCTCTCTAACCACTTCAAATTGCTCTCTTCCTTGAACGCACCAATTTTCCTTCCTGAGCTGCAATGATTTGGCATTCTCCAACTCCTCTGAATTGGCCATCGACTGCTGAGATCTGCTCAAGAATCTGCACAATACTCCAGGCTGAATTTAGGTACGGTCACTGAAGAGCTGCTGGGCCAGAGCTGCTCTTCCACAAGCAGCTGGGCTTCTAACCAAAGGGAGAGGCAGTGCCAAAAGCTTTTAGGGATATTTTTTGATGCTGTGTTTTATATAATAAAAACACATGCAAATGCTTAACTCAGTAGGCAAAATATTTGATTAATCCCCAGTGCTTTACCTCGCTTTGTGGGTACAACTGCCCACAGAGGTGGCAAAGCGTGACGCTGAAGGAGTTTTGTCCAGCAGCAATTTACCACGCGTTGTTTTTCAGTCACTGTAGCACATCAGCACGCTGGGTGCTCAGCCGAGATGGCAGCTAAACAGTCTGACCATCTCCACCTTGCTGTTTGCTGCTGCACTTAGGGGGAAATGAGGAGTGATGAGGTCTGAACAGACGGCAGCCCTTGGACCTTTTTTGTTGCACTGTTGGCTCGACCAGCAGCTCTTCATTGACTCTGGGCAGATTACAAGCATGATATTAGCTCAGATAATGGCACTTTGTAAATAATCTTAATTACTATCTTTAGCCATTTGACACCAGAAAATAGAGGTCTCTTATTTTGATGTTTTTTCAATCTCTTTAGTGTCCCTCGGGTGATGTCACTTTTGGATCACTGACAGTGGCAGCGTGCACACCAGCCTCACATGTCCTGAGCTCTACTGTCTGTGCTGTGCAAGCGCTGAACAGGGCCACCAGCCTGCTGGCACGGTGCTGAAGGCTGACAGGTTTCTCTGTTTGGGATTTCTTCTTGTTTAGAAACCTTAAGTAGCAAATAAGATGCTTTGGCCCTGCCTCCCAAAACCAGAAATGGAATTGAGGGAAGCACGAGGATGTGCCAGACGATGTGATGGTCCTGGCTCCGTGGCTTTTGCTTTACCCTGCTGTTCTGGAATACGTTTTCTGTTATGTCAGCTGTTGGCAAAATGTTCGTAAAGTTGTTACAAGATTTATGTTTTGATACTGCTTTCTCTGTATACAACAGTCAAGCTGCTAGGATGATGCTTGTTGGAGATCCTGTGTGCAGCAGCTGTTGAGCTGAGAAGAAAGCAGCTCGCCCTTTGAAAGGCAAGCTGCCCTGTTGTGCCATGGTGGTGAGCCACTGCCTGCTGAGCTCCTTTGCTGTCACACTCTAGGGGCAATGAGAGCATTCTCTTCCCACAACATAACTCAGTGTAATTTGGATAAGCATTAGTCACTTCTTGCGAAGCCATTGCTTTGATTTGCTCTTCTGTTATTAATTACTTGCACTTCCTCTTGTCGCTCTTTTTTTTTTTTTTTTTTTTTTGCTAATGAGGATAGGGCTGCAGAGAAATCCTTCATTCCCATTTCCAACAGCACATGGGTTATCTGCCTACAAGAAAGTACAGAACTATTTTATCAACCACATTTCTTTTCTTGTTGTTTCTTGGTGACAGATACTACTCTTAATCTACACAGCAACAACACTTTGAGATGGGAGATCTGTGTTCCCATCAATTTTTGCTATGCTGATAAATCACAACATATCTCAGTTTCTGAATGATGTGTTTCTGGATTTAGGTCTGCTCTTCTTCCTTTATCAGTTTTTCTTAGTGCTAGCAACAGCCTTGCCAAAACTCATCTGTTCCCTTAGCGTTCAGCCCAGCAAGCTGATAACTGTATCACTCTTCTCCCAGCACCAGCATACTCAAATAGGTTGATAGAAAATCAGGAAGAACATGATGTTCACAAAAGTTCACAATGCATCATGCTTCTCCTCTGACTTTGGTTGGTTATGGCACCTTGTGTCCTCTGGGTTGAAAGGGATGCCAACGATGTCTGCTGGGAAAAAGGAGGAATTCTCTTGTTCTCTGTGGGTCTCAAGTGCAATGGTGTCACCCTGCACACACGTGAGCTTTGAGCACAGGGCACCTTCTGGTGTTTTCTTCTGTACACATGTGCCTCATCTTTGGTTATACAGATAATGCTGTTATAGCACAGGCTGAAATTATGTAGCGCTAGTGATATGAACAGCAATGTTGAGTCACTTCAAATCTGTTGTGATCTCTCTAAGCAAAAGCATCAGAGGGGAAGCAGCAAAACTAATAACTTACCCTCCTCCTCCTTCTCAGGAGGTGGCAAAACCAAGCAGAGGTCATCTGCAGCTCAAACAGGGCTCCTGCCTCACTCCTCTGTTCCTGGAGAGGGAGGGGAACTGCAGCCCATGCTGCTCCTCCTGCCTCCCCACCACGTTTGTATGGTAATATGTATGGTTTGGTGGCACTGACTCAGTGGGAAAGAAGGCACAAGGTGTCTGCTGCTGCTGGAAGCACTGCATTCATTTACACACCCTAGAAGCAAAATGGGGGGTTACTGGGTTTGCATAAACCCCATCTGAGTATTTGCAGTTAATAAATACATATACATATATATATATATGCAAAACTTACTAAAAACACAGTGGTGCTTCCTGAGATAGAAGATAATACATTAAGGCCCCATTTTCTTTGCTGCTGCTGCTAGCTGCAGTGAGGTTATTATAACAGAATTCTGCAAGTACTACATCTATTTTCTTGTGTATGTAGTAGTGTTGTTTATTTAATTATTATAATTCAGTTTATACCATAAAAGCTACAGTATTTTTCCCAGTGATGTCTTGCTCAGAGTTCATGGTGGCATTGGTGCTGGGACCTGCCTGGATTGTGAGACAGGAGGACCCTGGTAAGAGTCTGTCCCTTTGTTTCTGATCCTAGTTCATACAGATCTGTCATGAATGTCACCCTCTGACTGCTGTCTCGAACCACTTATTTCCTGAAAAATGGGACAGAAGCTGCATTTTGCATGTGTAGCTTGGTTGTTCTTTAAAGAAGTCTCTCACATTTTCCTATCTTCCTCTGATAACATCAGAATTAGATTGGCAGAAAACGATTTGAGAAATTTGTCTCATTCATCCCTTAATTATAACTAAAAAGATACGAAACCCTTCAGCTCTTAGGTGAATGAAAATTCTCACTGTACCTTGATATCTTTCCTACCTCGTGCTCTTTCCAAAGATTTGAGATGTGCTGCGCTGCACTCAGGACTGTGTGAAGCACAAGGGATCAAAGTTGTCTCATGTCTATACAGTGCCTGCTGCAGTGTCTCAAACCTTCACTGGTGATTTGCACTGTTGTCTTGTTTTTTCCACCTCTGCGCTGAAAAACTCTGCTCCCACCTAGCAGGTATTAAGCACAAATGCTGAAGATTAGTTTAATGTATTTTATTCATTTATTTGGAGCATCTTAAAGATTGCAGTTATTCTCTAGAATGAAGTGCAGCATTTACATAGAACACCCTTATTTATTTATTTTGAAGCAGTATACAAAGATCAACCAGTCCTTAAGTGTCAAATGTCTCTGGAGGGAGACAGATACTGGGGAAAGAGGCAGAGATGTAGAGGCAAATAACAGAGCAGGGATCAAACTTGTGTTTTCAGTTCCTTTTTTTTTTTTTTTTTTTTTTTTTTAAGTCAACTTTGAATCAGGAAATCCTAGGGACTACACCACCGTTGTTCTCAGAATTGTTTTTATTCACCACAGAAGTTCCACAATTATATTTGGCTCATCTCTTCTGAGTTCAGATCTTATCAATGCAACGCAAATGCAGATGTCCTCTTCAGCCTTAGTCTGCATCTCAACCCCATGACTCTTCTCTCCTTCCTGGCAGCCTGGGAATGCCTGGCACCCTCCAGGAGACCAGCAGCTGCCCTGCCATAAATGCCATGTTGTCACACACCTCCCCTGCACAGGAATAGATGTCTGCTTTGCCACAGACAGTTGACAGTGATGCAAAGGTGCTTAAAGATATTTGCTTGGTGCATCTGAATCTGTGATTCGTGAACGGCTGCATAAATCACAGCAACCAACTGACACATGACCTGTCACAGTTAGCTTTACTTACATAGCACTCTTCAAACAGAGGAGAGGAGGTCAATTCATCTAATAGAAGTTTAGATTTACTCTATCTTAACTTGATTTACCTTTGGCATACCATTTAAATAGTAGCAATATCCGTAACCTTGTGCTCCCCAATAAGGCTTTGTTAAAAACTTACTGCCAGATCTAATCCACAGTTAGCATATAAAGTCTTATCTCTAGGTTCCTGCTTCAATGCCTTTGAGAACATGCTTAATTTAATCTGAACAAAGACACTGCCATCATAAGCCTCCAGTCTGATTTTCCAATCTAGAATATCTTTGTTATTAAATTTGGTGCAAGCCATGGTGCATACAATGGATACAATGAATTATTTTAAAGCACTCTTCAAGGAAAATTCTACTGCTTGTTAGACATCATTTATATCTGTGGGACACGAGATGTCACTTCATATTTTTTTTATATGCCATATAAAAATGCAGTATTAGTCTAAACAGTTTAGCAGTGAAAACCAGCAAGTTTTAACATAAAATGTACTTTTTTTTAACCATTTGGGAGATAACTTTTTATCAAATAGTTTGTTCACTGTCAGTATGATCTTTTCAATCTATCCTAATTCCTTTGGAGGAATGAACCTCCTCAGTGAGTGTTTCTGCTTCTTCGTTGGAATCAAATACTGACAGCTGTTTCTGTCTATGCCTTAAGCTAGGATGGTAGCAGGGTCTGATTTGCAATTATCATTTTAGATGGTCAACTTTTTAAGCTATATCAAGTAAACCGGCTGTCATTAAAAACCCTATGCAGCCTGTTAGCAGGGTTTGTGTGTGCTACAAGTAGACATTCCTTTAAAGCACGGCTGATAAATACCAAGAAACTTTGTAACACTGCTGTTGTTTAATAACATAACTTACTGAAAGAAGCAGATTAAAGGAGGTTAGGCAAGGACAGTCATGGAGAAATCTGTGTGAAAACTATAGGAAATTGGTGTGAAGCCTGTAGGCAGCTGTCTTAAGGCACCAGTAGTTGCTTCCTGCTCTCTTTGCTCTGCCAGTTTGGGTCTGGCTGCACCCCAGTGCAGCTTTTTGCTCCAAGCAAAATGGAGACTCTCAATGTATCATTATCTCTGTAATGCAGGGGACAAACCAAAATACAAAGAGATTATTACTAGGCACAAGATCACACAGCATCACATTGCAAAGTCAGGAATTAAACCATGTCTTCCCAGCTATGAGTAAATACTCAGAGAAGTGATCCATCACAAACGGAGCATAGCAGAATGAATGCCGCTAGCTGGAATTCTTTATTTAATCACAAGATAAAGCAGATATTCCACCAGCTGTTTCTAGTATTGCCAGCTTTGCTTTTGGTTGACACGTTGCCACGATTGTTGTATCATCCTCCAGAATATTTTAAAGAGTTTATACTGCACCTAAATCAAAGATGCTTTGGGTGAGGGATGGTGTGGTGCAGTGAGAAGAGATATATAAGAAATGAGGGTGCTGAAGACCCAGGTTTAAAGGACAGGTATGTAATGAGGGGCTGATGTGTGAAGTATTCATTCCTGCAATTTCACTGATGCTTTCAGAAAAGCACTCCAGTTTACACCTTCTCATGGCATTCTGTGCTCCAGGGAAGCAAAAGGTCCATTGTGGGCACATGTTATGCTTCAGTGCAGTAATTATATTCTTTGTCACAAGTCCAAGATACGCAATTCAAACGATGACAGGAAAATAAACAACAACATAAAGAGGATTTACAAAGTTTAATTCATGTGCAGTGACTTTGCACTTCAGTAGTGTTACACAGGGAGAAATTTGGCCTTCAGACATCACGTCTGTGAGCCGCGTTCCTGGCTTTGCTTATCAGGTATGGCATTTGTTTGGAATGTTTGCTGTAAAAATACCTACACGTGGACTGAGAAAATGACTTTGGCGTGACCTTTGGTTAGCTCTGGTGGGGTGAGAGCCTTCAGAGAGGAAACCACGCACTGGGTAAGGCTTTGCTTCTGTGCAGGAACAGCCCTGCGTACAACCTGCCCCTGGTGGCCCCTGTTCTCCTTCTATGTTGGAACGTTCTGCTAAGGAGTGAGCGGGGCACGGTACCAGGTTGAACACTGTAACAGAGCCAGCTGGGAAATCCTGCCTGGGACTGAGCGCTGAAGGCAAAGAGCAGGAAGGACGGAGCTGATCTCCACCCTTTCGGCAGTCAGTTCGTGTTTCTGTTTCAGATGCAAGGACGTTTTTAATGGTACGGGAAGCTCCTCTGCCCCCCGCGGTGGCAGTTCTGCTCGCGGGTGGATTCCCTGAGCAGGGCTGTGAGGCGCGTCAAAGGCCCCGCGCGCAGCCCGCCGCCCCCGCCACAGCTGAAGGGAGGCGGGAGCCACGCGCGACGGCCGTCGGGGCGCAGCAAGCGGGAGAGGTGGGAGGTGACGCATCACGTGACGCGGGGCGCTTCCCTTTCGCGGAGGGCGGAGCCTCCGCCGCCTCCTCAGCTTCGGCGCGCGACGTCCGTTAGCGGGCGCCCAGGGAGGGGACAGCAACGGCCCTCCTTCGTCACGTGACGCTCCGAGGCGGGCGGCCGCGTCACGTGACACGCCATGGAGGAGGCGGCAGGGAGGACGCGCGGCCGCCTCCTCCCCCCGGCCTCCGCGGCCCGCCCCGCCCCCCCCCGCCCTGCGCTCCGGAGGCGCTAGCGGCGCAGCCCGGGCTCCGCGGCGCCCCGCCGGCCGGCCGGGCCATGGACTGAGGGGCACCATGGGCGCCAAGGAGTCCCGCATCGGCTTCCTCAGCTACGACGAGGCCTTGCGAAGGGGTGAGGGCCGGAGGGGGGGAGGCGGGAAGGGGGCGCGGCGGGCCTGCGGCGGGGGGGGGCCCGGTTCTGTCAGCTCCCGGGGGCTGCCGGTGGCAACGGAGCGGAGCGCGGCGCGGGGGGGGGAGAGTCGTTGTGCGCCTTGGGCGCGCTCCCCTCCCCGTGCTCGTTTTCCTCCCGCACGCTCTTTAGCGCCGGGCCCTGAGGAGCGCCCGTCCCCGCGCCCGTCCCCGCGCCCTCCGCCCTGGCGGCGCTGCCCACACCCAGGCTCCGCCGGCACCGGCCGGGCCTCGTCGCTCCGCGGCCGCCCTGAGGGTGGCACCGGGCGAGGCGCGCTGACAGGAGCCGCCCGCCCGGGAGCAGCGCTGCGCCCCGCGGGGCCGAGCCGAGCAGTGCCGTGCCGCTCCGCGTGCTGCCGTGCCGGGATCCGGCGCTCCCGGAGGGGGAGCAGCGCGTAAACACGGTCACGCTGAGCGCTCCCTGACAAGCAGCCCCGCTCCACTCCGCTGTCCGAGGACAAAGAGGGACCGGGATTTTCGACGGGAGGTGGTTTGCGCGGAAAGGAACGTGGAATGTCTTGGAATCGTTGGGCTGTGTACGCGCGTGATGTCCTGCAGGGTCTGGCGGCTCACCTGCTCGGTGTTTGCAGCGCTGATAAATTCCGTAGGCTCAGAGCGGTGCGCGGCTGCCCTGTTTGTGTCTGCTCACACCTGAGAAGCACATGACTGATAGGGAGAGCTGGCAGGGAGCGGTGAGTGTTAATTGAAGGGGAAGCAAAGTAACGCCAAATGGAATGGTTATTAGATGTTTATTAGTATTCCTCTTTTTTAATGGTGGAGGTGAGGGATGCCGTGTCAAGTAGGAAATGGAGCAGCGTATTCTAAATACTGTCAAGCAGAGGAAACAAATGTGTGATTCGAAGTCTTTTTCATCACAGATTTCAGGCAGAGCAGTCTTGAAGAATTTCAGTTCAAGTGATTGTATCTGAGGCTCTTCTAAAGCATCTCTTTATATATTGCTCTGTATATTGTATGTATTTTTAGAGGCACTGGAGTCATAAACGTAGTTTAGTAGAGGTGTGATGTTGAGTATAACAGGAAACGTTTGAAATAAACTCTGTGGAGGAGAATGTGTTCATTTGGTCAAGGCTGAAAGCTCATAAATTAGAAAAGCTGTTTGAAATCATGAAGTTAGATTTAAAGTTGTATATTGCTTCAAAGTCTGGAGGCTAATCTGGAAATTTTGTAGGGAAAAGTCACTTAACATGAAAGTAAGATTAATTCTGAAGTTATTTAAAATTACTACTTGCACAGCGAATGTAATTTTTCTCTTTAGTGTTATTCTATCTATATGAATCTTTCAGTGCTATATTTTTGTAGGGAAACAGAAGTTGTTTCAGGCTTTCCAGTACAGATGGATGCTTTGCTGAATGGTAGCCAGTGAATGTGCATAAAACAGGCTATCAAAACACTGTTACTAAGAAAATAAAAGCCACGTACATTCGTGATCAGTTGATGTACCTTATCTAATGTTGTGTCTAGGGTATTAAATGTTGAGACGTTTTTATATTCTATTTATATTTCATGTATCGTAATTTCTCTTGGGGAAGAACCAAAAGGAGGGAAGGTGAGGAGAGTTCCTGCAGTTAAATGCTCACAATATAAATAACTGTAGCTAAAATGTAACTTCTGTTCAAAGAGAAGAAAATGTGAGGGCAGTGCTAATGGCCCGGTTGGCTCTGGAACATGAGAGATAGCACTGCGGTTCTTATTTTGTTATATCTTGTCGTGGGTGCGGGCAGCTGAGTGCCCTGTGGGTGGTGTGGCTGGCGGGTGGCCCTGGTGGAGCTGTCTCATGGCCCCAGCTCAGCTCACTCTGTGTTACAGAGTTCTTTCTCTATTCTGCCCTTTAAAATTGTTGATTGTGTAGCTTTGGAGTGGAAAGTAAGGGGTTCTATTTTAGACGTATCTTTTCTTGTTAGGAATATTGCTGAGGTATAGTCATCTTATTTACAGTAGCCAGAGGCACAGCTTTGCCCGTTGCTGTGGGGATGTTAGAGGTTTTGAACTTATCTTTTAGCAGGGCTCTTCCTGACCCGGTAGACTTGGAGATTGACTTCTTTGTAAGGAAATGAAATTCTTGGACAGGTGATCATAGATGAAATGAAGTAGGTATGTTGTTGCAAACTATACATAATGAAATGGGTTTTCTCATCAAACTACGTTTGTTAAGAGTAGTGATACAAACATGGTCCTTGGGTTTGTTGCTTTTTTCTTACCCCAAGGGATCTGACTGTGGAGATGGCAGCTTTTTGTTTTCCCTAGAGCAGTGCTACAAGTCAGGCAGGCTTCCCTGGCTCAGTCCGTACCCCTCCTGGATTTGGTACCTCACTCTGAGGTTGCCCAGCGCCAGGCCTTATCTTACACTGAGCGATGGTGCTCTGAAGTCTGCCTTCTCCTCTTCCCCACTTCCACTGGCAGCCGTGCCTCCTGCTTCGCTGGGGGCTGCTGTGTGCTTGTGTTTAGAGCACTTCAATGAGGATTTCCCAGGAAAGAGATGTCTGCATGATATTAATTGATGGCTGGCTTATTCCTGATTCCTAAGGACTGTATGTTCAAATGACTTTAATGCATGCTGCTTAAATAACATTTAGAGTATAAGACAGGCACACAGAGCATAAATCTATCAAGGTACTTGCAAATTATGAGATGAAGCAGCGATCGCAGAAACTTGGTCTCCTATCAAGATAGCGGGTCATGCTAACTCAGGCTGTTTTCAGCTTATGTATGCTAGATAGTCAGGTAACCACTTAAACTGAGGCAATGTCAATGAATGGTCACGTATCTGTGCAATTTATGCTGGGGAGGAAGGCTGGGTTTTTATTCTGCTAAAAGCATGCTAACATTGCTCTGCCACATGTGCTGGGGTGGAAGAGGAGCTGCAGCAGCATCAGAGTGGCTAATGAGTATTGCCTTCAGAGAAAGTGGCTGCTGAGAGGTCTCTGGAGTCCCTTCCTACCCAAATTAGGCTTTGATTCTCTGCTCATTCATGTCCTCGAGTGTAGAGATGTAGTAAGTCTGACAAAAGGATGACGGGAAGCTGACTCGCATGTGTCAGTTGATCTCACCTCGATGACAAAATCCATGGGCTCAGCCCTTGAGCCCCAAGAGGACTCCTTTATTACTCCAGACTTTGAAATGAGCTACTTAAATCTGCGGTGCATTTTTAGGATCCTTACTGGGGCTGTCTGGATTAACTGGGGAGCTCGTGTCAGCCGGTATCTGGTGGCTTTGGGGCTCTGTCACGTGATGAAAGCAGGTATGAATGCATTGCTTCTCACTTCCTGTTTATAAATCTGCAGAGCTGCGAGTAGCTGCTCAAATTCACAGAGCAGTAATTATTTCACAACTGTGGCACTTAGTTCTGATGCTCGTTTTGGGAGGATACCTCGGTAGCCTTAGCTGGACATGTAGTATTCTGCACAAATGACTTCTTAAACTTCAACAAACGGATGGAAAAAGGCTGCTTTTAGAAGTTTTCAAGCTGCAGTGCTGCAGCAAAGTTGCAGTGATTACTTTCTTTTTTACTTCAGGTTCCAAGATGACAGAAGTGGTTGCTTTCAGTCTCTTCCTATTTACTGTTGGAACATTTGTGTGGTGAACTTCAGTCTGCTAATGGTGTTGCCTTTCCTGAGATGCCCTTTGTTGGTCTTTAGAAGAATTTATGAAATACCAATTGAAAAGTTCTCAATGAGAGAAAATTGTTGTCATCTGATTAAGCTTCTGTGAATGCTGTGGTTTTTGAGGGAGCGCTTCAACTGCTGCACCTTTTGAGTAGGCCTTCAGTGACGCTCGGCTGGCTCCTGAGGCCGGCTCTGCCAGGCACAGCCGTGAGCTGGGCAGTGAGTGCATGGTGTGGGATGGGCACACGGGGGTAAGTCTGAGAAAGCAGTGTTTAAGGGTGCGGGTGTTTGATGAACAGCAAGTGGTTGAACACCTTAACGCAGAAATCCCTCAGAACCTGTAAGTATGATTCAGTAAATGTTGGGAGTTCTCTGGTTTCTCACTTTAGCAGATTAAATGTATCTTTTAAATAATAGTAGTCTCATAACATGAGGTGCATTGTTATCCTGTCAGCGTGTTACTAGAGATTCGAATCAAAGCAGTCAGGAAAGCTGCCAAGTGAGCGTAAATAGATAATATCATTTCAGCCATGGTGGCTGGGAGCTGAGGGATAAGCTGAGCAAATCCTCATTTTGAGTGTTGAACAACTTGGCATAAGCTACGAGTATACTATCTGGCAGTTATTTACATAATACATTTTCTTACATTGATGTTGTAGATTTAAGCGAAGAGCTGAAAGCATTCTTATGTTGTCCTAGAGAAGGCACGGCTGTATCTCATTGCTCACCTACCTCTTTCTGTTCTGCTTTGTCTTACGTTTTAATCAATGAAATCAAGTTATTTGTGGTCAGCTCTTTCTAGTCAGTATGTAGTTGTTACTTGTGTGACTGCAGGCGTGGCTTTTTTTTTTTTTTAAATAGATATACATACCCAGAGAGATCGTTAAACTCTCATCCTTACAGGTTTCCAGGACCTGTCTGGATAAAGCCCTCTGCACTCTCGTCTGAGTTGCTCTGACTCAGCTTTCAGTGACCTTCTGAGATGCTTTCCGACCCGATGGATGCTGTGAAATATTTCTGTTCGTTTTCAACTTGGGAAAGACTTGTTTTTATGGAGTATAACTTCAGGCTTCTAAGTCTACCTGACAATATCCTGGAGAGATGACAAAATAAGACAAAAATAGGAACCTAAGAAGCTTTTCAAAATGATTTCAAAAGCGTCTCTAATGAAATGTGGGAGACAATAAATAAATAAATAAATAAATAAAAGGTTTTGGGGATGGCTGCTTGAGTCCTGCTGCACTTGACCCAGACCAGTATTGGGCTTTCTGACTGCTGGCACTGCATGAGAAATCAGTAACACAATCTTCTTTCCCTTTCTTATGCTTAAATTGAATCCAGCCTACTGTCTCATTTTGTAAGTATGGCATTCAGTTCTTTAGTACTCATAAAAAATGAAATTGCCTTCAAAACCTGGGTCTGTGAAGGGAGGACAAGCCATGTGAGAATAAAGAACATCAGAAAGTGATGTGGTTAGGTGAGACATAGCATGTCTATTTAATTTTATAAATTCAGTTGTACAAGTGCTACTTTATGATAGCACCCATTGTGATTTTTCTGTAATTGAAAGAAGAATCAGACATTACTACTGTCTGTCATTTTTGAATGATAGCGTATGTTCTGAAAATTAGATGGAGATTTATTTTTGTTAGCTTCTGAATTCCCAAATTCATTCTAAACAAGTCGGTATGTGGGGAGTGTCTAATGAGTGTGTCTAATGGGTGCTGTAACCTTGAGGCCTTATCTTCACACACCAGTTATTTTTCAAATAATCCTGCTTGCTTTTGTCCAAGAAGAAATTCAAAACACAGTGAACATACAGAAAGGAAACGGAGGAGGCGCAGAACAAGTGTTGCATTTCCAAATACTGGAATTGTTTCTGTCTACCGAGCCAGTTATTTCAAGGACTGCTGTAAGCCAGAGCTGTTCAGCTGTAGGCTGTTTGTTGGTGGGTTTTTTGCTTGTTTGTTTTTAGGACTCCCTGGGTTATTTAAGTAGCCTGGCGGTTGGCGAAGCTTTTCCCAGCCGGGAGCTGCGCACCCCACAGCCAGGCAGGTGCTGTGGGAGCTGCTGTCTGCAGGAGCTGCACAGGGTGTTACTGCTGCTGGCTGAGGGGCCGGGAATGCGTCCAGAAGAGATTGGTGTCATGGCACAGGATCCCTTACAGAATAAAGTGCTTATGGACACCTCCAAAGTGAGGCTGTGTTCCCAGCAGTGGAGGTGATGTGAGTTTTTCTGACTGTCCTTGACTGGTTGGTTCTTTGCCCTTGTGACCGGTGACACGTTGGCTGTCAGCATTGTTAGTGTGCCCTAGGTGGCCGGCAGCAGTAAGCTATGTGCTAGCAGCAGAAAGACTCGAATAACACGTGGGACTTGGTGTGGAGAGGAGATACTTGGCAGCATGTGATGCTCATTCTGATCTGCTCCAGGTCAGCGCTGGCTGCTGGCTGGGTGTGTGAGGGGCACGTGGTGGGATGGGGAGTGTGGCGAGGGCACGTAACATGAGTCTGCAGGCGCTTCTTCGTGCACATCTTTAGAACTGCGTTTTGCAATCTATCCTTGGGTAATATTCATAACAAAAACAGCCTATTCCTTATTTAGGTTCCTACACAGGAAAGAAAGTTTTGGAGGTTAATTCCAAATAAGGCTTTCAATCTTTAAGTACTTTTAAAACAAGTTACTTAATTTGTTATTGCTTGAAGCAGTTGTTTTTTGTTTAAGTTATAGTTAATCTAGATTACTGTGAATATCCTTGTGATATTTGCAGTATTGAAGAACTACAGAAAGCATCTTTAACATTTAATTTTCATATGAAAAGGTCATTTACATAATGAGACAATGAAGCCTTTGGGCGAAGATGAATGTAGAAGAAAAAATCTATTAATGTAGATTCTGCCTCTGAGTTTGAAAGGATCTGATTCACAAAACTTTGAATACTATATTATTGCTAGCACTTACTGGAAGGAAAATACCCTGCTTTCCTGAAGGGTGGCAAAATCCTGACGCACATTCTGTTTTGTGATGTCTGAAGGGACATCTCGCTTTTGTTAGTGGTGGCTGTTTCTGCATAGATCTGGTTTTCTCAGCTGAGCTGTATAATAATCATTACTTTTTACATGCCGAATCTTAGCACCTTGGAGAAGTGGGTTTATCACCCACCTGTGCTTACAGCTGAGCGTGGTTGGCAAAGGCCTTGTAGGTAAGGATGGGGTTGGAAAGAGGGCCCACCTTCTGACTGCAGTTTTATTAGACTGTGGGGAAAGCTGGTCTGCATTTCTGATTCTTAATAGGTCTTCATTTGGAGCAAAATACATCTGCATGTAATTTGTTGTGTTTCAATCAAATCTGTTTACAACTGGTGCAAGTTGCAATCAGTCGCAATAGTCTTTTGTGCAGGCACTTGGGTCACTCATCCCAGAAACCAGAAATCCCTCATTGTTTTAGTTTAGTCCTGATGGGAAGCTGAGTTCCGCGAGGCAGAGATGTGTGCTTGTAAGTTAAACAGTCTAGTAGTTTTTAAAAATGACTTCCTTTGAAAAAGTCAACTAACATTTGTAACAAGGCCTTCATTTGCCTTTGAGGCAAAATGGGGTAAGCCTGATAAAGGTTTGGGCAATTTATAATCAAAGCAGTTTGCAGTGGCCAGGGTTTATTTCCCACTGTATGCTTTATTTAATGTAAAAGCAGCTCAGGCACAAAATTTGTTACCTCCCCAAATCACCGCTTGTCTCTTTTTTGCTCTGTGATTTCCTCTGCTGCAGTGATTGGCTCTTGCAGGTAGGTGACAGGCATGTGGAGGACAGACCATGGTCTGTAGGGTCTTTTAATCCTCCTCCTTTGTGGCCGGCAGAACAAACCTCCCCCCCCACGTGGAAGCTTGCAGATGAGGCCGGCAGCCAGTTGTGCTTACTGCGTGCTGTGTCGGGACAAACAGTCAGCTCTTCTGGATGCTGCTTGTGAGCTGAGCAGGTGAAGTGTTCACCTGTGCATTAAGGAGGAATGTGCTTCAAACCATTCTGGGTTCCTGGGAAGCTAAGTACCTGCTGCAGGGGGAATGCGGAGCTGTGCTTTCTGGTGTCTTATATAATGTTATTCTGATGGTGATTTCTGTGTTCAAAACCTTTGAAGCTGTTTCACTTGGAGCCTAGTTAATTGCTGGCTTCTTGGAACTATGCACAGGGTAAAAAGAACCAAGTAACTTGGCTCCAAATCAGTTTCAATATAAAACTTTAACCTTTTTTTTTTTAAATTGTAAATAAATAACTTCAATGGCTCTGCAACATCAGATCTTAGATTGCAAGGAAAGGGGAAGAAAAATTACGATGTGCTTTGCAGCCTTAGAGAAAGAACATTGAGAAGCAAGACTTGATGCTTCAGGAATAATGTTGCAATTGTTTAGAGTCTGAATTGGATCCAGGAGCTCTGAGAGGTAAATCCACCGTGCCAAAATAGGATGTGCTTCATTCTACATAGAGATATATTTCCCTAACGTTAAAAATAACACCCATTACAATCAACCCACTTCTGATTCTTCCTCACATCAGCTATGTTTGGTATTCACATTGAATAAATTGAATAAACTGGTCTTATTTTTATTCTTAGTGGTGTTTGTTATCTTCCTTTCATACCATACAGGTATTTAGCATAGAACACACATTTGTATTTCCTTTGCATTTTGTATTGATATTCCTTAGTTAATGCACAGTGCTTATGGTATTCCTCAGGTTTTGTCCTGCTGCAGGCTTTTATGGCCTGTCCAGTCATGAACTGAAAATCTTGAGCAGGTATTGTCACAGCAGGACTCTGCAAATGATCCGAAGACTGATTTAGTTGAATTTTGGCAATTATTTTAAGTGAGCACTGTTGATTTGTTAGTTTGGGATGTTGCTACTTTGAAGATCTGAAACCTCAAATGGAAAAAAATTGGAAGATTGTGAGCAGAACAGGAAGTGCAGCGTGCAGTAAGTCTGCGTGGAAAGAACTGCGAGTGGGGAGTTAACAACTAGCACTGCAGTTTTATGGATTTAAATTTCTTCTGTAAATGAACTCAAATATGGCATCATGAATCTATTTTGGGCTGAAGAAGTGCTTCCTTTCAGACCGTGCTTCTAGTACTTAAATGTCCAGAAACAAGAGCTTCTCTGCACTGGAAATTTCCTACTCTTGTGAAGAAGAATTTTACTGCATTTTATCCGATGTTGTGGTACAGTTAAATATGGGATTTCAGCTAAGAAATTAAGGAGGTGAATTTGCTTCATACAGCTGAAGCAGCATTGCTTTAAGAAAAGTAATTGCTGGCAGTGAATGTGAATAGTATTACCTGCTCAGTATTCCATAGGGCTGTTAATGAAGGGTGTCATCAGAGGAAAAGTAAAACAAATACTTTATGGTCCCCCATTCTCAAACGCTGCAGCTAATGACATTAATGACAAGTTCCTTCTGTTCCTAAAGAATTATAATCAATCTTTTTGCCACTGACAAATTCCCCCTCCCTCTTTTTTTTTTTTTGTTACCCGCAGCTCTATTGTCTTCTCGAGGTCTTGGTTAAAGAATGGCTGTTGAAGTGTCTTGGAATAATTAATCTTATTCCCTAAATAATGAGTAAAAATTGCTCCATTCAGCTGTCTCAGTAAAGACTGAGCTATCTTAACACACTGCTTGGCAGTCACAATATGCAACAGGAATTGAAGGATTACTGCAACATAATTTTGGTATTTAAAAAAAAAAAAGGTTATTCAATCTTTTTTCTTTTTTTCCCCTTCATATCTATTCTTTGGCTCTTGGTGGCTCATCCAGGGGATAAAGCTTTTCTTGGTTGTATTAGACCTAACCACAGAGCATATCAAAGGTATGACTTCCTGTGTGTGGAGAGCAGAAGATTTAGTTATTACAATAGGATTTGCCAATTTTCTGTAACGTGAATACTTAGCATTTATGTGACACTTTTAATCTTCAAAGAGCTTACTTCTCACAGTTACCATCCTCAAAAAGAATGCCATTAAGTATTATTAGCCTGTTTTATCCATCTGTAAAGTATCTCTATCAGGGCACTCACTGTCACGTTGCTGTTTGGATTATGTTTGCTTCAAGCAAAGCTAATCAGCGCAGGTTCTGTGACAGCCCTCCCCATAAGGCTGTGTGGATGGGAATTGCTACATAATAGCCCCAGCAGTGAAATAATCCTCCCACCATCTGAGCAGTGGGATCTTATTGGCTATATTTTATATCCTCAAGAATTAAAGGAGCCTGGTTTTACGTGCTCTTCAGTCCTACTCTGTAAGCTGCAGAAGAACGCTGAAAGAACCTGAAATCTCTGCAGGTCATTAAAAGAACTTTTACTGTGTGTACTCTTGCAAATTTAAATGCAATAGATTGCAGTCTTAAAGTAATTACTGTAATCAATTAGAGAAGTGGTAAACTTGTTCTCAGCAGGTCCCAAAGCTGTTGCCAGCCCCGGTTCACCACGGATGGCACTGCCCTGGCCGTGGCCCTCTCCAGGCATCCCTTCTTCTTTGCAGCTCCGGGTGTTCTGGAGGAGTTCTCCCTGCCCCTGGAGAGGAGAGTGCCAGAGCCACACAGCCGGCCGTGGGAGCAGTGCAGGAAGGGCAGGGAGGCAGAGGCATGCACCTGGAGCAGTGTTCAACACAGAACGACGCAGGGTTAGGGGAGCCCTCACGGGGGGCAGCCCTGCATGGGGCACCCACTGCCCTGGGGCAAAGCCATCGCTCCTTGCTCTGCTCTGGGATTTTTTCCAAACGTTTTCCTTGCACATTTTTACCTCGTTGAAGATTTTTAATAATTGCTTTGGTTCTTGACAACTTCATAACCGCGGCCATTGAGTCACAACAAGGACTAATGAAAAAAGTAATAAAATTTCCATGTATAACTAGGATGAAGGATCCTGAGGGAAATATTGAGCAAGTGATTACAGAGAAGATAATTGTCTGGTTAGAGAATTATATGCCCTGCGAATTTGATATTGAACCTGTAGAATTGTCACTTAAAAAATCAAAATATTAGAGCTGTTAAAATCAGAGGTGGTAGTCGGAACTTGAGGTAGGTGAGTTTTGCTTGCTTTCTGAAGGATAATCAAGTCTGTTATTTTAAAACTCAGTTTTGATTATTTTTAGAAAAGGATGAATGCTGATGGCTGCAAATTATCGCTTGCCTTGTGCACTTGAGATCTGCAGGGCAGATTTTGCTATAGCAAGCTGTCTTTTATTCAGTAGTGACTGGAATAAGTAGTGGGATTTCTGATTTCTTTTTTCTTAATTATTTTGTCTCCTGTTTGTTGAGTATTGCGGACATCTTGATGCTTAAGAATTCTGGGGGGAAAATCACCATCCCTGATAGGTATTTTGTAAGCTACCTCACGCAGTGAGCTGAGTGTATTTCTCCTTCCTCTCAGCAGAGCTCTCTTTTTATTTAAATGAAATATTTTAGGCTTTTGATACATTAAGATCTTGTCCACTGTTGGTGCTGCACTGCTGCTTACAGCAGTGCAGGTGAGCTATGCGTGCTGCTTCGGGCTGGTGGTGTAAGTAGAAGTCACCAACTCACTGAGTTGCTTTCAGCAGTCACTGCTGCCCCAGTAGGATGGCAGTGAAGACAGCAGGTAGGATGTAGGTTCTGTGGTTTGTTACAGGGGCTTTTAATTGGCTTTCAGTTTATAGCAGCCATGGCAGACTGGCTCCTCCTACTCTCTGTTGCACTGCTGGGATTCTGTCCTTCTCACAGATTAAAGCAGCTCCTTTGTACAGTGCTTTTACAGAGCGTTTGAGATCATTTATCAAACATCTGTCTGATGGAGACTAGAATTTAGATTCGTTTTAGTATTGAGAGACAATTAAGACAGCGAGAGGTTAAGTGTCTTTTGCCTGAATGTCTCAGGCAGTCTTAGAGAGCTGAATGCTGTGCTTTTATTCTTCTCTCTTGCTACAACAGCCAATTTTTCATGCTTTAGAAGGCTGCATTTCATATCTCGTTCTGCATCGTCACAGCATTTTATATTATTTTGCTTGGATCTTGAAGATCAGGAGAAGAGGCATTGCAAAGGAAGGCATTTGTGTCTGATCTTGACTTTCCTAATAAATGTGAAACAGAAATTTAAAGTGCGTATACTGTGCTCCCTCTTTGCACGTGTTGTAGGCAGTGTGTATAATAATCATGCTATATAAGCTATAAAAAACCATTAAGCCTGACTAAACACTTCTTTTAACCTTTATGTAAGCTTCCATCAAAATTAATACCCGTTTCTTATAATGCTTAACGTTCGTGTGTGATCTGTTGCATCTTAAGCAGCAGTGCTTGCTCCCAGACTTTGGTGTTACTCTTCATTGCACCTGAAAGTCTTTAAATTTGCAAGGACAGTGATGAGCAGCGTGGGTATGTGTGAGTTGGAGAGGGCATTGCAAGAGCTGCAGGCTGGTTGTTGGTGCTGAGCAGAGACTGTGGTGCATGGTGGTTGCTTCACAGAATCACAGAATGGCCGGGGTTGGAAGGGACCTCAAGGATCATGAATCTCCAACCCCCTGCCACATGCAGGGCCACCAACCTTCCCATTTAATATCAGACCAGGCTGCCCAGGCCCCCATCCAACCTGGCCTTGAACACCTCTAGGGATGGGGCATCTACAGCCTCTTGTTTCCTTCTTGACCACAAGTGTTCTTGGTGGTGTATCTTTGTTGTTGTTTTGTGTTTTTGTTTTTTGTCATTTGTATAATTTGGGCTGATTTTAGCTGTCTTTATTGCTCTTTGTGCTATTAACGTAATTTGTGAGAGCCTTTAGGGACTGATGAATCTAACCCAGGGAAGTGTGGTAGGGCAGGCACTTCTGCTTGTGAGGAATTGACCTCAAGTTAACGATATTTTCTAGCTGTGCTTCCAGGCTAGGCAAGGAACCAGCAAGGAGCTTTAAGTCCAGGGCTGGGCGCTTAGGCGTGCGTGGTTTGATCTGTGGGTAGGGCTTTGTTCTGAAAGGAAAGCTCTGGGATGAGAACTGGCTGATAGGCACCTAGAGTGAAAGCAGCAGAGAGAGAGAGGGTGGCTTCCAGCACGGAGCTGTGTAGTGATGTGGTTGGTTTTGGAAGGTGCCATATAACCCTTGAGCTGGGCTGCTGTTAGTTAAAAAAATAACACTAGGATCGTAAATCCATATAAACAGCATTAAGTTTAAATAACATTATTAAACTAAAAATAACCTGGGCAATTGGGTGAGCTGGAGGTTTGTTACAATTACTCTAAGTTGCTGTGACACTTTTAGCTGAGGTTGCATGGTTTCATTTATACTTTATTAAACAAACTGGAGCTCCAGTATTCCCCGGGGGGTTGGATGCTGCACTAATCTTCTGTTAAACTGTCTGCAGTGTTGCTGGAAGGCGTCCAGCCAAGGTAGTGCTCTGGAGGTTTGCGCTGCCTAGTGAGGTTGCCTGGACAGAAAGGCACAGCCTGTGACCTTTCCTTTGGTGGAAAAGACATCTTGTTTCAGGGATGTGATGTGGCAGCAGGCTGACTCAGATACAATTGTAAGAATTAGAATTCAGTATGTAACTACTGAAACTTGCTTTCATTATTTGAGGGAATTGGATCTTTACAATAAGAAGGTGGCTTCTGTAGTCTTGAGATGTGTAGAAGCAGGCACGTGGTTCCAGTTAATAGCTGCATGGCTTTCTCTGCAATGAGATTGAGGTTCTGCCACCTGTTACTGGTAGGAATGACAAGATGTGGTGCTGTGTTGACTATCATAAGCTTATTTTGGGAAGTCTTAGGTGTGCTGTTTTTCACAGGTTGTGAATGCAGCAGCAGTGTCTGCGAGCGCAGCGTCTGTGCGAGTGTAGGGAAAGCAGTGTGGGATGGGCTTTGTGGGGCTGTAGAGACAAAAAAGAGATCTCCAGTAAATCCAGGGAAGTGCTGTTCAAGGCTGCTGCTTGGAAGCTGAGGGCAGTGTTTGACATTGACCTCTTACTAATATCTTTATTTGCATAAGGAACACCTCTGACCCCAGTTGGGCTGCCTGTTCAGCATAGGATTTGTGCGACTGAGAAGCAGTAGCTTGTGGGCGTGTGGGTGTGCTCACTTTTATCGCTGTAATGAATGTACTGCTTCTGGGAGTAGTTCTTGGCTAATTTGGGACTTATTTCTTCTCATCATGTGCTACGTCTGTGTCAAGTAGATGTTTTTTGTTGGGATTTTGTATTCAAATATTTTATGACTTCCTGACTTAAACACTGATAATATCTTTTATTTCTCTACTCATTTCAGTAGTACTTTCATGTGCTTTGATCTAAATGTATAATGAATTTATTTTTGTGAAGCTTTGCAGGTGATTTGAAGTGGCCTGCTTCAGTCACTTCAGTGTGTCCTGGGAAGGGAAGGGAAATGATCATCTTTTCTGTAATTCCATGACCTGTTTTGTAGTTTCTGTATGCAGACAATAACATTGTCATCTCCAGTGCTAGTAATTTACATTTGAAACATGACATAGACTGGCAGTATCATCTTATCAGCTACTTAATGTCATACTGACAGTTCTTTCTGAAGGTGTGAGCTGTGCTGGTTGGCTTCTCCCTGCCCATCGCTGCCAGCCCATCCCTTGCAGGACTCTGAGCACTGCATGACAGGGCATTTCAACACCATATGTGCTGGGTAGCAGCAGCATCTCAACGTTCTTTTCCCTTATAATTGGTCTACACTTATTAAAATAAGACACAATGATAATAATTTCAGTATGTCTTTAGCCAAATTCTTATTTATTGGCAGCACCAATGTAGTGTGGATCCCACTTCAGTTGTATTTCTGAGATCCCTGGATTCTTTTTCTGGTTTAAAAAAAAAAAAAAAAAAAGTCCCCAGAATCTATAATAACATTTGAAAAGAAACTGACCCAATTTTTGCTCTTAGGCACAGCTGTAAAGTCAGCAGGCTACTTCAGTGCTGATGAGGTTTGAAATTCAGAGGGAACATTTTGACATGATTTGCTTTTCAAGGAATGATTTTTTTGGATGAATTAATTGAAATGTAAAAGCAATAAAGAGTGCTGGATTAAGTTCTGAAGTGTTCTGTTTTATTTTGGCTGACAAAAACCTTGACAAGCTTTTGGCCATTCAGAGTTGCTCCATCTGACTGGTGATAGCAAGGAAAGGAAGACGTCTTCCAGTAAATAGAGTGAAATAGCTGCCACGTACAGCATCAGTTCCTTGGTGCCTGGATGGTAAATAGCTCTTTCTGCACTACATGGGAACTTGCTGTAGATCCAGGACACTGTTATGCTCTGCAGCTTGATTTTGACAAAGTACTTGTTCTCTTCATTGAGATACTTCATGAGAGTACTTGATGCTGGTGGGGCTGTGGCAGTTCTGTGCCTTGTTCAGAGCTTCTTAAGCGTATTGTTAGAAAAATGCCTTACACTTGTGAAATAGGAAGGCAGGGCTGCTTTTGAGAACAGTCATGTGCGAGTATGTGTGGGATCTCTTCAAACTCCTCACGTGTAAAGCTTCTGAAAAGTTTGAACAGATTTCAGCTGGTAATGAGATTTTGACTGTGTGGGATAACCTTAGGTGAAGAGTTACTTTTAGTCCAAACTAGCTTTGCTGTTAAATTCTTGTTTTGCTCCACTGTCTTATAAGCCAGTACGTAGTGACCATGGTTTTTTTTTCTACAGAAAAGTAGGCTGGCTGTGAGATGGGGTTGTTTGAAGTGTGCTGCTGGAGCTGCTCTCAATTATACTCACTGCTGTTGGTTTACAGCTCATCTCTCTAGCTTGTGTGCAACATGAAATCAATCATAATACTGCTTAATTTTCCTTTTGTATGAGGATAATGGTACTTAATTTACAACAAACTTACAATACATTATTGTAGTCAACGAAAATTTAGACAGCAAACTGATTGTAATTGTTGTTAACTTTCAGTTCTCACTGAGATTAGAATATTGGAGCTCATCATCTACCACTGCCTGGATAAAATGATGCATTTAATTTCTTCAGATCTTTTTATTTTATGGTAAACATAATGTGGACAGGTTCTTGGTAGTCCTTAAGCTGTTACATTTCTATGACATTGCTGACCAAATCTTTTTTTCTCCTCTGACTCAATACAGTTACAGACATAGAGCTAAAGCGACTGAAAGATGCTTTTAAGAGAACTTGTGGACTCTCGTATTATATGACCCAACAGTGCTTCATCAGGGAAGTTCTTGGTGATGGAGTCCCTCCAAAAGTTGCTGAGGTAATCTGCAAGCTTCTCTGGGGAGGTGTGTGGTTGATGATGTGTGCCTACAGAAATATGTGACCAAACTTAATTTCTTTCCATTTTTCATGCAGTACCAGTGTGTTCTGTATCTGATGATAATGTAGGAATTACGGCCCTTTTTATGCTCTAAGTGGATTTCTTGTTTGTTTTTCCTGGCTCTGGAGTAGCTATATTAAGACTTAAACTATAGTATTCAGCAGAGCTGTGCATTTTCTTTTAAAGTAATAGCTCCAATGTAATGTAAAGGTAAATTACTTACATATGCAGTGTAGCCTCGAAGGCATCTTTTGAAATCGGAATGATTAGAAGTAGAAGGGTGGAATTCAAATCTCTGCCATAACGCTGGGTCCAAATAGAGCACAAATTTAGTTCTAATAATTTATCCCCTCAAGCATTTGCAAATGCATTAAACTTTGGTAATAGCAGATGATGATCTGAGCATCCTGTGGGACTTTAATGTGTTTGGGTAGCACTATGTCTCCCAGCAGAATGAAATTGCAAGTTATACGTAATGTCTCTGATAGAATGAGATCCTTCTATACTGTGAGCCTCATTTAAACTTGCCTTCAGACATGTTTCAGTAGTCTTGAGTGCGTAGCAATGGATGGCATGATAGGTGGGCAAGGAGAGCATCTCCCAAAGGTATCGTGCAGAACTGTCTGGACATAGGTGTCTTCAGGAAATCTGTCTGGTAATAACCTGAATTATGTCAGGTAATAACTTTGGTATGGAAGTGAATGAGATTTTGGAACTTCCTACCACCTTGTTGCCCAGTGTTTCTGTGGAGGTGGGCTAGAACACTCACTGCAACTGCTAGTCTGCTTCCTACTGCTGCAAAGACAGCAGTGGTAGGTTTTTCTGTACCTTGTTGTATGAATGGCAGTTAAGTAGTTAATAGAAAGTAGCTGGTCTGTGTTAGGTGTTTCCTTTGCTTCTGTTTGCTGGTACAGTGCACTGTAGCTTAGCCAGACCTACCCAGCAGCCTTGGCAAGCCCATGGCTGGTTTTGTTTGGTTGGATAAACTGTTTCCTGTGAACATAAACCTGAGTGAGTGAGACAGTAGTGTTAGTCTTGTTTTGGGAAACATGCCACTCACGTTTTGCAAAGGGATTTCAGTCTGTTAAGAATTGATTTTTCTCCTTAATGCACTTGGTTGTAGTGGGCTGTCAGGCTCCTTTGAAAGGCATGACTGATAATAGATGGCATTTGATGACACAGAATGTCCTGCACAGTTATGGTAGGGTATCGATGTTCTCTCGTAGTATTTGATATGTGATTTGTGCAGTTATTTCATAGCAGTTTCATGGTCAGCTTAATTCTAGCTGCTTATTCTTGCCTAGAGGTCAACTGCTCTGAGTGAACTGGATTAGTGAAACCTGATGACAAAAACGGTTATTTCAAATCCAAATTTGTTCCCTAATTTCATTCATAGTCCTGCTACATGAATGCTTGATTTGGCATAGGTACAGGAAGGGGGGTGGGAGTTGCTGGGCAGGCAAAGGTGCTGGGTTAAACCAGAGTTAATGCTGCAATTCTGAGAGACAGAAGAGGGAAAGTACTTAAAACATGCACAGAAAAATTCTAATCGTATTTAAATGCAGTTGGTAATTTATTTTATTTACGGCTTAGGATTATTCCTGTATTTTTTTTGTAAAATAAATGTAGTACTTATAGTGATGTGGTCAGTGAAGCATCCAGTAGCTTTATGATCTCAGTTCTGTTTGTGAGAGGTCCTCAACCTGTGGGTTTTGTCCAGTGTTTTTCAAATGATTCTCTCTGCTCTGTTGGTGATTCACAGAGTAGTGGCTCTGTCTACAGTAACATGGAACTTTGAACTCTGCCATTGCCATTTGGCTAAGTTGTCATGCAAAGAATATGCTTTTATGGAAGAAGAATGAGAAAACAGTGCATAACTTCATGTACACATCCTGTTAGTAACGCTGCTCATTTGCAGTGTAATGCAAAGCGAACACTATCTAACATGTACATAATACTTTGATTTATAAAATCAAATCGAGCTCAATTTCTTTATTTTGCCCTTTCTCTCCCTCTCTTTTTTTTCTAAATATAACTTCTTTAAACTAAAGGTCAGCACATGAATCTGCTATCCAAGCTGCAATCGGTGACAAATCACTTTGTTCTGCCCTCTCACAGTAATAGTTCCCTTTGGCTGCACTTAATGCTTTGTCCTTATGGTTAGATGCCCTGTGTGATACCTATAAGAAAATCATACTAAAAAAACAGAAGTGCTGAAATAACTCCCCTATATAAGAATAATGTATAAGTTCTGACTGCGTTGTTTTCTTATACCTGAAGCAGATATCTCTCTTGTGATACTAATGAGGTACTGGTGCTGTGGGAATGTATTTTGGGATTTAAAGGAGGAGTGCAAGTTAGAAAAGCAGTACAACAACAGATGTAAATCCCACTGTTAGCAGAACAGGGTACTGACTTGGGGTGGGCATTGCAGCAATAGGGGCAGTGCGCAGAAGTTAAAAGCCTGGTTTTTTCCCTGTCACATCTTTATAAGTCAGCGATTTTTGATGGTTTACTGAGAGCACATCTCCACTGATGGGGTAATGAAGCTCTTGTTGCTCCAATAACCTCTTGGTAGTTCTGAGGTTATCGTACCCCAATCTAGAGGAGAGTCCACCTTCATTACCTTGGTAAAGAAGAGTAGAGAAATGGCATATGTGAATGAATCCTTCTTTGCAGGATTGCAGCTTGTTAAAAAATACTTCTGTTCAGGAAAAATGTGTCTTTCTCTAATTGAAAGACCCTCAAAAGACAACTTTATAACTGGAATATCTACAAAGGTGTTTCAGAATTAATATTAAAAGTGCTTAGGTGACTGTGAGGTGATTAACTGGAAAAAACATGCAAAATAGAGCCCTGCTATAACTTCTTGCTTTCCATTCTTTCTTAACTTTGTGGCTTAACTTCTGCTTTATCCTCGTAGGTTATCTACTGTTCATTTGGAGGAATATCTAAAGGGCTGCACTTCAATAACTTGATAGTTGGATTAGTTCTACTCACTAGAGGCAAAGAGGAGGAGAAAACAAAATGTAAGTAATGTAACTTAAAAACAAACAAAAAACCAACAGGATAGTGTGTATAGAATATGCTCTTTTGCTTTGTATTAATGGGCAATGATAAAAGAAAAAGGAAATATTTCTCAATCTAAACCTTATTGAGTTGCATTGGAATTGAATCAGTGCAAGTTTTCAGTGCTTTAGTTGTTGCATTGCTTTTGGCATTCTTAGCCAGCTCTAAACCTGGTATTTGAAAAGTATAGCTGCAGTAGTTGCTTAAACACTTCTCTTCTTCCTCAGACATTTTCAGTCTCTTTTCTAATGAATCTGGGAGTTATGTGGTTCGTGATGAGATGGAGAAGATGCTGCATGTGGTTGATGGGAAAGTCCCAGAATCTCTCAAGAAATGTTTCTCTGAGGTATTTAATACAAGTTTTATCTCATTGCATTAAAAAAGCGAGTATTGCATTGTGCAGTTTTTCTGCCATATACATGCTAGTACCTTGTTTAAACATTAGAAAAGTTCTTCATCTTGTAATATACACTGATGTAAGTTGCAGCTTGGTGTGTACGTGCAAGAGTTCACCATCCTGCTTTGCTTAGTCTGCTGCTTTGAAAGATACAGCTTTAGAATAGTTCTTGTGTCTCACTGTGCCTACCAGGAGCTACAACATGTATTTATGTATTAGGTTCTTTGAGAAATGTAATTTTCATGAAGCTTTCTGAAGTTCCTATCTTAAACAGGCTTCTTATATTGACTTGTAGATATTCACAGTACTTCTTTCTCCCAGAGAATGCCAGGTTTGTTTGATTTGTTTGTTTCTGTTGGTATCGGAGGATTACAGACCAGTAAAATTCAGTTGTTGTTCTACATTCTACTGAAAAGCTAGATTGAGGAGCTTAAATTGTGGATTTCAGATTACTTTATTACCTTACGTTGTATGGTGTTCTGTGTTTATGGTAACTTTAGTATGCTGTGAAGCTTGTGGCCAGCACTGGCTGAGGCAAACTTGTTTAATCTGGCATGGTATCATGTTGGCTTTGTGGGCAGTGATTGCATTCTTCGTTCTTGACTGGAATCATAAATCATATGTATGCTGCAGTCCAGTTTCTGGAGCTGACCCACTTCAGTGTTTCCTGTATTTAATTTCCCATCAATGTGGTATGATGAATTGTACCCTAAAAGTTAATTGCTTACTGTCCAAGAAATACATATAAAATAATATATTTATAAATATCTTGAAGGCAGAGGAGTATCAATCTGCTTTGATACCATTTTCCTGTTCAAGAAAATGCTCTATATTGATTATCTTCTAAAAGAAAAATAGTGTAATGACCCACTCAGCAGGATTTACTGACCTGTTAATCATACGAGGTCTTTGCTGGAGAATGAGAAAGTTTAATGTTCCTGTTGTGGGCCTTCCTTCCTGCCGTATGGCAGATGAGTTTATATTTTCCAGGGTGATGCTGAAAGGTGCTCTTATTCTTTCCTTCAGAATTGTTGTATGTGCTCATCTAGAACAAGGAACTCTGAAGTTTATCTCTTTTTCCTCATTTTTGTTTCTAAAATGAAGGAAACAAATGCAGTGATATCTGCATTGCTCTGGTTGCTTGAGTTCCACCATGGCTCATCTGTAAAACTTAAGTGATTCAAGTGGTTTTTCTGCCAAAACTTTGCTGTCCTTTGTCCTTCTTGTTGCTCCAATCAATTAGAATGATGTGAAAGCGTTACGAAACGTAACATAGCTCCTCTTCCATTTGCAGAAAGCTGTGAGGAAAAAAGTAGCAGGAAAGCAGAGTGGAAGAGGTAGTGAGAAAATGATGATGTGTCTGATCCAGACTTCTGGATAATGATTCAAAGGAAACTGAGAAGACAATTTGGTCTGCATGTATTTATAGGAGAAAAAGCGTAACACTGATGTAGAAAGAAGAGGCAGAGAAGATCAGTGTTTGGAATCTGGAATAATCCATTACAGCTAGAATACAAAGCAAATGATTTAGCAGCAGTGGTGATGAACCATTTTCTGCAGTTGGCAGCTGCCATTACTCCATGGCCAAATGCAAGTTGTTGCGTTCCCTAGAAATGTAATTCAGTGAAGTTTAATGGTCTGTGATATTAGGGAAGTTTAGCCAGTCAATGGCTTCACATGCTTTTTAGTTTGTAGACTCTTGTTTATTTCCCATAGTCATTAGGACCTCTAGATAATGAGTTTGTGTGCTGATAGTAAGCTTGCTTTTATTTTCAGTATTTCTACATTGCCTACAAAAGCTAAGCTGTGATTTCATGGCCACATCTTGAACACTGTTCAGCTCAATGTTTCAAACAACCTCTTGTGCATTTAAATTGTGTGCATGTATGGCTTTCATGTACTCCTGAACAGCCAATTCTGTAAGACATCCAGCAAGAGAAACTTAAGTTAGGAGATATTATGAATGTCACATTTGCATACATGCTATGAAGTAGTTTTTGGACAGCAGAAGCATAAATTTTGAATACTTCTGCAGTGATTCTTAATGCTGTTAGTTATTCACAAATCTAAACTTTTTGTGTTAGGTGTTTGCATACTTACATAAATATAACAGAATGTTTATGATTTTTTTTTTAGCATTAGCTATTCAGCACAAAAGAGCTTTTATCTGTCATAATAAGCTCAAATTTGTAAAAGTAACTGCTGCTCTCATGAGTTGTAAGAATCTTTTTTTTTTTTTTTTTTTTTGTCTAATTCCTATAAACTGAGGTGCAGAGTAAATGACTTTCCAAAGGCCACGCTGAGTAGGAGGCTGAAATGCAGGGAGAGCTGAGGAGTCTAATTTCCTTCTCTGTGCTGTATTTCAGGATGAAATGGAAAAGCAGGCATGGCTCCAAAAAATAATCTTATTGCTTATTTTTATAGGAAATTATTGTTCTTACAGCTAGATGGTTTCTGTTTAATCACAGAATGGCCTGGGTTGGGGGGGACCTCAAGGATCATGAATCTCCAACCCCCCTGCATCATGCAGGGCCACCAACCTCCCATTCAATACCAGGTGAACCAATTAATGAGAAAGGAGAGAAAAACAGTCATGTTTTCTTATTTTCTAATAGGGTGAAAAGGTAAACTATGAGAAGTTCAGGATTTGGCTGTTGCACAACAAAGATGCTTTCACGTTTTCCCGTTGGCTGCTGTCTGGAGGTGTGTATGTGACACTCACTGATGACAGTGACACCCCGACCTTCTATCAAACCCTGGCTGGAGTCACACACTGTAAGTAAAAGATGATTATTTTGCACACTTTTTAAAACTATTTCAGAGATCAAAAACTGTAGCCTTGCTGCTTGTTCATTAAATCTTACTACTCTGATTAGTTCTGTTCAGCATACACAGCTTGTCTGTGCTAACTTGTTCTTTGCTTTTGGTGCTGTGATACATTAAACGTTGTTATGGAAGAGGATACCTCAGGTCATTTTTTTTAAGGGGGAGCGACATTTAATAACAGCATTTCCTATGGAAGATGATGACTACAAGGTCGATTTAAAAAAACATAACAAAAAAAAAAAAAAAAAATTTCTTCACAGAATGGCCAGAGTTGGAAGGGACCTCAAGGATCACGAATCTCCAACCCCTCTGCCACGTGCAGGGCCATCATCCTCCACATTTAATGCTAGCCAGGCTGCCCAGGGCCCCATCCAATCTAAACATTGATTCTTAAGTATATCAGTCTAAAGAGACCTGACATTAATACAGGTGTGCTATTTGCTCTTCCAGATATGGTGTGTCATGAAACTGTTGAGACAGTTTTGATGATAATGTTTGCTTCAAAAATAAATATGACCTCCTAATCTGTTTTCTACAGTAAAATAAGAAATATTCCTGACGTATGATGTAGTCAGGGAACTAAATGAAGTAAAGAGAAGCCTCCTCAGGATCTGCATGTAGGAATGATCTCCAGAGAGCAAATGCTTCCTTGTGTCTACATCTTGATGTAAAAGGAGGAGCAGCTGTTTTTGCAGATGAAGTGTAAAAACAAAAGGCTGGCAGATCAGATGTGATGTGCATGTATAATGTAAGCACACAGTGCAGTACTATTGGGGACTTAATATCCCTTAGGAAAAAGGTGTTTGCTTTTGAGATATCAATGGTTTGAACAACCTGCTTGTGCTTTAAGCAATCAGATTTCTTCAGGTGGAGCCTGGCAGTTTCTCTCTTCAGTGGTTGAATTATTTGTATAAAATTACGTATAGTTTTTTCTTTTGCTTTTAAGTGTGAGCATTACAGTTGTGTTTTGACCATCTAAAATGGAAGTACATAATAAAACCAGAATTTATAGATAGATAACTTATTTGCATTACAAGAGAGACTGCAATAGACATGGAGGCTTCAGGAAACCATTCCAAAACCCTATAGGACAAAAGGGAATAATAATTAAAAAAACCTTTCTGAATTGTGTAGGTTTGTGGGTGCTTAGTGTTCTTTCATCTGGGAGATGTGCGGGCATGGCTGCTCCTTTGTGCGTTCTGGTTTGTATGATCTGTTGGAGAAGCGACTTCATCTTTAAAGCCTTGAGAAAAATACAGAATTTCAGGTCTGTGCCGGGTGTTCCAACACTGTGTATATTCTAGTGGGGAAAAAGACCCAAGCCCTTGCATTCAGGGGAAAACAAAGCAACAAAGTGTTGCTATGTAGGAGATCAGGCTACTGAGAAATTCAGTGTGTTGAAGCAGCTGGCAGTGCTGTGCTTCTTCACCGGCAGCTTACTTGGAGAAGCTCTTGGGTACTCACAGTGAAGATGGAAGTGAACAAGAAGTTAAGTTTTCCCTTGTCAGGATTAAAAGCTGAAATAAAAATAAATGTTTGTCAGTGTTTGAAACAATTGTTGGATCTTGAGGTATACAGTGAATCTAGGATCAAGGTTTTCATTTTGTTCAGGGGAATAGCATAGCTTACGCTTAGCACTGAATCAGTAAAACGTTTCCAACTGTGAGGTGTCTGCAGGTTCAGTATATTTGACCTCGACTGGAAAGCTCACGTTACAGGGTGTGTTTGGACTGCTAAATAACAGAACTACAAGAAAGTTCAATTTTATCTTACAACAAATGTTGTTAACAGAAAAACCAGTGTATCTGTGCTGTGTTAAGGTAGCTGCAGCTTGGTATCGTTCAGAGGACAGATGTGGGAAACTGACTGCACTTGGAGATAGTAAGAAGACAAACTGGTGAACTGCCCAGCCCTCCCAAAGCCTGAACAAATGCTTTTCATTGTGACCAATGGTTTCCCTTGAGACTTGAGGCAGTATAGGAATCTCACAACAGATGTGAAAGTAAGGATAATCTGAGTGCTTGTGCACTTAAAAGTAATTGCACTGAATGAGATATGAACACCTGGAGCCTTGCTTTTTTTTTTTTTTTTTTTTTTTTTTTTTTTTTAAAGTTCAGCATTTACAGTCTAGTTAAGTCAATCTGAAGAACAAGAAAGTAATCTTAACTTAGCTGAGTGGGTAGAGCATAAGAGTTCCTTTTGTCTGAAGTCAGGTTTGTTTGTAATTCTTCTGATGGGGATAATTGTCCTTTGGGAGAAAAAGAAACAGAAAGAATGTTGGATAAACTCATACAGATGCTGTTAGCAGAATGTATAAGAGAGCACACGTTGGGAATTCCTGCTCTCAGCTGAAGACTCATTAATGAAATTCTCTGGTGTGGTGTCAATGTATCCCCACTGCTGGGGCTGTGCTCGAGCCCAGCTCTGCGTGTTCTGTTAAACAACTGATGGGATGGGAAAAATCAGGACAATAAAACAGGGAACATTAACATTGATTTAGAAATTGACAGTGAGCATTGTACTGCAAGGCACCAGTGACTCCATTTACATTTGTTTAATGAGCCAGGCTCTCAGGGAAACAAAGGAATTCTAATTTTTCAGTTGTAAATAACATTTGTTTTGGAATGCAGATGACTTCAATTATTTTTCTCAACGCATAATTGGAAATTAAACTTCAGAGATACAGGAAGTTACTCACACTTGCTGCTTTTAATCAAATTTTGTTCCATTTTGCTTAAATCAAAAATATGAGTCATTTTGTTTAAAAGTTACTGAAATAACTGAAAGTTTTCTTGGACCATTGTTCCCCACAAGTAGTGCAGTGGTTGTGAGCCTCCCTTCTGTGCAAGCAGTGACAAACTGGCACCCTTTTGGATTGTCTCAGTTTTTCGGTGTGATTGCATACTTCTTGTTTTTGTTTAGTTGATCATCATATTGAATAGCATTGTAGTGGTACATGTAAATCAAAGACAGTCCTGCCAGGAACTGCTGCTAATCTGAATTTCTCTGCAGGAGAAAGTTTCCTACAAATCATTGTAAATCCTTAATAATTGCAAATGAAACACCTCATCTCCTCTAGTTCACTGAAATCCAAACACAGTAATTCAGCAATACATCAGCTGTTGTTCTGGTGCCCTAGCAAGTGTCCATCCTAAATGCACAGTGGGGCTCTCCGTTGCTCACTTCAGCAGATGGATGCAGAGGAGCAGGGGCATCTGGAAAGGTGAGGTGTTATGGCCTGGGTAGGCATAATTCTTCTGATGCAACCTAGGTGGTGTTGCCTTTTTGTAGCTGTGTCTGTTTGGTGTATCCCTGTGCTGGCCTGCGTACTCAGGTTTTCTGTCCTTTTCTATGAGGAGAATAGTCTCACTTACAGAGGTAGTGTAGTGATAGGCTGTGTAATTTGTCCTTCTCTGTCATCCTGTTCTTGTGTCACTCAGTTTGTGCTAACTGACATCCTAATACTCTTCTGAAGGGACCATCTTCTGTTGTCAGAAAAATTGATCAAAACTCCTTGCTTTTGTGACGGCTCTCACAGAGATTCAGTATGACAGTGTTTAATCAGCATAATGACTATATTCTAGAACGTAGTTATTGCTGATTTAACATAATGAGAGAAGTCCTGGATAACTGGATGGCATGATTGCAAAGCAGGAGCGAGTTTTTGAAACTTAAATTGAAGCAGAGTGCTGTGGAAGTGACCTCTTCTGTCAGAGAAGTTCATGATGCACACAAATCTGTGCAGCACAGTGGGGCGACTGCTTCACGTGGGCTGCTGGGAAGTGTTTTTCTGCTTCTTCAGTTGTGGCACCCACCCTTGGGACACCATCTCTTAATGATGCACTGAAGGCTCCTGTGTAAGATGGTTCTGAAAATTCAGATTGTATTAAAGATGTTTTTAGGATACATTCTGTTCTCTCCTGTTGGTTTTTTTTGGGGGTGTGTGACTGTGTGCTTTGAGGCGAGGTGTCATGCTTTATGCCTCTGCAATGTGTGTTCAAATCCTTAAGGTACTGATACACACTGTATTCTGCTAGATGAATGCCTATTCATTGATTTTGAATTTTGAATAATTTTGAATTGCCTAGCATTCATCTAGTTGGTAGCATCTGATGCACTGTGATGTCTTGGTTGAAGTTGTAGTATTCCCTTCTTTGTGTGTCCTTTTCTTTAATAAGAAAATTAAAAAATATATATTAATTAAAGAAGTAAAGGGAGGGGGAGAGGATGGGGGAGAAAAGGTATTCCAGCGGAGCAGGCCAATAAGAAAAAGCCTCAGTGTCACTTAAGCTGCATCTTGCACTTTGTTATCCTCTTAGTTCCCAGGTTATTTTATGTCTTGCAAAGCAGCTCTCTGTGCCCCAGGTCCCAGGATCTTCCACGCGTTAATGTGGAAGTGGTGAGCAGCCACGTTCACACAGGAGTGCTGCCTGTTCACCACGCAGCCTTGGCTCTGGCCCGGCTGGGTGGCGATGAGCAGCGCTGTGCCTGGGGACTGGGCTTTGCCTGCAGGCTGTCATGGTGAGCGGAGAAGCGAGCCGAGTTTCAGGTAAAATGTTGAGAATATGGTATGCTTCTGCTGCTGTGAGCCAGAGAGGATTGTGCCGTTAGGTAGGTAAAAATTAAATCCTTCATAAAACGTATTCAGATGGGTCTTTCATTCTGATGCTGTTTAAAAAACAAAGAACAAAAAAAACCAACCGTAATGAAACCTTAAATTTTGTTTTCCCTAAGAATGTTATTCACGGCTGTGCTACCTGTGTAATATTTAGGGAGTACGTTTCACGGAAATGGAATTAAAATGAAGAGTGCTTTCTTTCTTTTCTTTTTGGTGTTTACTGCTGATGTTGCAGCCTATCAGTCTCTGTGTAGTGGCTGGTTTTAAATTGGCTTGTTTGCAGCAGGTGTGCAGTTCTTGCTGAAAAGCATTAGTTTAGCTGTTCTTCCTTTGCTGTTTGAGGGCTCCAGTTAGACCTGTGCTGGCCCTTGTCTCATGGCCCTATGCTTGTGCTTGTCTGACAGTGAGTTTCAGAGCTGAAATAGAAAGCCCCATTCTTGATCCTACGGATCTGGAAATTTTCCATGTTTTAATAGAGAAATGGCAAGAGGAAAATGAAATGTCACCATCACATGGTCATCTATGCTTAAATTTCACAGGTGCCTAATGTGTGTTACCTCGAATAATTACGTATCTTTAATTGACAAAAATGAGTATTTGCCTAAGAAGCAATTCTGTTCTTATGTTTTGGAATATATTATATTTAGAAGATTAAATGTTACCTATTTAACATTTACATTTTGACTCACTAAATGAAAGTCTACTTTGCACCTCCTAACTTGGTTTGTACAGACATTAGAAACAGAAATTTATGCTTTGAGAAGTTAAAATACTTAATGCAAAGCCTATTGCAAGGAAGATGGCATTTTTTCATACACATCATTGTAAGTACATAAACATTAGGGTGGTAAGTAGTCCTTATCACGCTTCATTTAAACTTCAGTATCAAACATGATTGTATGTATATATCCTAAGTGGCACAGGATTCCTCGTTAGGTGTAATGAGGAATGTTTGGTGTATGGTGCATTGCGTATGCTGGGATTAATATGTGACATTATGTGCAAAAAAAACCACTGAAGAAATTAGCTGACAGCTGGCTTCTGCTCTTCAGACTTAAACATTTACATGTGCTATAATCCAGTAAGTCTCTGTTTTAGGCAAGCGAGGTAGGCCTACAATTCTTGGTACCCTGAGATAAAAATATTGTTACATTTTTACTCCTAGTCAGTCTGAGTCATGTAGGTCTGTTCAGCACAAAGAATGCTCCTTCGTCCTCCTGTCAGTATCATTTTCTAAGACGTTTGGCTCTTTGCTGTAAAGCTCTTTCCTGTGTCCTGTCACTGTTTTCCCCCAGCACAGTCCCTCCTGGCTGTCCTGCCCCTTCAGGTTCTGCCCTTGTTTGGTGCCTAGCAGTTCAGAGAATCTTGTTGTATTTAAGATTCTGTCTCATAAAGTTGCTTTCACTTTTTGTTGGTTATTTTAATTTTTGATTATTTCTGTTCTTGAAACTCCACAAATATGCCTTTTTGCACCTTCTGCAGAGTGCTGATACTGCAGCTCTTCTATGACTCCATGCAGGCTCTTTCAGTGTGGTAGCACGCTGATCCCTGTGGAGGCAGTGAGATTGAGGGAAAGTGTATTTTATCTGGCAGACTCTTCCTCACCTGTTGCTGCCCAGAGTGAGACAGGAGAGTCACTGGGCCATCACAGCACAGCACTGCTGTGTTTCGTGGCACGTTCCAGCTGCCTGCCATCCCTCTTGGCTGTTCCACTTAGGCCCATGGAGCTGCCTGCATCTGTGGCACTGTCTTAAGCATCTGATGTTTCTATATGCCGATTTTCAAAGAAGTAACTGTCCTGTTACTCCTTGAATTCTATAATCAAATTCCTTTGTATGTGTATATTAGTGTTTCCATATGTATTCCAACATAACCAAGAGCCGGCAGATGACAGTCCAGATAAGGGAACTGATCCAGCTGGGAAGGAGGAGGAGAAAAGAAATAAATCAGTTTTTCTGCAGGATCAGTTCTCTTATCTCACTTATGATGTAAATGCACAGTAGCTGATAGTGGTGCAAGTGAGGATGCTGCAGTGTGCCTGGCACTAAGAAGAAGGTGAGTTGGAGTTACATGAGAAATACGTGACCCTCAAGCTGCAGCTTTTGTGTGGATGTTCTGCACATCAGCGTCTCATCTGTTTCATGCCTGTGCTGAATGTGCATAGGAGGAGGGCTTATTTTCACTGAAGTTGCTTTTCTAGTTGCTGCGTAAAAGCACAGAGAGATCCAAACCTTTCCTGCTCCTTGAGCCTGACTTCAGGTGTTAATCTTTTATTTTATTTGAACAATTTCCAAACTTTGTTCTGATGAGGGTGCGGTGATGTATGCTTTGTGTTGCATAATGCCCCCTGCCTGTTGGGTAGCTGCAGATCATGCTTGTGTTACCTAAGCTAGTATTTGGAATAAATTGCTGCTGTAAATGACATAAATAGGAAAAATCAATACTATTTTAACTTGACATGTGACTTTTTTGGTCTTTTCTTAAGCTTTACAGGATTATTATTGTTTCTGTAGACTAAACCAGGCCAAATAGCTCAAGTTAAACCTATTAGAAAGCTGGCGTGGGTTTAAAGGCTCAGAACCATCTGGGAATGGGATCACACGTAGTGGTTCTTAATATAGACAGCTTTGTCATTACATATCTATTAGAGAACCAATTAATTTGCACTGACCTGAAGCGGTGCTGTGACACACTTGCATATGTGAAAAAGGCTAAAAGTATTGCTGAGCAGAAATTTAAATATATATGTATTTATATATAAATGATATTGATTTGAAGGATAAAACTACAGCTGATCTGTAAAACTTAAAGAAATTAACCTTTGTATACAAATTGAAAGAAAACTCAGCTTCTCCTTGTGCCTATTTCTATTCACCTTTGCCTAACACCTTTTTACTCAGTCTCTTTCCTTTTCCCTTTCTTTACATCAGATTGTGAGTTCCTTGGTATAAAGTCACTGTGGGGTTTATGTAATCCCTCTGCAATGTTGACCAGATTTCTAGGTGCGTCTCTGATAAAAACAACAGAGTAAAATAAAATACTTGTTTGGAAATAATGTTGGAGCAGTGTGTGAATGTTGCATCGAAATTCAGCCTTACTGCTGTATAAGTAGGCCCAAACTTTCATATAGGGATTTTTCAAGGGCACCAAGTGATTTTTTTTCGTAAGAGTTCTGGTTGCTTTTTTTTTTTCTTAGTGCTGCTTTACATCCATTTTAGAGCATGTAAATATTGGCTGGTTTTGAAAGATGGCATTGTCATATATCCTGCGTGTTCAATTCATTGAGAATATGTGAAAATGAAGAGATTGCTGGAGCCTTTTGTAGAGTGTTCATTTCTGTACGTCTAAACACTCATCACTTGCTGACCTCATGCTCCTTGACATTAAATAGCTAAAATTATTCTGTAGGTAAACCAGGTAATAACAGAACTTTATAGCTTGTATCTTTATTATTTATATGCATGAATAAAACAAAACAAAACAAAAAAGCACCATTCTCTTTGTGACAAAATAGTGCTGTAATCATATTTAGTGCCCAGTTCTAACGTGGTCCAGATGTTGGTAGATCTCCTTTTCTTTGTGTTGCTTATACAGTGGAAGAATCTGACATCATTGATCTTGAGAAACGATACTGGCTGCTAAAAGCTCAATCAAGAACTGGACGCTTTGATTTAGAAACATTTGCTCCCTTGGTTTCCCCTCCTATTCATCCATCTCTGAGTGAAGGTATGGAACTGCGACAGAGCATGCGAGGAAACAGTGTGCTGTGCTGTTGGGGCCCTGATGGCCTCCTGACATACAGATTTTAGTGCTTCAGAAATAGGATTGTGGTTTTGCTGTTTTTTAAAAATATTTTAAGCTTAAATTCAGTTCACTGACTTGTGAATGTTGGAAATAAGAAACAATGCCTGAGAATCTGCATTCGTTGTGAAACGTAGAATGACAAATGGAAGCAGTACTTCTGGCTGCTGTTCTTTAATACACTTTATTAAAAATCAGTTAAAATTACAAATGTTTGTCCTTGCTGTGTGAGCTGTTACAATTCACAGAGATGCTGTTGTCAGCTGTTTCAGTCAGGTGCTACAACAGATGCTTTGTTGTTTGCAGGTTTGTTTAATGCCTTTGATGAAAACCGAGACAATCACATAGATTTTAAAGAAATTTCCTGTGGGCTCTCAGCATGTTGCAGGGGACCCCTGGCAGAAAGGCAGAAGTGTAAGTATGCAAAGTATTAACTGTTAATTCTAGAGAACTTTGTCAGTTTGAGCAAGTACGCTTAGTTGTTTTCACCTTCTTAGAAATTTGTTCTACTTGAGTGTGTTCAGAAGTTAAAAAGTAAAATGAAGTTTTAAGTAGGAAGACTTCCCTTTTTAAAGCATGATAAAACTGAGCTCTGTGTACTTCCATAGCTGATACTTTGCACGTTATGTTGCACTGTTCTGTAGCTATGTGTGTTGTCCTGTCTGCTGTCAGCTTTCAGCTGGCTTCTTTTCTGCAAGGTGTTGTTCTGCTTTGGGAGAACCTTCCTTCCATACTTCACCAAAGCCATATTGCTGGAACTTAAAGGCATTTACTGGGAATTTCTGTATGCACATATGTTCCCTGCTAAGTCACATCAGAAAACACAGCACAAAATTGCAGGAATCTAGATTACAGTTTATTAAACACAGCTGCTCCATTTCCTCACTACCACATGCATCCTGCCTCATCAAAACTGTCAGCACTAAATAATGTTCTTGTGACTCTGCAGACTTGCATTCTGCAAGGGAAAAGAGAAAAGTTGAGTGGTTCTAATGCACAAAAGTCATTTCCTTTTTTTTTTTTCCCCCCAGTTTGCTTCAAGGTTTTTGACATTGACCGGGATGGTGTGCTGTCCCGCACAGAACTTAAAGAAATGGTGGTTGCACTTTTAGAGGTCTGGAAAGATAACCGTACTGATAAAATACCTGTAAGTTATATGTTTGTATTTTCTTGCTCACTTGCTTCTGTTTCCTAAAATCATCTTTCAGAAGTAGGAGTAATATTCCTGTTTCAGATGTCAATCTTGTTTGATCATAGTTTCGGTGAAATAAAACAACTTTTAAACTGTCTTAACTGAGAACTATTGATAATATAACTTTGCCCTGCTGTAAACCAAAGTACTGCCATGGCTGTAATGTATGCTGCTTCATATGAAGGAGCCTCAGGTACAAAAGTACAATTGCCTGGAAGCACTCAGTTGTGAACTACATAGTGCTATCGTCAGCCTTCTGATAGTTGCATCTTTATTCTGAACACATACTGCTCCAGAGAGTGCTTTGAGAATTTGAATCTTTTTTCTAATCCTTTTGTGTGCCAAGGAGTTGGACATGGATTTGTCTGAAATTGTAGAAGATATTTTGAATATGCATGACAACACAAAGGTAGGAATTTGCTATTTTCCTGTCATTTCTATCAATTCTATTAGTATCTTCAATTTGTGTTAATAAATTAATAAATGAAATAGTTGAGTGCTTTCCTTGAAGCAGAGGTGTCAATAAAATAATCTTACATGAAATGTCAGTTTTCCACATTGTTCTGTTGCAAAGTAATGTTTAAATTTATAAGCCATTATATACGATGCTAAACCAAAAAGGCATAACCAAATAAAATTAATTTGAAGCATACACTGTTTATAAGGCTATATTAGGTGTAATTAATACCACTTTTAAATCTGATGGCTTACTTCTCGTGAAGAATGCTGTTTGTTTCTTTCATGTCAAAGTGATCTGGAGAAGAAAGATGTAGTGCAGTGGTGAATTTCATCTTTTTTGCTCTGTAAAAAGATGCATTATTGTCCTGTACTGGAACAGAACTGCACTGATTCAAAAGTAACTCTGGTGTTATTACAAATTTTTTTGGCAAATGACATCATATGCAATCAGTGAGTAAGAACAGCACGGTATTACTGTTGGAGAGCTAAGTGTCTGTGAAACCATGGAGGCCACTGTCATGACAGAACAACAAATCTTAATAGTTTCTATTGTGCTTTGTAGTTAATTGTGAGCAAATCTTTAATTATGTTCTTGCTTTTTGCAATGGGCACCATTATCTGCAAACAATATTGTGACAGTTGTTTCCATTGTTTCATTCTTTGCTTCGCTAATTATAAGAGGAAGTGCAAATTGTGAGTAGTGTAAGAAAGGCTCTAAAGAATTCTTAGTTACTTGTTTGAATAGTTCTCTTGACCGCTTGTACTTCTACAAAGCGGTAGGCAAATATTTTATTAGAGTTCAGTTACTGCTAGAGCAATAGGAAATAAGGCTTCACTGAGCTCCATCTTCTCATGCTTTGAGGCTTTTGTTTGGTCTTTTAATGAAGTGTTTATAAGAGCAGCCTTATCTCCATAGAGTTGAAAAAAAAAAAAGTGTCTTTGGAATATCTTTCCTAAGTGCATCATGGATGTAGTGCTGGGAAGAGTTGGTGAGGCATTAATTATGTAAATTGCATAACCTGTTCTCATACGTCAGCTTTGACCTCTGAACTTCAGAGCAAATGATCTGTGAGAGGAGGTGAGCAAACTGCCAGTGCTCTGAAAGTGACTGTAGGCTATACTGAAAAATCACAATTGCTTTTATCCCTGAATAATTGACAATCAGAAATTAATTGATTCTGATGTTGGTCAGTGTTATGCTAGTGTAACTTTGCAAATGATTCAGAACTAATATGCCATATTGTACATTAAGATCATGAGGGTTTTATCCAAAATTGTTTTTCCCAGCCCTCGGGGAAGACAGCAGTCTTCTGCAGATTCCAAGTATCTGAGCAGCCACGCGCTGCCCCTGCTGCTGTAGTGGCTGGAGAAAGTAGTGGTCAGGATGGTACAGAGCAGGAGCAAAGGTTGCATGCTGTGTGTAGTTTGATGTGTAACCTTCAAGCTTTTTGGTTCTCTGGGTTGCTTGTTATCTTGGAACTGGCTTTTTCTTATTTTATTGGATCCAGCTTTATTATGAATGGTAGATGCTAATTTTTCTCAACTACTAATTTTGTCATGCCTTGCGTGACACATTTAATGAGCTTTTTAATCATACTTCTGTTAAATAGTCAGGTTAATAGTTTGGTTCTTCATTCCTTTCTCCCATTCCTCTTTTAACTAAGCTTGGACACCTCACTCTGGAGGACTACCAGATATGGAGTGTGAAGAGTGCTCTTGCCAATGAGTTTTTAAATCTACTTTTTCAGGTGTGTTTAAGAAAATTTAAAGATGTAATGTGTGGTAGTTGGCTCATCAGCTTTTTGCACAGCTGTGAGTTGCAGCACCAGTGTTTGTGTCAGCATGCTTACACATTTGTCTGTTGCGTTAAGCTCTGTTTTACTTTTTCTTCTAGCAGTTATAACATGTTCATTTTAGATGTTTCATATCCCTTGATCCCTTTATGACATGGGGCACCCTCATTTCAGGCTTCAAGCTCAAAAGCATGCTCACACAGGACAGGGTCTGCCATTGATTTGTCTGGGCTTGTATTTAAACTGTCATGAGCTTCTGCATCTCATCTGCAGACAGAAAAGCTAAGTAGTCTGAATGGAGTGCCTTGGAAAGCTTTTTTTGGTTTGTTTGCAGGGTGGTTTATATGAAAAATCTGATACTAGCACAGTGTAACATGACTTAAAAGGAAACATTGGAGCCAGCTGTGTTGTGTGTGCTGGAAAATCTGTTGCTTCCCAGCAGCTAATGGCTTTTGTTTTATTCAGAATGTAAAATGGTCCCTCACACTGTAACATAAATTTAAGTAAGATATCTCCCCAGTCATTAGAAGGCTCCAGCTGAGATGCAAATTAGTAACCTCAAAAGAGATGTAAGGAAAAGACTATAAATCATGTTATGAGTAGCAACCAATTTGACAAATGTCTTAGAGACAAGACAGCTGACCCTCCTCCCTGTGGTGGGAAGCAAAGACTCCTGCAGAGTGTTTCCCTGCTTGTTACTCCCCACTGCGTGCCCTGTGGCTGGGAGCTGCTGGGCCAGAGCTGCTGGGGACTTGGTGGCTGCCAAGGCCAGGATGCTTAGTAACATCTGGGCGTGCTGTCCTGCACACATAGCAATGCCCACTCAAAACAGGGACTATCAAGGGCTTGTGCTTTTTTTTCTTCTGTATGTTCTTTCATTATTATTTTGTGTGCTGTTTTCTCTTTAAAAGAGAGGAAAGCAAAGATTGTTCGAGAGCAGCTTTGACCAAATTTTCTGTGGTACTTTATTATCTTTACAGTGGGAGCAGGTGGCAAATACGGTAACTCCAAATATTTCTTGTTTAGTGACTTGTTTGATTGTAGGTAATATTGCTACATAGACTAATAAGACTTTTCAAAAATTCTTTATAAGTTATTCTTTTCTTTCACTCACCTAACGTTTGTTTCACATTGATGCAATTCTTAAAAATTACTTTTCCTTTTCCAGGTATGTCATATAGTTTTGGGGCTGCGACCTGCCACTCCAGAAGAGGAAGGACAGATCATTAGGTGTGTGGTTTGCTCTCAGTTCTAAATATATTTCGAAGTCATCTTTTAATAAATACTATCAAAAGAAGGGTTGCAACTTCCCCTTTTCAGTTAATGCTCCGTGCTGTTTGTTGTTTGCAGAGGCTGGCTAGAAAGGGAAAGCAGATATGGCCTTCAGCCAGGGCACAACTGGTTTCTTATTGCAATGCCGTGGTGGCACCAGTGGAAAGAATATGTCAAATATGTAAGTAGAAGAATAATGTGAAATGAATAAGTGATAAAGAACAGAGAGCAAGTGGCTGCTCAACCACCAATGCTTGAAATTAAGTATCCTCTGTTTCATAGTGGAAAATAATTGTTTTACTGAATCATTGTTACACTGCGGCTTTTCATTCAGCTGACACCTCTTTCAGTTTGATTTCCTCATTCCTGATCTTTGAAATAAAAGCATACTCTCACAGAAATACTTCCTCAAAGTCTGTGGAACCACTCAATAATAAAAGTACATTGTTTGGTTTTGACTTCACGCTTTAGGAATGTGGGATGGCTCTTATGCCATAAATTCATGCTGTGTGTACTCTGGGCAGATAAAGGAGGAAAGTGATTTCATTTGCCTTAAAGACTATCATGAAAATTAGTTCAACACCTAATCGTGATCAAAGGAGTCCTGCTAAAGCCTTGTGTTATGTGGTGCAATTTAAAGTCCTTCAACTGAAATATTCGACATAAAGCATGCACGTCAATTTGATTTGCATGCAGAAGAAATCGTGCTTAATAAAATTTAATTAAGATGGAGATAAGTATTCTTTAAAGGTGACAGCCAAGAATGCAGAATAAGGGAAATAAACAACTTATCAGAATAAATGTACATAGCTATAACTTATCACATACGTATTTGAATTTTCATAAATTCAAATAACAAAAAAGGTTCAGAAAATTGCAACACCTGCATTAACTAATGGTGTAATTACAGTTATTCATTGTGCACAATGAATTGGACAAATGATGGCTTCAGTGCTGGAAATGCTGGGTAATTTGATCCTTATCATAGTAGAAGTACTCAGATGGATGTGTAACTTGGTAGCTAATACTTTACATAATAGTAGAATGCCATTAGTCGCTGTGTCGTCTTGAGCAAAGTAAATACTCAAGTTCTGTGGAACTATAAATTATTGCTGTCATTCCAATGCACATTTTAGTCTCTTTTTTATACTTCCAGCTTTAGTGCAGAGTTCTGGTGTTTGGCTGATCAAAACAGGAAGTTAGGGAAGGCTTGTTCGCAGGTTTGAAGAGAGAGCGTGTTTTGTTTTGTTCTTGGATGTGCTGTCCTTGTTTCACCATGTGAAATTCAGTAGGGACAAATCCTCAGATATTAAGAGTCTGTAATTACAGCTGTCTAAAATGGTTGTCATTATACATCTGGTTAGAGAAAATAATTCTGCTATTTCACAACATTTATGTTGTGTAGAAGAATATTCCATTGATTTAACTATTCTGGCATTTTTTTTTCTCTTACATCTGTAGTTGTAGTAAGTTTCTTTGTCTCTGAAGTTCATTACAGTGTGTAAAAGTGTTTTCGTAACTGTGAATTCTGGCAGTCGGTTTCACTGTTGTTAAGTCTTTGATACTGGCTTATAAATAACTTTTCCACTTGCTTGTCAATTTTAGGATGCAAACCCTGTTGTGATAGAGCCTTCATCTGTCTTGAGTGGAGGTAAGAATTCACTCATAGCTGCTGCAGCCAATACTTCAGAACAGGGAGAAGACAAAATGGGAGGTCTTAATTACTTCAGTGCAACAGAAGAAAAGTTTTCAGATAATATTTCTACTGCATCAGAAGCCTCAGAGTCTACTAGCAGCAGTAAGCATAACATCTTATTTCCTTGGAGGTTTAATATAGAAAAAGTTCTGAGAACCTAGATGCTGCATGGATTCCTCCACACAAAAAGATACAAGTCTAGGTTGCAGTAGTAGCAAGGAGAAAAAAATAAAACAAACAACAGAAACATTAGCGCATATATTTTCAGTTTTGTATATAAGAATTTCAAACATCAGAGAATAAGCACAAATGCAAAACATGTTTGCCCATGTGAACCTATTTGGGCTGTTTCTGTAAGTATCTCAAGAGTAGATTGCATGTAGTCCCTTGTTTACCTTTTCTGAGACTGCGAATTTATTTGCTTCTACTATGAAATTTGAGTTGTGTACTGGAGTTTGAAGAATAGAGATCTTCAGTTATCTTTTAAAATATATACAAAAACAGTATGTAAAGATCAGTTTAGTTGATGCATTGTTGTTTTAAGGAGTCACTAAATGAAATAGAGAATGTGTTTTTCATGCTCTGCTGCAGATGCTCTTTATCCCAGCACACCAGGGACGGATGTGTGTTTTGCTAGGCAGCATAACACTTCGGACAATAATAATCAGTGTTTCCTTGGAACCAATGGGAATACTTTGCTCCAGCTCAATCCTCAGAAACCAGGAGCTATTGATAACCAACCTCTTGTAACACAAGAACCAGTGAAGGTAAAAACATCTTCTGTTGCATGAAAACAAAAACAAAAAGCCAACAGTTTTCACTATACTTGAAGCTGTCAGAGTAGGTGACACAAAAGATGGCTGTTATAATGGACAGTCTTTAGTGAAATAGTGAACAGTGAAACTTATTGGTATATTTATGTTCTATCTTACTATGAAAAACAGATGCTAATTGCAGCTTAATATTATTTTAATTGTTCACGAGCTAAAATTGTTGTAGCTGTGTGCTAGTTTTTGCACTTGAGATTTGATAAAATCCCTTTTTGTTCAAAAGGCTGCATCGTTAACAATGGAGGGTGGAAGATTAAAGCGATCGCCACAGCTGGTGGAAGGAAGGGACTATGTCATGGTCCCAGAACCAGTTTGGAGAGCACTTTACCACTGGTATGGAGCAAACCTGTCCCTGCCCAGGCCGGTGAGTTGTGATTATCAACAATTAACTTGCCATAACCCCTTAAATAATGTGTGAAATCTACTGTCTGAGTTTTACCATTTCCACAAAGCAATGTCTTACGATCGGTTTCTACTTCATCTGAAAATTCGTAGACAATGAAAAATCTTGAAGAGCAAGTTGGGGAAATAGATAGTCTTAGAAATGAATGTGGTCAAAAAACCTGGAGATTTGTAGAACATACCCCAGAAAATATATTGCAGCAGTGCAGAAGTACTGCACAGCTGATCAGCTGGTCATGTTGGCTAAAACAGAGAAAGGTATGAAAACTTTCTTGATAAGAGGGAAGAAAAAGCCCAACAAAACTTAAACAACTGAAATCAGCTTCTTGAACTCATTGTGAGATTTTGTGTTAAAGATGCAATATCCTTAGTTAAAGATTAAACCTCTTACATGAGGGAATGTTTGGTAGATCCCTGATTGGTTTAGCGTTCTTCAATCTAATTCACCTTGTGGTGAGCAGAAATTTCGGAATTGATGGTCTGCCTATATGTAGATTTTTTTAATAAGTTGTGAAACATTTTGTAGCCTGCTAGATGAATAAGTTTATATAAGACAGGCCTCTTTTTTTTTTAATGTTTTGATTTCAAGCAGATTTGAAGCTGTACTTTTTTTAAAATTAGTTTTATGTTCGGTGTTGGAAATGGGGAAAATTTGCTGTCTGATTCTTTGAGGATTTGATCAGTTAGACATAGTATTGACAGTGATTTTTACAGTGAAAAATCACTGGCTTCTGTTAACCTCCTCCCACACATTCTCCATAGAAACAAACACATTTCATAATCCAGGAAAGGCCATATCACTTTATCACAGTACAGAACTAATATGCTTGAGATTTTTGTGATAATGCCAAAAGAAAAGAGGCTTCCATTCCAAATGAAAGAATTTAGGTTTAGATACCCTCTTTGTGCAAATATAAATAGTGTGTATGTGTAAGCCTCAGATTTGCAGACCATAATTAGCTAACTGTCAGAATATTTATCTGAGCACTTGAGATGATGGGACCCTTTGGTTACGTGTGTACAGGCACTGCTCAGTCTCCCACCCCACATCAGGGTCTGACTGCTGCTGCTTTCCAGAAAATGTCAGCACCCTGTTTTTTGTTGTAGCTGAGGTTTAATGCCATGGAAGTTAAGTGCATTGTATTGCTACTCATGATTTATGCTGAGTGTTTTCTTCTGATTCTCCTGTTCAGAAAAGTCCTGCCGTTCATGTACATCTTCACTTGGGCAGCTCTAGATAGCAACTTCTTTGTAGGAATGTTGGCTGAAAAGTTGCAAGTCATGTTCCAGGGAAATTTCAGCTTTTTCTGTCAGCATATCACGAGTTAATTTTGGTGTACCCTTACAATACAAAGACTTGAATTTCGTACTGTATTTGAAAACAGAAGAAATGTGTGGATATGGTTTTTTTTTAATAGCTGTGAACCTTTTACATTGAAGTATAATGACTGAGTATAATGAGTTTCAATGTAAATTCAAATGTATTTCATGAATTTCTAGGAATGTTCTTTCCATAGCGTTGTGCAGGAGGCTCTGTTTCCTTTAAGTAGGATGCTTGCTTTTGATAGTCTGAAACTAAAAAGCTTCAGAAAGCGCACAGGAATGAGTACATTTTTATTGCAGTGGATATTTGCATAAGACTTCAGGAAGAAATTCAGAAGACTTCTTGCCCCTTAGTAAAACATTGATTTTTTTTTTTTTTAATCTATCCCGGTGCTTTAATTGTTGCTTGCTGCTCCTTATAGGACTCCCTACGCTTCTGATACAAGTATCTCTGGAATGTATTTTAAATGTCTTCCCTAGGTGATCAAAAACAGCAAGACAGATGTGCCTGAACTGGAGTTATTTCCTCGCTATCTGCTCTTTCTGAGACAGCAGCCTGCCACGCGAACGCAGCAGTCAAACATCTGGGTGAATATGGGTATGATGAGCCTGAGAATGTTTCCTCAGCATTTACCTAGAGGTAACTTAAGAATGCAGCAAGAATACGAGTGTGCAGTTTCTCAGAAATTGAGACCCAGAGCCGTAGAAGCAAGCTTGCTGCCACTGTGCTTGCACACCAGCTAATCAACTGTGAGGCTCAATCAGCTTTTGGTAAAAATTAAAAGGCTTTCCTTCCCTCTTCTTTTAAAAGGAAGAGGCGTGAGGGAGCGTTTTTAGTGAAATCAGTTACTTTGTGTAGTTAGTGCAAATAGATGGACGAATTCAAAGTGAGAAATGAGCACTGCATAAGGTAAAGAGCTAAGAAGAGCAGACTGATCCTCACTGTTAGCTAATTGTGTAGCCCTAGAATCCACACAGGGTACTTATCTGGCAGTACTGTGGTGTAATAAAGTCATCTGGTTCTGAGTTACCTGGGCAGCTAGACTTCAATGCCCAAAGGCTTTTTAATGTCCTATAGAAAGGGGCTGAACTAAGGGAATATGAAGGCTATTACCTCATGCAACTTGGTAGGAAAATTGGGTAGAAATAAACTTCCAATTAAAATACTTATGCTGTAATTGTAGTATTAATGCTCGCCAAAAAAAACTGTACCAGTCATTGGCTGAAAGAGTTTGCAGCTTTTCTCGTTTAAGCTTAAACCAAATCCCTGTAAAAATGTTTAAGTTATCCATTTGTGACTGTAGTTGCATACTCGACTTGTACAGTAGGTCTGAAGAGATATCTGATTTTCACATGTATGTGCATTTGGATACACACGGATTGAATACCCACAGTAACGTATGTCTCAAATTGGGCTCATCTGACTACTGAAAAGACAATTCTTTCAGCCTTTTTGCTCGTAGCATATGTTTAAAAATCTCATGCAGATGCTCCATTTTTCATTGCTTTGGTAGAATCACAAACTGAACTGTAAATGGTGGCTGCCTGTTTGATCAAGTTCTGCTGCAGAAACTGCCTGCTACCCAAATTTGTTTTTCCTTGTATGCCTAAAATACCCAAAGTCAAATAGAGGGAATTTTCTGACATGACAATTTGATCTTGATTTAAAATTATTTTGCTCTGCACTAATTCATTTGCCCAATCAATTATTAATCTTTTTGAGTTTTCAAATGTGCTTTCTTGCTGTAATCTTACAACTAATCCTCTGATCCTTAATCTCAGAAAATGCTTTTTGTATTCTTAAAAAAAAAAAAAATAATAATCAGTACTTTGCTTGATATACTTGAAAACTGACTTGAAAAGTCAGCTCTGCTCATTTTTAAGGTGATTACAGTACAGTCTTGCCCTGTTGCCAAATTGCATGTAATACTGCATCTTTTCATATGGTACTGCTTAATTTATTTTAATTGTTTGATGAAAGTAGAACAGCCATGTTTGTGGTTACTTAATGCAGTTGCCCAGTTGGTCTGCAGAACAAAAGCTTTCTATGAATGTGCTCCAGACTGTGTAGGAATGGGGAACTTCAGAAGTTTTTAAACTAAAGAAGCTTGAAAAGCAAGGCATAGAAAGATCATCTCTTTCAAACTGAGCTTTTGCAGATGTTTAAAGATGTTTTCATGTTAGAGAAAACAACAACTGATGAAGGGTTTTTTTGCCAACATAGAAATTCTGATGAAAATTGGAGTGATGGTTGTGAGGAAGTTGGTTAGAAGTACTTCTGTTGTGGAACGGCTGGGATGCTTTGTCTTCTCAGATCGGCGTTCCACCCAGGGAGAGGTGGAGCAAAGTTGTGCTGCTTCCAAGAGCGGTCAGACCGATTTTTATTTGTATTTTGTTTGCCTTATTTTTAGCTTGCAGTGTGCTTTCAAAAGAAAATGATGGTGGAATTTTGGAAGCTTTTTAGTTTGAAAACTACCATCGTCTTTGGTACCATCTTTAAGAGGAGAAAAAAGCATGGAGTCGTCCAGTCATTTTGAAATTTCTTTTAAATTGTTTCCTTTGAGAATTGTAATGGAGCGATTTTCTAATAGGTTTTGGTAATAAGGGAGATGTTTTTATCTTTGTGATCGCATAACTTTTGTTTTGTGTTGATGTGAGACATTCCCAAGGGTTGTTAACATCTAGCTTTCAGTGTAGCACACTGTTCTTATTCTGAAACTGAAGGAAGACTGCTTTTTCAAACACAAAAAACCAAAATATTCAGAGTGTGCGCAGTAAGTTGCTGTGGATCTGATTTGTATTTCAGTTTGCATGTGGGTATATACGTTCTTTTGCCTTTTTCTTTTGTTCTGAACCCAGGGAATGTACCTTCACCGAATGCTCCTTTAAAAAGAGTGCTGGCTTACACTGGCTGCTTCAGTCGAATGCAGACAATTAAAGAGATACATGAATATCTCTCTCAGAGGCTGCGTATAAAGGAGGAAGATATGCGCCTCTGGTTGTACAACAGTGAGGTAATGTTGGTCTGCTTTTGTCTTTCTGTTTAGCAGCGTATGAATACTGTATATCATGTTATTTTATACATGCATAGAGAAAATGAAGGCCATAAGTTTTCCTTTGTTACTTACAGCCATGTCTGAGAACTTGGACCAAAATGTGTAAATAAAAACTTCACTGACTTCACTTAAAAAAAAAAAAAAAAAAAAAAAAAAAAAAAAAAAAAAGGACATTTTATTATTGCAAACCAAGCAATGAAATTTATATTCTGGTGTTATTAGCTTGATAAAGATCAATTTTTCCTGTAATATGTTTAAAAATCGGCAGTTGGCTGACAGATTAATAGTCATGATGTAAATTTTCGTAGAAGCTGTTCTGAATGGAAGTAAAAATGTGCTTTCATTGATATACACAATACTGTAGGGCTCTGTTGATGCAAGCCAGGAGCCACACAGGATGTCTTCCAAATGTGTATGTGAAGAAATGACAGTGAGCAAGCAGTATTCCTCCAAAGCACTGAGTACATGTAGTTCTCTATTGAGAAATACCATCTAAAACTGGAGCATTGAAACAGATACTTGTGCTGATCAGTGAACTGCTATATTTAATTAATTTCAGTTAATTAATTAGGAAACTGGTACTCTTTTCTGAAAAGAAAGTTCATACTATGTTAGTTTGATTGCTTTGAGACTAAAACATCCTCAGAGAATAATAACTATGAAGTCTTTTTCTCCTACAGAATTACCTTACTTTGCTGGATGATGAAGACCACAGACTGGAATATCTTAAAATCCAAGATGAACAGCATCTAGTAATAGAAGGTATAAAAGGAGGATATGAAATGGTTTTCACACTAAGAACAAATGGTTTTTTGACTCTGTGTATCCTTAATATGTTGTGCATATTACATCACAGAGTAATTGCCCACGCTAGTACTCAAATGTATTTGGCCTGCTGTCCAAGTATTTATTCTTTGGAGATGTTTTGAGAAGGAAGAGTATGTGTAAATTTTAACCTATCTGTATAAACTGAGAAAAATACTGAAAGAAATACCAAAGCTGCAATCAATTCATTACTGCTAAGTAGGAACTGGAACACCAGAGATAAAGTGAAATCTGTGTGATATGGTGCATCTGAGGCTTTTCCATTATTTGATTCTCCCCTGCCCCCACTGATTTTACAAGAATTCATGTTATGATACTTGTGTGAACACGTTCTTACAAGTGAAAGGTCAGGACAGCTGCTGCAGTCCTGTTTCAGTCCACATCAAGTTCCTTTCTAAGAACTTCATTACAAGCTGTGTTTCTTTTCCAGTCTGCAAAGAACCAAATACATTTCTGCTTGACTGACTGTGCTCATGGTGAAAAAGCTTTGTAAGCGAGCAAAGCCTTTCTTGTTTCAGTTTGTCGATTGAGTCTTCTGCCATGCAGTGCTGTGTCTGGCAGAGTACTGTCAGTTACTAATAAGTTAGACCTTTGCCAGAGATATTAGAGTGCATGGATTAGCTGACTTCTTAAATTGGTTTGACCTGACTTTTTGTCTGATCTCTTAATTTGAGAAACAGATCCACCCTGCTCTTGTCCATAAGGTTACATGGTCTATAAATTTGGTTCTTGTTGTTTCTGTAGAAGTTTCATTTAACATAGTTTCATGTTACGCTTCAGGCTGCTGTACCAGGTGGAATTGTCCTTCTGCCACTTGCTCAGTTCATATATTATCAATTTAAAATTGACACAGTGGCTCATCCAATTAACTGTGTTATCTGTGTTAATCACTAGACACATGGGAAGAAAGGAGTATTTATGTTTTAGAGGGGAGAGAGGGTCTGCAGGTATCAGCTGAAACGATCCTGAGGCTGTACTTGAATGAACAAAATCAACACTGCCACTAAAAGAAGCCATCTGCTCCTCCTGTTTATTGTGTCATTTGTGGCCAACTGTCACCTACCTGATGAGCTGGCTGTGAGAAGTAATACAGTAAAAAATAACTCTTTTTTATCTTTTATTTTTAGCAATATTGGTTCCTTAAGCCAGTTTGCTGATGTGCCCTAGCAAGCACTGTGTCAATGCAAGACAGTGGCTTACAGAGGGAAGGGATTCATGGGGAGGTGGTGGACAAGTTAGCTTAGGAATGAAATGTGTGAGATTTGTCACTGTTTTGAAGTGCACATGAATCTTTTGTTAGTACACACAAACAAAAAAATGCTAGTGATCATTCCTGAAATAATACAAGTCTGAAGGATGTATTTTTAAATATTGAAACAGGTACTGAAAAATTGTTACTTGACAAGAAAGAAATTTCACGGCTGCTCCTGTAGGACATTCTTGGCATACTTGAAGTGATGCCAGCGTTAGAATGATTTTCAGTAATGATGGGAAACAACTGAAATGAAAGCAAAAGTAATAATATACTGAAAATAAACAAATGTATGATCTCATTTGCAAATTTTAATTAAGAATCTTTAGCTGTGTGAGATGACTGGAATATTTGGCAAACCACAAAATCTTGTGCTGTATCTCTTTCTAGTTCGAAACAAAGACATGAGCTGGCCTGAAGAGATGTCTTTTATAGCAAACAGCAGTAAAATAGACAGACATAAAGGTAAGTGCTTGAGCCACAGTGAGGAGAAAAATCCAAGACTACATTGTACTGAAACAACTCATTTTAAGTGTTGTTAACATTGGAAATGGTTTTCTACACCCATGGGGCTTTGCATGTTCTTTCTGTTCTGTTAACTTAGATGCTAGTAAAGTGTGGTAGGTGGATCTGTTGATAGATGTATTTTCAGGCACTGAGATGCAGCAGTAGCAAATTCTGGATTTTGTGGGTTTCATCTTTTTTTGATGGTAGATCAAATCCAACAAAATACTGACTTCAATTTCTGTTGACATGAGCAGAGCTGGGAGAGTGGACACTTTGAACAGGCTGGCCCTCTGTAGGATCTATGCAAGCTGTAGTCTCATAAGTGGGAGCAATTTCAGCTGTAATGGTTATGGTGAAAAGGTTGTATTCTGAACTTCATTCCTGACTAATCATTCACAGCTGCTGAATTGACATAATTATGTTTTGTTTTTCTCAGTTCCTACTGAGAAGGGTGCTACTGGATTAAGCAATCTGGGTAACACATGTTTCATGAACTCCAGTATCCAGTGTGTCAGTAATACGCAACCTCTGACACGGTATTTCATCTCAGGAAGACATCTTTATGAACTTAACAGGTAATTTTTCTGAGACCATTGGCACTTAGGTGTCATAGCATTTCTTGAGATTAGTTTCTACTTTCAGAAGTAGTATGAGCAAGTCCTTCTGATCCATCATTATAATAAAATGTCAGCTGTGTAACAGGTGGTAATTTAGATGCATGGAGCTGTAATGTTTTTTGTTGTTGTTTTGGGCTGAGTTAAAACAGTTCAAGAAGCTTTTGTGCTTCCTCATTTATATTCATGCGTGAGTTTTGTTTAACTTCACTTTGGTATTAATTTCTTTGTCATTTCTAGGACAAATCCAATAGGAATGAAAGGACACATGGCCAAATGCTACGGGGATTTAGTTCAGGAGCTGTGGAGTGGGACTCAGAAGAATATAGCACCACTGAAGTTGCGGGTGAGGCTGTGATGTGTATTATTTAAAAGCAGAAAGGAAGAATTTCTTAAAACAGCAGCAGATTGAATGCACTTTTTCTCAGTGTTAACTGTATTGGTTCAGGGACTCAAATCAGTATCTCCATAGAGAAAGGAAAGGAAATGTGGACTGTGCTCTGTGTGATAGAAGTTGGCTATGAAGCCAACAAGCGTATCTGGAATCATCACTTTTTACTCCAAAGTGGTTGCAGTACTTGCTCCTTTGGGAAAGGCCTGCCTCCTGCCAAGACACCCATTTGGAGGTGGCCTGGGTGCATCCATCCTAGGGGTCAGCAACAGAGCAGCTTTCTGTTGAACATAATCATGATTCAGCGGTCGTGAGCTCAAAGGTTTTACCTGATGCAAATCAGACGTTCTGAGATGTGGATTTTTGTAGCTCTTGTTAGGAACAGAAGATCATGCATTACCTGTCAGTAGTCTCTCATTCTGAAAACATAGGGAGTTGTCTTTAAGTCCTCACAATTGCGTTTGTGTTTGTTGACAGCATGCGATTTCTCTATGACATTGCTTCAACTTTTGTCATGTAATGTGATGTAACTTTCTGGCTTTTTTGTAGTGGACAATAGCAAAATACGCTCCAAGGTTTAATGGCTTTCAACAGCAAGACTCGCAGGAGCTTCTGGCTTTTCTTTTGGATGGTCTTCATGAGGATTTGAACAGAGTTCATGATAAGCCCTATGTTGAACTGAAAGATAGCGATGGTCGGCCAGACTGGGAAGTAGCAGCTGAGGTATAGGTTTAAGTATTTTCATTTGTTTGTTTGGGTTTATTTGTTTTATTTTTCTTTTGCCTTCATAACAGTAAGCTGTTAGAAACTACTTGATTTCTATGTGTGGCAGTATTCTTTCAGAATTGGTCTTCTGAAACTTGTTAGATTTGTGATTTAAGGAGTCAGTTTCACATCTGATCTGTAAATGAGTTTAAATATTATAATAATGTATAAAGATGATACTTCACAGTCATTTTGAATGACTCCAGAATAGTAGGACTTTTTTTCAAGGGATGGTCCTTTCAGAAATACTTCAAATGATGTTATATTTTGATCATCTTGTTAGGGGAAGGAACTATCTTCACTCCCATGGAAACTGAAAACTCACTAATTTTAATAAATCAGTAAACCATTTCTGTGGAAGTACACTTGAATTCCATAGGCTGACAGAACTTGAGATGTCTTCCAACATAGCCTTTTCCTATAGAGCAAGCAAGTAGACTGCAACTTCTAACTTTGTGTTGTTTCTCTGCAATTTGTTTTAGGCCTGGGAAAACCATCTGAGAAGAAACAGATCAATTGTTGTAGATTTATTTCATGGGCAGCTGAAATCACAAGTTAAATGTAAAACTTGTGGACACATAAGCGTTAGGTTTGACCCTTTCAATTTTTTATCCTTGCCTTTGCCCATGGATAGCTACATGCACCTAGAAATTACAGGTGAGTCATGTTATTTAACTCCCTATCAACTTGCCTGTGCTAAAATAGAAGCTCTACGTAGAATGGATTTCCAAGGAACAGATCTAAAACATTCTAAATTCATTTGTGTCAGCATTTACACTTAAAACACAGTTAAATAATTTTATATTATAGAGCGCAGGAATGTTAAACAAAAATAAAACCTTCAAAAACTGAGTGAAACAAAAAATTGAGGTTTTTGAGAACTTCTTGTGTTGTGGAGGCTGTCCTTGGTCTGTGTAGAGCAAGAAGAGGAAAGGTGATAAAAAGCTAAACCGATTTTATTGCCTGGTAATAAATTAAAAAGTATAAAATGAAAATCAGGTCTTAGTGGAAAAAGTTACTTCCGTGTGAGTATGTAATATTTTATTTCCATTAATTATTTCCTGACTTGCTGACCGTGGCATTTCTTTTCCCCTTTGAAGTAATCAAGTTGGATGGCACTACTCCCGTTCGATACGGCCTGAGATTGAACATGGATGAGAAATATACGGGTTTGAAAAAACAGTTAAGTGAACTCTGTGGGCTAAAGCCAGAACAGATACTACTTGCAGAAGTGCACAGTTCCAATATAAAGGTAAAAAAAAAAAAAAAAAAGCTGCAAATTTCTTACTGTTATTTGTATATGTTGGCACGTGTCCATTCTTCTTGACATTAAGCTTTGTATTCCAGGAATGTGAAATAATTTAACTGAAAGTGTGATTAAACAAGTCAGCTTGGCTGAATCTCTATATGAGCTTCAGTTTATATTTCAGTCTTAAACTGTAGCTCAACTTGTTTTAAATTAAAATCAGAGTAAGCTGAGCAAAGGTAAACAGCTTGTAAATAAAATGAGAAGTAAAAGCTTGCAGAAGTTTAATTGAATTCATTACTAGTGATATTTTTAGAAAAACATGACATAGTCATCCTGTAACAAATCTCAAGTGAGAGTGCTGTGATGAGCTTAAACGCTGTCAAGAGGCTGGAGACTAAAGTAGAAGCTCTGTACAGAGTGCATGATATGCTTACATTGATGCAAAATGATCTGCTTGTTGGCTCTCCTTTCTCCTTTTGGAAAGGTGTAAGAAAGCAGATAATCTGATAGGTGTAATGTTTTCAAAAGAACACAACGTGTTCAGAGTCACAGAAATACGGACATATCTGACTGATCTTCCCTTTTTCAATGAAGAATTTTCCTCAGGACAACCAGAAAGTCCGGTTATCAGTGAGCGGGTTTTTGTGTGCATTTGAAATACCAGTTCCAGGATCACCTACATCAGCATCAAGTCCTGTGCAGTCAGGTAAAAGAAAACGTTCTTATTTCCCATTCATGTAAAATACTCAGTGCTTAGGAATATAAATACATATATAATAGGAATATAAATAGAAAGTGCAGGAATTCAGGAGAAAAACCGTGCTGCTTAGTACAGTGTAAAAGGTGACACTCAAAAACAGGACACAAGTCCAAGTTCTGGTCTGCAGAGGTGCTGTGAGCATTCTCTCTGTGGGCTGATTCAGATTCTTATTATGCTTAAGCCCAGCATAGCGATCTGAAGATCACTAGATACACATTTTAGTTAGAAATATGCAAAATATTTTGTTATTTGTGAGTTGGCTCTGATGTAGGATGTATTTAAAAAAAAAAAAGTGTTCAGTTTTTGCTTTTTTTAATTGTTTCTGGTTTCATGGATTGTAAATGCCTGTTATTCCTTGCTCTTGCATACTCTGGGTTTTGCAGAATTTTAGGCAAATAAAAGATTATGACTAAAAGTCTACCTAAAAAGCTTGTGATGCATTATGGTTGATGAAGCTGAGTAAGAATGTAATTATCTATCTGTAGATATCTCGACTGGATCATCAGCTAATGGAGCACCTAACATAATGATGAATGGGGACCTTCCCAAACCAACCCTGATTCCAAATGGAATGCCAAATACTGTTGTGCCATGTGGAACAGAACGTAGCCTTGCCAACTGGACTCTCAATGGTCACGTGCCTGTGCTTTCTGATAGTCCATGTACAGGGTACATAATTGCAGTCCACAGAAAAATGGTTAGTAGATTTTGCATTTATTTTAAACGATTTGTGTAACACCTAGAGAAAGTCAGAGAGGGTATTCTATCTACATCTGTATGATAAATTAATACGTATTTCTTATAAGGGATCATGAATGTTTCCCTACTGTATGTATTCTCTACTGTATAAGCACCAAGTTATTTGGACGTACAATTTTTGTAGATTTCAATAGTAATGTCTACTGTTGGTGTATTTTTCTTCTGTGAGTATTGGCATGCCTACCACTTCTCTAATGTGAGATGCATACTTGGGTGCTCCCCAGCTCCCTGATTAAATGTTCTAGGATTCTTTGAGCAGAAAAAATCCTTAGAGGAACTACTTGAAATGCTTTTCTTCTCAATTATATGAAACAGCCTTATTTCATACACAGAAACAGTGAAGATGCATAGTGCGTTCATAGTTCATTCTGTTGGCATTAACTGCTCTTCATAAAAAGCATCTGTAGTAGTGTTGAACTCTAAATGTCAAAGTTGGATGGCTGACCACCTCAAATAGCCATATATTTGGTGTGCACTGTTTTCGTGTCTTCAGAGCCTGTTGACATTTACAGCTTAGTGGATGTGGGCTGGGAGGCTATTTTAATTGACTGCATGTTTGTATGAGACTTTTCCTGCTTTGTTCTCTCAAGTTTGGTAGGATTTCTTAGGCGTTGGGTAGAATGCTTTTGAGCCATTATAGCTTGCTAGTTGTACTACTTTGGGTAAGAGGAAAGAGGAACCAATTCCAGCAGTCCTTCGTTGTCAAAAACCTAATTGAAAGGGTCAGTTGTGTACAATTTTTGCAAGGCCATAGCAGCTTACTGTACCCAAGTGTCATTAAGCTGGTGTGATGTCTTTGTTGCAAATGAGACATGTAGCACAAAGGCCAATTGGTCTGCGAGGAGTAAGTTGTGTATTCTGTAAATGTAAAGATTTTCTTTCTATACAGAATATAAGCTTGTGTAGTATAGAGGTCATTTGGAAGCAGATAGCATCACTAAGTGTCGTCTGCATTACAGTGTTGCTGTCTGATGAGAAAAGTAAGAAATGTGCATCGTTTGATATGCAAAAAAAATGTACATAGTTGAAGCAGATGTATGTTGATGTGGTGTAGTGCTTAAATAACATTAATAATTAATAGCATTGCTGTGGTACCGTAAAATAATACAAAAAGGCTTTCAGGCAGTTTCAGCAAAACTGGAAAAAAAAAAAAAAAAAAGATGAAAAATTGCTGGAATAGTGCACTTTTAATAGAATTAATAGTTTGTTTTAGTTGCTGAAGCCTAAAATATAAACCAAGGTCAGCATCCTAGTCGTCATGGTAAGAAGAGGTAGTATCTACTTGTATCTGAGTCATTCTTTTTTTCCAATATGCAGATGCGGACAGAACTGTACTTTCTTTCATCTCAGAAGAATCGTCCCAGTCTCTTTGGAATGCCACTGATTGTTCCTTGCACAGTTCACACACGGAAGAAAGATCTGTACGATGCAGTATGGATTCAGGTTTCCAGGCTTGCCAGCCCCCTCCCCCCTCAGGAAGCTAGTAATCATGCACAAGACTGGTAAGTTTGGCATGCCAGCTTTTAGCTTGAGCTGTGTAATGCTGTAGCTGAGAGATTTGTTTACAAGATTTTAAAAATACTTGGTTTTCATCTTCATGAATTTTCACTTCTCATAAAGCTCTGTTGAATGAATATATGCTTTTAAATGTATAATTAAGTTTTTAATGTCAGCAATTCTAGAAATAATTGTGTGCTTCTATTTCAAGTGATTTCTGCCTATAGATTACATCCAGTGGGTTATTTTCATAAGAATTCATTTCAGAGTCCTGAAGTTTAATAATTAAAAAAAAACAAAAACCTTTAAATCCTTGCAGTGTAGCTAAATGCAGCAGGCCTTCCAGTTGCCCTTAAAGATATGCTTGGCACAACTTAATTGGTTCATTCTCATGCTCTGATAACTCATTCAAATGGAAAAATAACACAGCTGTCATGTGGTCCCATTTCATACATCTTAGCAATAAATTACTGTGTAGTTTGTTATGCCAGGGACTTCTAGCAGTTTTGTACATTGTTTCATGTTGTGTTCTCTTCTGTTTCAGTGATGACAGCATGGGATATCAGTATCCATTCACCCTAAGAGTGGTTCAGAAGGATGGAAATTCTTGTGCTTGGTGTCCGTGGTACAGGTAAATCTTTAGACTTAAGGGAATCACTTCAGCAGAAATGTAATCTACGAAAATGGGATTTTGATATATTTTGGTCTTCAGAGCTAATAGCAATAAGAGTCAGAAATCTAATTTAACCAGCACCCTCACGTGGCAGACTTGTGCTGCAGAGTAACTTTTGTGACTCAGAGCTGTAAGTTCTGCTGACAGAAACCTTAAATTTGGAGAAAGTCAGGAAATCATAAAAACCCAAAAGCCTTTTAACTCCTTACCATCTGCTGTGTGCGTGTGTGTCTATGTGCAAGCACATACATGTACTTGTTCAGGTGATTTGTGGGGATTCCATACAAAACTGAACTTTTAAAGTAAGTACATTATCTGCCCTCAATCATTTCTCTACTGTTCAAAGGGTAAGAATAGAAATAGGATGGTTTGAGATTCACCCTGGGCACATGCTTTGAAATTTTCCCTAGCAGACATGCTGCTGACAGTTTCAGACCTTTGCAGTTAGGTAAATGTGTGTTTGCCTGTGGAAACAAAGCATTGTATTTGTGTGTGCAGCAGGCAGCTCCGTTCAACAATATGCACAGGTAGGTAGCTGGGATTACTCAACTGCTTCAATTTCTCATGGGTATTAAAATTCTGTACTAAACCAGTCCTAAAAATCGTTTTGTAAAAATGTCTGTATTTTTCTTAAAGTGTGAAGTAATGTAAAATTGGACAGGTTTTGGGCAGTGTACATCCCACATCTTTTTGTCTTAGATTTTGTCGTGGCTGTAAAATTGAGTGCACAGAGGATAGAGCTTCTGTTGGGAATGCTTACATTGCTGTAGACTGGGATCCAACAGCACTCCATCTACGCTACCAGACGTCCCAGGAACGGGTAAAATTGCAACAGAAACCTTTTGTTATTCTGTAGTAGTTCACCAAGATAAAGTTAATAAATAGATTTTTCTAAGGGTGCCAGTGTCATAAACAGTTATCCCTAGTTAACCTATTTGATTCATTGAGTCTACAAAACCAATCTAAAGATAGTCATGTAGCTGAGTTGAACTCAACCAGCTGTTCAGAATTTTGTGCTCTACAGATTGTTTTGTAAGCTGAGAATAAGGACAGATTATTTGTATGTTTGCCTCTTCATAATTGAAATATATTTTTGCTAGAATTTGGTGCATCTGGTTTCCATTCTGAATTAGCATAGGATGTTATTCGTGTGATACTGTGAACAGAGGCTTCCTCTGAGCAATTTGTGTGTATTTCCAAGTCGGATACAGTTCTATCTCACTTCAGATTGTAGAAGAGCATGAAAGTGTTGAACAAAGCCGCCGAGCTCAAGCAGAGCCCATCAACCTGGATAGTTGTCTTAGAGCCTTCACCAGTGAAGAAGAACTGGGTGAAGATGAGATGTACTACTGTTCCAAATGCAAGACCCATTGTTTGGCTACAAAAAAACTGGATCTTTGGAGGCTTCCTCCCATTTTGGTATGGTATTGTTTCATTTTCCTCCACAGCAATAAAAGCAAAGGGCATTGGTTAAAGATTTGAATTGCTAATTGTCATCTTGTTCTGACTAAGTTGTGTTTTTGCTCATGGTCTCAGGAGGGCCCTGACTTAGTTTGCAGCACACGTTTCTGTAATGCAGGCAAATAACTTGAAATAAATCTCATATCCCTTTGAATCTTTTTAGCTGAAACACTGCAGCAAGTGGTGGCATTTCGTATTCCGTTTCATCTGCTCTGACAGAGTTCACACTTAAACAGTCTTTTTGGCAATGTGATTTTTTGTCTAGTTGTGTAACCACCTCCTTTGTTTCTTTCAAACTTGGTAGGTTATGCAAAACACCACTATATTTGTCACTGAAGAGAAGCAACTTTTCCATCATTTCCCTGTGAAAATATTAGTTCCACAATGCACACTGTCACATACTACATGGTTAATGTTTTATCAATAAATGATAAAATGTGTATGCTTCGGGGGGAAAAAATACATTTAACAGTGAAATTACTCTGATATAATACTTTAATTTTTTTAATATATTTCTCTCCTTAGATCATTCACCTGAAAAGATTTCAGTTTGTAAATGGCCGCTGGATAAAATCTCAGAAAATTGTTAAATTTCCCCGAGAAAATTTTGACCCAAGTGCCTTTTTGGTACAAAGGGATCCAAGTCATTTTCAGAGAAAACAATTAACTCCTCAAATTGACGAAATTCCTGAAGCACGGATTCTTCAAGGGGACGCTAAAAAAGTAGATCTGCAGATCACTTGTTCAACAGAAGGAGATGTGAACAGAAGTCCGTCATCCCTTAACACTGCTAACGTCATGAATAATATCAAAGGTAGGTAATTATTAGGTAGAATTCCATTAAATGCTGATAATTGGGAAAAATGATATGTATATATATATATATGTACATATATACATATATATATATATGTATATGTATATATATATGCATTGCTAATATATATATAATGCTAAATCACTACATTATTCTGAAACATTCACCATTTCTGTTTTTTGCCTTGGAAAACTTAATGAATCTTTACTATTTTTTTTAAAAAGAACATTACAGAGTACTGGTACTGTCCATGTCTGTGTACAGTGGGCAGAATTGAGTCTGAGGAACATGCTTCTACATGAGAGTTAAATGGGAGTGTTGGTGGGGGTGTGTGCACAGCTACTTCTACCTTTGTGTGGAACAGTGTTCTCTTAATATTTGATTATTTGCGAAAATCTGGACGGTGTGTTTCCTTAGCCTAATAGTCCACATGTTTTCCGTTCTAGCATCTCCATCTCTGGGAAGGAAGAGTGGAACCAGCTGTCCTTCGAGTAAGAACAGTAGCCCAAACAGTAGCCCAAGGACTTTAGGAAGAGGCAAAGGGCGCCTGCGGCTACCGCAACTGGGGAAAAACAAACTGTCAAGTAGCAAAGAAAACTTGGATGGAAGTAAAGAAAACTGCACTGACCAGGAACAGAAAATTGCTTCTGATCGAAGTGATGCTTTTACGAGGGGGCAGAATTTGGGTGGTAGTCAGAATGAACTGTATACTGAACTGTACACTGCTCAGGACAGTGAGGTAACTCTAGCCAACGGATACATCTGTGAGCAGAACGCGTATAGCAACGGTAGTATCAACGGCCAGATTGATAGCCACAGCGAGGAGGATATTGCAGATGACCAAAGAGAAGAAGTTTGTGTTAACCCTATTTACAACCTATATGCAATTTCGGTGAGTTGGCTTTTTGTGCGAGTAGACTATCTTTGTGGCATTGATTGACTGGACGTGTTTATTGTATTCATTACAGAAAGTAAAGGTTGATCAAACAGGAGAAGAAAGTGTAGTCAGCAAAATAAATTTGCCTTTAAAACTGAGTGAAAAGTACGTCTCTGCTTAGTGCTTTTTGTGCTTGGTCGTATCCAGTCATTTAATTAAAAAAAAAAAAGGGTAAAAGCAAAATAGAATTAGCAGGAACACTGTGATATTCTTTATGAGATGAGAAAAATAATGCGAAAATTTGATAGCAAAAGAAATTGAAGGAGAGAGGGAGACTGGCTGTGGATGGGGAATGTTCAGCTGCTGGGGCCAGTGTGCACGAGGTGTCTGGCGCATGCAGTGTGCTGCTATTTCAGAGGAAAGAGATTTTGTTTAAGAGAGTTTGTATCATTTAAGCATCTTTGGCAGGCATAGATTGTCGTCAACCATTGCTCCGTAAAAAATGGTGAATTTGTTCTGTGAATTCTCAGCTGTGATGTCTGAGCGTGAATTTTTTTCTTCTTTTTCCTCAGTGCCATTCAGGAATTATGGGAGGGGGTCACTATGTCACTTATGCCAAAAACCCAAACAACAAGTGGTACTGCTACAATGACAGCAGCTGTAAGGTAAGTCTTCTGTTGTAACAAATTGCAGCTTCAGGTATCTAGATTCAAAGAAACTTGTTTTGTGTGAACTCTTCTTTTAAAATCATGAACATCTCAAATATTGCTTCATTTAATTATTCTTGTGGCGTTTTTGTTTTTTAACTAAAATTGTACGTGATGCTTCTTTCAAGTTAACATTTGTTCATCAGCTGCTATCATGTGGTTAAGGGAAGATGCTTGTTTTGTACAAAGATGGAAATGCTTCTGAAAATGGAAATCCAAGAATGTGTTTTCATGACACTTGTTGTTTTGTATTCAGTGACTGAATAATTAAGTTCCAGTATTTCTGAGTATTTGCATTTGGCTCTATGAAATTTGTTACACTTTCCAAGTAAATAATGGAGCCTGATAACTGTAATGAGGAAGGCAGAAAGCGTGATCCTTCTAATTGTGAACAGCCTCTAAAGAGTACCGTTTCCAAGGCAATTGTGAGTATTGTAAGTCGAGTGACAGTAACACAGTTGTACCAGTGTGTATTTCAGAACGTGTTTTTCTGTTTTGCAGGAATTGCATCCTGATGAAATTGACACCGACTCTGCCTACATTCTTTTCTATGAGCAGCAGGGGGTAGACTATGCACAATTTCTGCCAAAGATCGATGGCAAGAAGATGGCAGACACAAGCAGCATGGATGAAGACTTTGAGTCAGATTATAAGAAGTACTGTGTTCTGCAGTAAGCGGATGGTCTTCAACGGGCAGTTTGATGAGTATGAGGGATAACACCCTGAAACTTACATTTGGCAAAATGTTATTGGGACAGATAAGCTAAGTGTAGTTATTGTACCCTGTGATCTGAAAGCACAAAAAGAAAACCCTAACTAAACAGAAGTTAATATAGAGATAGTATTGTTTCGTTCTGTTGTCTCACTACATGCTCTAAATGTTTCTGATGTTAAGACATCAGGCTGAGACTGCCATTGGCCTTTAAATAAAATGGTTTGAGAAAAGCCGACAAGGACCAAATAAGAGCTAAATTTAATAGTCCAAATAAGAGCTAAGCAAAGTAGTGTAGAGTTCATCACCTATTCTAACGACCCCCTACGTTTCTCCTTAGATTTACAATATGGGGAAAAAATGTAGTGTTGTCTTTGGACAACATGATGTTGCTACCTCCTTTTTCCTGCAGTTTTATTGCATTTTACTGGCAAAATGGGGAAAGAAAGAGAATGGAAAGTAGACAAATTTAAAGAATGAACACCAGAAGTAAGAATGCTTTCCAGTTTTGCCACCACTAATGTATCAGTTGCTTTCTTTCTGTATGTTGGGAGCACAACCAAATCCTAATTTGGAAAGAGATTAATTTCTACACTTGAATGGTTTATTTTACCTGTGTTTTCTCCACGTGTTGGCTGTGCAGATCAACATGTTTCAGGAATGGCTTTTCTGCCTGAGAAGTGCTATCTTAAGCTTTTGAGATGCCTCGAGAAGAAACTTCAGGTTGAAGAGAGTAGCGGTGATTGCACGCGCGGTGTCTTAAAATGTGCACATTGCACAAGATGTTCCCAGCTTTTGGAAGGAAAGATGCTTGAGCTTACGTTTCATGACTGGTGTTGCTTTTAAGTTTGCACTTTTAAAAAAAAAATTCATATAATTCAAAAACAGTTTGTTTTTGTTGTTGTAAGGGCTCTGGAGTGAATGGCTGTGAATTAACCCACTGTGTATTTCAAACCAATCAGAAGCTGTGGTTGTCAGGTAGCTATCGTAGCATTCATGGGTTTTTATTTTTTTTATCGATTTCTTAATTTAAGAAGGTTTCTTTCTTTCAAAATTCGGTTGCCTTTTGGAATCTTCTGTTTTGCAACAGGTTATGCATATACTTACAATTAAAACAGTTCTTGTACCCTCGCAAGATGCTCTTTTGAGTTAATGGGCTTATTGCATTGAAGGAGAGAATGAGCAAGTCTTGGCAGAGAGCAGAAAAAAGATGGTTATTTTTTGAATAGGCATTTCTTGAAACATTTTCAGTGTTAAAGCGTTAGCATATGTAAATGAAATGTTTCACACTTTCACCCCTTTGTTCTTCAGCTGAATCTAAGATCTTACTGATTTTGTCACGTGTCATCTTCCAAATTATTTGGATTTTCTATTCTCACTAACAGTTGATATTTACCTTGCTGATTTCTGAAATAAATTTTAGGCTTCTTTTTAATGTGTTTTACTAGAATGCCAAGCCTACCAGTAAGTGTTCAATTTTCAGAAGGATCTGGGTTTTATCTATTTAAGAAATTATATCAGCTGATCTTGCTGTCTGTGTTCAAGCTAAAACCTCCCAGTCTGCAGAGGCCGTGCCTCTGTCAGGGCAGCAGATCAGTTCCAAAATAAGTATTGTCTTACTTGTGAAGTGTTGCTCCCTATCCCATATGCTCTTTTATCTCTAAAGTGATCTGAACATTGAGACTGAAGAAAAATTGTGAACGTCTAGGTTAGAAGCTTTTTTCGGTTCCCATTTGTCTATTCCTCCCTTCCCAAACTCCATGAAAAGTGAAAGATTTTTCAACTGATTTACTTTGAAATGTTTTATTTAAGCAGGTAGCACAATCTACTAATGTTATTTGATCTTCTGTGTTTGTTACATTGGTTGTAATTAATTTTTTTTAAATTAAATTAATTCATGATTTAGTAGTAAATTTATTAAGTTAACTATTAACTACATTCACTTTGTAAATTATTGTATAAAGCTTATTGACAATGCACTGACTTTAGAAAGATGTTAATGTACATAAATACCTTGTAAATAAAATAGTGTTGATGTACTGGAATATGAGCTGTATTAAAAAAAGGTATTGGTAATTGTATATGGAGTGAACCTGTTTATCTGTAACTATATTATTCAAACAAATTAAATACTGTGGATGCAGATAGTGTCGCTTCTTGTCAGATATTTCTAACAGCTCTCTTCCTTAAAGTTCCTGTGCTCTTTTAATGAAGCTCAGATGTATTTTTCAGTTCGCAGGGTTGACGTGTGTGAATAAGTCCTTGTCATTTCGCAGCATTGCTCGTAGCAGTGCTAAAATTACTCGATAGTTCTGAGGTTTAAGTTATTTTACTTCTCCATTTGAGGACGTGCTGTTCAGTTCATTTTAGTGTTCGTCCATTTAATCCTATTCAAAATGTGTTCAGTGAGAACCACAGGTGGCAGCTGGGGGTTGGACTGATGGTCCTGTGGGTCTTTTCCAACCTCGGTGTCTCTGTGATTCTGTGAGCTTTGGTATTGGTCTGAAAAGCCTCGTGCACTGAATTGCATTTAATTAAGCAATGCTCTTCTTATTTTTTCTGCGCTGTATTTTTGCTGTTGGATCTCAGATCGGTGATGACTGAAATCACAGCGGGCGAATCTGAAATTCCTAACTAACTGCGCCTGGGAATCCTTCTGCAGATTATTAAAGGTAGGGGGGGGGGGGGGTCTTTTTTAACACTTAATTATTTTTGTTTGTGTGTTTTGGGGAACTGAAATTCCAGCTATAAAACTTCATTCCGGGTTCCCGTACAGCGATGAACAACGAGGCCGTTGGAGGCCTCAGCGCAGGCCTCGCTGTGGCGGCGGCCCGGGCGGCTGCGGCGCCGCGCTGCTCTGTGGAGCTGCGGCACCGCGCGAGGGCAGCGCAGCCCCGCGACCGCGCGGCGCTCAGGCGGAAGGACGCCTTTTGTGGAGTCGCGATGAGGAAACGCGAGCGTTGTGGTGCTGGGGACGCCTTCGGCGCGTTGTTCATCGCCGCAGGGTTTTGCCTCACCAGGTAAAACGACTTCTACAGCTAGATTGCTTCGTGGCACAGGAGAGTCTGAGGTGGTGGTTGGTAATGCTGTGCTGAAGCGTTTCTTCAGTGTTTGTTGTATAACTGGTAGATGTCCTAGAGCAAGCGGAATTCTTGTTTTGGTCAGTGGAAATAACTTACAATTCATACAAAAATCACAGGCTAAAGGCAAATGCAGGTTGAGAAGTGTGGTTCTTCATCAGGGCTGTGGAGCAGTGCAGCTGTGCTGCTGCTGCTGGCTCTTCACCTGTGGTCTGGAGGATGAAACTGCTCCCACAGCCAGCAAAGGAAATTCTCCTCTATCTGAAGGAAAGGACTCACACGAAGCACAGGCAGTCGTAGTTTCCAGCCCTTAGTTTTAGCAGGGAGCTGCCTTGTTGGATGGAAGGGGAAGCGTTCCTTGTATGTCAGATGCGTAGCACAGATTTGCAAAGAAAAAAGAACCAATATTTTCTCAAATATTCTTTCTAGTGAGAATTGAGTGATGTTTCCTCTAGAATCTTTTCATTGACTGATTATTCTTCAATGCATTGCCACTGCATTGCTGATGTGCCCTACTGATAGGTTTTAGTTGAAGCAAAACATCACATTAGCAAAGTGAGAAGTCAGAGGCAAAATCAACCATTTAAACATTGGAGTGGTATCAGCTCTGAGGCAAACATGCAGAAATAAGAGGCAAAAATCAATCTTGCTATTGTTTGGGTGCAAGCTTGCAGATAGGTTGCACTTCAGAAGTAAAATATCGCTTGAGGTTGTATGCACTCATTGGTTCATGGGATTTCTCAAAAGAAGGAAGCAGTAACCCAACAGCTCTGATAAGCAGATTGAAACTGAACTGTATTTTCATCTGAATCTATTGTTTTGTTTATGAAAGGTAGGTTTTGTATTTTCTCTTGCCTCTCTTGGTCAGTACTGCAATTTGATAACAATGATATTTATTCTTAAGCAACAATCCATTTCAAAAGTGAATGAAATGATCTTAGATACATGAAGGGTTTGCTCTCGGAAACTGTCTGAAACAAGGATCTCAAGGTGCTTGATGTATGAGCACTCTGTCACGTATTTACTTCTTGACTGTGTATAGCACTGAGACATTTCCTCTGAGCAGCCACTAACTGAACGAGATTTACTGTTAATTACAATCATGACTTGTTTTCTTTTTTTCCCAAAAAAGGAAGTAAATCTGGCAACTGGACTGAAGACCAGAGTAAGATGGCCTATCAGGAGTTGCATCACTAGGTGTTTGTTTGGTTTCAAATGTTTCCAAAAACAGTGTCGTTACATTTAGCTGGAAATGAACTATTGTTCTTATTTTTGGGCCCTTGAAGATGCTAAATAGATAACCAAATAGGGTGCATCAGGGTCTTCCTTGGACAGGGAAGCTGGTGTCTCAGTGGAAATGACACAGACTGTGCTGTAGTTATCAATTGTAATTGGAGTGTTAAACAACGGCACTTGTTGAGCGTAGCCTTTGCTGCCTCAGAACAAGGGATCGTGCTTGTGATAATTTCAGTGATGTTTGCTTCATTTGTGCATTTGCAGTGTTGAAAAACTAATTTAAAGAATATCACCTATAGTTGCTCCTATCACGGATTTGTCCTGTTAAGGCTTTGAAAGTGAAATAATGATAATCTAGTTACCTAAGATGTTTGTATGTACTGTTTTTGGTAGTAAAGCTGGATTCAGTTCTAAAGTGTGTCACAGGCCGTGAAGTAGATGAACGGATCAGCGCTGCCAAAAAAACTGCAGCTGCTTTTTGCTGTTCAATGCCTTTTGCTTCGGAAATGAAAACCGTGAGGTCTGTCTGAAATCAACAAAACCACCTTGGCCTGAGCAGATTGATAGTGGCCTGTGTTAAAGCTCTGCCCCTTCTGTGTGTCAGCGGTAGGCAGGTAGCCTTTGTGTAGAGAATATCAAGTCTGAGAACTAAGACTGTTTTTTTTCTCCTGTTAGAGAGAGAGGGGAAACAAGCAGATGGGAAGGTAACTTCTCATGCAGAGAACTGTGTTTGCATCAGATTGGGAAGTGTGAATGTCCCAAGTCCTGTGAGTGCCCTGCTGCCAAGAGGAGTTGACTGCTGTCACTTCCCCCTAAATCTTAAAAACTCAACTCCATAAGTGATTTTTATCTTTACACCATTGTTTAAATCTGTTCTGAAGTTGCCAGTTGTGGCTGGAGTGTATCCTCTTGCTCCCTGTGCTCCCTTTGGCTAGCACAGGAGGTTGTGTCACTTCTTTTCTCTATATTGCCCATTTGTCCATTATCTACAGATTGGGGCCATTAAACGCCCTGAGAAAGCACACAGACTGTAGGCATGGCTGTCCCTGGCTGGCTGAATGCCCACAGGATCAGCGTATGTATTCATTTCAGCTTTTGTTGTACCTTTTTTCCCTTAGGACCAGTAAATGGAGGCACGAAATTAGTGAAATGTAGTCATTCGTGCTTGCTGATTTATTGTTTCATGAAAATAATCCTGACAGAATCTTGGAAGATTGTGCCTTTTGTTTGGGACCAACCTCCAGCTTCCTCGTTCACGTGTAAAAGATTTCCTGTTACTGAAAATTAGCAGCAATGTGTGATAAGGGCTGCTCAGCATATTGGCCACAAACTAGAATACTAAGAATGCTTTTCGATTTAATGAAAACAGGGATTTTTGAGCACGTTTACAGAATCCAGAAACGCTGCTCTTCCTGCTGGTTGATCTCTTAATGAGCCTTAGTTCACAAAGGAACCAAAGCACATGGATGAAATCCTGGCTTTTTTGTTACATAAAATTCCTACATTTGGATGCCTGTCTTCTATTCAATAACATCTATCCCTGATCCTCACCAAGGCAGAAACTGTTTTCATTGATCAAAAAAATAGGTATGTTTCTTCATTCAAACTAAGAGGATGGAGGTTGTTCTGTGCTGTCTGTTGCTTCCACCTTGTGCAACATGGATTAGACAAGTAGACAAGCACATCTTCTAACTTACTCTTCCCTTTTATTACTGCCCTTTCACTACTTCCCAGCATGCTGTGACTTGGGTTGTCTTTACACCATCCATTGGAGAGGTTTTGTTTAAGCAGATAGAAGAAATGAACTAAGCAGGCAAATAAATGGCAGAAGTGGTGGCTAGTTTTGAAATCATAGAAATCTGAGGTACCAATAGCTTGGGCTTTAACCCAGCCCTACAGGACAACAACAGAGAAAAACTTGGCCAGATGAGGCTGCTTGTTTGAAATTTGCTCAAAAATGATAAAGGAAGTGCAGCATTCAGCTGGACCCTCTTCGTGTTTTGCATACAATGGCTGAGATGGTTTGCAGATTAAAAATTGTCCCTTCACTCAGTGCAGCATTTTGATGGAGAAAATATTTATGTGTGTTATAAATAAGCCTTGGCCTCCTGATGAGCTGCAGGAAAACTGAAGGGTTCATGCTAAGAACTGGATGACAACAAAGGAAAGCTGCTGCTTCAGAGCCAGGAACAGGATCCAGCACCACCAGTGCTGAATTAAGAAAGCTTTACAAAATATGCTTGTCTTGTGATGTTTGGAGTAAGGAGACAATGCGAGGAACAGTGTGATTACAAACATGTGGCCCTTAATATTGTTACATCCCTCCTAAAAGTGCTTCGTAGACGTTTGACAGTTGTCCCCATGCACTGCTCTCAGTGCTGGTGCCGTGCTGAAGCGTAGTGTGAGGGGAAAGAGGATGCAGGATTTGTTTATGAGGCCTTGTTTATGAAGATGAACTCAGCAGCAAGGAGTGGATGGACGTGTGCTGAGGTGACACGGCCTCAAAGCAAACTGAAGATGAGGACAGTGAGCACAGCACACAGCAGCGCATCCTGCCAGGGGGGAAGCGAGTGCCCCAGGCTGGGTTAGCAGGAGCCCGGCCGGCACAGCGGGGAAAGGGATCTCCCAGAGACTTGAATTCATTGCCAAACTTACAGGAGTAGAATGGACTGGGTTTTAAAGCTCTGATGGTCAGAGGTTTACTTGGCAATCTAAATCAGTGCTCCACCTGGATTCTGGATGTTTTTCTTTTGTGCTCAGATCCATCAGCAAATGGAACAGAAAGTTAGCTGAGGTTTTGTTAGGTGATGTTTTCCTTTTGTCGTGCGAGAATGCTGCCTGGAGACTTTTAAATCAAAAATATTCACAGTGGGGAAGAATGCTTGTTCAAGGAGCAGGAAAGGATTCCTCACAGGAAGACCCAGATGATGTATATTGACCGCTCGTGTTTACAATCTTGCTCATAAGCAAGTGAATTGGAAATGTTTGCTTGCCCATGTGGTCTTTTTATCTTCAGCTTTGCTTACAAAATGTTCCTGTTTAAAATACATTTGATAAAATGTTGGCAGCATATCAGAGAACTAATGTGAACATGGGGTGTGGACAAAGATGTCACAGCAGGTCTTTAAACTTCTTACCTTTTCCCCTTGCTGTATTTCTTTAAATGATTGAATGAAATAGAAGTTAGGATGCTGCTGCCTCTGGTGATGTTTTCAAATAACAACTCAGATAATGAAGTCATTAAATGCTGTTTTAGCATAATCCAGGGATCTGACTGCTCAGTAAGACACGAGGCAGACTAGCAGCAGTTTAAAGTAGTAAAAATTAAGAGTGACCTGAAGAATTAGCGGCTCTGAGCACAAAATCTGTAGGAATCAGAAGCCTGACTTTGTTTAACTGATTTTGATGTAACTGGGACAAAAAGCTAGCTGTATTTTAAAGTAGCCTTCTCTTTCATGTGAGCGACAGGCAGGCTAATACAGTGAGAAGCTGAGTGTGAAGAAGAGTAGAGTTCAAACAAATTAAGAAGAGTCGGGAGTTGATTAAAGGGAAGTAAGGGATAAAATACAGATGTGAGCATCCCCTCTAACACTTCAACCTTCGCAGGGTTGGGTCTCCCTTTACCGGCTGGTTTTTGATGTTCTGGGGTAGAAAGCAAACACCTCCTTTGCTTCAGCTTTTGTGTTCAAAGCAGCATTGACCCTTTGTCTAACAAGTGCTGGGGCAGGTTATAAATCTGTAACATTGCACTTCACCTTTTGTATCTTGCTTAATGACCTTTTAAAAATAAATGCAGAGTGGCTGAAGGAAACTGTATCAGGAATGGAAAAGCTGACACTATGCAACCTGAGCTCTGATTTTTTCAGATCGCTCCACTCCGTTAAACAAAACTTCTTTTCTTTGTGGTTTAAAAAAGAAAAGAAAAGAAGAAAAAGGGGAAGAAATGGGACGGGGGAGTGTTTTTGTGTTGGGTTCTGTCTGGTAGTTTCGACTGTGAACTTCTTGCTGGAAAAATGCTGCAGTTACTGGCCTACAGAGAAAGGCCTGCAGTCATCCAAATGTGCAGACAATTTCTCAGCACAAATACCTGCAATTTTGTTTTCAGCTGTTTATGGAAAGCCTGCTGTTCAGGGGGATGCTTGCAGGAGCCACTGGCACTGCCTTTGTTTGTTTATGTGCGTGAAAAGAATCGTTTCAGATTCTGATCAGGTTCTTTTGCTGTTTCCCACAGTACTAAATTTAATATATGTAGCTTTAAGATGAAAAAAGTCATACTATCTTTTATCTATCTCCATGAGAACATGTACTATCCCTGAGGATGTCTTACTATAAAACATCAAATTTCTCCATCTCAATGAAAGGAAAACTAAACTTTCCCACCATTTAGACCAGTGTGATATTTTATTGTGGTGGTTTAAAGCGCGTTTTGGATTTGTGTATACAACAGCAAAGCACTGGCATTATTTTCTGTTGTTTATGTATTTTGCTTAAAACAAAAGATCACTCTGGAGGGGAGGCATCCGAGGAAGAATCCTTGCAGAGAGAACCCAGGTTTATTTCGGGTGGCGGCTCTGGTTTATCAGCTGCAAACACCCTGAACAATTGAGGGCTTCAGCCCGCAGGTGCCTTTACCACAAATAATTTTAATGTAGAAAATCCACAGCAGCTGAACCGACTGTCATCTGCAGGCTGTAGCAATGGTTTTCCAGTAATGTTACTCCTTCAATCCCTCAGGTGGTTGGGATGCCAAACACCAAGCAGGGCCGCGCTATGGGCGGTCGCTGGGGCTGTTGGTAGTTTCTTCACGTCAGCAGTTGTGTGCCCTGGCTCAGGATGAATAGATTCAGAGTGAACCAGTTTCCCAGTGCCCTCACAGCCTTTTCTCTGCGGTGAGTCTCTAAATGGCTGCTGCTGCCTATTCTCAGGGTCTAACTGCAAGCCTTCTCTTTTGCATGTGCTTTTCCTCTGAGGCCCAGCTCTGATAAATGGTATGAGGTCGGTCTGAAAAGTGTCTCGGATGCTTCACCTTGCCACAGCAGATGATGCAGGTACCAGCAGGAGGACGGGGAAGCCATGCTGTCTGCTTTGGGGCAGTTCATACGCTACGTGCTTGTATCAACTTCTGGGAGTGGCACTCCATCCTTTGCAGGACTATTTGTTTTGTTAAAGCCCCGACTCTTCCTTTCAGAATATCAGCATTTCAGTCCAGCCTTTGCACTTATCGGCCACCCTGCAACAGTTAATTCCCTGGCTGTGCGCTTCAGTCCACCAGCTCTGGACCTTTGCACTTTACATAGATGATCCTGCCTGGGTTACAGATTCACGTGGTAAATTACTGTAATGTGTGCAAAGAACATCCTGCTCCGACAAAAAATATTCCACATCAATTTGATTTAAAGTGGTATCGATGCCTTGAGCCCGACTTTCTAGAAAGAGGAGAGGAAACAGCACTGTCCACCGGGTGATTTTCGGAGCTGCCAGCTGAGCTTTGGTTTCTTTTGGTTTCTGCTGGTGTGTGGCAGTGATGAGGAGCTCAGCACACCTTACTGCACACCAGTGAGAAATGCAAACTGCCAACGCAGCAGTAAGTCTCCTTGCTACTGGTATTTCAATTCCTGGCCCTTCTGCCCCACTGAAAACTGAAATTTAAATATGAACTTACAATTTTCCAATGGGAATTTCTACAGATCAATTTAAAAACGTAGAGCTGTTTGTGTAGAGGCCAATTTCTCCCACTGTGGCTCGCTGTTTGTCCTCATGCTTTTGAGCAGTTGTTTTTTCTTATTTGGGCATTCACAGCTGAGTGAATCTCTTAACGTGAAGAGTCGGATAGAGGATTTATACTGATACAGAGCATGACCTCTAAATTCTGTAATATAATTCCTTTGTTTAAACATACAAATTAATTTTCTAACTGGTTTACTCATTAAAAGCTGGTGACGCTGCACATTGCTTTGTCATTTATAATCCTGGGCTCTTTTAAAAGATGGGGGATAAAAAGAAGCAAGGGGTAGATGGAGGAAAAAAATGCTTTTCCAGCTAACATTACAAATAACATCACTGATAATGTAATGCTCATAGGAATTTGACTGTCACAGATGACTTCTCTTAATAAGAACATATTGTGGTGCTGACTGAGGACATTCTGCAAGGAGCTTCTTTAAGGAAGTGTTGGGCACAAATTCTAACTGAGGAGCATTAAGAGCAATGGAATTAAAGCACGGCCTTTTCTTAGATTCGCTCTCACATAAGTTTGAAGATGAGAAAAAGCAAACAGAACCCAGCATCGGAGTCAGGCGCACACAAGCAGGCTGGCACTGGGAAGGTTGTACAGAGTGTGCAGTGTGGAGACTGCGGTACAGCGCTGTGCTGAAAATGATCTGTTTCCCATGGAGCACCCTGGGATAATTGAGTGCTCTATAATGAGGGTGCAGGATGTGTTAATCATTCCATTTCAGCTCTCTTGGCAGGAATCTGGCAGTTGCTTTATAGCAAAGCAGGCGTGGATACTTATGGTTTTACAGCCGCTGCCCATGCGACCAGCAGATTTTATTACTGTGCTGTTCTTCCTGATTTTCTGAATAGAGGAGCAAAATACTGCACCTTTTTCATCCGCTCTGCTGGGATAAACTTGTACCAAAAAGTGTAAAATAATTTTGTTGTTGTGTTTTAAGCTTTCTCTCACTTTTTCTCTGCTTTTACATTTAAGCTCTATTTAGTTTGGTTAACCAGAAAGCTGAAAGCTTTAGGAAGATCTTTTGCCTGATGAAGCTGAGGCTAGCTTAGCCATTTATGTCTTAACCAAAGTTAGAAAAGGACCTGTTGAAGTGCATGCTTTTATCTCACAGCCGTTTTACAAAGCTCTGTGCATTGCCCCGCGTTACTGAATCGAGCCACTAGGTTTCACCAAACCGTCATCTCCATCTGAAAGCTGCCTCTGCCGCTGAAGTCATTTGGGTCTTCCTGAAAAACTGTCAGGTGTGTTTTTTCTTCTTAACAGTCTTCATGTGAGGCGTTTATGAATCGCGAGCTGTGACTTATCTGTTGCCCGGCCATCTTCTCCCTGTCACAATCTCAAACAATTCCTATGGCTGCAATAAAAATCGCACTGACTTCTTCCCATGCAACAGGAATGTTTGCATTTTATGAGCTTTAATAGCTGTTTTTAAAATAAATCAGTCTTGTATTGTAACTTGTGTAGTCATATCTGTGGGATCATAAATCTTAACATCCCGTTTATGCTCTGGCACTGCAGTAATAACAGTCAGGACAATAAGAGCCTGCTTCAGTGTGGGAATTTTTATATGGGTGACACTGGAGTCTCTTTTTGCACTGCTTGATAAGACACTCTGTTGTCTGCCACTCAAATTGCACTAAAATCATCGAAGTAAGCGGAGCTGCAGCAATATTTCTGCTTACATCCTGCTTCAGAGCCTTTATTTAACTGTCATAATGCCTGTTCCCAAAAATGGTTCAGTTCTGTCAGTGATGTGGGGCAATGTAAGTCTTTCCCTTTGCTTATTCATGTTTGGAATGAAGTGCTGCACAAAGCCCAGAGCTGTTGGCTGCAGTGAGTTTACCTGAACAGGACAGGGAAGCCTTCAGCACCTTGCTGGCTGTCTGCATGCCTTCCTCCTTCATTGAGCAGCATCTTTATTTAAACAGATTGCTGTTTTCCTCTTAGATTTATTCCTAGGTTCAACAGGAACTCTTGGATTCCATGACACAAAATATTGTGTGTTACCACTTGTAAGGAAGCATTTCAGGTGATGTGTACAGCAAAGTCACATGATTCTAGGTTTTTAGAAATACATCTTTCCTGGTAGAGAATGGCTATGATTTACTCAGGCCTTAATCTCAACATCAGTGCAATCAGCAAGATGTAAAACTTCTGTCTTCCTCTCTAATAAATTCCTCATAACTGCATGCATCTGTAACCTAACCAAAGGCACTGCTCTCACATGCTGGGAACAATGACTGCTCTCAGTAACCTGGGAATTGACTGGGTGTAGTCATGATGGGTGTAGTCATAATTTTAGTAGATGGAAAGTAAGGTATTTTTCTATGAGGTTTCTTTCACATGACAAAAAAAGAAAAAGGCACTGGGAAATTTAACTACATGAAAGTAGATTATAAGGAAACAAATGCCACAGGTAACAAAGTGATGTCAGTTCTTTTCTTTTTAAATTCAAACTGTTTGAGTACTAAATGTCTGAATTGTTTTAGAATACGTTAATAAATAGAAGATTAGAAAATAGACCAAACTTATCACAGTCTTTGAAAACTTGATACCCTTTACATTATAACTTTAAATGTAATTTGCATTTGACTCTAAGAAAGAAAATAATCTCCCAGAGACATTTTAATTAATTGCTGTAGTTAATTTCATTCATAATTTTACATTTTTGACTGATTATAATCAAGTTTTATGGAGTATATGCGTTTATTTCTGTTAGAAGCCTGAAATTGGGTTTGTTTGGGGGGGAAATGCATTTAAACTTGGTACTAAGCTGCATGTTCTCATTCTCAGCAGTTGGTTTGAGGGAGCTGTGTCTGTGTTCAGGACGGCCCTGCCGAGGTCACCATGCTTGCTGCTCCTGCTGCCCTCTTGCTCCTGGAGAATTTTCCCTGCTTCCATCTCCTCTGATTCCTTTTTAACCTGCCTCTGTGAAACAGTTCAGGCTCAAAAATGCCAGTGAATGATTTTAATAGAGAGGCAGCTCGATTTACTCATGCAGTTGGGGAGGACTCTTGTCTGCATGGTTTGGGTTGCTGGCAGTGACTGGTGCTAACGCAGCAGCCCTAGTGCTCCGCACATCTTGCAAATATGTGCCCGTAAGTCCATGGCGATGGGCGCTGGCACACGTGGCCTCAGAGTGCTGCCAAGTGGAAGTGCTCTGGAAATGTCCCCTGCGTACCGAGGGCCGTCCATTCCTGCCAGCCCAAAGCAGCTCTAAGTGGAGGAAATCCTCTTGCAGCTTGTTGTTTGCTATCACGTTTGTACAACCAGGGGTGGCAAGGCAGCAAGGCGGGGAAGCTGTGGTACTTTTGTGGTCTGAGGGGACAGAGTGGGGCCTCCCCTCAGCCTGGAAAGGCCCTCAGAAAATGGCCGCCAGCAGTGGTGGGAGCTGTGGGTGTCTCTACTTTGCCCAACACCCGGCCGTCCTGAGAGAATATTTCCTTTATTTTTCTTTCCCTCCACCATTTTTCCTTCAGGTTATCTACAAGCAGCAGGGCAGCCCTTGCTTTTGGTTCCAGCTCTGGCAACAGCAGGTGCTGCAGCCCAGCACTGCCGCAGTGCCATGCCCAGCCCTCAGCCCCAGCCTGGAGCTCTGTGAAACGTACAGCCTGGGGATTCTCTGTCACTGGCCTCCCTCTCCACTCTGGTTGTCAGGTGGGTGTGAAGCTGGGCTGCTTTCCTGGTGCAGATCTGTTTCTCCATCTCTCAGTCGCTAAAAGCCTGTACTCAGATCAGTCTGATCCTAGGCTGGAGAAGGAGCGCTTTGGGCTTTTAGACATGGACAAGACCTGCTGAAGTGTGCTGTATTCCTACTGCTCAGCCTTACAGTGAATTGGCTCTTTCCTGGCAGCCATTACAGGTAAACCCTGTACCCAAATCCTACTGCCTCTGAAGGATGGAGTTCTCATTAGCTATTTCCAATCTTGTGGTAATCTCCCAAAATAATCTTCCAAACTCTTTTGTGAGAGGAATCTGCCGTTTTGAACACACATGCTGTTCATATACTGTTTTCTGAAATCCAAATGATAGTCATGAATGGCAAAGCCACTGCTATCTTTGTTGCTTTAAACCTAAAATATACCCCTCTAGAGAACTTTAGTTTCTAGCGTTGTTTCATTTTCTATTAGTTTATGTGACTGAACATTGGGATATAATGGTCTTTAACCCTGGTTCCAGTGTATGTAAAATGCATTAACAAAGTTTTGTGTTAGCCTCTATCTAAGTAGGAAAACACTATTTCTTGTTTTGTTTTGTTTTTAATATTCCTCAATTCTCTCCTATAGCATCACAAGTCAGCTATTAGTTCTTTAGGAGTTTCTGTAGTTTCCTGTTTTCTTGCCAATGGGAGAGATTTCCTACTAAAATTCACGTGGATACAATTCTTGAAAATCTGTTCCTGAAGCTACCTGTGAATAACAATTACTTCTCCATAAGGACTATCACAAAAGAAAGCCAAATGTTCCACTTGAAACCTTTCTGTCTTTTAATGTTTTTGACTGAATAGCTGTTGCTATAGATTTGTATTGATTTACTGCATTAATGCTAGTCCTGTTGTTGTCATACTCAGCACCAGAACAGTATGTGTCCACTTGGTTGCCAAGGAGCCTCTAACAAAGAACAAATTGAACTAGATCACTAACACAGATACAGACTGTAGCTCCCATGGCCCTCTGCTGTTTGTGTTGCATGCATTCTAACAACTTCCATGAAGTTCACAAATTGAGTTAAACTTATGGAGCTTGGTGAGGCTTGGGACAGCTTAAAGATTTCTGTAATTGTGACGTGCTGTAACAGCTGGAAATAAGCAGGTGTGCATTAATGTCTGATAAGTCTAGGTATGGGGACATGGAGCTGTTGTCAGGGAGCCCACAGTCAGAGAGGACTGATAATCTGCAAAAATGGAAAAGTATGAGGTCTCCATGCTTTAATTTCTATGAAAAAAAAAAAAAAAAAGCATACTACATCTATGTGTCTTACACCAAAAATGTGAGGAAAAATAAAAAATATTGTCAAGAAGAATATATTGTCAAGAATGCACTCCCATTGCTTGAAACACAGTTCTGCACATTGAATAAGCCATGTTCGTGGCACCTGCTGAAGTGAAATTACTTAGGTTGCATTTGTCTTTGAGGATAGGACTAGTATGATCTTTTCTTGATGTGTTCTCTACTTGCAGAATATTGAGATATGTAATGAAAGTAGTTACGAGCAAAAGAGAGCGGTGCATTTCTCCTGGCTGCATGGGTGGTTATACTGGGTAGATCCATGGTACTATTTGTCGTCTTGTAAGAAGCCTGCATGGCCTCTACCTAATGAGCTGGAAGTGGTCACTAGGTGTGGTGAGCAAGGTACTGTACTCAAAGCCATTTTGTTGGGGGACAAATGATACTCTGATGGCCAAGCTGAAGTAAAAGCTCCTGGAGCCTGTTGACATCAGAAATGTCCCAGTGTAGTACAGCTCCCCCCCTTCCCTCAAACCACCCTGAGAAAAAGCAAACCCGACCCTAAAACTTGTGAAGAGAACAGAAAAAAGAAGCATATTCCTTTTCTTAATGAATGTCGCATGGGTTTTTCTTCAGCAAAGATAAAATAAATAAAAACTCAATCCAAAGAATATATAGTATGTTCAGTTTTAATCTTTCTTTTTTGTTTGCTTCTCCAAAGATTTTCTGTTACTTAAAAATACAGTTAAAGTCCTAACCATTCTTCTAAACATAACAAGGTAAATCTGCTTTCCCATGGTTTTTTTTAAGCTCATATTATTAATTATTAAATATGAAAATAACTTTTCTCCTTTGGTGATCTGCAGTTAGTCACACTGTCATATTCTCCTGAAAATGACTGTGTAGCTGTAACGTAGAGACTTCCTTGCAAACATTGCCCTAAAGAAAGTAGTCATCCTCTGGAATGAAATGTTATCCTGGGATGGCCAAAATCTAAAATGCTCAAAGCAGCTGCAATGCATATGGCACTAGCTGAAGAAAGCAGTCAGTTCTGTCTGTCTTCAGAAAGAGAGCTGGAACAGTGCAAGGAAATCCCATTCTCCAGTATGTTGAGTGTTCCTGAATGTAACTGGGTAAGAGCTGAAGAAACCAATTCAAATTGAAATCTTCTGACTGAAACTATGAATGTTAACCATACATGAATATTTTGAAGGTATGTTATGCTTTAAATAATTGTGGGAATATTCACTCTGAGATGTTCAAACTGAAATTTAAATGTTTCTAAAAAAGTGATACTGGAAAGAATCATTTCTTGAACTGTTCCATTTTGTTATAGAAATGAAAACTGTGAAGGATCTTGGAAGTCTTGTGCTCCAAACACAGCTCTACAAAGAGGGAATTTCTGCAGATGTGCAGTTCATATATGTGTGCAAGCTTCCCTTTTTCTTTATAGCACATCGTATCAGCCAGGGCATCCTGGTCTAGAATGTCATACTGGGCTGAATAAATAGATTTAGTAGAGAAACTTGAATCACAGAATCAGTAGACTGCATGTAAGAAATGCAGTATCCTTCCCTAAGAGTTAACCTTTTGGGTACTCTGAAGAAGGAAGGGGAAAAATGTGTTAGTGCAGGTGAGTTTGTCATGTCTTTCACTGGATAGAATGACCCAGGAGTTGTTCAATTCTGTGAGCATTTCTGTGCTCTGTATTTTACCTTCATATAGGACAAGGTAGGCATAACAAGAATTCCTCCAGGCATTCCTTCCTGACTCGCAGTGTTGAATGTAAACATACTCCAGAAAAAATACACCCTCATAGGCACTTAAGAAGAGATTCCTCCTGAAAGTCCTCCATATAACTTATCAAGTGTCCTTCCAGTGTTGTGTTAAAACCACAGGATTGCTGATAATCCATCCTAATGTTTTCTTTAAGTGTTTTTAAAATGTGAATCTTCATAGTTTAATCTTACAGTTCTTTAGGATTTTTGTAATTTAGGCCATGAATTCATTTTATATAGGAGCAGCAACAGAAATTGTTGGTTAATGTACGAAGGAGGAGGAGAGGATATTCTGTATTCAGATATAATTAAGGAGTCAGTGGTTAGAGGGAATACTTGATACAAAACCAAAACAGAATAAAAGCCCGGAACCTTGAATGAGGTGAGAATTATTCATTGGAAGAGAGAATTCAGGAGGTATAGAAGGATCAGAGCCAACATTAAAACATGAGCAGGAGGCAGGAGGCTGCTGGCACTGGACCAGTACACAGATCGACCATTCAGAACCTGAGCAGGCCGAAAGTTTTCAGACATGAGTGTTGAGTTCGTCCCTCCGAAGTGAACTGATGAGAACTGGGAAACCTGCAGACGTCGGAAAAAGAAAATTTTAAAATCCTTTTTTTTTTTTTTTTTTTTTTTTTTTTTTTTTGTGGAACACTGGGAATGATAAGCTTTTATAGCTGCAGTGCCTTATTCTGTGGCGTTGTTTTGATCTGTATGGATGTACTGAACCTTACAGGAAACACTGTGCTGGAGGCTACTGCCGGAGGTGACCCACTGATTTCAGAGTCGGAAATCACATGGGCTTCCTGTGTGAGCTGAATGCTTTTTGTCCAGCCCAAGGACTTGGTTAGATCAGACCTTGTGACACACACGTTCTGTCCTTGCCTGTCACATCACAGGGATACAACGTAAGAGGATTAGGTTTATGTGACTCATTTCTTTGTTTGCTTAGAAACTGGCGCAGGAGTGAGATGCTCAGCCCTGTGTGCTGTGCTACGTATTGAGGCCGAGCCTTGCTCCTTGATTAAAATGATTGAGTACACTGCAAATAACAAGCAAAAATGAAGGTGCTGACTCTTGCCCAACTAGTATTGCTGAGATTCCATTCCAGGACATCTTGATTGTTTTAATCATACTCTCTGTCAGCTGAGCAACATGCATTTTAGAGACAATCGTGACTTGGTCTCCTGTTCCTCTTTTTTGAGAGTTGATTTAAGAGAGCTGTTAAGTGATGCTGTCAAGTCTGGTATTAGGAGAGTGTATGGATTTAACCTAATGCTGACATGTGTCTGTTTGTCATAGCAACAAAACCTTGGAAGCTTTTTTACACCAGACAGCGGTGGGCACGGCAGGCTCCCCAGGGCAGGGGCACAGCCCTGAGCTGCCAGAGCTCATGGAGCTGGTCCCTTCCAACTGGGAACATTCTTTGTTGTTCTGTTCTGTGATTCCATAAGCAGTGGAGCAACTAACAGGCCTGGGTTAACTCATGAGAGTGAGCAGGCAGGCAGGAAAATCACGGGAAGCAGATCTTTCAGAGCATCCCTCTGAGACTCACCTGCCATAAACTGAGTTGAATTGGCTTCTCAAACACTGTCCAGATGACCGTCTCGTGGCAGTCAGGGGTGGTGAGGGAGCCCTCGTACCGATAGTACCTTTCAAGTTCATGTGTCGGTGGGAGAAGAGAATTCAGTGGCAACGGCTCCATCTGTGATGACGTGTCTAGGCAAACCAGGCAGAAATGCTGTTTTTAACAAGCACAGCTGAAGGTGTTGTTCATACATGTCTTCAAATGCACCTGCAGCTAATGCGTGTGTAAGTTCTTGTCCCCATGTGCTCTCCCCAGGCTTGCTGGCACAGCTGCCTGCAATGCATTGCTTGTGAAATGCATGACCACTGCCTGCAAAATCCCACAGAACTCAAAATATGAACACCTGTCATTATAAAAAACATTTGTTTTTTTGTTAAAACGTTCTTCTGCATGTTTTTCTTCTCACTTTGCTTTGTTCTGCAGAAACAGAAATACTCATTCTGGTGCTTAGGCGTTCTTCACCTGCAAATATCGAGAACTAGATTTTCTCCCACCTCCAATGCTCTGAGTTCTTGACAAATCAACCTTTATTCTTTGCCTGTGAATTTTCAGTAACAACCTCTACTATAACCAGAATGGGATTGGACCTTGAATTGCCGTGTAGAATATATGCTCAAAGTAAATAGATGTGTGTATCAAACAAGCCAAGTTTCTTACCTTTCTGCAGAATATTATTTAATTCACTTATTAGAGTTGTATAGTTTTTATTTTCTTCATCAATCTGAAATGGAAACATTTTTATTCCAGATCATATATTCCTCAGCAAGTGGTTATTTTAAATGAATTGTGAATGTGGCAGTCAAGATTCACAAAGGTAACAGCAGCAAGTGGAATATAGAAAAGGATAAAGGAACCATGCTCTGGCATTGCATGCCCATAGAATTTTAGGAAGGTTTAGGTCTTGGAATAATGTAATATTGACATCGTGGTACATGGCCAACTTGCTATTAGATTGGAGAGAAAGAATTAGAATTTGGCCACCTACCTTTACAAAGAATGCTAGCACAGCTATACCATCTGCATAGTTCTTTGCATCTGCTAAATCCAAAGCATCTTCTATTATGTGGACAATATGAAGCTGTAACAAAACAGTTAAGGCCAATGATGTGCTTGCTTTCCTCTGCAGTTAGTTTTAAGTGTAGCCTGGCTGTTTCTCTGCACTTTGGCTTTAGTAGAGCAAGAGCTGCTTCCCAACCCATGTACCAGAGGATAAGTGCTCTGTGGACTGCAGCAACCCTCCATTTTCAGGCTGTGCAGTGAAACAGTTGAACTTTTACTCTGTTTGACAGTGGGTGGTGATGTCCTTCCACCAACCCATGCACACCAGCACTGGCAACTTGCCTTGACTTGGAGAGACTTTTATTTTTCTCAGGTAAAGAGATTAGTTCACTGTTGCAGTCCGGGAATGGAATACATAGTCTGAATAAACATATGAGTGTAATCAGACTAGGCAGACTTGGAGATAGTTCTCCCTAAAAGCTGCGTAACTCCAGATTTGCTATCAAAACTGTGCCCTTGTTACGTAAATTCAGCATGTTTTCCTTAGTGTTCTGATTAGTGAGCAATGTGTCACAGATTCTTTATTTCCACTTGTTGGTGATTCATAGGAAAACTGCCCAATACTTTTTCTTTCACAGTGTCATAAAAATACAAAGTATTTTAATTATGGTCCAAATCCACTGGTGGTCCCACCTACCTCCATAGCTTGTTTTTCACCATCTATGCTGTGTTCTGACCCAGGAAAGTAGAACTGTTCCTCTTGGACTCCCCAGTGCAGATGGAATTCTACCGCCTTGTATCTTCTATTCAGACCTCCGCCTTCAATTGTAGGGTTCATGCTCAGTGTTACTTTAACTGGGGAAAATGAATAAATAGTTTCTAAAATGTTCACATCATACATTAATACACTGGAGAGATTGAAATTTACCCTGAGGTTCAGGTTTGATTTTTCATACCAAGTGTTCCACAAATTCAATTCTTCAGAAACTGAATTCTTAAAACATGCTCACTGAGACAGATTGGAGATGAAAAGGTGGAATATCACAGCCCGCTTTCTGGTAATGTGAAACAGCATTTGGGTGTTCCTCACCTATGGCACTGCACCTGGAGCTCCTGCTCCCTTTTCTAGCTGGGATTTGCTCTGAATGACTTGTTTATCCTCTTAATTGCTAGAGAACTGAGTTACTCATGACTTCATCTGCAGATGTAAGAAAATAAATTTGATAAATGCTGCTATAGACTACTCTGGGAAAGTGTTTTATAGGCTTCTATGGCTTTCGTTTGTTTATCCTTCAGAGAGTTATCTGTTGCATTTTGAAGAAAGCAGGGTAATAGATTGTCTTTTCTTGTTTGAGTAGGGGATGGTTCACTGCCATTCCAACCCAAGGATTCGAGGTGCACATCTCGTTTGGTCAATCCTGTACTTCTTCACAGTGCCCCCTGTCAATGTGCAAAATCTTGTCTGCGCTGTAACATTTATTTTAGATGCTATTATTTAAATTGGGCCTGATTCTGCTTTAATTTAGATTGGTGCTACTACTTAAGACAAAGCATTAAATCATTTTGTCTATTTAATGTGAGGATCAATTCTCTGCTAAATAGCAAAATAAAATTACCCCAGAAGATGTATTTTCTAGCTGTAAGTGGCCATCGCCTGTGTAAAGCACGCGGTGTGCCTGAGACATCCAGTGTGTGTTTAGAAATCTGGCTTGTGAGGGTCTCTACATGAAAGCCGGTACTTTTATTTTTCCATGAGGAAGATGGATTAAAGCCCTGGAGATTTCACTTCAGTTCTGAGTTCCAGATGAACTGGAAGCTTCTGTGAGTCACTCAGTTACTTTTCTGTTTTATCTTTATGTGGATGTTAATGTATCTTTGCTGGCTTGGTTTATTTAGATTGTAGGACCTTTGGGACACTGACCTTTACTGTCTGCACATCACTGAACATAATGATAGTCTAATCTCATGTAGAGCTTTTAATTGCTCCTGCAATTTAAGCAATAGCAGTTACAGTGTTGTTCTCACAGCACAGGAATTGGCTGCACACAAAGGAAAGAAATTTTGAAAGCCCAGATATAACTGTAATTCTTTTGCTTGTTTGAAAACAATGGCAGTTCTGAACAATTGTTTTTAATATTAATTTTTATGTAAAAGACTTTACTATGCACAGTGACTGTAATATGGACTCTAAAATGTCATAATATGAGATTCATTAACCTGTATATTAGTGAAAAATCAATCATGGATTTTTCTTATGGTTTGTCAAAACACTGATGATCTGAATGAGGATCTGCAGTGGTGAAAACTTGTCCAGCTGTCTGTGTACTACCTCTCCATCTTAGCTGAGCAATGTATTTAAAGCCCTCAGCTTCCCCTTCTGAGAATTCAGCCATTAAAACAACACATCTAAGATTTCAAGAATACCAATGGATAACTTAAAAAAAACTATGTCTTGTTGCATTTTTTAATAGTAAGTTAGCATAATATGGCTGAAGTATCATCATTACTACTGCCTTGATTGAAAAGAGAAAGTCAATCAGTGTTGAACTTCTATTCCTGGGATTATGGTTTATTGAGTTGCTGTTCACAGACTCGTTTACTGAATCAGTAAAGAGCTGATCGACAGCCCCACGTTGTATTACTTCCTCATTTGGAAAAAATAAAGCCCATGTTGAAGTCTGAAAGGATTTCTGCTAGTTATTTACAGAACTAGCAAGACACAGCATCGCACGCCAGGGGTTGAATGAGTCTCCCAGGTTGTATTGTTCAGCAAAATCCTTCCTTACACAGAACAAGTGTTAGAGAGGGCAAGCCCAGCAGTGAAGGACATAAGATTATTCAGCAAATGTCACGTATCTCTGCAAAGTCTGTTACCCCTGTGCCCACCTGCCGCTTGGTTCTAGATGGTGTTATCTGACTTAAAGGCTCCCTGGCTGTCTCAAGCTTAGTTCTGTACAGACACATAGATCAAATTTCTGTTGCGGTGCTCAAGGACTGTGTTCAGGATCCAGAGATCAGACAACAAAGTTCCCACAAAGCCTTGGTTCAGGTTTTCTGAAAGTTTTGTTTCTGAAATAGGAATGTGCTAGCTTCTTTCTTTCCAGTAAGTGAAAGCAGTGGTAGGTAACAGCTTGCTCAGAACATGGAAGGAGGGAAAGGAGACGCAGTGTGAAGCTGCAAATAAGTTCCATCATAACGTATTTGACAGTACTTGCCTGTATGTCCATTGTTTTCTATTGTCCATTTTGAGGTCTCTTTCACATCATAATTTTCAAAATACAGTGGCGTCAGGCTCTTGTTATAAATGACATTTTTGGTGACAATATTGATGGGTGACTGTTTGCTTCCTTTGCAGTTGGCATCTACTGCATGCCAGCGTCGAGGTTCTATTTAAAAACGAAGAAAATATTATTTTTCTGTAGACTGAAATCCTTGATAAAACCAGAACACCCACCAGCTAATACACACTTGCTTGGGAATCTGGAAATATTTTTTTATAAAAAGAAAGAAAGGTCTTTGGGAAGTGGAAATTTAATAAAGGAGTTTTCTTAGTGTGTAGTTGTATTCTAAGAAATGTTAATATATTTCAACAGTGTTAACTGAAATAGGAAAATAAGAACATAGACATGGCTGTAAAGTTAAATTATACTATTGCTGTGATTAGCTGGCTGACTGGAGAATAAAAATAAATAAAAGAGTTGTGGTGATGGGGATGTTGGGATTGAAATGCTGTTTCCAGCACAGCCAGGTTTGGGAAGGGCATCGCTGGGCACAGTGTTGAGCAGTGGAGCACACAGCCAGCATGGGTACTGCTGGTACAAGAAAGGCTGCAGCTGTAAGAAGATCAGGGTTTCTCATAACTCTGTCCTCAAGAATTTAAATGCTTGTCTATGTCAGACTTGCTAGGATGGTTACCTCTCCGGTGTATTTTTGTATTTGTAGCTTTATCCTTGCCTGGTACAAAATGAATAGAGCAAGTACTGACATTTTTAAAATGCCCTCGTTAGGCACCGTATTCAGCACTTGTGGTTACTTGTAGTGTGATACACAGCATTACATGCAGCTGTGTGCATCCTGCCCTTTGCAAAGCAGAAGGGCCCAAACACCAACGTGACCAGAGAAACAAATTGTTGAGCAGTACCTTCACAGCTTGGCTCTTCGCTCTTCTGCGACAGATAGCACCAATGTTGTCCAACTAAGAAATAAACAAACAATATGGTCAGACATTCAGAATTAGATGAGTGAAAAACTGTACAAATTGCCCCTCCAAAAAGCAGATGTGGAACGGGTTTGGAACTTGCTGTCCTTGGGGAGTGATGAGGTTATGACTGGCCGTGCAGCTTTGACATCTGCTTGGTCTGCTTAATTTTATTAGAATCAGAAATCTCATGTTTCATATATATGAATAACAACCGGGACAAGGTGAGTGCTTTGCTTGTAAATAAACCTATATCTTGTTGCTAGACATTTCTTAGCAGTATAGAATGCACACCCAGGTTATCCTGGTTCTAGTATCAAATACTTCAGAAGACAGTGTGAAAATTATAGCAACCCTGTCCTCTTTCTAGATCTCCTTCTGGTCCTACATGAATCAGTCTACACCTGTTAATACTCCTTCACAAAACTGTGGTGGCATGAAATAGTGGACCTGTGGATGAGTTGCAGTTCTAAACAATGTGGTTTTGATACCTTGGCTTAAGGGAACGTGCTGATCTGAATTTAGGTAGTGTTAACGTAAATAATGTCTTATCTGTACTTGTCATTGTTTCATTTACTTGGAAATTAACTTACTCAGGATGTCTTACCTCACTCTTTGCACAATGCTGCACAAGATACCTTGTGCAATAAAAAGTTTTAAGTAACAAAGGGTCTCATTTTTAGTAGGAAATGAAGCATCCTCATTCTAATTCAGCTGTGATCCCCCAGAGAAGGTTGCAGAATTTTTCAGTGGAAAGCCTTTTCCTTTAGCAGGAGAAATGTGAGATTCAAAGGAACTGAACTGATGTAATTTAACTATGAGTTCATCTACTCAGGAAATTAAGGACTTTTTTTGTTTATAGCCCCATGTTTCAATGGTTATTTATGACAGTAGTGAATTTTAAATGGATTTTAATGGAAATAGTTCTCTTTGCCTTTCTAACTGTGATCAATAACAATTCATAACTTCTTATAATCATTTGTATCAGACTAATCCATTTATAGAAATTGTTATGGAATCCCATGTGTCATTTGACTGCTAATTACCATGATCTGTGACACATCTGCTGGAAGGCTCTTAGGTGCTTTCAACACTTAACATCGATAACATCACAGTGCCATCTTTCTATTAAGTTGTTAGGAAAAGTTATACGTAGAACCTCAACCAGCTGCAATAGAATAAGAAGGAAGCTTGGGGGAGCATTGTTGCAATGAATTTAAGGTTGAAAAAAATGATATTGTTTTAGTTCATTTCTCACAAAGACTTAAATTTATGCTGGAAACTACAAATAACGTTGGCTCATTCTAGTTAAGAAACGTTTATTAACATTAAGAGGAAAAGTAAGCAAGGAATACGACATTCATGCTGTTAGAACAGCAGTGGTTTTACATTGTCACTCCGTCAGTATTTAGTAATTATCAAAAACTTTGTTGAATCAAATTTTTACCTTCTGGCACACTTCTAAACATCTACAAAGCTTGGCTTTAAAGCCTGCCATTTCGAAAAGCGATTGCTGCATTATTTCAGGCCTGTGTGTACAAGGCAGTGGGCAGACCTTCAGCAGTGCTGAGCAATTCCTTATCTCCACTAGGAAACAGCAGAACCCAACATTCCAGGTGCAGAATGTCACCGAGCACCCTAACCAATATTTTAATCAATAAATGCTTAGCAAACAGTGGGTAAGCCAAGCTCCACAGAGCTTAATTATGTTTCAAATGCGTTAAAGTTTGCATAGGTAAATGACTGCAGATGTTTTTAGAAACTGCTTTGGCTCAGTGGCTATCTTGTTAAAGCATCTGCACATGCAGGCACGGCACACAGGGACTGGGGTGGGCTTTCTCTACAAGTTATATACACATAAACCCTCAGGTGGTGCACTGTGGGAATGATCTGGCTGCGGATGTTTAAAGGTAGTAGGATGTATGCATGCAGGGCTAGCTGTGTGCAAAGACTTGACTCAGACTTTTTGGGATGTGAGTTAGACCAAAGAGGAAAGCTGTTGGGTGAAAAATCAAGATCATATGAGGTACTGTAAATTCTTGAAACAAAGTTTACTGTTCTGGGTTTGTATGAACATGATTGTGACTTGGACATCACAGCACCATTGCAATGCAAATGAAAATTTACGGTCAGTCTGATTCACCACTAGGAGAAAGTGCAGTGAGTGCATTGTTCACTGGCTGCAAGGCTGTGGAGTTTTGGGTTGTGACCACAGCAGGATGAAAATCAAAGACCACCATGGGAAGCACCGAGTAAAGGAACTGCCATCACATGGTATCATCAGTGCTCCTAATCCTGTGCCTCTGTTTCAGAGGAGTGAAATGGGGTAAGCAGTGGAGCCCTTCATTGCTGGGACTGAGTCCAACCCCTCTCAAGTGAAGTGACCACCAAACCTACTGCCAGCTGGCAGGAATTTGGCAGGTTCTCTCAGATACGCTTGCGAGTTTCAGCCACATCTTAGTGGACTGGCACACAGACACTAAGAATCTCAGCCCGCACAACAAATTGCAGAGAAAAAGAAAATAAATCCAGCCCACCAGTGGTCTGATGCCTCACATGCAGCACCCACGAGAATTCTCCTTACTCCTGTTGAATGAAACCTACACCAAACAACCAGTATCTAATTCTTGCAGACTTTCCACAAAACTCATAACCTCTACAAACTAACAAGTCTTTTTCTGTCACGTAGTTCTCACAGCTGTGGTTTAGAAAGCCGGATTGCATCAGGGAAATAGAACAGAATATCAATTCAACAATTCATAGGAAAAAGGCCCTTAAAGCTGTTAAACCATAAACAATGAGCTAATTAAACACTGCAGAACACAGCGAACAATGAATTAATGTTTCTTGTGAATGAGACATTGGCAATAATGGGCCATTAGATAACGGGATGTTTGCACAGATACAGCTCAGGAAAGGCCATACTGCCATACTCCGTGTCACTTACAAGGAAAATTTGTACTTGGATTTTCTTTGAATCAGATGTGGTTCTTCCCTACGTCTTTGGGCCTTGCATTTACAATGGTCCTTCTTTCCCCCTGGACTTTGTTTCTGAAGCAAATAGGAAAGATACTTGTCACATTCGGTCTGTTGTCTGTGCTCTGAGGTATGATTATGCCCTAAGGTATGTTGTCTAGTCTAGTTTTGATTGTCTAGGTGGCTCCTGCCACTTCCTGCAGGAGACTTTTCCACAGTCTATTAGAATTCACTGTCAGGAAATGTTTCCTGTTTAAAAGCTTACATTTTCCACTTGCTTATCTGCATCCCATCACTCCTAGAAATATCACTGAACCACCCTAAACAATTCTTTTCCCTCCCTGGTGTTTACAACATTCAGATAGCTCCTTCATAATCTGCAATTCCTGCCCTTGCTGCATCCATCCTTTGTCCCATCCCATGACAACCTGCCCTTCACCTTTCTGCTTCAGAGTCTGTCCCGCTCTCTTTCTCTGAAGCTTCTTTCTGACATTCCTCTGACCCCACTCCTCTTCCGCCCAAACCTCAGCTCCCCTGTTTTCTTTCATGTTGTTTACCTCATTACCTGGAAGAATACAGAGGATATTTTGTGGGGGCTTTGTGATTTTGCAATTGAGGTGCTGAAACCACTGCTGTACTATCAGCGGCGCTGCAGGATGTCGCAGATCATTCTCATAGATTTCATTAGCTTGTGAGTTAAGCCATGAGCATCCGTGCTTAGGACAGCATTAGGTACTAACCAGGATTTCCAACAGCTCCTTGTATTACTGACATTAACTTGAGACAGTGCTGCTGTTGCCTTTGGCAGTACCATGACACAGTGTACATACTCATGCTCACCTGTGCACTTGGACTTAAAATTGCTGTGTCGTCATCCAGTTCTGGCTCTTACACTGCATTATGGACTCTCAACTTATGTTACAATGCACCATATAAGAGTTGTTACCCTGACTTCACTGAGTTTTACTTTACAGCAGGGCTGAACTGGGCTGAAGGCCTCCTCTTCCTTCGCAGGCAGTTAAATTTAGGGAGTCTCTCTTGGCAAGTAAGCAGCCCTACTTATCTCTGCTTCTTCCTTGTCAAATTTACAACTGATTTCCTGACCAAAGCTGTTTCTTGGCACCAAAACAGCTGCAAAACAATACAATTACGCATTGTTTTCATTTTATTGTAAATGTTTTCAATTGTTTTAGCTATCAAGCCTAGCTTGGAAGCCAGAGGAAAAAATTCCTTCAGTTGAGAACTCCCTCTTCTGTTCACTTACGCAGCTGGATGGAAGAGGACAGTGCTTCTGGCTGGAAGCCAGAACGTCAGCAGTTGCTAATGTGCCATTGTGTGATGTAGGAAAAGACCCTTCAGCTCTTTGGACAATGGTCAGACTGCCTGATTTCCATCAAAGTTCCCTACCTGGTCCTGCTTGTTCCCACTTACTGCCCCACCTGGACCTGCTTGGAAGCCTGCATCTCTGACTGCAGGGAGGCTGGTTAGCTGAAAATTGCTCTCTTAATTTGCCCGTCTCCAGAAGAAAGTTAATTAAACCATTTTTAACCTTTGAATAAAGTGCTTGGCAATTTAATGATCGTCTGACTGCTAGCTGTTTCTACGAAACATACTTCGTCTCTTGAAATAACCTTTATGCCGCTAACAGCCGAAGTACCGAGGCAGTAAGAATACCTCTGTCGCTCTTTGTAATCCCTCCTCTCTCTCTTTCACTGACTGGCTCCTTTGTTTGCCCCTTAAGATCTCGTCACCCTCTTTCAGCCGTGTCCTCTGACAACCCCTTGTTCCCGAGATGCTCAGCTGATAGCGCTCCTGCCTCGCAGGGAGCCCGGGCTGCCCTCAATGCCGCAGCTCCCCTGGCTGCGGGGTGTCCGCCTGAGTCAGGTCCCTGCAGCCGAGGGAATGCTGGCCTTTTCTATGAAATTACGAGTGCTGGTTTTGCACTCGGTGTATTTTTAGCTTTGGTTTGTGTTGGGACAGGAGTATTTTTAGCTGGCTTTGAGAAACGTATTATCTTTAGTACAAAAGAGCAAGCAACTTAAGTGCAAGCGGAATCTAAGTCTGTCTTTCTAATTAATGACTTGCTAAACACAAACTAAGCATGTATGTATCTGTCTTTGTATATGTTTTTAGGTATTACTCATTCTCAGGAAGTTCTCATCAACCACTCTGACAGGCAAAATCAGTTCCAAATGTTTACATCTATCTCTAGCCTTATTAAAACTAATGCTAGTAATCGTTCATCTCTCTTCTATTCATTTTTACTTGGAAGTTGTATTTTTCATAATGTTATGCATCTGTATGTATGTGTGTAGGTATTGCTTTCCAGTCCATTACAGGGGCTTAGGCTCAAAGATAAACTTTAGTATGGTAATGAGGGGACTGCATCTGATTTCAGCAGGGCATTTATAACTTGCACATGTGTACATAAATCACGTGCTCAATGATGTCTTACTCTGCAATGCATATAAGCTAAAGAGGATTATAGAGATTGAGAGGTTCTAAGTTTACTTTATAAATACTTGTAAATGGCTTCCTTTGTGTCACATGGTGAGGAAGATAATTTTATCTCTGACCTGTGATACTGTTGTAACTTCTGTCATACATGTATATCCTCATAAATCTCCTATATCAAAAAAGGAAGCTGACTTTTAGCAAGAATAGAGTATCCAGGGCTAAGGTGATAGCTTCTGTGGGGAAATTTGCTTTGCTTTGTTTAAACAGAGCAGTGCCAAACAAAATTCAAGCAATATCTTCTTGAGTATTTTAAAAATTTAATTCAAACAAATTTCTATCTGGTTTTACAGCCCTTCCTCTAATGTTCTATGCTGGATTTCTGCTGACTGTTCCTGCAGCTAGGTGTTAGTAACTAACCACTGACCATTCCATGTGCTCTGCACCCTGTTAACAAAGCATCACCTACAGTGCCACAAACTGAGGGGAAAAAATATATTTGTATGGAGATGGACATAGAGATGAAGAACTGAGCCTCGCATTATGCCTTAAAGACCTTGAGGTTTATGCTGCTTGTTTGAACAGCTAAGAGGAAGCTATGAAAGTGCTTATCTGCTTCCAGTTTTCAAAATCCAACTGTAAAATTTATGACAAGTCATGATTCCAGTTTTAAGTACCACTGCACAATGTGCATCATGTAAATGTTAATCCAATGCTTTTTGCTGTAGGAGAAAGACAAATAATTTATAAGCTGAAGTAACGTTACTTGTCACCTATGAACACCTCCTGCGTACATTTTCTGTAATGTTCCTTTCTTTCCCACAGAACTGAAGTGAATGGCAGCATGAACGTACCTGGCTTGAATGCTGAGATGGATGAGGTGATGCAGCACATTGCAATTTTGTATGAGGATCAGCTGAACAGTGAGTTCGTACAAATTGATAACAATGTGGTGTTCTCACAAGGTGATCTTTAAATTGAGCTTTGATGATGTGACTGGGTCCAGTGTGCGTACAGAAAGCTGCCCACTCATTACATGTCACCAGAAACAGGCTGCTATCTGCTGACCAATGGTTTTTGAACTTGGAGCTGTGATGCCCTTGGATGCACCAACGTAGTAAAACATCTGTCTGCTCAAGAGCATCAACTCCTACTGTCTTAGGCACAACACAAATACAACAAAGCACAATTCATGTCAGCTGGGCAGTCATTCAGAGCTACATGCTACATGCAATGGCTGCTCAGCAGTTCAGGGTGAAGGGGCAGGTTTTGGTTTTATCTGCAGCAGAGCCAGCAGAGGTCATCTTATAAACTTACTTGTGTAATTCTTAAAGTGAAAGTCAGGATCTGCAGATGAATTTAAATTACAAGACGTGACTAAACAGTGCATGCTCTTGAACAACTTCACACATCGACTAACGTGATGAGAATCAAAGCATTCCTGTTCTGACATAATTGATTCCTATGTGTAATGTGGATGTGTTTGGATACTATAGCAGGCTTGCTACAGAAATGAACAAAGGTAAAAGCATTTCAAATTTCATTCCATACACAGCTCTAATGCCTTTTAGCTGCCTTTCAGGAGCCCTCCAGCAATGTGCAGTGTTGTTTCGTTGCCTGCTGAGCTTGGTTCCCTGTCTCCCCAGAATAAAACAGGCTGTTACAGCTAAATGAAGAGCCACTCTATCTCATCTGCTGCTCTAGCATAAGTGCTTTTCTGTCTTCTGCTGAGAGAATGAGATAGCAGTTGTTACAATGCCATACCTCTTTGCACCTTTATCATAAGCTGTAGAAGGAAAGAAGTGCATTCTGAGATTATAGGATTTGCATCCTTGGTCATCCTGTATCCATTCTTCTCACATCCCTAAAAGTCCTTCAGTTATAACCGAAATATGAAACCCACAAGGAGTATGGCAGTGGCTCATCATATCCTGAGCTGCACCTCTGTTGGCAGCAACAGTCCCTTTTATAGAGCTAAAATGTAATTAACCCAGTATTTAATGGAAAAGTTTGTTAGTAGAATTTTCAGTTTTGAAGATATTGAGCACTTGGTGCTATTACTGGTTAGTCACAATGACAGAGCTAGAAAAACCTCTGCCTTCTGAAGGTTGCTCGTACAGTTGATCTAGCTGTGCAGACAGTCGGAGTGCAGAGCACTATCAGTGGGTGTCTCCTGCTCTGAGTGCACATTCAGCAACTTGTGAAATGTGACCTCTTCTTGCGTACAATGGATCTGACACGGATGGCATACGCTGATAAATATGGACTATGGTAAATATTCACAGATAAGGCACCAATAATATTTCAGCAGCTTGAATGATTCTATGAAAAAAAAGGAGAGAAGGAAGCCCTAAGAAACATATCCTGTATAACAATCATAACTTGAGTTCAAAAGTCTGTCTGTGCTGAGACTGCCAAGGTAACTTGTTGGAGATAATGTCAGCCATTCCTCTTAAAGAAGTTTATTTTTCAGTGATGTGTGAAGCTGGCTCTAACACCAATACCAAACTTCTAGATGGAAATATTTTACTCTCCACTACAATTGTTGTCCTCCGAATGGCACTAGACTGAATGTATCTTTAATAAAAGCTCTCTCTCAAAAAGTTTGGAAAGTTTCTGATGTAACACTGCAGATACTTTGCTTCACTTCTATTCATCTAATAGCAGTTCCAGAGGGTCATTGATCTCTGAGACGATTTGCTTCTGTGTGAAGTCACAGAGGGCTGTTAGCAACATACATATTTTTAAAAAGTAAGTTCTATGCTAAGATACCAAGAGAGGTCAAGTTTGAAGCAACTTAACATACGAGCAGCTATTAACATTGGCCATGTAAGTGTGGTGAGTTTTGAGGCTGCCTGTAGTAAGGAAACAGCCTGGTACAGGCATGTTAAATGTATTGATAAGGGGGTAACTCTCAAGGTAGTTCTGAAAAGTGACAAGAGCAGGAAAAAAAAAGATACAGAAAAATATTATTTAGGCAGATGCTCAAAAGTCATAGCTTCTTAAAATGTCCAACCTTTAAGGTAGCATGGAATGTACCCTGTGAAGCTTCTACCTCATGAAAAGATTTGGAAAGGAAGGTGAGAAGAGAGCAAGTTTCTTGAGCATTAATGTCTGTGCCATTAATTCTACACTCAGAAAAGAAATGGAAATTGTAACAGTTTGTGGGGAAAAAAAGAACAAAATGTATTACATGCATTCCCTGTATTGATTCTTTCTGTTAAAATACTAATTGCTAGTGTTAATTTAATAATACCTATATAGGTTTTCTAAGTGGTCTTCTAAGATTCTGTAATAAATGCCTTAACAGAACAGTAAATTTAGCAAAATATTAATTAATCAGTTATAGATTTCTATCAAGCAAATAGTTGTAGACTTTGGAAGAGCAAAGGTTCTTTTTGCTGTTTTGTACCTGTACTACATTTGGAAGCCTCTGGAGACAGAAGAGCTACAAAATACAGACTGAAGAAGAGAGAACTGTGAGGTATGGATCTGGAAAAGGCAAGCTACTGGTTATGGAGCATTTAGAACAAAGAAATAGAATGTGAGGAACACCATCATTACCCCAGTGCTTATGCAGTGCTTAAGGCTGTATCTGAGTGCCTGAACCCTCTGTTACTTTAAGTCTGGAAACTGAATCTTGAGCTGCTTTAAAACCAGGTCCCTTTAATGGGCTCTTGGTGCACTGCTTCCCTCTGATACCTCTGATAATACTGTATCTTTTTTTTTCCCTTAATGCAGTCCTGTCTATTTTAGTGCAAACAATAGACCCTTCATTATATTAAGGACTGCAGTGTTTATTTTTAATTTTGAGACTGTGTGCTGATATTTACATAGGAAAGGGTATTTATTCAATATTATAGTGCTGCTGATTTAATAGAAGCATAAAAATACCTCCTTTTTTCAATACTAATTATAGATTGCTATTTAATCTAGTCATTGTAAGTGCACAGTGCACTTATGTACATAGTGCATAGAGTGCAAAAATAGATGGATCTGCTGGGCTAATGCAGCAAAAGACATATTGCTCCTTCTCAGTAGGCAACTATAAGAATTTGATCTTATAAATGACAAAGCAATATGAGTAGAAATCTAAAATAAGCCATTTGAAGTCTTAAGAAATACATTATTTTACTTGTTTGTTAATTTTTTGCATATACGTACAAATAACCACAGAGATCAAGCCAAACCCCAGTGATTTTTCTTGGAGGAGGAAGGTAACTAGAATTTCTAAAGGTGAAAAAAAATCAACACTCATTATTCATGAGAGAAACCTGTATTTGATATTTTCCCACAAATGAAAAAGGCAGAGAAATAGATAAAACATTCATTTTTTCATATAGAAGAAGTAGAGAGTTTGCCCTGTAAGCTCCAATGCTCAGAAACAAATAATAAATAAGAGTAACCTTGCTATATGGGGTTAGAAATAACAGAGAAGGACTTACCTACTACCTCTGTCTTGAGAATGTGCAGAGAGAACAGAACAAGGAACAGCAATTCCATTATCTATTTTAAATAGGCTCAGTGTTGAAACCAGAATTGATTAGACTTCTTAGTATGTGATCATATTTCTGCTCTCAGTTTTATACTGGAGTAGTCCTGGACAGACCTGAAAGCCATAGCCAGGAAGGTGAACTCCTCCCCCTTGTAATTTCCCCAGATTTACTCTACTCACGGTCTGCCTAAATTCATTTCTCCAAAATGAATGGCAAAAGGAATACAGTTTTCTAGCACTGAACAAGTATCCTGCAGCGAATAGCTAAGACTTTGCAACCTATGCACATCTAGTAACCTATTACTGAATGTTACATTTCTGTTTTTCTCTGACAGCCACGTGACTTTCAGAGTAATTGTGAATGTGTGCATTAATGTTAGAGTCCTGCGTCAAAAAAATCACCCCCACTCCAACAGCACACAGCAACCCTTCAAACAGCAGGTTGGTGACACTGCAGGATGGGATTTCTGTGTGCAGTAACAGGAAAGGTTTAGTAGGTGGCATGCCAGCACTTTCCTTACATTGATTTTGCATTTAGTGGATTAATAGAGACCATGCTTCTTTTTTCCTTTGCATACTTTTTCTTAATGTTCTTTTATATGTGTGTGTGTGTATATATATGTACTATACATATATGTACTATATATACATTACATGCCATAAGTACTCTGTTATACTATGTCTAGTATTTTTTTTTTCTGTCCTCTTTTCCTATCTGAATGCTTTAATTCCAAGTGTCTGATTCAGTGCAATTCGGTCTTTATGTTCAACAAACAAAGGTGTGTACACAAGAGTGGCACTGCTACTTTTTGTTCTGCAGTTTCTGTTATACACACATTTTCTAATTTTCATTTGGGACTGGATTTTGACACAGCTGAGGAGGAAAACAAATCAGGGAATGCAAATTCTCCCATTCTTCCAAATGCTTCTCTCTCCATGGGTGTGCAACCCAAATCCTGGGTTGGGTGCAAGGAGAGCAGGACGCTTGACTCAGTGCCTCTCCGGGAAGGAGTGTAAAGGTTGTGGTGTGGCACTATGTTGACTGATCACTGCGGACCTTTATGCCTTTACCAAAAGCTGTGGGCTCTCAGGTAGAGGGCAAGGCCACTGTGGCGTTATATTGGGGTCAAATGGGATCAGGGCTGTAATAACAATGGGAAATCTGACAGCTGACTTATGAGCAGGACTTTATTCATAAAAAAATAGCTATAAATAACATTCCAACAATGAAGATTTGCTGGTTAGTGTTTTTCCGTCTTGGATTAGATTAAAGCATGAACAGACAATGATTTGCCTAGCACATGGTGCTAAGATAAATAGCTGCTGCAGTGATAAGAACAATAAGGGAATTCACTGCATTTTTGAACTTCCTAGTTCAGCAATCTCTGTGAGCTATCTAAGCAAGGTGCATGCTGAGCACGTAGAGTGGAGTGGGGCTGTGAGCATGGCAGTGTCAGGTGCCTGCCTTCAAGGGCACGTATCAGATGTTTTACACTTGGGCTTCTCTGCTTTCATACCCCGGGGGTGGTCTTCAGTCAGAGAGTTTAATCAAAGCTCTGTGATAAAGTTTTTCTCACTTTACTTGTGTTCAGCTTTCTGGAAGCTGAGAGTTCTTAGAAACACTCTGATTTGGGCTGAAATATCCGAGGGTTAAAAACGTTGTTCTTGAAATTCAGGATTCCAGGTTCTCATTATTTAAGTGGTAATAATTTGCACTGCAGTCATGTTCATTTGTGCTAGAAAGTGTGATTAAACTCAGTGAAATATATTCCCTAACCATATGAAGTTTACAGTCTAAATAATGAGGGCAGGCACAATCTTTTTATCTAACCAAACTTACCAGACACTTTGTTATCAGTTCCCTCTGACATCTTTGCACCACAAATATTTTTTGAAGGAATTGCAGTGCAGGTGGGTTTTCTATAAATGTCACAGGATGTTGGACCTAAATGCATGTAAGGATCCGTGTCAGAGGAGCAAAGAGCCAATGTTTTGCAGGATTCATAAAATTCAAGGGTTTTTTTTTCAGGCAGTGTAGTTGCAGCCGTGTCTGTAGCTACAGGATAGATAAGAGCAGGAGAGAACATTAAAAACAGTGAAAATTGCACTTCATTTGTATCCTTGTTGTGGAGTACAGCTGCAGAGGTTTTGACTTATTTCCCTCAGTCTGGCTTATGAAATGTGTGAGATCCAACCTTAGCCTGCTTCTACCAAGAGGGCTTCACAGGACATTCGGAGGGACTGACGTGACATCTAATGGAGCTTACATGTGCCTGAGCCAAATGACCCTACCATGTGCTGCAGAAAGGAAGTCTAGAGCTGCTCGTGGCCTCCCAGGCGAATGATTGCAGTTCCTCTGTACCCGGCAGCACGGAGAGGACAGGATGAGAGCAGGTTGGAGCTCAGTCTGTGTCCAAAACCAGGACAGTGGCACAGCATTTTGTGCTGGGGAGCCGGGCTGAACATACACTTAGAAAGAAGATCTAAGGCTTGTGTAGGTGAGACTGACGTGAGTCTGTCTTACTCCAATTTATAGGAGGGAGAGGACGTTCTTTTAGTATATGTACATAGTGAGACCAAAACACAAGAGGTAAAATGTTAGCCCAACCAGTTTATTATCCCTAGTTGCTCAGGGCTATGGGGAAGGGAAGACGGGCGATAGAAAAGCGATGGGAAATAAAAGCAAAGGGTCTTTGTAAAAAGTGGTAGGGAAACAACGATGCTATATACTTCACTCATAAAAGAGAAGCAGGGAGGGAGTTGTGCATTGCATTGCCATTATTTTGTGTCTTGCAGTTAATGCTGTTTAACACATCTGAAACATTCAAACCTGATGATTGTCTTCACTTTGTGTTCATGGTGAGGGGCAAGAAAGCATATACACATATATATATATATACATCATACAGTTTGAGTATGCAACTTTGAAGGTAGCACCAAATCAGCTGTGCTGTGGTTATGCTATGGAGCTCTCATTTTCGTGACATGATGCAGCTTTTTCTGCTGTAGTGTCAGGTATAACTGAATTCTCAGGGCATAATCAGCATAAAGAGAATTGCAATTGCAGGGTGCTAAAGTGGAAGTGTATGTTGTCCAAGGGTTACTGTGCTGAGCTAAGAGTCTCAGTTTCGGAACTTAATTTCCTGTTTTGAAACCTCCTTTGGCATGTCTCAGCTGGGACCTGTTATTCTGAGGGCTGCCAAACACCACTGGTTCTTACAGGTTCTGGGCATTTCTGTGACCACAACCTCGGTTGTGTGAAGGTAAATTTTCCAGAATGGCTGCTTTAAGTGAATGGTCCTTAAAAATTCAAGGCTTATCACGTCTCATTCTCTTCAGCATTTTCAGCATCTCCAGTAATATCTTCTCTGCAGGAATTATCTGAGGCTAATTGCTATCAAACTCATAGATTCTAGGAGGTGTCAATGAGAAAAGTATACTATTGCTATTGCTACTGCTGGGATCTTTTTCGCAAAATAAAGTAATGCCATGTCTCATTCACAACAAAATCAAAACAACAGCAGTTTGGATATTCAGATAAAGAAATTTAAAAACAATTATAGTACTAACAAGAGCAGTGGAGAGGGTGAAATCAAGGTAAATGTTAATCAAATGCCTGCTAGTAGTAAGGCACAGCCAGTGTTTAAAGTTTTAGCCTAGGTTTGCCTCTCTCCGTGCCATTCTTTCATGTGATCTTATGCAAATAATTTGTGATTTGTAACACACCTCACAGGTGTGTTGTGGGTGTAAGTATAATAAGATTATGAAGTTCTCAGAATACGTGATAAGAATCACCTTGAGTGGACATTGTTATACGTGCGGGTTCGGTAGCACAGTCGCCTTCTACCTCACAAAGTGTTTGCTTTCAGTTGAAACTACTTTTCACCTATTCTTACAAGAGGTCAGACTTTATCAGAGTTGAGATGTACAGATCTGTGGAGTTTGTTTGTTTGTTCGCTTTATATTGAAGCGGACTAAAAAAGTTTTTTCCATAATAATACTGTCTTCCATACTAATTTTATGCAGTTCTATTAGGGAATTTTATGCAGTTCTATCAGGGAATTAAAATCACAAAATGTTTCATTAAGAGCCGTTTATATTTCTCAGTATTATTTTTAATCACATTCTGACTTCATACAGTGTTTCATCATTGAACATCAACTTCTTAAACTAGAGACAAGTGGCATCTTCAGGAATAGGGCATTTTGGAGCCCAGCTTCATGGCTATGCATTTCTATTTCTAGGTTTTCAATTTCTAGGTTGTTTCTGGAAGATTTTTGAAGATGTCCTTTGTAGCTAGCCTGCTGTCCATCACAGCCCTCAGCCCCCCTCCAGTTCACAAAGTCACAGAAAAAGTAATCGGGAGAGATGGGGAGTTCATGCAGATTGATCTGGTGTCCTCTGCCACCCCTGCCATCCATGCTGGACGTTACCTGCTGCTGCATTTGCTGTTATTAAAGGGAGCTGCTGACTTGTGGTGCTGGCACTGGGAAGATGACAGAAATAAGAGTCCTTGCTCAGCAGCAACCTCATACCAAGGGTGTGGCTGCCAAATCTGCACGAGGCATGGCACAGAGAATGCTTTGCTGTGACACTTGAGAAGAATAGTTCATAGGATATCAATAAATCAGCAGACGTGGTGAATCAGTTCTCAGCCCTCATTTCTATATAATCTTTCTTTGGATTTCACCGTGACTATCTGAAATATTTTGCTTACCTGTGCAAAGCATTTCTAATGTATATTAATTTTATAGTGCTAATTGCACATCAACCCTAGTATGTTCATAAACGTCAACTTTAACAGGAAGGTTTTTTTCCTTTTTAAGCCAATCAGATTTGCACAGATTTATTGCCCTGTAAATTCTGTCAGAGCTATCAGATAGTTCACAGATTTACAGTATGAGAGCTGAACTTGCTGCTATGCTGTACAGATAACAGCACAGAACATGGAAAGCTCCTAGGCACTAGCTGAGCTACTTTGTAAATATCATAGTATAAAACTGTTACTAATAAAAGTCAATCTTTTGCTAGAATGCCAATAAAGAGTGGGGAAGGAGCACAAACCAACTACAATAACAACGACAAACTCTTACATGGAGCCTTGCAAATTAGTCGGGACTAACTTTGTAAGTGATATGCCTTCACTTAGATGCTTTCACCAAGGGAAAGCTTGCAAAAACTCACTGCTCAATTGCAATTGAATGCCAGTCACAGCGAGAACATGTTGGAAAAGATCTCTCCATATGTAGGTGTCTCAAATAAAACATGGGCTCTCCCTGACGTGTGCCACATCAAGCATTAAGAAACAAGAGCAGCCACTCGTGGGCAGAAAAAAAGAAAATCCACGTTATTTGTAATGATACACGGGTGTACTCACTGCTCCATTGCTAATGACACACGGGTGTACTCACTGCTCACCCCAACTGCTCCAGCGTTCAGAATTGCCGTGCTGCCCACTGTAAGCTAATTGTTACAGTAGTGCCCTCTGCTGTCTGACAGCATAAATGTACGTCCGAAGAATAGTTTTCCTAGTCTCACGTATTTCAAACTTTGTTCCCATAAATCATTTCTGTTTAAAAAGACAGAGAAAGATACAGTAATATTCTGTTGCTTTGTTAATGTACAAGTCTTTAAAAAAGTAAACAAAATATCCCTCTGCAATGATATCAGCATAAATGCCTGTCATTTTTCTACATCAACTTCTGATTTATACAAGAGAAGGAAAATACAGATGATTTTAGGTGTATTCTGAGAACTTGTGAGTACTCCAGCATTCAGTACTTACTGAGATATTTCTGTAGGCCCAAGCACAAGAGCTACTTTGAAGGCGGAACCTCCTCCCTTTTTGGGAGCGCTTTTGTAGTGCTGCTGTTGATCTTGCCATTTTGCTTTCTAGGCTGGGGTTTATTCTATAGATATGATGTAGCCATATTTAGATAAACAGGCACCATCAGTCCCATTGGTTTGTAACTGTAAGCAAGAGACAGTAACCAACTTGATTCTGTTGTCCTCCAATCAAGATTTAAAACGGTACGTTAAGGGATTATTAAACACATAAAACTGAAGGAGTCCATATAAAGAGGGATCTTTCATTATTTTACAGAGTAATATTTCTAAGAACAGAATTGCAGGTTATGTGGCTAGGTTAGTGACAGAAATAAGGAATCTCCAGCTTAATGTCAGCATTTTTGTCCATTGCTTGTGTACGGTCTGAGTAGGGGCAATTAGAGGGATTAAAATTGGAGATCTCTAAATGCCTGAACCAAATTTTGTTCTTGATAAAGGCTGCTTTAAGCAGATTGATTCTATAGTAGTAAATGTGTTTTCCAATTTTAGCTATCCTAGCAACTGAAGTGCTCTGAGTTGGTAACCCAAATATTTAAAAACACAAGTGGTTAAAGATTAATCCACTGTCATGACGATGATGTGCCAATAGAAGCTGTGTTTGAAGACTCATGTTTTGATTGAAAAACAAGGTGACAGTAGCACTCAAGCAGTACAGCCTCTTACAGAATAGGAGATGTTCGAAGCAAATGGTTACCGGTTGAATCTAGGATTTTCCACCAGGAATGGATACTCAAACTGTTCTGCTAACCATACGGAAATTTGGAGTCGTAATTTAGTGCTTGCGCTGGGCATCCCTCAGCTGACCATTAACATAGCATCTGTGATCTTCAACTGCACAGCCATCATCACCAGAAAAGCAACAAAAGATCTGCACAAGCCTATCTCTATACTCTTCTGCAATTTGGCTTTTTCTGATCTCTTCACAAGTTTTTCTGGTTTTTGGATTTCAGTGCTGTTCATCACCAAACCTGATGACACAATCTTTGGATCCAAGGATATGCTTGCACCTTATGCCTTATATACTACATCTATTTTATCCACCATCTATAACTTGGTAAGCATTGGAATTGAACGCTACCTGGCTGTGGCTGAAAGCATTAGGACAAGGTTCAGGGTTGCTAGAAACCATTCCATAGGTGTAGTTTTAATTAACTGGGTCCTTGCTTTCTTTCTGGGCTGCCTGCCACTGATGGGGTGGAACTGCTTGCACACAGGAAAAAATCTCTCAGTCCTCTACAGTCCATTTTGTGTTGACTACCTCATCTTCATCACCACTCCCAATGTTGTGGCGGCTTTTATTGTTCCTCTGTTCACCTACCTTAGAATCATTATGATCCTGAGGAAAAGAAAGCTGAGAATGAAAGCGTGTGGGCAAGCTATCGGTACCTACAAATCAGCTGAAATCCAGGTTGCCAGAACTAGTATTTTTATATGGCTCCTGGCATTGGTGTCCTACGCTCCCCTTTTTGCAGGAGTCATCTTTGATGCAATAAACCACCAGTGCCCCCTCGATCTCTACCCAAGCGTCTACATCTTCCGAAACTGCACAGCTATGCTGATAACCATGAACTCTTTGGGAAATCCCATCATATATACACTGAAAACCAAAACCCTAGGGGCTAAACTCAAGTCTCTGAAATGCCTTTCTGGCAAACGTCTCCAAGCCTGCACCATCGCGAACGTCTAACCGCGGCCGCCCCTGTGCTCCGTGGACTCTGCTCTGCTTCCAGGGCAGCGGGAGCGCCCCGAAGCGAAGGCCGAGCCCTCCGCCGGCTGCGGCGCTTCAGCACCCGCGGCGGGGACAGCTCCGGGCCGGCTGCGGGCGGGGCGCCGCGCGGGGCTCCTCGGCGAGCTGCGCTGCTGTGCGGATGGGAGACGGGAGCGTGCTGCTTGCGAACGAATCACACCCCGCCAGCTGTGTTTGCTTCGCGTTTGGAAATCCGCTTCTGACGTGCTTTCTTTGCTGCTCAGATTGTGGCTTTTTTGTTTTTTTGTTTTTTTGTTTTATGGTTTTTTTTTTGGAAGGTGGATAAGTGGCTGGAAAATGTTCAGTTGCGTAGGGGAAAATGTAACGTTACTTTCTCATTTGCAGCATGTAACGTCGTATCTGTTAGTATTTGATGAATCAGTTATTGGGGCATTCAGCGCAGTTTTTCTGTTGTCGGTGTATTTGCAGTGTTTCTGTGGGAGCTCTGTGACCACACATTTTGTGTCCCTGCTTGAGAACGGCAACACACTCGTGTACTGTGGCCACTGACATTTGATTTGATTTAGGAGAAAACTTCAATGGAGGTTTCATTGTCAGAACTGTAGTCATGGCATAAAGCAAAATGAAATAAAAACTTCAAGAGCATGTGTTTTGTAGAAGGAAAAGGTCTCCCCTCCCTCCCTCTCTCCGAAGAGGAAATGGCTGTTGCTTAATTAACTGGTCAGATCTTGGGCTAAATGAATGCTTACATCGAATGACACGGAGATGTTGCCTGGGAGGGTCTCAACGGCCCAGTTTGTTCTCCCACCTCGCCCATAGTGACAAACCTGGAGGCGATGACCAATAAACCCAAGTGACACTCGTTCATTGTTAAATGCTGCTGCTGTTAAATCGTGTTCAGAGGAGCTGCTGTGCAGCGCCTGTGAGGAATGGAGTTTATGTGAGAGACGGCCGCCCGCTGGTGTAACAGGGAGGCGGGTGCCGTTACATTAACAAACCATGTACCCAGCATTTTACATCATTGCCTTAAAACCTCTTTCCTGTTTTCTTTACGCCACAGAGCTCAGGGAGATCGCGGTCAGCTCTGTGACCCCATTTAGGGACATTCTTAGTGATCGTGGTGGGGATGGACTCGGTGATTTCCAGCCGGAACGATTCGATGTTTTTTTTTCTCCTGACCCGCGCACGATCACCCCCAACCGCCGCCCCCTCCCACCGCCGCTGTTCTGCTCCCGGCCGTCCCCGCTCGGCGCTCTGCTACCCGGCCTGAGCGGGGCGGGGCAGGGCGCTGCGGGCGGCCATGCGGGCGGTTCGGCCGTGCGCGGTGTGCGGGGCGGACGGCGCCGCCAAATACCGCTGTCCGCGCTGCGCTGCCGCATAGTGAGCGCCGGGCGGGAGGGGGGGCGGCGGCGCGGGGGGGAGCGGGGCGGTGGGCCGAGGGGCCGGGGGCTGCGGGCCGCCTCTCTGGGGGGCCTGCCGGCCTAATGGCGGCTATCATCCCGCAGCTGCTCCGTGCCGTGCTGCAAGGCGCACAGAGGTGAGTGAGCGAGCGAGCGGTGCGGTGCGGTGAGGTGCGGTGGGCCGGGCGGCCGTGACGGGCCTTGTCCCTTATCGCAGAGCGATGCGCGCCGCAGAGGGAACCGCCGGCGGAGGAACGGGCGGCGCAGCGCGGCTCTCCTGCGGACGGCGCGTGGTCGGTGGCCGACATACTGACAGAGGAGGACGAGCAGGACCGCGTCCCGCTGCAGAAACTCCGGCTGCTGGGTGAGCCGGGGGGCGCCGGGGGCCTCGAACAGGCGGGACGTTATGGCGCTGACAGCCACCGCTCGGTGCCTCTTTGGGGGTGCGCCGGCAAAGTAGGGGTGGTTATGGCGTCGTTTGCGACTGCGCGTAGTGAGCAGTGCGGAATCACGGAATAGTCCCACCCGGAGCGGACCCACAGGGAGCTTTGAGTCCCAGCACTGGCTCCACACAGCGCTGCCCAAACCCTGTGTCACGACTGTGTCCCAGCGCCCTGTGAGCCCCAGCAGCTCAGGGCTGTGCCTGCTGCCCTGGGCAGTCTGTTCCCTGCCTCTAGGGAGGACCCTGCCCCTGATACTGACTTGAGATCGTGTGCTGGTGGAGGAAATGCATAAAAATGGAAAGCGAGGATTTAGTTTGTGATCAGTGATGTATCCATGCTTGGTTATCACAAGAGCGTGACCTCATAGATTTTGCTCCAAAGTGGGATTTGCTGTGGATTTCATGCGGATGCAGGGATTAATCTTCTGATTTGGTTCTGATAGAGGAAAGGGCTTCTGCCTTCTCTGGCTTGAGGGCTGAACTGCATCACTTAACAGAAACCAAATCCTTTACAGTGGGGACTTCAGGTGAACATGGTACTCATTATCTTTTACCCTTGTCTTTAAAGGAGAATCAGAAGAACTGAGAGGTTTGCTGCTGAACCCACACCTCAGGCAGCTGCTGCTGACCATTGACCAAGCAGAAGACAAAAGCTCTCTCATGAAAAAATACATGCAGGAGCCACTCTTTGTGGAGTTTGCAGATTGCTGCTTGAGGATTGTGGAACCCCCAGAGAAGGAGAACATTCTTCCTGAGTGAGCTTGGGAATATTTTTTGTTCCTTCAGGTTTTCCTCTTACAATAGCCATTCTGCAGCACCCCACGGTGCACTGTGCCATGTATTCCCCCCAGTTCAGTTGCTCATGAATGTCAGCACTCTAATTTTCATTTTAGAGTTGATAAATAATGACGTGGTGCTGGACAAATTTCTAGATGCTAGGAATTGAATTTGGTATTATGTGGACTTGCCCTCTGTTGGTACAGAAATCCTGTCACCTGTGGGAAATACCACTTCCCAGTAACAATTATATTAAATATACTGGCATTTGTCTTAACTCATAAAATGAACCTGAAATGCTTTTGTTGACCTTGTTGAGGATAGTCATACGCCTTCACAAGATACTTAAGAGTTTATTTAGATATGGCATACACAGAAAAGCTGAACATTTTCAAGACCCACGTACATAACAGAGGTGGTATAGTGTGCCCTGATGAGAACCTTGGTCCCTCTGCAGAGGTAATGCTGTTGGCTAGGTCATGTTAAAAACACACACATCACAATGTATTTTGGTCCTGTAGATAAAAAGCAAGACTCTGGTCTTGCTTTTCCCTGAGACATCTGCCTTTAGTGTTAATGTTGTGTGCCACTTACTCCCTTGGTCACAGGTTACTAAATGTTTGTGGTACCTCCCAACAAGAGCCCAGCACACATCAGAAGTGTTTGCCTTTTTTGCTATCTCATTACCAGCCTCTTGTTTTGACCATGTACAGCTAGAAGTGTTCTGTTCCAGTATATACTCTTTAAAGCACTTGATCTATTTTCTCATAGTACTGATTATCTCCTCTAGTACGTGCGTGTGTGAGAGGAGGAATGCCTCCCCTGCATTCTCAATTTGAATTATAATATGCATACATTGATTACACATGTGATTATAGGAAACTGAGGTAGCAGCAGATAGGGACGTTGAGTAACTTGAAAAGCAGCAGCCTGCAGGCAGTCCTTCCCTGAAGGAAATGTTCCGTACATGCGGATGGCCAAAAGTTATGTTGGAAGCAGTTCTTTTCTGTCCAATAAAATCTGGTTAAAACCAGTGATAGAATAGGCAGCTGTGTGGGGACTGACATCTGCGTAATGCAGGGGAGACTTCTTGCAGTGAAACCTGACAGAGCCCTGGAAGAAAACAAGGTGGAGAGGCCAGTTGGTGCTTTGCAGAACTGTGATCTAGTTTCACTGTTCAGACAAAGCACTGCCTTATTATACAAGCAACTTGTAAGTACAACTAGAAGCTTTGATCAGTTTGTTCCTATGACAGACTAGCAAGAACTTTCATGCTTTGGTCTCACAGCTGAGACCCATGTCTTACCTGGCCTATTAACATCAGAATCATCCTTGCATATCTAAAGCAGTGAAGAAAGAAAGGAAAAACTAGACTGATAGCAGACTTTGTGCCAGTACTGTTCTAGGATCCTGACCTCATGACAGTTTAGTTGTGCTGTGTGAGGTATCTTACCTGTGGGAGAGCTCTAATAGAAGTGATGCCACAACCTAAGAAGCTGCTTTCCATCTTGTAGCAGCCAACCCCCTGAAGTACTTTCAAGCATGCCAGCAGAGACAGCTCTCTCCGGAGTCCCACTATGGTAACAGGCGCAGCAGACAGGACGAGGCCAAGAGGCCAAAGCTGAATGATTGCACGTAGAGGCCAAGCTGTTTCCAAAGAGCATGGTGATTTGGCTGACATTGCTGAGAAAGGTGCCTTTTCACCACCCTCATCTAATTCCACTGCTGCTAAAGCAGCCATTTTTGCCTGATAAAGAGATGCAGAAAAAATATTGAGCAAAATTTAAAACTGCAAACAAAGAGCCTAAAACAAAGTATAAGGGATAAAGAGTAAGGGATAGGACACCGTGTGGGATGGTAGATAATTAAGATAATTTTATAGATAATTAAGAACAAATTAGCTCCCAAGTAGCTGTAGAAGACTGGCATCCATCTTCTGTGCTTCGGTTTAAGAAATGTTTTCTGAAGAACTGACAGTGTGGGTTTTGTACAGTTAGTTGGTAGGGGCAGATTATTTCTCAAACCACTACAAAGCTTCACTCGCTCAGCTTTAATCCTTTTCTGTACCAACATACTTACTTTCCATTTCCTCCATCCACGCTTAATGACCTCTGCAGCCCTGCGCATCCTTTGGAAGCGGTTCCTGGCTAACCAGGAGCGAATAGCTGAAGATTTAATTAAAAGAAATCTAAGTACAAAGAATCTCAGCAGCTGTTGCAGACAATGTAAGAAAGAAGGCACTTAAGCCTTCTCCATGTTCAATTGGCATATCCCTTCTTTAAATACCCAGTGTGGCTGGAAATGTTACTAGTTACATTATGTCCAGCCACACTCTCATCAAATTACCTGCTTGGATGAGTGTTGCAGACCTTCTCTCCTTTGCAAGTTTCTTCTGTTTAAATCTTCTCCAGCAACACTGAATGCAAAATGCTTTCTTGTTTAACACCTCTGCTCTTCTAGCTTCAAGGTGCTCTAGCTGTGTTGGGGATACGAACCTGCAGTTAATAGTCAGGGACAGAGCTGTGTTCTTAACCCTTCTACAATCATTTGCTGCTTGTCAGGTCCCAAGATTGCTTATATTTTAGAGATGACAGCATGTCATTAATGCTTACTATACAGTTATATATAGTATGTAAGGTTAAAGTAGAAAGCATGTATATCTGAGGGGGAAAAAGTGTTGTGGGGGAAAACACACTCCTGAAGTCACAGTAACAGCTGGCTTAAAATTAGCTCTACTGAGTGAGAGTTGCTTTTTGTTTTGTTTTGCTTGTCTGTTTTTTAAATAGCTACACCCTTCAGTGTGCAAGCTTTGTAAAAGTGCAGAAGTGCCTTCTTTGTATTTGTCAAAAAAGGATCTGCTTGGGCCTGTCAGAGGAGCTAAAGCTACCAGCAGAAGCCAGGGAAAGCTGTCATCCATGCTGAAACAGTGAGAACACCAGCAACACAAGTATATTCCAGAACTGTTAGCTGAGGAAATGGCACTCTTACCACAGAATTAGCCATAAATACTTTGGTTTTGCCACAATACACTGGAGTATTCTCTGATCCCTTCCCTGTGGGCTCAGCAGCACTTTGTCCTGTAACAACATTCTGCAGGATCTCAATGACAACAGAACGTGATGCTTTGTTGTCATCCACTGCTGCAGTCTCACCTGCAAATGAAGTATTGAAAAGAAGGTATTGCAAAATTTGGAAATCAAGACCAGGTTTGCCTTTACACTGAGACACCGCAGCCATCTGGGGGTGATGGCTGAGATATGACTAGTTCTAGCCACTAGGGAGAAATGCAGCTGCATAGATTTTGCCATGTGCTAACAACTAGAAAGATAGCTCAGTGTGTTTAAAGGAGGATGTGGTTTGGATGCTAATGCACTGTATTATTGCCTCCATTGTGGCATATTCAAGCTGGCATGGGTAACAAGTGGCATTTTGGGTGGATCTAGACAAGGAGAGCAGCGCAGCCCTAAGAAAACCTAATGAAATAATCGAAGCCCAAAACCATAGGGAACAAAGAGCAAAAAGCAAGGATTTAGACTCATAGCTTTAATGCACTGAGAGATGCAGGAACAAAAAACAAATGCTGTGCAATTCCACAGCTCTAACAGGGTATCAGAAGCAGCTAAAGGGAATCAGGGACACATGCTAAGGGTATGTTTATTGTGGCAGTAAGAAGTTATTAAAATCATCTCTGGGACTTTTTTTTCATGGTAAGACAAACAGGTTATCCAGATTAACCTATTTGGACACAGAGGAAGACTTAATTCAAACCTGTCCTTTAAGGAGACTGTATTGCTCAAGGCAATGCTGCATGAGTTTTCTGCATGCCTAATGCCATTGACAGTCATTGTATCTTTTCATCCTGGATACAGTTTGTTTTTCTGCTATAATTATTTGTGAGGAGATGAGAGCATTTTAAGGTGCTGCAAACAAATACAAACAACTCTTGCATACAGAAAGACATCTGGTGACTATCATTATGTTCATGGGACCAAGCTGATAGGAAAAGAAAAGCTTATCCTCATGTTTAGGAAATTGTTTTACTTTGTTTGCAGATTGTAACCCACTGAAGATAAAAAGGAGTACTAACTTCACAATGAAGCATTCTAGCTAATGGGTTTATAATTAAGGGAGAAAGATATGGAATGTAAGTAATTTTCCAGACTGTACTTCATTGCTTCATTGTATTTCAGCAGGGTGAATGGATTTCCAGCCATTAAACATATCTGAAATGGGCTTGTCCTTACTGACCTTATTTCTCACACCTACTGGTTACTGAAAAGACCCAAGAAGATGGGATTAATCTGGGGCAGGGAAGGGATTTCAATATTAAATGTAACTATCTGATGATGAGCTCCTTTTCAGGGGCTCACCAAAGCCATTACCTGGTAGACTGGGTTATGTATTTAACATCCATCCTCGCTCTTGTTTAGAAAAAAGAATTGTGTACAGAAGTTTGTAACAGGCAGAAGAAGCAGCAGAATCCAGGTAAGCTAGAAGGTCAGTGCGTTTGGCAAGAAAACAAAGTGGAGGAAAAAAAAAGGAAGGATAAGGAATATAAGTAAAAAGGTAAGTGGTTTTCCGGTTTACTTAACTATTTCTAAATCAAATTATATTACATCATAACTAATTGCTTCTACCAAAGAGGAACATGGAAAAGCAGTAGTAAAGATGAAGGATTTGCTCTTTTTAAAAGAGCCCACCGTATGCATTAGGCAGATTAGAAACTGAAGTCAGTTTAGAGAGGTTAGAAATGTATTTTGAGAATAGCGGGTGTTTCGAAGTGCTGAATACAATTATTGCATCTGATCTATGTGATACCAACTTGGTGCAGGGACATTTTTATAGCAAAGGGTCTATCTAAACAAACATACCTTTTTTCTTGGCAGTATGGCAGTTGCTTTTATCGCATGCACTGGTTTTGCTGGACCTATGTGACTTTCTCAGTATTTCATAGCGATCAGTGAAACTTTGAAAAGAGATCCTGATAGACAAAAGTACAGTTAATACTAGGCTAGTATCATTTATTACTATCTGGTAAATAATCTGTCCTTTCAAGGGAAAAAATTGCAGAATGGCTTAAAAACCCCAACTCATAGACTGCAAAAAGACTGAGGCCTATGTAGTCACCAACGTGTAAGAAACTATAAAGTTACTGAAGAAATTCAGGAGGCTACCTGTTGTCCAGCAATAAACAAGGACTTTCAGCTGTGACAAAGACTAAGCAGGAATTATGCTTTTTAGATGAAAACAGTAAGCTTCACTCCAGTCAGTACCATGACTTATCTCAGGCCTTGTTCCCTCCTTCCTCTAAAGATGGTAAGAAAAGCCAGGAAGATGACTGGCTATGATAGATACTGTACTGAAGAAGGCCACACTTAGATGAATGCCATTTTTTCACGTATTTTTCGACTGCTGCAAATGATACTAAGAAGCACATAAAAACCAGAAAGTTTTAGTACATGATAGTCTACATCAATACATTTCTTCTGCAGCTTCTCTGCAAAGGTACAGTGAGGTCCCAGATTTGTGTCAGGTATTGCCGTCTCCAAACTATGAAAGGTGCTCGAATAAGCTTACAAACAAGCACAGAGCAGAACCCTTCAGACAGCTTTAAAAGAATCCCTAAGGCTTTGTGGTATAAAACAGATTACTAAATATTTGGATTTCCCACTTAAAAGCTCTTCTGAATAACTATTACACCACGAATTGCTATAGAAATGTATTATGTAAGACAATGCTCAATAAGTTTGGCCTTACCTAATAGGGAAGCCTGCTGCGCTGATGGTGATGGCTTCAACTATTCCACATGCCTGGAGCTGGCTAAGAACCTGAGGCACAAATTGAGTTGCTTTAGGAAAACAGTTGTTCTTTGTGGAAGCTGCAGTGAAGGTGTGCATGGGATGCACTCAACCCAAGCCGTGTTCAGCTCTGCTCAGCCACCACGCTGGTGGTCAGGGAACAAATGGAGAGGGTGGAGAAGGGGATTACACAGCTAATGAGCATTTTCTAACACCCAAGCAGACTTTTGTTGTGGGTTTGCACTGTGAAGATATCTTTGTGAGCAGGGCAGCCATAGCCAGATGAACTTTACCTACTTTGTGAGCTGAGAAGCTATCATCCCAAATAACCCGTGAGCACTGTGGTAAGGGAATGTCCCATACAGCAATAATTAAGTTGCACCTGATCAAGCTGCTGAGCTTAACAGTGCCATTTTAGACATGCTTCATCTGATTCTGAAAGGACATTTATCTTGGAAATTTCAAAGAAAAAAACATTATTTTGAAATATACTATGGAAAGAGATTTACAAGTGAATCATGGCCATCTGAGACTCAATGCAAAGCCCTGCACGTTATTTCTGGGAAGTTTCTGACTTAGTCAAGAAAGGTTTTGGAGAAATTACCTCTTCTTTTCTGAAAGTCCTTGCCTTGCAGTCAGCATTAGGCTTGATGCATCGGATGTAATGTGGTTTGGTGCTGTTCAAGATCTGCATGAGATTTTCAAGTGAACTCTGCAAAGAAATTCAGGAGAAATACAGGTGCAAGAGCTTCCTCCTCCACAGGTAGTTTAGTGAGTTGGTGCTATTCTATAGAAGCAATTAAGCTCCTTTTTTTTTTTCTTTTTTTTTTTTTCCCCCTAAGAATGACTTCATGCTCTCAGCATTAGCACAGCTAATATCAATATGGATTCTTTTAAAAATGACCGATGGCAAATTCAGAAAGTTTCAAAACTGTATCGGGGCTGTTAGTTGAAGCTAATATATCAATAAGAACACATACAGAAAAGCCTGACAAAGGGAGATGCCCAGCTGTTAAGGGTAAAACTTGAGTGAGTCAAAGCTGCAAACCCAGAGATTATCAAAGCCTGATGCCATTTCAGGTTTACAGCCATCTCATTTAAAAACAGTTACTGATCTTGGTCCAACTCTAATGTTTTCTCATCCAGTTATGAAGACAGCATTAGAAAGCAGAATCTTGAGTAGTGCATGTACCTTGAACTTTGACACCACTGTAACAACAGCCGCTCTGCTCTGCGTTTTCATATTATTTTGGTGGTTTTCTGCAATGGGAAATAATTTCTGAAGCAAAGTGTCCTTAGAGTTTTGCAGAACACGGACAAGTTCTGGTGGAATGGGGTCCTGCAAGCACAAATGTGACTCATTAGCATTTGAAGTTACGCAGAAACCTGTCATCTTTTATTCACATTACTAAAAATTCTTCATATGTAGATGGAATTGTACTTCTTATGATAAGTGTGACTGAGCCACAGCTGTAGTTTCAAATCTGAGATGATTTATTTGGAGTAAGATGTGCAGAGTCAGTAAACATTGCTGGATATACATACTAGTGATGCTTTAATCTAAATCTGCTTTTGGTCTGTTTTTTTAAATAGCTGCTTCTGAAAACACCTACCTTATTTTTCTCCACCATTGCTGCCAGCTGGTAGCAGACTTTCCCAGCATAATGTGAAATAATGAAGTTCGGCTTCTTACTAAACTTGTCTCGACTTAAACATTGATTATCAGACAAAGCTTTTTCAATCCGAGTTTGAAACAGGTCAGAGTTAGAGGATCTATTCAAACGGCATTCCTGCATAACAAACAAAAGATGTCTTTTAGTAATTAAAGGCAACATCTGGCAAGTTTCATTCTAATTTAGCACTTGTGTTTTCTTTGCTGGTTTGGAATGGAACTTGTGCAAGTAGGCCAGAAGGATTAGCAGTTCACTTACCTCATTCAGCAGAGAAAAAATGCTGAGAGGGTTGCCCTCTATCAGGTCAAGGCAGCTCTGGTTGTCCTGGTAGTTTATGAAAGACCACTGTAGACCTTCAGATGCATATTCTTCCTAAAGTAAGAAAGAAACTGAATGTTCTGCAGCAGAGGGCACTAGAGCTCAAATAACTGCCTGTTTTTTCTTAGCATATGATGCAGTTACTGTTTAAGCAAACAAGTTAATCACAGACTCAGCCTACTCATCCAAAGCTCAGTTCATGAGTTCAGTGGGAATCTTAAGAAAAAAAAAAAATACTGAGGATATTTTATCCCAAGTAGCTTCTGAGTACATAGCAGCAGATCCCACCTGAACAATTAGTTTCATTATTTGGGAACTTTACAGATTTATCAGTGAGAGTTTCATAGCTGCTTTACAAAGTAAACAAAGTCACATTAAGCTCTGCTGGGTTTTCCCTTGAAGGGCAGGGAACTGCTTAGATTGGGACACAGCCCTGAGCCTACCACTGTGTGCCAAACTTTACCAACCGGTCTTACTAAACCAGTCTGATCCAAAAGGAAATGGACAAAGGTATCAGAGGAAACCATTTGTGCAGTATTTATGCCGAATTATGGAATAAACTATAAGGAGTGCTTAATAAGCAGAAGCCTTGGCTGGTTATTTTACGAGTCTCCTGCTAAAAGCTTGCTCAGCACAGCCACTAATGGCATTCGAGTGGTCTGGGACACAGCCAGATCAAGAGAGCTAAGAGGGTAGGCAGTAACTGGTAGGAATGCTATTAAGCAGAGGTTATGAATCAGTGAAAAGTGATTGTGTGCTTGAACTTAGTTTCCATCTTTGCTGACCATTAACTCCTGGCATACTGACAAAGGCAGGTGGAAAAAAAACTGGTTAGTATATGAAAGCACAAATTAAGGGCAAAGAGGTACTTATCTCTGAATAAATGGATACAACTATGCTCTGAGGCAGAAAGTGCCATCACGTTGGTACCATTAAGGAAACAATTTTACAGATTCCAGTTAATGACAAAGATCACTGTGGTAATGCATGTGTAATAGGGAGAAATTCAACCAGGACTGAACGGAGTCTACGAGAGCTGCAGTCTGGGCCTGGCAGGAAGTCTGTATCTCTCAAAGATATTAGATGAGACCTTGAATTAGTGTGCATGGCCAGTCAGGTTAGTGACAGCAATGTATTTAGCACATCCTACTGTTTTCTGTGGCATTGTTTGAAGGTTGCAGTCTGACCAGAAGCACAGAAGTACAATCAGAGAGACAAAAGATGCTGTTTTAAATCAGATATTTGACATTAGGTCTTAGTGGAGTGTTACCTGTTGCGCCTTCAGATAGTGTGCTACAAAGTGCTGCTGCAGTTTCTCATTGGCATAATTAATACAAAGCTGTTCCAAGTTGTTTTCAGGGAAGGCTTCAAAACCATAAACATCCAACAAACCTAGGAGTATCATAAGGTAGTGCATTTTAATCTAGGAGTAGACTGAAGAGCTTAAGGTTGCTCAGTTAAACCAGGGATGAAAAACGATACCTATGAAGCTGGTCCACAATGATGTATCAGCGTAAATGCTTTCGTTTATGACCAAAACAAGCCATTCAAACAATCTGTGGACAATGACAACTGAATTAGTTGGAAAAGTGCTTGCTTTTCTTAATGCCCAAACAAAATCCGTGCAATAAACCAGAAGTTCTCTGTAGATCGAATAGATACTGCAGTGATGTCAGTATCTGTGACTGAATCAAAGGTGTGTCAAAGGAGAAAGGCAGGGTTATACTGTTCTTTTGTCCAAGCAGAAAGCCAGGGAAAGGAGGATTCCCTGGCTGCTCTATTCCCTCACAAAAATTGCATGGATTAGCACAGCAGCCTGGCCTGCATGTCCTTACTTAGCATAGATCACTTTGGCAAGGCAGTCCCTCCTAGTGTCACATTCAGTTCTAGAGCATGGCTTCTTGAAGACTTGCTGTTGTTTTCCAGCAGTTATTGTTCGAATTCTTAATGATTCCAGCAGCTCCTCCACAGGTATCTTCAGCAACTCTCCTGCAGTCTTCACAAAGTCTTACTCAAGGAAAAAAAAGAGTTTCAAGATTATCTATCTGGAGTGTCAAATGAATGCAGGTCCTTTTAGGTTATGGAAGGTCTAGGGATGATACTAAAAAACCCAGCTCTTCTGTGAATTCCCCAACTCAAATATGGGATTTTGCATCGTTTTACCCAAACTCAGAAGAAAGTTTTGTACAATCAGCCTCTTAATTTGCATGTACAGTATCCCTAGAATTGCAAGTACTCTATTTAAGATGAAACAACAGTATCAGAAAAAAGTCTGAAGTTTGCTACACTGAAGTGAGCACTACAGAGGTTACTCTCTAGGTTATGTCCTTGTTATTTGTTCACCTTTTTTGAGCAGAAACTTCTCTTCATTAGAGAAATGAGTGTTTGCAAACAAAGGATTTAAGATGTTGCTAACCTGAGCTGTATTCAATACTATCTGAATATTCAGCAGTGTGAATTCAGAGCATGTGAAATAACAGTATGAAATTTCATTGTTCAGGACAGTTTTAGTTCTGAAGGAAAACTAGAGCTTTGCATCTCCTAAAGATATGCTGAACAACCTACGTGCTGTGCAGCAACCTAGCAGATTTGCTCTGATTGTGGAACGTTCGTCTTTATCAGGAAAACTTCAAAGCTCTGCTTTGAAAATTTAAAAGCCCTGCTTTCCACTCTAGATCAGATTTATGGAAGTCTTGTGATGTCAGTGAAAGATCAGGATCAGTTGTAACAGCCCTGCCAATAATCCTTCTGAAGTGACACTCCAGTGCTACAGTTGCCATGACTGTAACATAAAAACCTGTAACATCAGGGTATTATCTCTCAGATTTTGTGCAGCAGTTTGAAACCATGAAGCTTGGAACACAAGCACACTTAAACTTTGGTCTGCCTATGACCCTGATGGTCTCTTATCAAGCAGAAGAATATATTAATCCTTTCTACTAGACATCTGCTCGAAGATAACAATCCTTAATAACAGTCCTTAAAGTACAGCATGCTTGGTGCCTCACCTTTGGCTTTATCTTCTAGTTCACAAGGCTGAGATTCATCCACTGGATTACAGAATTGAATGTTCCCAAGATGGAGAAGGCCTGACAATACCTGCAAGATAATCAAGCACAGAGTTTTTTAAAACAGAGCTCCAAGGCATTGTCCTCTTGGCCTGGCCACATCAACAGGGCAAATCAAAACATTTCTGTACAAAACAAACAAAAAAAAACAACACAAAGGAAGAAGATTCCAAGTTTCTACAGTAATTCCTCGTGCAGCATTACTGAAAGAAATCTACAGTTCACAGCTGTAGGCTTTTGGTTAAAAACTAATATTTGGTTATGCAACCTAATGTGTAGCTGCAGCCATTCCAGGCAGCATTGCCAAACAACCCATGGACATCTGGACTTGTCTACAGAAGCAGATGTACATCAATTCCAATGCTAAAAAGACATTATAAACACTGTCATGAGCTTTGTGGTGACCATGCATTATACCTGACCTTGAAAATATTGTTCTGAGTGGAGTGGTCAATGCCCAAGTGAAACATTGCATCTCTGGTCACCTCGAAGCAGTCCTCTGAAAAGCCAAACAGGTGTTACTTAGTAAGAAAGCCATGCACACAGAGGCATGCGGAACAATCTCCTCCACATCCAGTTCAGCTGGAATTGTCAGAAGAGATCGAGGAAACCAGCTGTTATTTTGGTAAATCCCAAACCAGAGTTGGAGAATCAAATCACAGATTTGCTGCTGACTCTGGGGCTGTGAAGATGGGCAGCAGGTTGCTGAAGTGCATCCAAAGACAAGGTGGTTTTAAACGTAACCACAGAGCAATGCAAATTTGCTGGGCCAGAAACTGCAGTTTCAAGTCAGGTGAAAACTATTAGCAGTGCAAACTGAAACTTAAAACTGAATCACATTAATGCAGATGGCTTTGCAAAATCTGCTGTGGTCAGGCCAGGAGAGTGCTGGATGACTAACCTGGGTCACAGGACTTAGTGAGACAGATGCATTTTTACCTGCCTTCCCTCAGTGTTGCATCTGTTATTGATGGACAGTTTGTGAAACTAATCTTTACCCTCTAAGTTTCTTTCAGAATTTGGCAGCCAGCGGTAGTCAGCCCCTTCTGGAAGGTTCCAGGCCAGTCTCTCCTCTGCAGTGGCACCTTTTGTGATCTGAAGACAAAATAAAGGAATGAACAGATTCTGCCCTGGGTTTTCACATCTTGTAGATGGGGAATAATAATTGACTGGGAGTACAGATTAATTTGGAAGCATGGCAGACAGATGAACTGTTAAATATTGGAAGTTACAACTGTGCTAAATCTGGTGATTTCATACTCAGTGTTTCTCAGAAACATTTAGCAAAACTAACTGAACACAAACCTGATAAAATATATGAAAGTTTCTTTCATTGGGGGCCTGATAGGCAACTCTTGTCTTCTCCAAAAGGAAAGTCTGAATGGAAGCACTACTCAGATGGTGAAACCTAGAGGGAAAAAGTAGGCAAAAGAGCAGATTTTAACAAAATTCCCCTCATCAAATTTAGAGGGAGAAGACCACAGACAAGCTATCTAAACAGTAGTTATTACCTGTCCAAGTGAAGCTGAATATATTTCCCAAAACGGCTACTGTTGTTATTCCGCAGCGTACATGCATTTCCTGTGAAATTACCAGAGACATACATCATCATCAGTGGTTTTACTCTTCCATGTAGGACATACAGACATTAAAAGTTGATTTGTATACAGTTCCACTATTTGAAGATTTTGTCTTTTAAGGAGAGGAAGCAAGAGGTAGCTTAAATTTGTACATTAAAAAAGAAAATTCCCACCGTGGCCACTACTTGTCTATGCTGTTAAGAAAGCTGCTTTTACCAAATGCTTCCATGATAGGGTTGGAGTCCAACACTCTCTTCTCTATCCGTTCCACAGCTTCATTGCCATTTGGGGAGGTAACAGAAGCAGCAACAGAAGCGTAAAATTTCATAAGGCAGCGAGATGTCCAGGTCTGCAAGAGAAAACAGGCCTTTGTCCTTACCATGTTATGTCAGTGAAACAGTGCTAGCTTCTGAGAACACAGTATGCATCTGGTGACAATGGAGAGTAATGGTGTCAGGTTTATAGCTCCAGCTCAGCCAAAACTTTTTGTGCATCAGCTGATGCGCAACAGATACACATGTAAATCCTACTGGAATCAAAGTGCTTTGCTGAATGGCAGCTTTGCCAAGATGTAACCATCTGGAAGCTTAGCTGGAATTAATAGCTAGTGTTTTAAGATGAATTGAATATAAGTAGACTTTGAGTCACTAACACTCAGCAAACCATGTTCTCAGTCTTAAAAATATTCTCAAGTGTTTTGCTGAATAGGAATGGATATTACAGAGGGAGCTAGGACAGGGTCTGACCTCTCCTGCCTCTTAAGGGTTTGCTGAGACATGACCTTCCTAACTGACTAAGCTGAGACTTCAACTCAGGTGCAACTCCTACTGAAGGATTCAAATCCAGCCCTTCCACAAGTGGCAGATGTCACCTAGAAAGCAGTTACTTTGAGTCTGTTTGACTGCAGCGACCATTTAATGCTTTATGCATGTCAGGAGAGTCTTGCTAGAGCAGGCTGGCTACGTGCTCCGTCTTCTTTGCTCACTGAAGTATTCTGCACTACAAATCACTACCAAATCTCAAACAATAAAAGCAATGTCAGGTCAACAGAAAACAATCTCCTTACCTTCCCAGCACCACTTTCTCCACTAACAATGATAGTCTGGTTTATGGGGTCTATCTGGCTTTGAACGTTTCTGTAGGTTTCTTCGGCCACTGCAAAGATGTGAGGTTTTAAATCCTGGCAGCAAAGCAGAATATTCATGTTTAAGAGAACAGTAATTACATAGTTCTACAGCAATGGACAGCAAGGGTCTTCTTGCATTTGTCTGAAAGTAGAACTCATATTTCAGTAGAAATGGGCTTCATCATTCAGAATTATTTTGCTCACACAGAGATTTTGAAGAGCCTGAAATCTGGGTCCTGCAGGAGGACAGGGATTTCAAATACAAGGATTACCTGGGGGCGAACAGCAACATGGTACTCTCTCATAAGCTCAGGTGAATAGAGGTAGGAGATGGGTTGAAATGGATTTAAAGCCACCAGGCTGCAGCCAGCATTTGTATAAAATAAGTTTGCTGTGTATCTTGCTTGAAGACATTTCAGAACTGAAAGATACACCTCCTATTAGCGCATTTTGAAAAGTGTATTTGACTCTTCCTGTTTGTAACAAAAATCTTCAGATATGTTATCTGTTATGTTTAACAGAGAATGAGAAGGTGGCCAGGAGAAACCTATAGATCTAATATACATAATTACGCCTTTAAAAGTTGCCCTTGTTCTTAAGAAGCTTAAGTACTTTGACTCCACAATTCATTAAATCGCATGCTTTTATGAGCTTGTACACAGCACATCCTAGAAAGCAAAGCTGTACATTTGCAGAGCAGAGCCAGTCATTCCCCATCTGCACAAGGAAGATGCCTTAGCTTGTCTCAGCAGGGCCATCTTTAAAAGCCAAGTGAGGAATTCACTTTTCCAAACCAATTTTATGGACATATGTTGAATCTACATCGGAACCTTATTTCCTGATACGTTCATATGAAACTGAACTGCAGTCACAAGGTCATGCAGGAGCAATCTGGTGCCATAAACTCTCAACCAAACACTGGCTACCTGAACCAACAGTACAAATGTGAGTTTGGCATGCAAAGCTTGCTGAGAGATCAGTATGGCTAAATCTGCAATAAAAGCGTTGACAAATTCACCAAAACATGATTTTCTAAGCTGATTTGAGTAGGCTTTGGTGGGAATGGTAATGACCATGTATCAGTAACCAGCAGGGAAAGGGACCCCTCAGAAAGTGCATCTCCTGGCTCACTGCTCACCTGTCGTCGTTGTCACTGGATTAACTTTTGTGAGATCATCAATAAGATGTAGCTTTTCTTCATCACTGAGAAAAGCTCTGACTTCTTCTTCAAACGATTCATTCACGTCATTCTGTGTGACGGAATCTTCTTTTTGGCAGTTTACCTAGGGAGGATGTCAGATCAGCACCAGTCCATGGCTGAGTGTAGCAAGACTGTCATTTTACTCCCTACAAGCTATAGCTCTTCTAACACATCCATGTAACACATGTACAGGTTCAGCAGGAATAATAATTTAGTGTTGGAGCTGCTGTTCCTCCCAGTTTGAAAGCAGTGCCCTCCCTCTGCATCACTGCTTCCCATGGCACACTCTGTCTTTAGAAAGTATTATGTGCCATATGAGAGATGGCAGGCTGACAGCACTGTAATGAATTCATTGCTGGCAGTACAGGCTGTAAGCAAAGGTGCCTAAAAAGAATGTGTCCTAAAACTCACAGGATCCATTGCTTGCAATTGTGCAGGACATTCAGCACAGACATGCTTGTACAGCAATCTTAAACTGAATACTTTTAGCCTATGGACATCACCCAAGTGGCCTTGGGCAGACGGAAGCAGGCAGGACTGGCTGCAGAGCTGGAAGCAATGAGGTCCAACACAACAGTTTTCCTAGGAGAGGCTTCCATTTTCAGAGCAGAGGGAGAGGGTCCTGAGACTGAAGTTGAAGACTGCGTGCATTGCAGCCAGGGGAAAGAACTGCTAACACTGTAAGAGGTGAAGATTATATTAGGTGAAGATTTGTCTCCTTTGGATCATTAGAAGAATTTAAATCTCAGCCTCCAGGCTCCCATGCCCTTGACAAAAGTAGTTGGAAGGGCACATTTGTTACACAAGTGTAATGGAAAACTTAGCCAGATGAGAGATTTCAGGTCCTGCTTGTTATGCTGCGGCTGGAAGGGAAGAGATGCCAGTCCTGATTTTTGCATTCTGGATATTCTTTTTCTGCTCCCCATCTCCTGGTCAGGAACTCCTTCAGAGTAACCCTGCTCATTTGTATTTAATAACACAAATCTGCAATTGTTTACAAGTTAACCAAGTTAATGAATAGCATCACATTATTTCTACACAATGAATGACTTGTGACAGCTGTACTGCAGGGCTGTCGGTCCTGCTGCAAAGCGACCCTTAAGGATGTGCTTGCTCCCTGCATTAACATCACCCTGTTCACGCCAACGGCGTGACAAAAATCACCACTACCGTAAGGGCAACACAGCACGAAAGTGCGTTAGTAATACAGTTCAAAACCGCACACTTAATGGGTGCAGTCGAGCTCCTGAAGCCGGGGTGAATATCCGTTAGCAGTTACCTAACCCTGACTGCAGGGAAACAACCGAGAATCGCTTCCCGGTGGTACGAACGCGATCAGCTCACACAATTCCCGCTTTTCTTTTACCTGCTTTGGCATCTTGGCACTTCTGCAGCGCTGCGCTGCGGGCGACTCCGGCCGTGCGACAGGGGCTGAGCTCGGGGTCCTTCAGGCAACCCAGTCCGAAGGGCCCTTCAACACAACGACGAGCGCTGAGGACAAGGACAGCCGTGCCGCTCCGCGGGGTTCCGCACGCAGATCCCGACGGCAGCGGAGCGGATCCGCATCCAACTGCAAAGCGCTGCGTGCGACCGCCGCGGAACAAACCGCCGCTCTCTCGAATCAAGAAAGCGAAGTTCCCCGGCAAGAATCCGCAGCCATCCCCGAGTCCCGCCGCTAAGAAGGGAGGAAGGCGCACAGAGCTACGCGAGGAAAGATTCGCGGCTGTGACGGCGTCACGGGAGCGGTGCTCTGCGCCCAGCGGTGACTCACAGCAGCTCGCAGCGGGGTTCTTCCCGCCTGCTCCGCTCCCACGCGGACCCCGCGCCGCGGCACCGGGCAGGGCGTGCCGATGGGACCGCCGGCCGCGGGGACGGCCCGGCCCCGCTCCCACCCGAGGGAACGGCGGGCAGCCCCAAGGTCAGCGCGCTCAGCCCGTCCCGGGCGGCGGCACGACCGCCGCGGAGGGCAGAGCCGCGTCCGGCTCGCTCCCCGCTGACCTCTCAGCGGTCCCCGCGGGCGCGATCCTCCCCGGGTCGCTCTCACCGGGAACCGCGGGCCGAGCGGACGGCGCGGCGCGGACCGGAGCGGCGGCGGGAGGAAGGGGAGGAGGAGTAGGAGGAGGAGACGGGGCGGGGGTTGCGGGCACAGCTCCTGGCGAATCGGGCGCTGCGGAACAGCAGCTGCACGCCGCTGCCGGAGGAAAGTGCGGGCGGGGAGCGCGGGCTGCGTTTACATAGTGCGGGACGGGCTGAGCGCGGCGGGCGGAGCGGCGGCTGCGACTTTCAGGCTCGCGTCCTCCTCGTGTCCGTTCCACACTTACGTTCCGCAGAGCGGTATGGTTGCTTACAATGTATTTGCTATCTGGAGAGTTTGGGGAGCGAGGGCTTGAAGCGTCTCGTTGGAGCGGAGCGGCTACTCGGCTTCCCCGGGCACGGCGAGCTGTGCGGGACGCTGCGGCTGCTGCAGCCCACGGCTGCCCGCACCGAGCTGCCCGTAGCGCTCACCTGGGGAGAGGCTGTGAGTCCTGCTCCACGGAACCGACTCCGGTTCGTGCTTCTCATTTCAGAGGAAGGAAGCAGAATGTCGCAGAAGCACCTGAAAGAAGCCTTCGTCAGTAACCTGAACGGAACCGGCCTGCTGGAGCTGACCCTGGGCATGCCGCTGGCCCCGCTCTGCCTGCTTTGCAGAGGGCTGCTCCTGGTGCTGCTCTGCCGGCATCGCGGGAAGCCTTTAAGCTCGAGGCCTTCCGGCCTGCTGCTGGACTTCGGTGTGCTGGTCGCCCCTCTGCTGTTCTCCTGCACAGTCCTGTCTTCAGTGTTGTTCCTGGTTCCAGCCATCCTCACAACCCTCTGTGCAGGAATATTTTTTACAATATACCGCCAAAGACAGCGTGACAGCCAGGTGCCCTTCAGGCAAATAGTGAAAGACTTTCAGAACACGTACCTGGATCCGGACTACATTCCGGCCATAACCGTGTTCCGTGTTTATGTCAATGTGTTGACTTCCATCAGCATCTTAGCAGTGGATTTCCCACAGTTTCCACGACGATATGCCAAAGCTGAGACCTATGGAACAGGAGTGATGGATCTGGGGGTTGGAGCTTTCATTTTTGGTAACGCACTCGTTTGTCCCGAAGTTCGACAGAAAGCGGCTGTGACACAACCCAAATTCTCCAGTCTGGCCAAGCAGCTTTTTGCCATTTGGCCATTGGTTGTTCTTGGCATTGGACGACTCCTTAGTGTTAAATCTATAGAGTACCACGAGCACGTTTCGGAGTATGGTGTGCACTGGAATTTTTTCTTTACCTTAGCCCTTGTGAGACTTGTGGCATCTCTGCTGTTAGTCATATTTCCCAAAAATAAATCTTGGATCGTGGCTGTGACTGTTGCTGTACTTTATCAGCTCATTCTTAACCTTACCCCTCTGAAGACCTTTGTCTTGCACGGCAGCAATGGCGAAGATAGTAGGACAGGCTTTTTGAATGCCAACAGGGAAGGGCTGCTGTCCCTCTTTGGGTACCTGGCCATATACATGGCAAGTGTGCAGGTGGGGCTCTATGTGCTGAAGCGCAGAGACTCCGTCAAAGACTGGATGGGAGCAGCGTGCCTCCTGCTGCTGGCAGCTCTGGTGCTCTTTGTGTTTCTCCACATATCCCAAGCCCACGCAGACCCCGTGTCCCGCCGCATGGCCAATCTGTCCTACTGCTTGTGGGTCATCGCTCACTGCCTCACCTTCTTTGTCAGCTTCGTGGTGGCTGATCTTGTGCTGGTGTTCACAAAGCTTCTCGTGAAGGGCTCTGCTGTGCCCTCGTGCTGGCGTGCTGTGAAGGCTGCAGACAGCAGGGAGCAGCGGCAGGCAGGGGCTGTGCACATCTGCCTGATTGCTGCCATTAATAAAAACCAGTTACTGTTTTTCTTATTAGCGAATGTTATGACTGGTATTGTGAATGTAATGATAGACACCATCCACAGCAGGGCTGCACTGACGTTATGTATACTGCACGTGTATATGTTTCTTAACTGTTGCATTATGTCTATATTGCATGCCAAAAATATAGTATTAAAATTTTGGTGATTCCACTCTGTCTCAAGGGGACTAGCTACACTTTGCTATATATTAATGGAAAAAGAAGTATCTTTCCCATATTTACCAATAACACAGATATAATATTTTATAACATAGTATTTATAACAGCTTGTTAAGACTTATGGATATTTATTGTTATTTTTACTCATTCATTTTTATACTTTGTTTCACCAAACCATGCAGTCAGTGCTGTTACCTGTTGAAAAACCTTTTTTTCCTGAAAAACCTTTTTTCTTTTTTTTTGCTTTGCTGAATACTTGTGCTGATAGAAAGACATTAATGTACGTCTTTCTGAAGGAAGCATGTATGCAGAACAACGTGAATTCAAGAGGTACATCCCAGTGCTGGTAAAATTCAGTACCAGTGTATGGAGTAGAAGCCAGATGAAAACCATGAGTAATTATGTAGAGAGAGACTTAACTGTAAAGATTTAGTTGGTTAAGGTCCTTGCATAAGTAATAGATAAGAGTAATTCTTTATCTAAAAGGCGTAGAGTAAGTGGATGCTTTAAAATGCTTTGGCCCCAGAAAGATTTGTGCATACATTCAACTCTGATGGCAGTAATGGTGTGTGGAATGTTAATCATAGATTGACATCTAAATTAGCCTTTGAATTAAAGCTACATTTATTTTCACCTTCAGTGCTGAATGTAAATGAAGACCCTATCTGAAGCACGATAAAACCCCACGGCAGATGAATTCATACAGGATTTGCTGGGATTTGTGGTGCAGATAATAAGAGCTGCACGGACTTCTCTAAGAAAACACAAAGATCCAAAGCTAATTCACCTGCAGCCTGCATACCAACATGCTGTGACAGCTCATCTTTAGGAGTGCTGCAGAATATGGTCTTCAGCTCTGCGTTAAGGTACTCAATGCCCACATATTTGTCTGTAAGGTTATTTTAAACAGTAGCTCATTTAGTAGTGTTTTGACAGCTGAGATGTCTTGAAATGGGAATGTTCTATGTGAGTTGTTAGCAGGCTGTGTGCAAATGGGAAGCAGCACACTGCAGTAGGTCAGGGTACCGATGTGTGTTGGTGAGAGATGTGCTCATCTATCACAGTCTTCTTGAAAACTCAGAGCAGAACACTCTTTTCATTCACTTCCTTAAGTCTGTTAAGACTGTTCTTGACCTCATTAAGTCCCTGAGAAGAGAAATATGTTTAAAAGTCATGAGGAATTCAAGAATGCAAGATATAAACAGTATAGAAGTAGAATATAGGTGATAGCTGATGATGAATGCCTAATGTTAGTGGAATGACAGGAGTGCACATGGGTCATATTTCAACTTTTTCTTTCTCTCTTGAATGCAATGAATCATAAAACCTAAGGGAGTTTAGGAGTGGCTCCAAATCAAATCCCTTAAGGCAGACATGCTGGGGAATGTTCTTAAATTTATGAGGTTCTCTCAGGCTTTGGCCAATAGAAAGATGCAGACTGAAGATTGTATACCATGGACACACTGAGTTCATGTTTGTTTACTTCCAAGTTATAGCCCTACAGTCTATGGAACTAAAGAAAAGCAGCCTGTATTATACTTGGAACAACTGCAATAAGCACGATTGTCAGAGTTGTTAGCAGTGCTTCCTGGTAGCTGGTGTATATATTTATTCCAAAACAATTCCAAACGTTGCCTGGGGAAGAAGGGCCTCCATCGCCGATTGGCCTGACTCGTTTGTGACAATAACTCACGGATATTCATTTCTGAAGTGTTTGAAGCACAAGGCCTGCAGTGAGCTCTGCCTGCGAGCACAAGTCTATCACAGTGGCTCAGCACGAAGGCGTTAACTGGGTGTGACAAAGCTGGGTTCTGTCTGGACAAGCAGCGCGCTGTCTGGATGTGAACTGCAATTTCATGAAGCTGGAATTCTGTGGGAGGGCTGCAGGGCCTGCAGGGGCCGGTGGGCAGCAGCTGCACCACGGAGCTGTGACTGCAAGGATGGAGCTGAGGGCATCATGTGAGGGAGAGCAGGGCACAGCACCGCTCCTCTGAAACCATGTGAAGCAAGCTGTTCACCGCTGAATTAATGAGCAACAATTAATTCCCATTACTTATTGTCAATAACAACCGTGGCGAGTTCTTCCCTGAAGCAACCAGCGGTTATTAATACTGAATGTTTTGACTATGAATGGATACAGATAATTAACCGTGCTCCTGCAGGAACCAAGAGATGCGCTCAGATCATAGAATCCATGCAAGGAAATGGGGAGCTGCAGGGGGCTTGAAAAGATGCAGGAGGAGTGAATAGCACTGGAGGCACCCAGCCCTGGTCCATCCCTGCCGCCCTGTGGACAGTGCCACAATTCACCTTACGTTTGGGTGTGTTAAGATGTGTAGGCTTATGTAGATCTACAGATACATATGAAAAAATGAGTCTTCATCTGTTAGGTAATTAGTAAAAGTTACATTATCAAGTGTAGCATGCCACTGACATCAGTAAGAATTGTAAAGCAGAGGACCAGGAAAAGAGAAATTGTATCATTTTTGATGTTATAACTTTACAGAACGACCTGTTTGTAAGGCTGTGGGATAGAAGAAACGTAGGTGAGCGGAAATGGTCACATTCATCCTTAAGGTTGCTCCTCATGAGTCATCAGGTCCTTCTTTCCAAATTTCATTATTTTTAAACGCGTTGGGTTTTGATGCAAACCTCAGCGTGCCTTCCGTTCCAGCCCTTTGAAGTCGAATGAAGACTCACACGAAGCACAGTGCAGGTTCGGGCCGTATCCTCAGCACCACGTCCTGCAGCACGGAATCTCTTCCGAGGAGAACAAGGGCACGAAGCGAGGGCACAAAGAGCTGCCTGCCTTTACTCTGCGGGGACCGACAGCTGCATTTCCTGCAGATCCTTCTCCAGGGATAAAAGCTACGTGAAAGGGAGCGGCGATGTTTTCGTAGCTCGTTTATTGACGCGCACACGTGTAGCTGCTGGGAGCGCAGCGTTTGGGCAGCGCCGCTGCCGTGCCTGCATCGCAACCCGTTTGTCGCACGATGCGGAACCGAGGGGAAAAGCGCCCGCCGCCAACCGCCTCGCTCCGCTGCGAGGGCTTCAGCGTGCGGAGCGACGGAGCGACGCGGATCGGGAAAGGCGATCCCAGCCGCCGAGGATCCGCCACGGCGCGGTTCAGCAGCCGCGGCGTTTCGTTTTCCGTCGGTTGCGCCACGCGCAGCGCCCGGCGATCCGCCCCTCTGCCCCCCGCGATGCGTTTCCGGCGGCGGAGGGAGGAGTGCGGCCGTTAGGGGCCGTTCGTAACGCGGCGTTGCCGCGGAGCTCCGCGGGATAACGGACGGAGCGACGCCTCCCGGAGCCTCGGCCGGACCGGGCGCTGCTCGCGGGTGAGGCGGGGCGGAGAGCGGCGAGATCTCGCGAGAGGACGGCGGGGCGGAGCCGGCGGCGGCGGCGGGGAGGGTTCGGGGAGGGGGAGAAGGAGAGGAGGGAGGCGGCTCTGTGGCGGAGCCCGAGGTGTCCGCCCGCCTGTCACAGCGCCCGGGCCGCGGACTCGCGGAGCGCCGGTAAAGGCCGGGGCCGGGGGGAGGGAGTGGAGCGGCGCGGGTCGCGGGGAGCGGGAGGGACGGAGGGCGGGCGGCTCCTGGCTTCCTCTGAGCCGTCGCCCGCGGGCCGCGGGCCGGGCGGGGCCGGGAGGAGCCGGGCCGCGGGAGGGCCCTGCCGGCCGCGGGCCCCGAGGCTCTCCCGTTCCCTCAGCCCGGCCCGCTGGCGGTGCAGGGGAGGGACGGAGCCGCCGGGGGGCCGCGGGCGGGCGGGAAGGGGGTCGGCCCGGCGCTTCCGTCTGCTCCGCCGCCCGCCCTGCCCTCCCGTCGCCCCTCGCTCCCGGGCTTCTGCCCGTGGCCTTCCGAGCTCCTCCGGCGCCGTGCAGGAGCGGCGGGCCCGGCGCGGCGCGTGGTGAATCAGGCGATGCGGAGCGCAGGCTCGCTCTCTGCTGGTGGTGAAAGTGTGCCGGCGGAGCGCGGCGGGCCTTTACCTCTGGGCGCTCCCTGCTCGCAGGCTGCAGCGCGGGGACGCGGCGGAGATGGCGCGGCTGGTGGCGGTGTGCAGGGACGGGGAGGAGGAGTTCCCCTTCGAGAAGAGGCAGATCCCGCTCTACATCGATGACACCCTGACGGTGAGTGCCGGCCCCGCTTCGCTCGGCGTCGGGGCGTTGCGAGGCCTTTCCCGGGCTCCTCCCGCGGCGATCGGCTCCGCGCTGCCCGGGGTTACCGGGCTCTGGGCCGAGCGGCTCCGTGTGACCGGTCGGGACTGAGAGTGAGTCGCTGCCCGGGGCCGGGGGTGGCTCCGAGCCCGGGCCAGAACGTGGAGCGCAGCCGGTTCTCGGTTCATAAGGAAAGGACCCCTCGAATGGCTGATTCGTGTGAACGTTAAACCCACGTCTGTGTTGGAGTGGTTGCCGTGCTTTAAAATAGGCAAAGAAGGGCTGAAGGTATTTTCCACAGCTTCGCCTTAAGGTAAGGGTTACTGAGCATGCAGCAATGTGCTGCTGCATCTACAGCGACAGAGCTGTGAGCTTCCATTCACTGTATGATGTGGGTCCCTGAAATGGGGGCTTTGCTGCTCTGGAAGGTGCGGCCCAAAGCCTGCTCTGCCTCCCTGCTCAGGAGAAGCACCCACATGGCAGGAGCGTGTGCAGCAGCTCTGCCGGCCAGCATTGCTCTCAGTTCTTATGGTAGGGGAAGGTCAGGTTGAGAACAAAACACGCTGTAACCAGGTATCCCTCTGTGTGAGTTCTGGTGTCAGCTTTGTGCCATGTGACAGTCACTGATGTTGCTTATATGATGTATAGTGTATGTGCTTTCAAACCCTGACCTGATTCGCCTTTTTCTTTTCTCTTAAATGTTTCCAACTTCATAATTTATATTCTTCCGTCTTCCAGCTCAAAACATTTGAGCACCTCCAGTTTGTAAGCCTGCAGTGACACTGATGAAGACTCTGTCTCAATCCCATCTGGTTTTGCATATTTTGCTGGGGGGCTCTTTGCTGTATTTTGGTTTTGATCGCTGTAAATGGCGCATATTATTAATTGTCGCTGGTTTTTGGCCCCATGTAGTCTGTCAGTGCTGGTTAACTGTGCTGTACACTGTGTAGTTTTCCACTCAAGTTTTTCAAAGCAGTATTTTCCTCCCTTGCAAGGATTTATTGACAGCACTGTGTTGGAATACCTTAAGTTTTGAGCTTGCTGTACGTCATCTGTGAGATCCTGAGATACCTTGTCTGTTCGATCTTTTTTTCCCTCGTATAATTTGAAGGTCTCAGATTCTTTTTTCTTAGATTCCTGTGTACAAATGACTAGCTAGACTGTGCTAAGCAGACGCACCGTGCCATTGTTACCATTTGCTGTACTTAATAGGTTGAGAGAGGGAGTGTGGAAACTCGGCCAACCCAAGCGTGAGATGGATGAATTGACTTAGGCTGACCTGAAATTGCGTTTCTGATGTAGTTCCAGAATTTATTTCCCTGCCACAAATTTTGCACATTTGTGCTGTGTTGTTGCTGTAATTTTTTTTTCTACAGCAGAGGCATGCTGTAGTGTGATTGAAAAGGTCCCTATAGCTGTAAATCAGTTTGGTGTCCATCTGAGTGAGGGGCATTTATGTAAGTGCAAGTCATCCTCACCACAAACAAATACTGTCTTGCGTCTGCTTTTCTTTGTTTTCCCTGTTCTTTTGCTGTTATAAAGCATTCAGATTTCTGTGTCTGGGGGTGAATAAATCTGCAGAAACAGAGGAATGGAGTTATTGCTTCCTTGTCTTGGAGCCTCCTGTGACTTTTATTTTAATTCTTAAGGAGAGCTGTTGCAGGAGGTAGATAGGGAGGTAGTTGTGCTTGAGGTGGGTGCTGTTGTCTTTGAAACATAATTTTATCTTTAACATTATCTTTAAAAATGAATGTCAGAATTAACTGGCTTGTGTTGGCCCGTTTGAAACTCAAAAAATGAAAAGCAATGGGCCCACTGAGTGGTTTAGAACGCTCTTGAGCTTGTAGTGCTGCTCCCAGGCATGCAGGCGCCTCCCTGGGTGCAGTGCAGCACCGCTCCTCTGCTCACTCTCACCTGTCTGTCTCTTATGCTTCAACTTGAAATCGAAGGAGCTGTAAATACCTGGCTCTTTTCATTTCTTAAGCAGCTTTTAGGGTCTCCAGAAGGTGTGCCCCTTGATGTGGCCGTGTGGTTGGTGTTCAACCGGCTAATAAAATCTCATCTAACAGATGCATGAATTAATTCAGTCTTTGATAATGTAACTGTGTTGTGCCCAACGCCCATGGGTGTTGTCTGATAGCGGATGATAAATGAAAGAGGAGAGAAATGTGCAGATGTCTCTTCTCTCTGTGTTAGCAGGTAGTGCTGTTACTTCTGCATAGAGCTTGCTCCTGACGGGGACATGAAATGAACCATCCAGGAAACCTGTCACCAAGCAGCAAAGGTTTGCGCTGCTGCACAGTGTATGGGGCAGGGACAAGAGAAGGGAAGAGGGGAGAGAAATGCCCCAGGGGTCAGAATTCACAGTGAGTTTGGCGCAGTTGTGCACCAATGCTGTCCTCCCCCAGCATGTGGCAGAGCAGAGAAGCGCCATGCTCTCTGGCCTTAGAGAATAGATGTTTGTTTTGGAGCAGTGCTGAGTGCTGTAGAAGTAAGCGTGCAGTTCTGTGGGGGTGGTGGCAGCGGTGGTGATGCCAGCAGGGAGCCCTGTCCTTAGCAGCTGCCTGAAGGAAGCCAGTGCTGGCCTGTGGAAAGAGAACGATCCGGGCTGCTTCATCTCGGTGCTGGGTGGTGTTCGAGTTGTTAATCAAGCTCTTGTTTTGTCTTTCAGATTGTAAAGTGGACTCTCAGTGTTCTTGGTGATAAAATTGTATTTCTCAGTTTGGACAGAGAAGATGAATGAAGCCAGTCTTTGCTTTTGCTTCTGTTTGGCTTCATTTTTCCCCATGGTTATGGTGGAGTTTTGTCTAACAGTTATTTCACTTTTTTTAGTTCTCAAGATGTTGCTCTCTTTGCTTCATAATTGGAAAAGGGTTATTAATTACTTGCTGGTAACCCCAGTGTTCTGCAGGCTTGATGTTTTTCTTGGAGCCCCTTGAGAGCTGCAGCTGCAGACACAAAACAAAGGATACCTTGGAGTGCCTTGTGGAATTAACGCCATTTTAAATTCACCTTTGAAAGAGACAACCCAAAGTCATGGAACTGTTGTGCTGTTCTTTTCATACTTTTATAAATTGTTTTGCTGTTGGATTAGTTAGTGTTGACGTGCAGTTCTTTCTTTCCTGTAGATGGTGTAACAGAAATAGTGGTTTTCCATCTCGTAACTGCTGCTCTCCTACACCAGCTCTTGGAATGTTTGCTGTTTGCAACCCTCCTCTAGAACATCATATTAGTGACAGTTGTTAATTTGCTGAAATGTTCATTGTTTTAAACTGTTCTTGCACTTTTCCAAGCTTGCAGTGCAGTTATGCTAAAAGAATGAGGGTTTAACGTTGTCTGTCTTAATGTCCTGTTGTTCCTCGGGAAGAAAAACAAACAAATGCTGCACGTTCAACTTCTGAAAGCCTTTTTTCTCCTATTTCACTCAGATGGTGATGGAATTTCCCGACAACGTGCTGAACCTAGATGGACATCAGAATAACGGTGCACAACTGAAGCAGTTCATTCAGGTGAGTATCTCACCGTTTTTTAAAGAAAGCCACGTGTTACTAGGTTCTGGTTTCTGTAGATTCCTGCCCTTATGTCTCTAGGAGGGAGGTTGTTATTCCTGGAATGAGTTCATGAATAACACATCAGTACATGTGAGCAGTTGTGTTGGTACCAAAGGGCACTGGCTGCCTGCACTTTTGGTACTTCACAGCTCGTACACTGTTGTCTTCCCAGGAGATGTTGCTGCATATCCAATTAAAATTAAGAGCTGGTCACTGCTGGTTAATTCTAAACAAAAGCTATGCTTTTTGATACGTTCAGACTTCTTGCTATACACTCTGGTACTGCTTAGACAAGTAGGAGTGTGTATTGCTTAAGACCTTACAGTTGTACCATACCAAGACAGCATAAGTGTGGTAGTTTATAGATTAGGTGTAGCTGAACAGAGACATTTTTGCTGTGCCCCTCACAGTTATGCACTGGCAGTGTAAGTAGCCCTGTGACACCTGTAGCCAAAAGAAGGGGAAGCAGAAGACCACAAGCAGCCAAAGCCTGATGTCAGAAGGAACAGGGCTGTTTGGTCGTGGGCATCTTGTACTCCTGCACTGGGGTTTGGCAGCAGACGTTGGGACATATGCTGCATACGAAGCATAGCTGTGTTGTGAAAATAGCTCATTTTTGTTGTTGCTGTGATTAGTGCTATTAATTACAGGAAAGAGGATTATTGCAGAGTGCTATCGCTTGTCAGATTGTTTAATGTGCCTTCCTTTCAGAGCACAAACATGTAGTGTTTTCTGATTATAGCTTTACTTGTTATAATAAATTACTTGAAGTGAACCAAAAATAGTCTTGCACTTCAGTTGGTGTGTTTATACATTCCATGTGACTGATTATTTTGCTGTATTTTGTGGTCTTCTTTCTTGACAGCTGAGTTCTACATTAGCAGCCTCTAACTGGGTGTGATATGACAGCAGTGTGGCAAGACATTCACTGTATAGATACGAAGTACAGCTTTGTAAGCCTGTCTGTATAAGCAGGGGAAGATGAGACAATTAATAGAGTGACAGCACTCTGCTCCTCTAGATAATGTTGGGAAGTGCCTGCAGCACTGATACTTGAAGTGTGGATTTGTTGGCTGTTGTGTGAGGAAGGAACCATCTGTTCCGTTTAGCTGTGCTAGTGGAAGTTCAGAGCTGGAGTCCGAGCCAGTAACGTGGCAGTTAGGAGAAGCAGGAGGGTATCCTTATGCTCCTTATGGGTCTGTGCAGGGGTGTCTTTGACAGGGGAATGAGGAGAAGCACCTCGAGCTGTTCGTTGACGTAAGAAATATTAGAAGGTGTTCTCTGTGAAGCTCTATTATTAGCACACATTGAATGTTCACTACTGAAGTGAAATGTTTCACCCTGAATAGTAATGTGTGCTTTCCTGAGTTACGGGTGTTAGATTTGTAATGGGAAACAGCATTCAGCCTGTCAGGAACAGTGCTGCAGAATTGTTTTGGCGTGAAGAAATGAAGGTGGTTGTAAGTGAGATTTCCATACATAGCAATGAGCATCCAGGAGTTTCCTTTCTGTGTGCCAAGGATGAAATGAGTGTGAGTAGAAGATGAAAACGTGTGGAGTTTGCATATGAGGCCCTTCAGTAAAACATCTGTGCTGAGTTGCTGTAAGAAGGGCTTCTCAGTGATGGGCACAGGGAGGTGTGCTGTCTGCTTGGCTGCGTTGCTCGCTGATTTGAGTGGCAGGAGAGAGCAAGAGGAGAAAAAGTTATTTCCTTTCTGAGAGCAGACTGTAAGACTTGAAGCAGGATTGCTCCTTTGATGGTAGTGGGCTGTGGTTCATGGAGTACTGGAGGTGATTAGTAGGAAGATGGTGACCTGAGGCTCTTAAGCACTGCATATGGTTTCCAGCACACGTGTATTTTGATAAGGAAACGTCAAAAGCAAAGAAAGTAGAATGGTTTAAAGTGTGTTTCTATTTCTTTATTTCTAATTATTTCCTTTCTTATTCGCCTTTAGAGACATAGCATGCTTAAACAGCAGGATCTCAATATTGCCATGATGGTGACATCACGTGAAGTTCTGAGTGCTCTTTCTCAGCTGGTCCCATGTGTGGGGTGTCGTCGCAGCGTGGAGCGTCTGTTTTCTCAGCTGGTTGAGTCTGGAAATCCAGCCCTGGAGCCTCTTGCAGTTGGGCCGAAGGGGGTTCTTTCCGTAACTCGAAGCTGTATGACTGATGCAAAGAAGCTTTATACACTGTTTTATGTGCATGGGTAAGTTAGTCCCACAGCTGTATTAGAACTACTAGAATTGGCCTGGAAAATCCACACTGTATTTTCCTTGGGTACTGCAAGAGTGTTGTAAGAAAAAGTAGCAGCTAGGAAGAAGGCTTTAGATTTAATGTTCGTTAGCACAGGAGCTGAATCAGCCTCTTGAAAGTTTATCTGGATAACCAGATTTTCTGTACACTAAGTTACCCTTTTTCTGTAGGTCCAAACTGAATGACATGATTGATGCAATTCCTAAAAGTAAGAAGAACAAGAGATGTCAATTACACTCTCTGGACACACACAAACCAAAACCACTGGGGTAAGTTGGGGTTTAACGTATGCGATTAATCCTAAAGTACTTGAGGAACCAGACTGCAGGTACATCCAGATCTTTTTTTTTTTATTTCTATGCTGTTATCTATTTGCCAGAGTAGTAATTTCCAAGCTATTTGAATTATAGTAATCCCAGAAAACTGCCTGGAAGAGAAGCAGGGGCACTCAGGAATTTTGGGTAGCGAATGTTAGAGTTGCTTTTCATAGGAAAGTGCTTCACATTTTGGTTTTTGTTAATGTGGTGGCAGGCTGCTGCTGTGGTTCCCTTTCTCTGTAAAAATACTTGGTTAATTTCAAAGCTAGCTGCTGAAAGCTAACTTGACCATTACAGACCAGTACTTCTCTGTGCTTTTTGTATCTCATTTGGATCATGAAATGGAATATAGTGTGCCCAGGGCATGGATGGCTTCTGCATTGTGATAGAAACAGTGCTCTAGAAAGAGAAACTGCTTTTTAGTTCTCTATACCAAAGCAATTGATCAGCAGTTTTCTCAAACTGAGGTGAAATGACGTGCTAAATAAATGTCATTTTCCTTGAGGTTGTTTGGGGGGGGAGAGGGGAAAGCCTTGTTTGGTCATTAGTTAAAGGCTTTGTTGTGGTTGGGTGACAAAATTAAAGCTAAAGGTCTGTAAACCATTTTCTCAAAATATGACAGCATGTTTTGAATACATCAGTGCAAAAGGTGCGTGTGTGCTTCTGTATAGTAGGAGGTGAAATGGTCAGAAAGATGCACCATACAGAGCTGTGGTGTGGGGTGTCGTCGTTGTTTGTGCTGGTGCTGAGGTGATAACCAATAAATGTGGGTACTGTGCTTAGCTGCAGTGCAGGAGAACTTCAGCTGTGTTCTGCTTGTGGTGAAGCACCCAACCTGTGGAAGTTTGCCCCTCACGTTTCCAAGGCAGGGTTTGGATTCTGTGCAGGTTCTGGGCATGGCTGACTGGTGGGCTGTGGGCACCTGCAGCCTGGCCTCTGCTGCTGCTGCTTGTGCTGCTGGCTGCAGACTTGGTTGCAGACTTTGCACGTAATTGTTTTAAAACTTATATTACATAAACAGAAGGTCATAGAGGTGCATTTAAAGAAAAAAATACAGGAATTCCAAGTGTTTTTGCAGTTTGTTTTTAGTAAGATTAATGTTTTCTTTTTAAGAACGTATGTGGCAGAACCTGCGCTCAGCCTTTAGGCAAGGCGAAGCAGTTCTGCAAATGGCCATAGAGAGGAAAATGCTGCCCTCATGCTGGAGGAAGTCCCCTCTGTATTCTGGGCACTGGCAGGATAATGTGTGAAAGAACAATACTTGAATACTGCGAGTAAAGCTTTTGGCTTTATCTGATAGTGTGGTGTGTGGGCAGTCAGTGTGGTTTGCTGGGGGAGCACAGTGTGCACTTTGTGCTCAGCCGCTGTCCGCTGTCACACTGCAGGCGTGCTCAGGGCGTGCAGCACCAATTCTGCTCCAAGGAAAGCTGCTGAGATCACAGCATAAATAAATATACTGGAGAAACTAATTATTGCATGGGAATGCTTCTTCCTCTGTTTTACTGCTCTGTTGTATCTGTACACAAGTTTAAACAGAGATGACCATTGTGAGAACTGCAAGCGTATCCAAAGCTGTGAGTAGAGGTGACTTGCTCCTTCCAGTGTGTTCTTGGCTCTGTGAGCGTACTTCAGGCACATCCAGTGGTGGTGAGGGAAGTATTTTAACACGTTTTGGAAATTTAATGAAGTAAGTTGACGTATGAAATGTGAACTACCAGAAATATTACAGCCTGGGTATGATTACACTTAAGGTAATGTACTGAAAAACTACTGGCTTTCAGCTATAAAAAGTCATCGTGGATCTGGGTTTATGAACATGGGTAGCAAACTCTGTGTCTATTATCTGACTCTTCTCTGTAATTTAAGGCTTAGCCTGTGAAAGTGTCAAAGCAAATGAAGGAACGCTGCAACGCTTTCATGGTGCCTATTTGGGAAAAACAGCCAGTTTGTAATAGATATGGTACAGGCTTACAATTTCTTTTACTATATGACAGTGAAGGGAGCAGTAGTACACTCAGTGCAGAGAAATTAAGTGCAGATAAGAAAAATAGTGAAGACAGCAAGAAGGAGGAGAGCAAGTGTAGGATCACTTTCCACTGTGGGCCCTTCCAGGGAGCGGTCAGGTAAACTACCAGTGCTTTCATTTGCTTCTTTCCCAAACTGCCAGCAGGATAACATGCTTTCTTACAGGTCTGTTTGTTGTTTGTTTGCAGGGGATGTTGGATGGATGTATGGGAGCTCATGTCCCAGGAGTGCAGGGATGAAGTAGTTTTAATTGATTCTAGCTGCCTCTTAGAAACATTAGAAACGTATCTACGAAAACACAGGTATGTTGCAAGAACAAAGGCACCTTGAGACATACATGCTGCATTTTCTTGTTAATCAAAATAAGTGTGTAGTCTACACAATGTCTAAAAGTTTACAATTTTCCTGATGGCATTCTGATGCTGTTCTAAAACTAAGATCTCCGCTTTGTGGTGGTAGAGGACCTTACCAGATTGCATCTTAAGCTATGGTTTACAACTTGTTGTTTTGAAATTGCATATTCTTTGTATCTGTTCACATTTTAATACGTGTTACGTGAATCTAAGCACAAGTTTAAATCGTGTAGCAATGATGAGTATTTTAGCAGCAGCTTCAGTACGCGCTGATGCCCGAGCATCAGGATTTTGGGTGGTTCATGGCTTTTTTTTGGGTTGTTTTTTGTCTTTTTTGAGGGTGGATGTAAAGTGAGCAATGGCAAGAATTCTAATTTCAGGTAAAACTACCCCTTTTTTTGTGGTACTTAAAGGAGTTTAATGGATGTCTTTAGAACCCTGTTTCTGAGGGAATCTTGGATTACTTTTGTTCTAAACTAATACAGTATAACAGTAATTCTGTGTAGTAACAGGAAATAACAGTAGTGCCAAAGCAGTGCATTTTAGTTAATGCAAAAAGTTGAAATGGATGGCTTCTATCCCAGAAGTTTTCCTTTCTGCCAGAGCTTGTAGGAGTGTAAGGCTGTGACTCCCAGAGCTGCCCTTTGGCGGCAGCCTGTTGCCTTTGGGGCTGTGCCACCTTTGAGGGGTGTACACAGGTTCACAGTAATGGGAACAAGGCTAATAGATGCAGATTCCAGGCTGGTGCTTATACATCCTGTTCCTTAAACAGGTGTCTGTGACAGAGTAGTGCCAGTGCTGTTATGCCTCTCTTGCAGGGAAGGAGTGGGGCTCAAACTGATGGTTGCATGTGCGTGATGGATGGTAGCTTTAGCACTGGTTAGAACCTTAATTTCCAGCGGTTTCAAGGTTCAGATAAAAGCTGTGGGGGCACAGATGGGTGTGGGGATGGTGGTGTGGAAATAACACTTTGGAAACAAAATAACTTTAATCTCCTGTGACATTAAACATGGTGTTGGCCGTGTTCCTGATGCTAACCTACAATAATGTGACTGTTTTCTTTCCTTTCGCCGCAGAAACTAGCCAGTTATCATAGCTCTATCAAACACCCAAATATGTTTGACTTAGTGTTGTCAAGTGACTGGACAAACTAGGGAAGGGAAAAACACCATCCAGAGATGGCATGAGGAGCAAACTTTTCAAGCTGAAAGCTGAAATGTGAGCAGCTTGTCTGACTTGCATTTTTAGAATAATACAGCAGACGTTTTGTAGCTTCTTGAAGATTACTTTTAAATTAGTTTTGTTGTGTTTAAATTATAACAGACTTCATAACTGTACTGTTCTCCTATCAGCTATCTGAGCTGTCCTATTTACATTGAGTACACTGTATTATAAACAACCCTTGTTTTGCTATCTGTGCAGTAATCCAGTAGTTCAAAATATATTTCAAGGTGCTTGTAGTGGAAGCTACTCTTACACAGCAGGCAGCAGAGGATTTTCCTTCTTACTTGTTATCCCTCACTCAAATATCTGTTAAATAACTGGTTACTAATAACTAAAGTAACTTGGAGTGTGTTACTTTTCCTTCCTTGCACTAACTGTTCAGTTTGCTCGCTATCAGATCTCTGATCCTTGATTGTGTATGGAACTGCATATTCATGTAGGAATTTCTTCATGTTAACAGTTAGATTGATTTATGTCTTGGAGCATGGAAGCTGATACTCCAGCTTGTAACATATGATGGGTAGTATAATGTGTATGGTAAACTCACGTGGCTTACACCCAAAGTCTGTGACTGTTTCATGTTTTCAAGTAAGATAAACCTCAGCATGACCTATTTTAAATATAGCATGCACTATTAAAGAGCTCAGTGTGCTTTAACTTGGATGAAGCTGCTCCAAGTTTCTGCTCGAATAAGAATTCAATTCTGTTACGTTTTGTATTTCACTGCAGGTTTTGCACTGACTGCAAGAATAAAGTACTTCGGGCATACAATATTCTTATTGGTGAGCTAGACTGCAGCAAAGAGAAGGGCTACTGTGCTGCACTGTATGAGGGTTTGCGTTGCTGCCCACATGAACGCCATATACATGTATGCTGTGAAACAGATTTCATCGCACACCTCTTGGGTCGAGCTGAACCAGAGTTCGCAGGAGGGTATGAGTATGTAATTTGCTAGAGTGGGCTATCTAGCGCTTTGCTTCTTTATTTTATTACCAAATGTATTTTGCACAAGTGATTTTTTTGCCTCCTTGCTGCACAACAAACTCCTGAGCCTCGATCCTTGTGTTGAGGTGGACTTTAAAGGTAGTGCTTCAAAGTAGTGCAGATACGTGCTTTTGATTTTTAAGTGCGTTTAACTCTGAAGGCAAGACTGAAAGCAGTTGCTGAACGTCTTCTACTTCATTTGGTCACTCATTAGGGCTGCCTGCTTTTCCATTGAAGTGCTCAGAACATGCGAAATAGAAAGAGAACCTTGGTTGAATGTTTAACTGAATGCTCCGTGTTGAACTTCATTTTGTTGCCATTTGTATTTTGTAGTAATATTTGAACCTGTACCTTGCAACTTGAACACAAAATTAAAAATGCAAAGCTCAGCTCACTGTCTTTAGAACTAGATCATAACTGTTGGATTAGAAGGGAGGGTAATTACTTCTGTACCAATTGTTCTTTTATTCATAATAGATACGGTTTAATACTGAAGTATATTTTATTTTGTAAGGTAGATAATGTACACGCTTCAGTTATCTGGAATGCAAATTTAGGAGCTTAAAGTGTTTGCTATACATTAAGTAAGAACTTTAGGAAATGAAAGAAAAGGCCGTATCTCTTTGACATTAAAACTCCACTGATCCCTTCTAGTAGGAGCAGAGAGACTGAGGGAAGTCACAGGGTGGAAGGCAGAGTGCAGCTTAGCCATACTGTGCTCCAGTTAGCACGTCAGGAATGTAGTACTGAGCTGGTCCTTTCTATTTTGCATCTGCATGCAGCACAGCAGAACTCAATTAAAAGAGCTGTTCATGCAAACACAGCTTCGGTTGTACGTACAGAAAATACCTCCTTGAGTTGCTTTGATCTCTTGGTAGACTTCCAGGTACTTTAACAATACTCTGCTTTGGTTGAACTCTCCTCTAGACGAAGAGAAAGGCATGCTAAGACAATAGACATAGCCCAGGAAGAAGTTTTGACCTGCCTGGGTATTCACCTTTATGAAAGATTACACCGAATCTGGCAGAAGTTGCGAGCTGAGGAACAAACGTGGCAGATGCTTTTCTACCTGGGGGTTGATGCTTTACGCAAAAGCTTTGAGGTAAAACTCCATTCTTTATTTAACTTGTGTTTCATTGCTATGGTGACTATGTACGTTTTCACTGACCGTATTTTTGTGCTTTGTTCTGAGGCTGGGCTGGAAGGAGCTTCCAGGGCGGTGTGTTTGACGCCCCGTTACGTGCTGTGTTCTGAGAGGGGTCTGCACTTCACAAATGAGGCTGCCTGAAAAATCAGTTGGATTTTTCACTGGTTCCTCTAGGCAGAAAGCTGCAGGAGTGCTGCAGCAGTAGTTGTAATGTGGTTTTCTGTCCTGCTGTGTTAGATAATCAGAGTTTCTATCATGTAAACACAGATACAAAAATCTGTTCAAGTCTCTGCTTCTCACTGAAAAATGAGACCATGAGCCATGAGAATAAACGCAGTGCTCCTCCCACCTCCCTTCCATACCCCTTCTCTGTCGGTTGGAATCTAGTGCCTGAATCCAGCACTCTTCTTCTACACTCACTATTGCTGCTTTGACTTTATCACTGACGGTGCTTGCCTGCTATTTTCCCCCTTTATCAATGTAAAAACTTGAGTAGTGTTAACTTCTATAAGCAGATCTAACCTCTCGTGTACAGATGGCTGTGGAAAAAGTGCAGGGGATCAGCAGGTTGGAACAGCTCTGCGAAGAGTTCTCAGAAGAAGAAAGAGTGCGGGAACTTAAGCAGGAGAAGAAGCGCCAAAAACGAAAGAACAGAAGGAAAAATAAATGTGTGTGTGAGATCCCCACCCCTCTGCAGGCAGCAGAAGAGAAGGAAATAAATCAAGCAAAGGTAAACACCTACAGCTGTAGCTTTCTGCTGGTGTTAAATAACTGATCCCTGCCTTGGTGCTTCATTCATCGACTGACATTTCTGTTCTGCAATTCTGGAGAGGTTTTTAGGAATTTTGTTTTTGGGAAGCAGTTGTTGATGGCTGCTGGGATTTATCTCTTCTCAGATTAGCACAGTCTTTTTGTGAAGCTGTTACTTTGGGGCTTTGTTTCTGTTTTAATTTTAAAACTGGGAGGTCAGCTTATGATGGAGTATTTTTCAACCATTGTTTCTTAAAGTTATCACTTCAAATAAGAGATTTCAAATGCTACTTGCAGACAATTGCCATTAAATTTTTGGGAAAGGAAGGATAAAGTGCAGTTGTTTTAAATGTTGGTTTTGTTTTTTTTTCCCATGTGCTCCTGAAGAATTTAGCAGTGCTGTGGCTGTTATCAGTGTCAGCTGCTACTTCTTAAGGAAAGAGCATCTTTTCTAAAAACACTGACCGAACTAATTGCAGTAATTGCATATATTGGTTTTGTGGATTTTGTTTTTTATCTGTTTGAAGGAAAACCTGGACTTCACGGAAAATAGCTGCAAAGCCTGTGGTAGCCCTGAAGAAGCTAACAGTTGTGTAGAAGTCATTGTTACCAATGAAAGCACTTCTTGCACCTGTCCTAGTAGTGGTACCCTGTTAGGTTCACCCAAAATAAAGAAAGGTACGTCAGACTCTGGTTGTTTGCCATTTGTGGAGTCGTTTGTGGAGTAAACAGTGTTCAGTTATATTTAAAAAATAGAGTTATTTTTAAAAGTATCTCTGTCACTAGAGGTGTGAATAAGGAATATGGAACAGCTACCGCAGATGATTGTAACTTTCTGCTTCAACTCAGGTCTATCTCCACATTGTAATGGTAGTGATTGTGGCTATTCATCCAGCATGGAGGGCAGCGAGACGGGATCTCGAGAGGGGTCAGACGTGGCCTGCACTGAAGGCATTTGCAACCATGATGAAAATGGTAGGTTTGGGAAGAAGTTCATGTTGTTTCAGCACGTGCAAAACTTCCTTGTGTCTAAGGAGAATACGCCCTGTCTTCTGCAGGAGATGATGCCTGCGTCCATCGCTGCGACGACAAAGAGGAGGATGGAGATAGCTGCGTGGAGTGCTGGGCTAATTCAGAAGAAAGCAACACAAAAGGCAAAAACAAAAAGAAGAAAAAGAAAAGTAAAACTTTAAAGTGTGAGAACGAACATGTAAGGATCCACGAGTATTCTGGAATAGCTATTTAAGTGCATACATTTGTAAAGAAGCATCTGAAATTTCTGTTGTGACTCACGGTCAGCGACGTAGTGTTGGTCTTCTGGTATTTCTCCATTCCGTTTTTGGAATGGAGGTCCTTGGGTTGATTGTAGTGGTAGGAATCTCTTCTCTCATGCATCCCTTAGCTCGTGTGCTTCTGTGCACTCTCAGTGTATTGACATGCTGTTTTCCTCCAAGCACACACACTTAAAAATATGTATATATCCTTGTCCTTCTCTTGAAAGTTTTTCTTTCCTCCTTCCTTCCATCTGAACTCTCAGTGGTTCAGTTTTAACACCGCTGTTTTGGATTTTAGATTCAGAAACTTGGAAGCTGTATGGCAGATCCAGGTATCAGAGAGACCTCAGGAAATACAACGCACACAGAGTTTCATCGTGACAAGACCAAAGACACACATGCTGAAAGCTGCTGTAGCTCAGAAAAAAGTGGGCAGCAGTTGCCTTGGTTTGAGCATATGAAAAATGTGTCACAATTTGCAGAACCTACAGAAATGTCACTTGCTCCTGATACTGGAAAAGGTGCCAAGAGCTTAGTGGAGCTCCTCGTAAGTAACCACTTACACTGCAGTTATAGGCTGCTGCATACTGCTTCCAATCGTAGTGATTGAGGGTGGGGTTTGGAACTTCACATCCCAATGAGGAGCTGTTACTGCAGATAATGTAATCGAAGCTGAAATTCATTGCTTGCTCTCCCAGTGCTCGCTTGGTTTGCTTTGGCATTTTCTCTGTGAAGTGTGTAACCCAGTTGCTTTACAGAGGAGGAGGAATTGCTTGTCACTGGAATGCGAGTGAAGGAACTTGCAGTATAAGTGTTTGTTGTTAAGGATTGGGTCTTTCCGTAAAATGAAGCATGCATTACTGATGCCTTTGTGCTTCAAATATTGCTTCCCATGCCAGGCTCCTTGGCATGCTTCCTTCTGTCTCTCTTCCTTTTCCTAGTCCTTTCTCATGCTCTACTTTCCTGTTGCTGTAATTAAGAACAGAAAAAAAACCCACCCACAAACTCAAATAATAGCAATTCACTGAAAACGTGCGAACACTGAAGCTTTCTTTAAAGCATGGGTTTCATGACTGCACAGAGCACTTCTTACCCAAGAGAGCAGAGCATCGTGAACCAGGTGGTGGGATTAGCCAGCTCAGGCTTCTGTGTTGTGACGTGGAGGCAATATCTTTCTTCAGAGGAACTGTAAACAGCACCTATGGTTGCCAGGCAGGTATATTGTATAGAGAGGTGCCCTGCTGGAGACTTTAAACACCTGTTTTTGTTTGTAGGATGAATCCGAATGCACTTCTGACGAGGAAATCTTTATCTCACAAGATGAAATACAGTCATTTATGGCAAACAACAAGTCTTTTTACAGCAATAGAGAACAATACCGACAGCATCTGAAGGAGAAATTTAATAAATACTGCCGTTTAAATGATCACAAGAGGCCCATTTGTAACGGTTGGTTGACAACGGCTGGAGCGAACTAAACACAATAAAATAGCTCTGTCTTTCATTGAAATTCTCGAGATGACTACTGCGCCTTCTCTTTCAAAAACTTAATTTAGTGAATTATGGCAAAATTTTATCTTAAATTAATGTGATTCTTTTTTTTTTTTTTTTTCCTTTCTTGTTTTTTTGGGGGAGGCTGGTGGAGGTGATTTCATTACTTTTGTTCTTTCTTCAGGCTTGTATCTTTAGTTGAGTAGCTGTGCAAGCCTCTCTTATAATTTAAGCCATCTCTTTTCATTAAATGTTTCTCTTACTGTGAGACTTACAAAAAGCAGACTAGTGGCAAAGTAATGTTGTACCTATAATTCTGTACAGAATGACAATGAGCTGAATATAAGATTTTACAAAGTAGACATCCATTTGCAAAATGTTTTGGATGTAATATGTTAAAGCGCAATGTGCAAAATTTAAATAAAGAATATTTATTAATATGCATAGTAAAAATGGGTGTACACGTTTCTGCTTTAAGTGCTTTGGCACAGTTTGAGTTACTGCTGTTCAGGGTGGACGAGAAGCTCTTAGTTTGGTTTGTGGAACTTCTTGGAGGTAACAGTGAGGTGAAGAAGCTTCCCTAGGAAAAGTACAGCTGGTTTGTTGGTGCTTGTGGAAGCAGTGTGGTTCTGAGCCTGTGCCCCTGTGCTGCTTTGAGGGCTTTTCACTGAGCTGCCTCGGAGTTGGGGCACTGCAGCACTTGTTGACAAAGCCGACGTTCAGCTCTCTGATGCTCTCAAACAAAAAGAGGTTTCCACACACCTTGATGTTTCCTTAATGAAATAAGGAGCTCAGTTCTGAAGATCAAACGTGAGTGCTTTGCTGTGAACTTTTCAACCCTATCTTGTTCTTATTGCTGTAGTATTTGGTGGTCTGACTCGTGTGTAAGAGGAGGATCTGACGAGTGGCAAAGGTAGGGAATGTGGGAGAGGTGTGTTGGGGATGGGGGGGTATTTCTTGTGGTGCTACTCTAAAAATTACAGATGCATAGAGAAATTGAGACACACATGTATTCAGAATAATAAAACGTCATAATTTTCATTGTACTCTTAATGCACAGTGCTGGGGCTGTTTTGTAGCCATTTTAGAAAATGGGATGTGGAAATGTGTTCATGGATGGGCTTCAGCTTCATGATTTTTTTTTTTTTATCCAAGCTGACAGCCAGCCGGGCCCTCCGTTAGATCAGGTATGCAATAAAACATTAAGAGAAAAAACCAAAAAGCTATTAAGATAGGATTGTTGTATGTTAATGTGGTGCTGCTGACAGCAGCAACAGCCGCTGCTAACAGCCGGCACAGCCGCTTTCTGCTCGTGCCCCGCAGCCCGGCACAGCTGAGCGCTGCTGGTGCTCGCGGCCCGGCTGTCCTCGGGCATCGCACAGCTTTCTGCTGCCGCTGCCCAGGTGCTCTTCAGCAGCTGCGGTGATTTGTTTGTACCGCCCTCGCCCTTATGGCTGCGGTATCTTTTCGGGGATCTTTAGACTTCTTTGTAACGCCTGCATCGCTTGCTTTTCCTTTGCTTTGCTTTTCGGCAGTTCCCAAGGCTCCGCACTGCACGCCTCGACGCACCGCGGAGCGGCTGCGGCTGAGCCCGGACGAACTCGGTGCGTGCAGCGCGCGGGGAGGGGCGTGGCCAAAGGGAGGGGGCGTGGTCAAAGGGGGGGCGCGTGGTCACGGCGCGGGGGCGTGGCGCGCGGCGGGCGGCGCATTGTGCGCGGCGGCGGCGGCGGCGGCGGCGGCGCGGCCATGGAGCGGTGGACCGGGCGCGTGGCGTTGGTCACCGGCGCCTCGGTGGGCATCGGCGCGGCCGTGGCGCGGGCGCTGGTGCAGCACGGCATGAAGGTGGTGGGGTGCGCCCGCAGCGTGGACAAGATCGAGGTAGCGGGGCGGGGCCGGGGGGTTCGGCTGCGGGAGGGGCGCGGCGGGTCTGATAGCGGAGCTTCCTTGGGCCCCGTGGAGGGGGGGGGATCGGGGCGCGCGCCCCGGCCGTGCCTCACCGCGAGGCCTTTCCAGGCGGGACCGGACGGGGGCGGCGGGCGGAGCGCCCTCGGAGCGGTGCCTCGCCGGGCGCTGCGGGCTCCCGTCGCGGTGCCGTAGGAGCGGCCCGAGCAGCGGAGCCGGCTCCGTTCCCTGAGCCACATCTGTCCGGGCCGCCTCAGCCTGCGGGGAGCGGGCCGGGCTGGGCAGCGTTCAAGGACACGCGAAGCGGCGCTCGGAGGGTTTCACGCGCTTCGTTAACGTTAGAAAAGACTTCGGTCCTTAACGTGTTCTTTACTCCTCCGACGAGCATCCCGAGAGCCGACTCGCAGAGCTCACGTGTTGCCGTAGGGGTGAGGGAGACCTCGGGTGCCCGGCCGCGATTCGGGGCACTTGTGGGCATCGCTGTGCGGCTGCGAGAGCAAAACCGCAGCTGCTGTTCAGAGGAAGGCGGAGCTGAGCGCGCTCATTGCTGCTCGGAGCCGCGCTGTTGGGGCAGGGAGGCTGCATCCCGTGTTGGTGCATCCAGGGGGTGTGGAAGCGTGCTGGGAAGCAAATGAATCCGTGCCGCCCTATGGGGTTTAAGGAAGTGCTGATTTCTTTTTTTTTTTTTTCTTTTTTTTTTTTTTTTTCTTTGTGGCTGTTTCTTTTCTTTTTTGCTTGCTTGCGTTGCATGGGAAACAGAGATCTGACAACTCAGGGTCCGATGGGGCCGTGGGAGGGCTCGCACAGCTCTGCGGGGAGGAAAGCTGCAGGCAGTGCAGAGCTGTGGCGGCCGTGCGGGGCTGCGCTGTGCGCACAGCGCTTCTGCTGCCCTGACCCATTGGGATGGTGCTGCTCTGCACAGCTGACCACACTGTGAATGAATTGCCAAAAGACCCTGAGAAACAAAGCTTCCAGTGAGACTAAAACAGTAATGTGCTGAAGAAACAGAACTTCTATTCTTCATCAGTCAGAAGGATGCACGCCGCTTGCAAGGAGGATAAAAGGTACCAACAGAACCTCCTGAGCTGCTCCCTGGGATGGCGTTCCTTGGGATCTCCCAGCGGTTCGGTGCTGCACACGACTCAGCCACGTGATGGATGATCTCTCTGGGTTGTTTCAGTACATGGCTGTGCTGAGCAGCACTGAGTGCTCACCTCTTGCTGCTGTCATCTGTCAAGTGCTTGAGTTAAACAGTGAGGCTCGTGGCTGGCCCTGGTTGGTTCTTTCTCCCAGGCTCTCAGGACTGACTCGTGTTTGCAGCCATTTGTTTTGGTAGGTGTCTGGGCTGTGTTTTGCTCTGTTGCTATTCTGGTTTTATTTATGTGCAGTGTGTGTCCTTAAAGAGGAAGAAAATGCCAGAGGTGCTGCTTGCTGGATGGGACTGGAGTTCAGGCTGGCCCAAGGTCACAGCAGGACGGCTCTGTCCCTCATCCTGCTGCAGGTCGGGCTTCTTGCTGCACCTTTGGGAGATCTGTGTGTGATAACCAAGCTTTTCTCCAGGAGCTTCGGCTTATTTTTTCTCTTTAGAGATGTTCAGGCCTCAGATTTGAGCCTACAGTTGAGACTTTGGATGTATTTGTATGAATAATCTCGGAGAGCGTGGGCGATGTGGAGGAGCCTGACCCGTGAGGCTGCTGCCTGTGGATGGGCTTCGGGCACGCAGAGCAGTAGGATGGAAACGAGAGCATTGTTCTTTTCCCTCAATTAGTTATCGTGTAACCATGAAATACACTCATCTGTTAACTCTGGCTGCTGTTTTCTAGGCTGTTGTTTCTGGTCACGTTCTAGGAAGGCGTCCTGGCAGGAGCCGTGGTGGGATGAGGAGGATGTGCTGCTTCTAGGAGGGTTTTGGCCACAAAGAGCGAGATAGAGTGGTGAGGGGCTGCAGGGCAATGGGAGGATGAGGGTGGTGTTGGGGAGCTGAGAGCTTGGTGCTGTGAGGTGTGGGCACAAGGAGGGCTGGAGCACCTTGGTGGTAGGTGCTACAGGACAGAACTTTTTGCTCTCTTAAGATTGAATAGTCCACTAAATACTGCAGTAATTAGTGATGTTTGGAAGAGTGCACCCAGAAAAATAAACCAAGACATCTTGAGATGGGAGGAGTGCAAATGATGCGATTGAAAAACAGGGATATGGTGCTCACTTTGTAGTAATGAACATAAGTTGTTTTTTTTTAATGCTGTGCACTGGAGTCATCCATTTCAAGGAGAAGTTGCAGGAACCACTCTACATGGTGGCTTTACAGCCTGTTGTAAACGTCTGAAAGAGTATGCAGTCTCATGGGGAGTTTAACATGGGCAATAAATGCTATGTCAAGATTTCTTAATCTCTTGGAAAATCAGATAAGGGCTCGAGGCAAGATAACGAGTGAATTGCAAAGCTGTGGTTCTGGTATTAAGCCTGTGTCATGACTCCAGTGCTCCTTATTTGAATTCTGAATTGTTACTGGCTCACGGGCACTGCAGCAGCCTTGTTCTGTGCCATACAGAGAAGCTCAGATGGAACCCAGCGGCGTGCTGTGGCGTTGCCTCTTCTTTCCAAACTGGGTTTGATTTATTTTTCTCTCCATACACCCCATTATCTGTGCAGGCATGGTGACAGTTCACTTCCTCTGTGTGGCTGTGTGTTTGAGCTGCAGTGCTGACCCCTGTGCAGCCCTCAGCCCGGCCGGTTCCCCACAGCAGCCCTTTGTTTGACCCATTGTGCCGCTCTGCAGCTCAGTGTGTGTGGGCCAGCAGCGGTGGCTCTTGGGCTGCGGCCAGACTTTGAGGAGCAAAAGACAATTAAAATGATTTTACTTCATTCCTGCACACCGGGAGATAATTTGGGTTGAAAGCTTGCTCAAAGTGCAAAGCCTGGAGTTGTTAGCAACTGCCGCAGACTTCTTGGCATGTGGGCTTATGGAGTGCTCTCTACTCTTCTTTGTGTATTTCAAGTCAGAAGTGAGCTTAAATGCTCCATGAATTAGCCCAGAGCTTTTTGCACGTGAAGCTGCTCCCCATCCATGGTGGCTGTGCTGTCACCCACCAGCTGGGGCTGCAGTGTGAGCTGCAGCATCCCATGGACCAAAGGCAGCGCATCACTGGTAGCGCCTCCATCGCACATCCCGTGGCCTGAGAGCAGCCCTGGATGTACCCTGGTGCTTTGGGTGCACAGGGAGGTATGAGTTGCAATGGGACAAGCTGTGCCAGCAGGGAGCGAGCCCTGTGTGCTGTGGGGCTGCCACTGCTTTGGAGAGCACCAGAGAGATTTAGAGATGGATATCGTGTGGCTGTTGTCATCAAGGAGATGATAGAGCTGTGCAGGAAGCTATAAATGTTGCTTAAATTACAAGGTTTAACTGACTGATTCTAATGCATTTGTGACAGTTATTGATCAAAGGTAACATTTATAACCGGGGACTGCATCCTCAAGGTTAGATCTTGCTCAAGAAATAGCCTTTGATAAGCTGAGCTGTTGCTTGCAGGCTGGAGCAGCCTGGCCCCTGAGGAGGCGAGGGCTCCCTTCGCTGTGTCTATGTGGGAGGGGAAAGGGACAGATGCTGTACATGTCCCCTGCAGCCATTGCACGGCAGCTGGGCTCTGGCCCAGGCTGTGAGGGGTGCTCTTGGCCTTGTGGTGCTTTCGGGCAATTGATGTGAAAGCCGAGTTGTTTCATAGCAGGTGAGTGTGGAATGTCACTGCGTTGTGTGTGAGTCCCAAGGCAGGAGGTTGCCTGGTTCCAGCAGGCCCTGTGCTGTGGCCTTGCATGTCCCATCTGAGCTGTGCATGTCCCGTCCATCCCTAGGGCACAGCCTGGCCGAGCTGCTGGTCTGCGAGGGGACCCTCAGTTATTTTTAAGGCAGCGGTTGCAGGTCTCAGCAGGATAATCCTAAGGCAGATTCTGCTTGTGAATGAATGACCTTCAGAATGTCCTTAGCCTCTGGAAGGGTAGTGGCCACCGTGCCTCACAGGTGCTGTCACTGCCGCTCATCCCTGACCAGATCCTTTCCTGATAAAATGAGAGATCCCATAAGCGCCGCTCTGTGCAGCAGGAATGAGTGCTCAGCTGTCTGATGGCTTTCCCCATCTGTGAGGTGTGGGGGGGAAGGGTTGCTTTAAAACTGCTTCCATTCATCCTCCCTCCCCCTTCATGTGATTTGGAACTATCTCATTGTGTGTTCTGTCTGCTGGGGTTTGTTAACAGGCAAAGCTCTGTAGAGGTAAAAGGGCACTGAGGATTTAACCCCAGCTCCTGCCAGCATCCCTACGAGGAGAGCTGCTGCTCATTTCCCGATGCTGTCTGTCGCTCATCCCGGTCGTTCCTCTATGGATTTAAAGCTCAATCTTGTTGCATGGCGTGAAATGGGGATGAGAGTGGCAGTTGGAAGCACAGGACCTGTGCTGTGGCTCTGCTCGCCAGACTTTGCTCTCTGCTGCGCTCACGCGAATCAGTGCAGCCCTGCTGGGGCTGGTGGCTTAGCTCAGGATTAGCAGCGGCGCGGATGTGCCCGTGCTGATCCCGCTGTGCCCGCTGCCTGGCATCGTGCTGGCGGCCCTGCAGGCTCTCGGTCGCAATGTGTGGCACCCACAGCCACGCTGTCCCAATGCTCGTGCTGCAGTGTGCCTGAGCCTTCATCTCTGGGCTGTAAATCCTGAGCACGCTGCAATTCAGGGCTTGCGCCTGAGTTTTACTGCTGGGGGATATCGGAGAGCCTGGGAGGGAAGGCCTGCTGCAGCGCAAGCATGTGCTAATCTTTCTTTTCTGAAGAGGATTCGCTCAGGATTACACAGGTGCAGAGCAGAAGCTGATGAGACAGATAAAGGCGTGGGGAGCGCAGCTCCTGCCCGGCCTGCACAGCGCTGTGTGGGCAAACACCCAGTGCTGCCTGGCTGGAAACTGAAGAATAAATTGGGCCGTGGAGTACTGGAAGTGAGAGGCTGGCTGTAGGCTCCTGCAGCAGGGATGTGCTGCTGCTTTGTGGTAGCAAGGGGTGAGTTTTGGTCAGGCTCTGGGGAGTTCCTTGGCTGCTTTCCCTCCGAAGGACGAGGTGTGCTCAGGTTTTCCTAGCCTGGTTCCTTGTGTGAGGAGCTTAGAGTGCGCTGTGGGGTGTCCAGGGCTGCTTCAGTGTCCCACAGGTGTGAACAGCAAGGCTGAGAGCAGAAAGGCCCCAGGAGAGCTCGTGGCAGAGATGTGGACAGACACCTGCTGCCCTTGTGGGTGCTCCAGCATCTCCTGCACAAACGCGGCGATGCATTTGGTTACAAAGCATGTAGCACAGAGATGTGTGCTGTTATCTGCTGGGTGCGGCGATGTGTGCTCAGGTTGCCTTGGCAATGTGCGCTGGAGCGGGCGGCGGTGCAGCAAGATGCATGAGCTGTCACTGCATGCAGGGAGGCACAGCCTCCTCCTGAGCCCCCCTGCGAGGGCTGCTGAGGGCCGGAGTGGCTGTGGGACAGCAGCTGCAGCCTTTGCAAGGGCGTGGGAGCGCTGAGGGAGGAAAACATCCACGTGCCTGGCTGCATGGGAACCTGCTGTGTGTGCTTCGGAGCTGAGAAGTGGGCAGGCGCCCACCATGCTTGTTTTAGGATAGTCATAGCTCAGAATAAGCAAGGAATATTGCTCTAATGAGCTGTCATAGTAGCGGCAGTGCTTCTCCTTCTCCTCTGCTCCCGTCTGCAGCAATGCGATCTGAGCAAGCACCAAAAAAAAGTGCCTTCACCCTTGATGTAAAGAGCAATTGTTGGGATGCCTTTAGGTAGCAGGAGCTTCCAGGGTGATGGAAATACAGTGATTTGGCTTGTGTGTGCACCACTAGAAATTTAAAATTAAGTGAGCTAGAAAAAAATGTCTTGAATGCTGAACTGCTGAAAAGTACAGGGAGCAGAGAGGGCTCGGAAAGAGCAGCTCAGCTCCTCAGCCCTCTGGGGACTGCTAATAGCATGAAGAAGACATGACTGCACAACCAGACGCTTCTTTACCCGGGAGCCTGGCTGAGATTCCTGAGCTGAAGCCAGCTGAATGGCTCCTGGGCCACATCCCAGCTGTGGACAGGAGTCAGTGTTCGTGGGACGGGTTTGTTGTGTGGTCCAAAGGTAGGTGTTGCTACAGGATCCAGCTGCAGAACCTGGGTAGCATCCAGCATGAGATGCCGAGGTGTCACTTGGTGCTGATGGAGGGCACGCTGCACCCTGGGTGCCCATCTGCGTTGTTTCTCACTGCTGGGAGCAGGGAAGCATCAGAGATGTCCAAGAAATTTTCCAGGCTTGTATTCCCTTCTCTTGTATGAAGTGGGATCTGTTTTCTTGGGATTATTTATGGAACGTGCTGATTTTGTGTGCCACCTTTGTGTCTTTGCAAGGTCTGTAAAATAAGTACATTTAGAGTGCTGAAGGATAAAAAAAAATAGAGGGACCTCAATTTTCTCCAGGTTTTGAGCTTTTTCTTTCCTTTGACAGTGCTGAGAGTTTCTGGAGCAGCATAAAAATAATTCAGCCTCCCTGGTTAAACAGTCTGTGCTTCAGATGCACTTCATGCAAACAGTCTGAAATCAGTGCTAATGCTTCCTCCTTCGTAGGTTTTCCTGCTGGTGCCCCCAGCTGAGCACTGCATGTTTGCTTTTCCATTTGAACCCTATTTTCCATGCTTTCTTATTCCTACCATTCTGCCTCGTTTTGGAACAGAAGAGGATCTGAGCCAAGGAGCAGCAATTTGCAAACAATAAGTAAAAAGCATTGGTCTAAAGCTCAGGAGAGGTAAGCAGAATCGCTTCACCATTTTATTCATTTACGCAGTCCTTTGAGACTCCTGTGGAGGCCTTGTCTGGGGACCTGATGCCATACAAAGAGAGCTGGAAAAAATCTGAGGTGCTGATCATATACAGGCAAAAAGCCCCAGCTCCCCGGCTGCTCCTGGGAGGGGCTCAGTGCGATTATCTCCCTTTTGCAGAAAAGGAATCTGAGCTCTGAGTCTTGCCTTTGGTCACTGAACTCGCCATGGAAATGGCTGGAATAAACCCCAGCTTTATGTGCTATACGCTGTTGCACTGGTATTAAAACTTAATTAAAAGAAGCTTCAAACTTGCCAATCAGTAAAGTGAAAGGATTTTTAAGCCCCCAGTTTTCTTTTACATCTGTGGTGCTGTTCATTAGGTTTTTTTCTCCTTCATTTCCTTTAGATAGCGAATGTAATTGGGGTGACTTCAGTTTCTTTCCACTTGGTTTCTTGGTACAGCTCCGTATTTAAGGATAGCCTAAATCAGTAGGATGCAAGTACCTGTGATGAATGGCAGGTCAGATTAAAAATTACCTAATGGTTTCTGCTGGTTTTAATCTCTCTGAACTAAATGTGTCTGAAGTTAATAGGATGGTTTGCCAAATAAAGCCCAACGTGACGCTTTTCTTTTTTGCCTCCCCTAAAGAGTCCCCTGAAATGTTTATATCAATTAGTTTTGTAGAACCATGTCACCAGGACTGAATGTAAATGCATGGTGCTGTGCCCTCTGTAAATGTCTTGTGCACAAAGAGTGTTCACTCTTGGAAGAACAAACCGAGCCCTGATGTTTGGAAATCATCCATTAGGTGTGAGGCATCCTTTCAGCCTTTTAGTAGACAGCTAAATAATGCATGGTAAACATCACGACCAGGGATTCTTTCCTGTCCCACCTGTGTGTAGGTGTTGGGTGCCTTTTTCATTTGCTCATTCCTTCGTTCAGCGTTGCTGAGGATTGAGATAAATCACAGTGAGATGGAGAAATTGGGCTGTGAGCAGGAGGTGCACTGTGGTCTGTGCATCTCGTGTGCATGCTGCCATTTTGGCTCACTGTTTCTCACCAGCAATTTAGATGCCCAGAGCAGAGAGCTGATCTTCCCCAGCTAGCTTGAAACTCCACGAACACGGCCTGGAGCTGCATGCACACCAGAATTAGGGGGCTTGCATCAGTGTGATGAGTGACTCTCAGTTCAACGTTGTAACCTAGGCTGTAATTATTATTCCTTTGTTGTCTCATTTTGGGCTGAGCAGTGCCAGCAGACCCATCTCCAAGCAGGTGGAAGTGGTGTGGTGCAGAGCTGATGGAGGTGCTGGCTCTGGGCTGGGTTGGTGCTGTGATACACACTCGCTTTCAAGTTGCTTCTGAAATCTAGGAAAGCAGCTTTTATTTCTTCTCTGCGCATGTGGCTTTTCTTTAAGTGGAATGAGCATTCATTGAGGGGCTTAACTATTGCTCTGGAAAAAAAATAAATCTGCAGGCTTCCTAATTAAGAGACTGCCTTTACGTGTGTCTGCGAACCGAGCTGTGGTTGATGTTCCTTTGAAGAGCCTGTGATGGCTTTATCTGGAGACGTGTGCTGCACGTTCAGCTCAGCCTGGTGTCAGCGCTGCTCAGCGCTTCGTTTTCAAAGGGAATTTGTTAGCATGAGTGCAGCCTGAGAGATGAAAGGATCCGTGCTGATTCCCATTTGAGGCGGTGAGAAACCAGGCAGGAAAAGCAGGATCTGGGGAGCTGTTTGTGGGCAGCTTTCTGCAGTTGGTGGTGGCAGGGGAGCCTCGCTGCGAGTGAGGCAGAGCTTTCTGGTGGTGTATCTGAGCCCTGGGCTGAGGAGAGGTGTGCAGGACGGCTAGCAGCTCCTTTGCATGCCTCTGTGCTATGGCATGTGGTGTATGGGCCCCTCCTGCCTCCATCCAGGAGTTGTTCTGAGAGCTGCACCGAGTAGCAGAAAGTGACAGCAGAACATGGAAACTGAGATATTGAACATGGCAGCTCCCTCTGGGCCGCAGATGAGCTTGTCTGGCCTTCCCCGTCTGCGTCCCTGGGCTCTGTCTCCTTCCAGTCAGCTCCCCTGGCACAAGTCCTCTCCCGGGGGGTTCACTTGGATTCCCCGTGCTTGTATTTATCTTTTAAAATCATTGCTGTGACTTAAGGGGAGGGGTGGGTGCAGCAGGGCTGGGTTTGGCTGCTCTCTGTCTCACCTGAAGGTTATGAAGGATGAGAGGGAGGGCAGCCTTGCCCAGTTTTTCCCATCTTTAAGTTTGCAGGAGCAAGGCCTTATCCCTGCTGTACCTTCAGCATCCTCCTGCAGCCCCTCATTCTGCTTATAATTTCCTAAATGTCACTCTTGCGGATTTTTCCCAAACTGTTTTCTAAAGGGTGCACTTTTAAAAAGACATATATTTTTCAGACATGACCAGCACATAGCCAACAAGATTGCACATACGGCAAGGTGAAACCAGCCCTGAGAGGGTGCGGGGTTGGTTCGGTGCTGGGGGCACCTTTGTTCTCCGCTGGGCAGAAATATTGCTGAGCTCAGCCGCAGTGGGGCTCTCCTGAGAGCAAGATGCTGTTGGGATGCATCGATCTCCGGCGGAACTCGTTGTGCCTGTCCTCTCCTGGCTTGATGCTGTGACAGCAATAATAATTCCTGCGCTGCTGCAGTGCCTCCGCTGAGCTGTACCAGAAGGGCAGTGGCTGCAGGAGCAGATCTTTAGGCTTAGGATGATTTCAGCTTGTGGCCTGAGATCTGTGGAGACCTGCAATCTGCTGCTGAACGCCGAGCATGGCAAACCAGAGGGGGCTTAAACTTGCAGTCAGGAGCTTGCATCACCTCTGCCTCGGTCTTAGGGATTGAGAAAGGTTGAAAATCATTTACCAAGCAGAGCTCTTTGTGCCTTCATTGCTCTGAGGCCATGTGTTCTGGGTGCTGAGAGGGAGGGTGGCGTGGGTAAAACTTTTCTTTGAGGAACTGATCACCAAAAAGAGCCTCTGGAAGGGCTGGGGTCAAGAGAACATTTCAGGGCTCAATGCTGGGAGTCAGCTCACAAGCTGCAGATGGATTTTCCCCCCTTTTTGGACACGGTGACCAACTTGCCATCCTGCCTCAGAGTGAGCCAATGCCCAATCTGATTTTTCTCCCCTTCCAGTTTCCCTCACGTTCTATGTTATTATTCCCTTTGTCTGATGTTTCTTTTGGGATCTGGGTATCGCTCTGGCCCTGCACCTTGCAGCACACAGGCCTGGGCCGAGCCTCGCTCAGGTGGTTGCAGGCACCTCGCAGGCAGGGGGGACCCGCACAGCCACCTCCAGCAGCAGAGCTGCATTGCACCCGCTGAGATGTCACATTGGGGACAGTGCTGCAGGCGGTGCAGTTTGAGTGACGCGGTGGACGTTTGTAGCCGGAGTCCATCTCTGTGGATCCCAGACATCACGTGGCCCCGCCGTGCTGGAAGCTGTCACCGTCTCTGCTGTGACACATCAGAGCTGAGATGCTGCTTCTCGTTAGCGTCAGGGGAAAGAGGCATCGTGCGGAGGTTTGGCTGCGTCGTTAGCATGGGGCTGTCAGCGGCGCTCAGCCTTTCGTTTGCTTTATATCTGAGATCTGGAGGCTTGGGATGACTGTCGGTAATGGCTGATGAGGAATTGCAAGGCATGTGGTTGCTGTGTCCTTCATCCCCTCGGCGGTGCGACAGCCCTGCAGCACATCAGCCCGGTCCCACAGCAGCATTTACTGGTGGTTTGCCAGCACCTGCTCCCATCCAGCTGTATGGCTTAGCACGGTGGGCAGCACAAGAGTGTTCCTTCTTTGAAAGAAGTAGGTTAATACATTAAAGCCAATGCAAAGCTACAGTCTACAAACATTCATTTGTAATAAACTGAGCTCTGTTGCTGAGGCCACCGCATACCTCCTGCAGCATTACAGGCCATGGAGGAGGCTGCATCAGGCTGAGCTTGCAGCCCTCAGAGCTTCCAGGAATAAACTGTAGCTCCTGTTGTTCCCACTGCACTGTGAGGCTTGTGGTGTGCTTGGATGTGCTGCACGCATTGTGCCTTGGTTTGCAGTTCTTTGGTTCTGCTCTCATGGAAGTACATAATCACAGTGCTACTTCCAAGCAGCAGTCACCTCTGCTCTGCCTCCAAGCAACTCTGCTCTCCTGGGCCTATCCCCAAACAGAGAAGGCTGATGGATGTTTTCTTCCTTTCTCTCTTCCTCAGAAATTGGCAGCTGAATGCCAGAGTGCCGGCTACCCTGGGACCCTCATCCCATACAAGTGTGATCTCTCCAACGAAGAGGAGATCCTGTCCATGTTCTCTGCCATCAAGACCCTTCACCAGGGAGTTGATGTGTGCATCAACAACGCGGGGCTGGCGCGCCCGGAGCCTCTGCTCTCAGGGAAGACAGAGGGCTGGCGGACGATGATAGACGTGAGTAGTGCAGTGGGAGAGCAGGAGCTGTGTGTGAGCACAGTGAGCAGTGGCCTGGGATCTGCAAACACAGCCGTATGTCGGAAGTAGATGAAGGGACCAGAAAATATTTTGTCACATTTCTATTTTTTATTTTTTAATGGGATCACATTGACTTTCCACTTATTGAAACTATGCTCAGCTTGTCTAGATTGCATAGATGATTTTCTTTCATTCACCAGCACCGTTGTGCCCATCTGTTTTGTGTGTGGAGCTGAGGACCACTCCCCCTCTGGCCCTGCCATGGCTTTGTGCTGGCTAGGCAGGAAGTAGAAAGGCATCATGTACTGCTGAGCCACTCGCCTTCACCCTGGAGCATGAAAATATTCAATACCTTCAGTAGTGTTTTTCCTTTAGATCAGTGTCTTTGTACAGAGTGATGAGCCTGGCTTTTTTTTTCCCCCTCAGAATAGGAAATTGAATACCAACACTGGCTTTTGTAGCTAATCCTGTTAGTTTTAGCAATGGGTTTTAAAACAGGCAGATTCTTTTTGGCTTAAAAAGCTGTAATGCTTTTGTCTTTGAAGCTTCATTTTCTGCCTGTAATCTGGTTAAAGCTCAATACCAGCAAACCCATTTCATCTGCCAAACAGAGAAGCAGTGTGAATTGTTCGTGCCATTCACAGGCAGCACTTCTCTCAGGGCGTTTCTGCCCTGAGGTGCTCCCTGCATTCTTTTGGGACTTGTCACTGTGTGGCAGCCCTGCTCTGCACACACCTGGCATGCACAGCTGTGGGACATGTGCATGTTTGCGTGCTGCTGCCTTGCAGCTGCTTTAGGTAGGTTTCCCCTTGTATGCTCCGTATTTTTGTACGTGAAAGCATCAACTTCATGGGGAACAGGATTTGTACTTGAGGCTTTCAGTAAACCACAGTGTCTCTGCAGCAGCAGCAGCTCTGTTGTAGTGAAGGAAAAAGATGTCTGTTTGAAAAGTTGTTAGAAGTTGCAGGCTTGGGGCCCCTGTGTCTGACAGCAGAGCCAGCCTGGATCTGTCTGCCCCATGGCAGCTGGTGGCCTTCCATCCCTAGCAGTTCCAGGGGCTGTGTAAAGCAGAACAGGCACACAGAGGCCTCAGACTCCTGCTGCCAGGGTGAGAGCTGCTGTATTGTGTCTAATTAAGTTCTTGTTAGGATGTTGGCTGCTCTGCTCACTGCTGCGACTGCAGCCAAAGCAGGCTCTGCTTGGCTTTGTCTGCCCAGCCAGGCTTTTGTGGGTTGCCCAGCCCGGGTCACTGCACTGACGCATCTCCCTGCTCCCAGTTGCCATGGAATCTTTAAAGAAAATTAAGTGAAGTGTAGCTGAGGCTGAGTTGGAATAAAGCAGGGCACTTCCCAGCGTTGTTTTGCTGCGAGCCAGGCCCTGTGGGTCGCCTGCACCTTGTCCTGGTTGCTGTCATTCTGTCTTGTCTGGAAGCTTCAGTGTGTTGCTTTGTGTCACTCATGCTCCCTTTCCTTTGTTCCTCTGACCTTTTGTTCTTTCTGAAGTGGGCAGGCTGGTGCAGGGATGAGGCACTTGCCTGCTGCCTTCTCTCTGTGCTCCATTCCGGGAGCTCAGGTGGGAGCACTCCTTTGCTCTCATCTTCCACTAATTTTCAGGAGCAAGGATTTGGAAGGGGATTGCCCTGTAGGATACGCTCCGTGCTGTTATTTGTGGTGGCCAGAAGTGGGATTTGGGAACCTGTGGGGTCCTCCTCCTTGTGGGCACTGCTGTGTGTGTGCCCTTTGGAGCTGCTTTGTGATGATAGGTGGTGTGGCAGGAGAGAGGCAAGATTTCAGATCCCTGGAGCAGGTTAGGAATCTAGGCTGGGGGTATGTTCTATTCCCAGAGGTGATCTGCACTGTTTTGTCTGCACTCACTTGCTTGACAAAATTGCTCTTGCTGTTTTAGCTAGGGGAATAGACTGAGACACCTAAGCTCCATGTACTGGCCCCTGGGGTGGCAGCAGAGTCAGGGGAAGATGGATTTGCACCGACAACTCTCCCTGCTGCAACACGCCAGCCCAGGGGAGCGCTCACCACATCCATTTCTGCTGTGTGCTCTGCAGCTTTCAGGGTCAGAATGGGGGAAAGCTGCCAGCACCTTTCACGGGCTGCTGACCAGGAGCAGGGAGGCTTCTTCCAAAGGTGGTTTCTGGAGAAAGGTGTTAGTGAGCAGCGTGCTTAGAAATGTGGATGGAGAGCTTCTGTGTGCTGCTGGGCTGCAAGATGGGGAAAGTTTCTAAACAGCCATCAACGTATTGATTTGGGAGGCATTAAGGCCTTAAATTAAAGGCATTTTTTTTCTTTTTGTTAAATTGATTTTTCTTTCCATGCATTTTTTATGAGCTTTGAGGCTGGCTGTCCCTTTTCCAGGCTCCTCTCTCAGTATACATCTAGCAGTTGAAGTCGTGTTCTTATTTACTTATTCCTCTTCTTTAATGTTCCAGTTCCTTATTGTCTGGTATTTGTTCTAAAGGGAATAATCTCCAGGAGTTTATTCTTTTTGGTCTGCAGGAGCTTCAAGTTAGGAAAATCACGTTCCCACCGCTGCTGAGCAGCTGAGCTGTCAGATAGCAGATTCAGTGTGTGCAAGAGAAGGGAGCATTTTATGTCAGACGTGGTTCTGAGCCCTTCATCTTTCGATTTACAGCTTCCCCCTCTTTTCTCTCCACTTGTTTGTGAGCCTGTGCTTTATGTTAGGCTGGAGCAAAGTCCTCCGGCTGTCCCCGATCCGGTGCTGTGTACACACTGACTTGGGGCTCTGAGATCTGAGCAGCTCCTTCACGTTTTGCCTACTGACCTTTATAGCCAGGAATTCAAGCTGAACTTTCCACTTGCTCTGTTCCAAGCACAAAGGACTGCAGCACACATCCTCCCACTGCTGTAGGCAGTGAATGGGTTTGATTCTTGGCATTATTCACTGGCCAGTGAGGCTCTGTTCTTGTTGCTTTTATAAACCATCTGTGCATGGATGTGTGTTCTGTAACCTGCGTTTGTGTGTGTGCTTAGGAGCTGGGATGCTCAGTTTGATATCTTAAAAAACACTGATTCTGGGAAGCAAAGTGCTCAGCACCTCCAGAAACTGAATCCTTTATGTTCTCCCAGGCTGACAATGGGAACTCATTAATTACTACAGTGTGCCCTTATTGTTTCTGTTGCATTAGCAAACACATGCCGTGGTTGCAGACCTGCTGCGTGAACTCAGAGTGCAGATGTACTGACCATCTTTTCCAAGAGACCTTTGAACTTATTGTTCTTAAAACAGAAACATGCTGAAAAATGTCTTGTGCAGATATTTGCAACAAACAGCCTTTCTATTGTTTCTAGAATTGATGTAGCCATTAGAACCTGCTCCTTTTCCAGGCGTATTTTTAGGTTCCTGAGTGCCTGCTCTATGTTTTGAAGTGGGATAGGGATCCCGAAATCCTGTGGGTGCTTTCAGGAGAAGAGCTGCCTTCCAGCTGGTTGTTTTGTGTTCCTGCAGTGTGGGCTCTGGCCTTTCCCATGTGGCTGTTGATTAGTATCTTGCTTTGCCAGTAGTTGTCAAAATGTTGTAACTGCCCACGCGAGGCAGCATCGCTGGGTGTGAGTCACTGTGCTGCAGCCTGGCTCCATCCTGCTGGCAGGCTGATGTTACCCTCTAGTGGCCCGTGGAGATGGAGTGGAGCAGGCAGCGACTGCAGCAGCAATGCACTGCACTGAGGCTCGGTGCTTCTTGAGGCAGAGAGGAAAACAAAGAGGAGGGAGTTTGGGTTAAAATTACTTTTTATTTTATTATGCTCAATGTCGGCTCTTCACTCGGTTGATGTGTGAGACTGGAGCAGCTTACTCCCATTCTCCTTGACTTTCACCGTGAAATCCACAAGATTTCAAGTGCCCTGCTTGATCTGGGCTTTGCTCCAGTGCTGAGGTGCTGCTTCTGCTGACATGTCTGCAAAGTTGTGATTCTGTTTCTTCCTTACACAGCTAAGGTAAATCTTCAACCTGGTGCTGGGGAATTATCGCTATGGTTCCAGGTACAATGGCTGAGATATCTGGCAGTGACTGTGTGCTCAATCAAAGTGCACTTGGATTAGGATGGTTACTTCACTTATTGTGTTGCCTGGGTACTCCATGTTAACGTGGGATCAGATAAGAATACTATTTATCTGTGCAAAGACCAAAACCCATAAGCATATTCTCTGTTAATGAACAGGAGATAATGACCAAGACAAAAGCAATGGCTGAAGATCCTTCAGCTGTCCCCCAGTCATCCGTCCAGTGTGCTGCTCAGTAATCAAACTCTGAAATCTGTCTCTTTTTGCCTTTTGCTTTCTAGTGTCCCAAGTAACGTTCTTCTCCTGTCGCTGCATTTTTGTCCTTTTGTGTTGCCAACCTCTAGCTAGCTCTCCCTAGTTTTTGTTTCTAAGTTGTATGGAGATGACAGACAGTCACTTGCTGTCTGCATGACCTTGTTCCTGCTGCTTCTCCCGTTTATAGTTACACCTGACTTCTGATTCATCAGAAATTTACTTCTTCCTGGATATTTAGTTCACAGTAGTGCTTTTGAACTTGCCTGGCCTGCTTGCTTGGTTAAAAAGTGACATGCCATTAGGTAGGGCTCTGCCAGCATGCCCTGCACTGAAATGGTTTCATCCTTTCTAAAGGGCTTCAGCAAATAGTTTCCACCTTTTGCCACTGTTTTGAACATAGAGTACTATAAACTTGAGCAGTTAGCACTGCTGCTGACAGGCTTGCTCATTGGTCTCACACATACCTGTGGGTGCTTGGTGCTCTTGTATTACAGGTGGGGGAATTTCCATGTCTCTACTTTCCTGGAAACTCTGAGTGTGTGTTTTATGGCCAGCAAATTGTCAATCTGTGCTCTAAAGGTGGCACCTTACAGGGGTGATGTGACTTTAGTATAACTGAAACCACGGTGTGCTGGGCAGCGATGGTTCAAAGAGCAAGTACTTGGAAAGCTGTGAGTTGTGTACTAAAGGATACATCACCTTTTCCTTCTTTCTTTGGTTTACCCAGTGGAGGAGGATATCAGCAAGCAGCATGGCAGATCAGCGGCTTTCACATCTCAAGAGTTCCTTGCCCCCTTGGGCCCTCCTCAGAACCACACGATGATCCTTGGCTTCATTTGTGCATGGGAAGCTCTTTGGCCATGTGGTTTGCAGTGCCTAGCAGTGCCTGGCTCCCTGACAAGGCACTATCTGGGGATTTCCACTTTAACTGACTGACCTAATTACCCACTGCTAGCGTCCTATCTGCTCTCCAAACCCCGGTGTGCTCAGTGCTGTATGAGATAATTTTGTCTCCTGGAAGGACTGCTGACTGTGGGGTGTTTGGGGCTCTCTTACCTTGTGCACAGCCCTCACACTTGCCCATAAAACTATAAAGTCTATTTGTTTTTGGCAGAGGCCAAGGTCTGTCTCGCAAAACAGGACCTCTGTGCCTCTCCTGCCCAAACCCTTTATTATTGCAGCCCTGAGCACAGTTGCAATGTAACGTGGGCTGTGGGGCTGTGTGTGCAGTGAGGTCTGTGCAGGTGCATTTCCCTCCTCTGTTGGTGTTAATAGGAAATGCCATGCGCTGGGACTTGTGGATGCGACTGTGCTCACGTACGAGCTGTGCAGGACAGGGCTCCATTGGTGCAGCTTTGCTGCAGGCTGATCGTTGCTGTGAGGAGGTTGCGGTGGGAGGCTCGCAGGGCCTGGGCTGCTGCTCTTAGTCTCCACTTCTCTTGTCCCTCAGGTCAACGTGATGGCTGTCAGCATCTGCACCCGGGAGGCCTATCAGTCCATGAAGGAGAGAAACATCGATGACGGTCATATTATTAACATTAACAGGTACACAGGGTGGGAATGCAGGATCTGCCGTGTGGGATTAGAGCAGAGGAGCTTTCACCTTTCTGGGTGGGCTCAGCGGTATGAGGATCATGATGGCTGATTTTTCCAAACTTTTTTTTTAACCTCTGCTTGTCTAAATACAACAAAGACCGAATATGCTGTTGGTTCTTTCTCAAGGCTGCCTATCCCCCTCCTCAGTACTCTCCTTTCTGCCCTCTCCTCAGCATGAATGGTCACAGCGTTGTGCCACAGTCTGTGGTGCACTTTTACAGTGCCACCAAGTATGCAGTCACAGCACTCACAGAGGGGCTGAGGCAAGAACTCAGAGAAGCAAAGACTCATATACGAGCTACAGTGAGTACTGGGAGGGTTCTCCCTCTCTGCTGGCTTTGTGGGCTGCTGAGTTTTGTGGGGCAGAGTTCTGGAGTTTTTGCTTTTGTTGTTTTTAGTTTGTGTTTGTTTTTTCTATTACTGAAGGAGAATTACAAATCCTATTAGGATGTGCTCTGCTCTTTTCCAGTGTATATCTCCAGGACTGGTAGAAACAGGATTTGCTTTTAAGCTTCATGATAATGACCCTGAGAGAGCTGCTGCAACCTATGAGAGCATTCGGGTAGGACATGGAGATATGGGAGCAGAGGGAAGTGGCTTTGAATTGTAGTTTAACAATCTTTCTCCTGGCGAATTGCACAAGAAGCTATTTCTGCAGAATGCATAATGCTTTCCAGAATAGTCAGCATCCTCCAAGTCAAGTCTTGGCACTCAGACCTCAGATATTGCACTCATTTTTAAACATTGTGCAAATTCTCGTTCAGGTTTAGTTTCTCATTCTCTGTATTTTTTCTTACTTTGATGTACCTGTAAATAAATCATCAGTCAGCTTTGAAATTTTGCAGGCTGTGACTTCTTTATTACAGAGAAAATACAACAAGCAAACATGTCTACACACAGATGGGCAAGAAGCGTGTGCTATATTGCAAGCAGCTGTCATAGGATTTCTTGCTCCTCTGGAAATTTTTTTTTGTAAGGCTGGCAATGCTTGAGCTGGCAGAGCTACTGTGCCCATAGTTTGGCGAGTTGCTTAGCCACACTGTAAGCCACTGCAGCTCTTCTACCCATCCCCAGAGTGCCCTCTTTTCTGCTGAGCAGCTGCTCGTTTGCTCTTTGTCTTAGCACATAGCTCCTTGATTGTACAGACACGTCACATATATGTGACACACACGTACAGATGTGTCTTCTCAGCTCTTTAGAGAGGCATTGTCTCCATATGTTTTTCTGCCCAGCACTTGAGGATCTTAATTCTAGCAGGCACCTCCAAGCATTTTGCAGAAAGATTATTCACATCAAACAGATCAGCACCATTTGTTAGTTTTTTAATGGATTACTTTTTTCCTGCTTGCTTCCATCTTTTTTGATATGCCCCAGTGACACTTGAAACTTCTTATTGATGGTTATGAAGGCAGTGATGTTATAGTTAGTTTTTCTTAAAGTGTTCTTTGTCTTAGATTCTTTTCTCTGTCTTCCCAGTGTCTCAAAGCTGAAGATATGGCTAATGCTGTCATATATGTCCTCAGTGCCCCACCTCATGTACAGGTAAGCTGTGGTTGAGTTAAAGGACTCTGCTTTAAGTAGGTATTTAAAGGAGGAAAAAGTAACTGCTGCCCTGATATTTTCTAATCGGTACTGCAGCTGCCATGTCAGCTGTGTGCTTAGTGGAGCTGGGGATTAGTAGTGATCACATTTGTTTACAGTTCCCTTATAGCAGCTTTGGGACCACGCTGCTCAGGCCACCCACACCCACGTATCCATCCAGGATTGCTCTGACTGCAGAGAAGGATTGTGCAAAGCAGGGGGAGTGGGAGGGATACAGGCACGTCTTGTCCCTTCTGGACAGTGCCATCTGAGATTTGCTGACTGTCTTACAGCTGGTTCAGGTTCTGCCAGTTGCCAAATGTGTTGGGCTGGATCCTGCCAAGGTGCTTCTGCTGCCAGAGGGACTTCTTTCCTGGGAAACAAGAAATAAGTGACCAGCTTTGAGCGGGAACCAGGAGGAGGGAAGAATGGTGTCAAAGTTTAGGATGTTGACTAAGCTGCTGTTGCAAAAGCAAACTTTGATCACGAGATGCTTAGCAAACCCATAGTATGATCTCTGCTCCTTTGGAGCAAGGTGCAACCATCTTTGACGTTATATCAGTCTAGAAGCACAGCAGCTGAGGGGTCCTGTCTCTAATGAAGCTGGCCTTCTTGCCTTAAGAGCATGAAAGGTCATCCTGGGGGCTAATATGGAGAGGTAAAAGCAGTGCCTCTGTTTCATCCTCTGAGCAGGACCGTGCTTAAGACTTGATTATAAACTTTTATAGTTCAGTGACATCTCATAGTCTTTTCTGTGCATTTTGCTCTTTTTTCCTTTCTGCTATAGGCAAAAAAGTTACATTCACTTTTATTTCTTTTTAGTATCTCAGCTAAACAGCCTTATTTTTAGTTGCAGGAACTTCCTTTGTGTGCAGCTTACCACGGTAACAGTACAGCATGCGAGTACACAGTGCAAGGTTTAACATATGTCAGTGCTGCAGCAAAATCATGTGCTGGTCTCTTCTAGATTGGAGATATACAGATGAGGCCCACGGAACAGATATCATAGCAAATGAAGAAGACCGTGAGCAGCACCGTGTATCCACTCCACTTGGAACCCTCTGGCAATGTGGGTTTCATCAGCTGGCTAGCAACGTTTTATTCAAGTACCAAGGATCATGTTTGAAGAATTATTTTTCTCTCCCTCTCTCTCAGCTGGTGCTGGTATGGAGCCAGTTTTAAAAAATATATATATAGTAGTGAGTCTCTTTCTCCCCTACTCTTTTGGAAACTGAGTAAGAGTAAAATGTATTTGAAAATAATGCAGGGAAGTGGTTTGTGGAAGATTGTCTCCAGACTGGCTTATTCTTCTTTTTGCTTTCTTTTCAAGGTTGGTTTGATCTTATTTGATGTCTGGACATAGGTGAAGTGGCACAAGGTGTTTGCCAGCTTCCATGTGCTTAGGGTTTGAGATTTCTAGTGGATGTCATCCATTTATTTTTTACGTTTCTTCTCATCATTTTGATGCTTTTTTGGTAACAATGGATGTGATATTTTCTTCTCTCATATCCCACTGCCCTAAAGCCAATGTACAAACTCACCCTGCCTTCCCAAACCCTCCCTTTGCATTCATATGAATTGTGCCTGCCAAGTTTGAGGAGGTATAAACACGTGTGCTTGCTGTTTCTTTCTTTCTAGGTAAGTAGGTAAATAGTTTTGGGAAAAGAACCTGTATTTTTTGCAGGTTAGAATGATCTTCTAAGTGGCATAGGTACAGTAAGAGTGAGTTGTTTGGTATTTTTAATAAAAATTAAATGTGCTGTCTTGTGACCACCTTTATCCTTGGTATCATCACCCAGCACTCTTGTTGGTTTTCTGTATGTTTGATATTTGCATGCATTGATGCTTTTTGGAAGTATTGATCGGTCTTTGAAAGATGTATGATGCTGTTTAAGTGCTGATCACTCTTAAGTTGGAAATATTGGAATTTTGTTTATATGCAGAGATACAAACTCAGAGAGAGAAAGAGAGAGAGAGAGAGAGAGTGAAATGAACCATGCTGAAGCTGTCCAAAATGAAAATATATTAATAGGGGCATTTGCTACAAAGCAGTAGGTGAAAGGTCTGCTTTGGATCTACTGCTTCTATGCTGGTGTGGCCCCACTGTTTTGCTCTGGGTTTCCTCTAACTCGAGGGAGGGGGGAGTTAGCCCCCTGGCTGGTGCATGCACAGCTGGAGATGACTTGAATTGTTTTATTTGTTCTTACAGTGTGGCAGAAACATATCTGCATTGAGCCCAACTTGATTTGGCCCTGTTAACGTGCATGTTGCCTTAAGGCTGCAGTCTCTGCTGCTGTACTTTGGATTTCCTCTAGTACTTCAGCAGGTGAACACCTTGTTGCAGGTGGAGCTGGTATGATCAGCTGATTTGAGTAGAGGACTGAGAGCCAGAGAAACTTGGTTTGGATTGTTTTGCTTATGCCAGTGCAGCTCTGTGGGAGTTCATCTGTGTTACAGCACCACAAGGGAGACCAGGACCAGACCACTATGTCATGAATTCCAACTCCCTGTATAACCTTGGGCAAGTCGCTTTACCTCTCTGCCTCAGTTGACCCATCTGTAAAATGGGGATAATAATACTTAACCTACCTCACAGGGGTGTTGTGAGGACTCGCAAGCTGTTCTGTAAAGCACTTTGAATATGAGAGGCGCTACGTAAGTGCTGAGTGTTGATATGAAGTATTATTATTAATTAAATCTCATGATGCATAGAATTCCTTGTGCCAAAGGTGAGCAAGCATGGAAGGCTGTAAGGGGGAAAGTGGTAAAGCATTCCTTCGTAATGGTAAAAACAAAGGCCATGTGGCCCTGTTCTTTTCATCTTTATAAATACACTCTCATGGTGTGTTCTGTCCCTCATCTGTCACCAGTTTCTGCTAGTTAGCACATGTAACCTTGTGTCTGGATTTGGCCTTTCAATTTACTCTGAGTGAAATTCATGCCCTGTGGCAAAGTCTTGCACTACTCTGATGCACTGCCCTCCTCCACGTAGCTGAGGCGGTGGCTCTGTGTAGGTTCTTGCTACAGAGCTGACTTTCACCTGCAGCACCGAGTTAGACTGTGTCCTGCAAGGAGCAGCCAGTCCAGGTCTGCACACAGCCAGCGATGCTCAGTGCAGTGGAAAAAGCCTGTGCTAGCTGGAAAAGCTCTTCAGCCTCCATGCTGCTGTGGTGCACAATCCAGAGGCCTTTTGCTAAGGAAGGTCCAACCCCAAACTGCGATGTTCAGCTGTACTTAATATGAAAACTGTGAGTTTTTTCCATAGGTTTTTCTTTCACAAGAGTTTGTTTAAGTCAACAGGTGCAGCGTGCACCGTTTTTTAAAAAGAACTGAACTAGAAGCTGAGGGTCAAAAAAGAAAGAGTTGAGAAATTAGCAGGAAAAAAAATAGGCAAGGCTGTGGGAAGCACTGTTGAAATGGCTGAATTGGTGGCTGTAACTGTGTGTGAAATTCAACAGCTGTTGAAATGAATGGCTGAGACAGGACCTGGCTTATCTTTCTGCTCTGCAGATGTAAGGCCTTGAAAAGGGGCCAGTGTGGATAGTCACTCCTTGCAGATGCAACTTGGCTGACCTGCAGCCCTGGAAGTGTTTTTTCTCCATGAGTGTTTGTAACATATGCACATCTTTAAAACATCTCGTCCTTGAAATGGTATCTATTATGTTTTTCCATTTCGAATGAGATTTTGGGGGATGATTTTTTCCTGCCGGATGACTTCTTGCCTCTGGCTGCTTTCCCATGTGAAGTGCAGCCCACAGAGGAGTTTGGCACCGGGAGCTGGGCCTGTCTGCCTCGTGTGACCTGGTGGCACCTCGAGCCTTCTTCCTGGGCTGGGATGAGGTTGGCAATGTGACCCAAGGTGTTCAGAAACAGACAGGAGAGTGACCTGTGCAATTTCTCAGTAGGCTTCTAATTTGTGAACTAGGAAATAAAGAATAAAAAGAGAGGCGCAGTGTAGTTCTTCTGTTGCATATCGTAGTTCGTGTTTAAACATAACATCCTTTTTACTGTTCACAGCTAAACCTATCTTTTGTGAAGAGTTCAAACAGAAACATGTGAATTTGGTTCCTCATGGGGAAAAAAAATGCAATTGCTTTCTAGAGCAGAATAGCATCCAGTTGTCTCATGGATGACCTGTGGAGATTGGACTCGCCCTTCCCTGTTCAAATGAAGCCGTGCTCCACAGGGATTTGCTGAAATCCCCAGGTAGGCTGCTGGGTTTGGCTAAAACTATGCAAGGGATGAGCCAGTACTGCTGTGCAGACTTGGATATTGAACGCTTTCAATCTCCCACACTTGTTTGAAGTGGGGTGCATTATTGCTGTTGTTAAATGAAGGATTTTTACTTTCCGGTCCTCTTTCAGGTTGTCCAAGTGCAGAGGCTCAGGTTTGCTGTCATTAAAACACAATGTTTTTGCAAATAAGTAGTGAATAGCTGAGTTGTCTGCCTTGCTGGATTTGAGGCAGGTGTTTTGGATACCTTGTAAATAGGTAGAGAGCATTTGTGGAATTAAAAGCATGTTTGTTTTTTCTAATCTTGTGCTTTCCTTGTTTTTCCTACGTAATAAATGTCATCAATTGTGTTAACATTGCTGTACCTCTAGGAGATGTTATGTGGCAGTCTGTGAGTACTGCTGGCAGATCTCGGCTCTCATTTTGGGTGGGAGGAACCACGGATGCAGTTGGCTCTGGCAGGCAGCAGGATAAGATCATTTTACTCAAGAAATCTCCATCTGTATAAACAGAAGAAGACTGCTTCAGTAGAAGACGGAAACCCTTATCTCTGCAAACTCCTTTTAGAAGAGATAGTCGTGGAACAATTGCCATCTCCTCCCTTATGAAAGGAAAAGATGGATATGAAGTGCTCTGCCACTGGAGCAGCGTTTTGGTTTTGGGTGTTTGGTGAGCTGAAGTGAGACAACGTGGGGAGCATCGCATGCACTCTGGAACCTCTGCCCGCAATGCCAGAGGCAGCACGTTGTGATTACTGTGTCCGGGTAGAATAGAGCAGGGTTTTGCCCTCAAAACTCGTATTTGCAGCTCTCGTGAGGCACTTTCCTATTCAGTGAAGGTTTTAATGGAGATCCGGGCCGTGAGGCTGCGCCCCGCCGACCGCCAGGGGGCGCTGTGGCGCTGAGTGCCCCTCTGGCCGGCCGGAAGCGGCGCGGTGCTCGCGGCGGTTATAGGAGAGGGCGGGGCCGCGCGTGATCGCAGCGCCTCCACAGGGAATCCGCGCCGCGCCCACGTGTGCGGCCGGGCCGCGCCCCGGTCGGATCGAGTGTGTTTCTGCATCCCCTCGTCCTTCTCCCCCTTTCCCCGAGTGGTACCGGGGGTCTCTTCCCCGTGCGGGTAGCTATGGAGCAGGCGCTCAGGTCTCTCGCCCGCGGGGCCGTGGGGCTGCCGTCCGCCACCTGCAGCCGCTGCTTTGGGAAGGGCCCCGCGCGGGTCCGGCAGCCCTGGCGGTTCTGCACGGCTGCGGCGCGAGGCGGGGACCGAGCCCGCATCTCCGGTGGGAGTCTGCGGGACTCAGGCTGGGGCTCGGCGAGACGCGAGGTCTCGAAGGGCGGGAGGAGGCCGGAGGGAAGGGCTCTGTCCATCGAGAGGACGAGGGGCAGCGAGATCCTGTTCGGCGTAGCGCCGTGCTCCATGGCCCTGTCCCGGGCCAGGAGGGATCTGTTCAGGCTGTTCCTCAAGCGGAGCAGCGGCCCTCAGCGTGCGATCAGCAGCGAGTTCGTGCTGCAGGCCGCGGCACGCGGGGTTCCCGTGCTCCACGTCGGGAGGAGGGAGCTGGATGCGTTGTGCGGGGGCCGCGTCCACCAGGGAGTGTGCTTGGAGGCCACTCCGCTCCGCTTCAAGAGGCTGGAGGAGGCCGAAGAGCCCGGTTTGGGGGATGGAGAGAGCCCGAAACGGCAGCTGCTGTGGCTGGTGCTGGAGCAGATCCAGGACCCCATGAACCTGGGGGCACTGCTGCGCTCTGCGTATTTCTTGGGGGCGGACAGAGTGGTGACGAGCCGGAGGAACAGGTATGGGGGTCGGCTGTTCGCTGCACGATGCTTAGGATTTCTGTTTTCTTCCCCATAAAGGTCTCAAGCCTATGCTCCTGAACAGCAGCTTTAGAGAGCTTTCTAAGACTGACCTCGAGATGTGGGGTTGGGCAGAGCTGGGCAGTCGAGGCTGTGGGATGCAGCATTCCAGGCTGGCAGGGAACCTCCTTGGGTGCCCTTTTTTTTAAAACCCATTTTGTGTTTTAATTGTTCAGCTGCACACAAAGTGCTGCAGGCTGTCTCCTGGGTTTGTATCTGAGCCTTCCTGTTCCCCATGGGAAGGTGCATCCACTGAGAGAACAAGATTTTTTGCAGACTAGATCAAGTTGGGTTGTAGAAGAAAATACAGAAGCAGAAGTCCTCCTACTTTTCCCTTTCTGTTCTTTTACGAAACTTTTCCTTTCTTTTTCTCTTGCAGCTGCCCCTTGACTCCAGTAGTGAGCAAAGCAAGTTCTGGAGCTATGGAAGTCTTTGATGTCTACAGCACAGATGATCTCAGGAGCTTTTTGAAGGTAGAATGATGCACGTTTCTTTTTACTATTTTACAGCATATGGGAAACTTTAAATAGTACACGTATTGAGCAGAGAAGGTACAAATAGAGGACTTGGTTTTTTGCAGTGTTCAGAGCTCCTGCTCTGCATTCCTGTTTGCTGCTTGTGGTGTGTGCCATAGGATCTCTTACAGATGTGCACCCCCAGTCTGGTGTTGCAGGGCCTTTCAGGAAAAAGGTGCTGGCGTGGTAGGATGGATCTACCCAGTAGGATGGGATCTGTCCCCCCACCCATCCATGGGGACCAGAGGTGGTGCAGTTCCCTGCTGTGGGTCTTCCCTGATGTGCACGGAGGTAATGTCCTCGAGCCTGGCACATGATGGCAGCATTGGGCAGCTTTTAGTGCAAGGGAGTGGTGAGAAACCGGGGCTGTGTGTGAGCTGCACCCAGTCTGTAGCTCTGCTTCTGTCTCTTTGAGGGGGAGCTCATCAGATTGTGCTGTGACCATGAGCTGGACTAAGTGTGGACTCTTCCCACACTGCCAGAAGGCCAGTGTAGAGCTGTACAGCAGGTCTGTGGCAGCTGGAGCTCTGAATGATGAAGAATTGAAAGACATAAAGTACACTGACATTGAAACAGCTGGAAGAATCGCTTTGTTGCTGTAAAGTTTGAATTATTAACGTTTTGAGCCTTTGTAGCCATTCATTTTATTGGACCCAGATTCTCTGGCTTAACCATTGGCATTGTCTGGTGTGAATTTGATATAACTTAATGTAAAAAGTGTCAGTTCCACAGGAAATGAAGCTGGCAATAGGCAGCAGCTCTTTTATTGTTAAAATAGGTTTCTAAGACAAATAATTAGAGTGCATTATGTTAGGGCAGGGGAAGGAGGGCTGTTTCTCTGGCTACGTGAGGTGCTGAGTGTTGAGTGCCCTGCTTTTTTATGAACTGATTTTTGGATGTGCATCTGTATTTGAAAATGTTTCTGGGAGCTTCTGGTGGCTGAGCTTGTGCTTCAAAACTTCCACTGCATTACTCTGTTCATTAACTTTAAGCTGATTTGTTTAATACAGCAACTCCTCGATGCTTTTCAGGGAAACAAAACAAAACAAAAAAACACCCAAACCTCCCTAGAACTGTTACATTGGCAAAAGAAAAAGTAATTTCAGTTGCTTTTTGTTTGCTTGCTGAACTGGAAGAAACACCAGAAGGAAAATTACTTTTTGTTTTCCTTTTTCTCATTCAAGGTTTGTGTCCTGGCTCTGGTAGGGCTTCGGTGGTGAAAATTCAAGGGATGTCAAAAAACCAGTCAGCTTAACTGAGAATCTAGGAAAAAAATATGGTTATGTACATGTCTTATTTTCTTTTTAAGATTGAAAAGTTGGTATTGTTATAACGTTTGTTTCTTCTCCTGTTCTCAGGCTAAAGCTGCAGAAGGCTGGGAAGTTGTGGGAACAGTGAGCCAGTCTGAAACTGTGGAAAATGTTCCTGTCATCAACTGCTTGGAGTTTCGGTGGAACAAACCCATTATTTTAGTGATAGGTATTTCAATTTACAGAGCCTTGGTCTCGGGGCAAGCGCATGTGTGAGGGAATGAGGGGGATGGCATTCCATCCCCTAAGCTAGTTGCAGATCTGTTATGTTCCATTACACTTTGGTCTGGAAAAGAGAAGCTGAGCAATAGAATGAGTATAGAATGATCTGCCTGGAAATGGAACATGGTCTCAGAAGAAAGGGGAAAGCCAGGAGCTTTCTCACAGTGTGCTGTGTGAGCAAGAAGTGCCACTTTCCCAGTCCTGAGCAACTAAACTGTGATTACTCCAGGGCCTTCTGCTTCTCCTCCTTAGTGTGGAGATTTGGAAAGGGTGCTGTCCTTTGCAGGCAGTTTGGAGCTGTGTAGGCTGACAGAAGGTGAAAAGAAGGGGAGTAATGGCCTTGTGGCAGCTAGAGGAAGAATGCTGCTCTAAGCACCCGTGTGTGGCATCTTCTTGGCCCCCACTTTGTGTCTGTCACCTGGCATGAGAGCTGGCTTGAGCTTTTACACTTGAAAGTGGTGTCAGGCTGGTGATGAGCCATCAAGGGGCTGTAATCCTGCCCTGTGCTGTGGTTTTCTTGGCTCAGAGGACATTCTTTTAATTAAAATGTTTATTGAACTCTTAGAAATACTGACAAGACAGTGCAGCAAATCTGGCATCTCTACAAGATGTGTGAACCTATATTATAAAGGGAATAGGGAGACTGGCAGCAGTGCTGATAGACCACAAAGAAATGCATCCCAGAAACGTTGACAACACCAAGAGAAAGGAAGGAGGTGAAAGTGGCAATGGTGTCATTACCTTGAATTATGAGAGATTTCTCCAGGAAAAGGTCCAAGTATCCTTTTGTCAAGGGAGATTGGAGGCTGATTGGTAGATACGTAAGGAGAGCTCCCAGACCTTGCAGCAGTAATGATCTCAGCCCTCTGCTGAGCACTAACTCTTTGAAAAGAAAATTGAACATTACAGTTGTCTGATGCTCGGGTTGTTTGAAGAAACATCCTAGATCTGAATATGTAGCACACTTCTAGCCACAAACAGCAGCAAAGATGTATTAGCATGGTAATGAGCTTCCTGGCATCGCACAGATTGTTTTATAAGTTGCGTTTGCAGACTCGAATCCACTCCTCTGGTATCCTTGCTGGCATAGCACAGAATGATTTGGACAGTCCAAGTTGGTGTTGTTTGCTCTGGACTCATTGCCAGAGGTGACAGACGTGCTGACTGGCCTTAAGACTGGAAGCCTTGTGTGAACAGGAATGGGTTGGGAGCACGTAGATGCATTACCAAATAATTCAGAGGGACTACGTCAGGTGCGCTGTCAACGGGAGACAAAACTGATACTGAAGCCAAGGATGTGCTTTTTATTCACCAGTACAGACCAGGATTTTATCTGATCTAGTCAATACTCCCTCCCACGTGTCGCACTCTGTGCAAGTCTTTTTGCCCTGAATTTATGGGTCCTAATTATTTTAAGCAGCCTGGGCCATAAACAGCTTTGTAAAAGCTGGAAGCCAAATTGCTGCCTTTATTAGGAATCGTAAGACCTTTATCAGAGAGAGGAAAGGAATGCTCCAGGAGCTGTGGCACCTCTGGTGATAGGTGCAGTCCAAGTTGAAGAATCCCATGAAGCAGAGGCACAGCAGCCCCTGTCAGGCAGTGTGTGCCCCCATGGTGCTGCTGTGGGATGAGTCTGGACCAGAGCACAGCAGCTGAAGGGGAACGTTTGGCTTCCATCATGCTGAGCCTAGTTTGTTAGGGGGCAAGCACATCTTGAAACGAGCCAGGTATTCCTGCAGCCACGTAGCTGTCTGTGTAGCTCTAAATAATGAATATGGAAGAAGTCTTTGGGGAGCTGAACAGGCTGGGAGGTCTGCGGTCTTCTGAATTTTCACTTGTCTGCACATAGGGTTGTTTAAAGCCTCTCCCTTTCCATTTCCCTTTGTGACAGTGTGAGTCAAACAACTACTAATGACCTGGGATAGATTTCAACTCTGTTTCACCAGTGTATCAGCCCAAACATATCAGGGCTGTTGGATGGTTTAACAACTAATCAATTGAAGCCTCTGGTTAAACTGTCTGCATTCACAAGTTGCACTCAGCTGGTGGTACTCTCTGCTGAAAGGGCTGAACCTGTCACTATTGATAGGGACACAGATTTGCTGTGGCAGAGGAGGCCAGTGGCCTTGTCTGCTTCATCCCCTGGCAGCAGCCCATGTCTGTGGGCAGCTGCATAGTGGATGCTTGCTTATGGGATCCTCATACTTGTGCTTGCAAGGCTCTGTGCTTAATGCTGGAGTACAGGTGTGATGCACAGATATTCCTCAAAAACCCTGCTGGTCCTGGGAACAGATCCAGGGTGAGTGGAAGGGGTTGGGAAGGGAAGATAGGACAGGTTTCCATCTGTCTGTGGTTGTTGTTAATGGGAGTTGGGAAGTTACTTCACAACGACGTATACTAATGAATGGAAAAGAGGAGCGTGGCTGCAGGCTGACCTGAGCAGTCTTTGTTCTGCAGGTAGTGAAGGTGATGGCCTTTCCCTGGAGACGCAGCTCCTGTGCCACCAGATGCTGGTCATCCCCTCTGGCAGGGCACTGCACCCAGGCATCGAGTCACTGAACGTCTCCGTAGCCACTGGTAAAAACAGATCCTGTGCAATGGCATTGGACTGAATTTCTGCATTTAAAAATCAGTCAAGCATCCAGAGCCTCAGATTTTCTCACAGAGTTAAAATAAAAGATTGTTGTCTTTTTGTTTACTTTCCTACAGGCATTCTCCTGCACTCCATCTGCAGCCAAAAGCTGAGGCACGGTGATTGATTTTTATCCTGGCACATGGTGGAAGTTGCCCAGCCAAGATCTTTGATGGCAAGAAACTGCTCAGTGTTCCATGGCTGTGTTCAGTATGGATATGGTAGTACTCCTTCCAGGCTCGGCACCATCTCAGCAAGTTTCAGGGTGAGCCCCACTGACCCAGGGTGTGTTCTGGCTCATGCACCACACCAACAGAGCCCTGGGCCAGCAGAAGTCATGCCTGCGTGCATGGTAACACCAGCATCTCAGAGGAGAGATTGTAAGGAAGGAAGTTTGAAAGTAGACAAGCCTTCAGTTTTAGCAGTAAAATAGGCAGTGGTGGCTGCAAGCCTTGTGTTTGTTGCTTGGGGAACTTCTTGCATTGCTCAGGCTGTGGATTTGGGGCTGTAGACGAATGGTGGTTCATGATGGAAGCTGACTCAGAGAGCAGCCGTGCCCTGTGCCTGGAGTGCTGAATAGAAGCTGGTCTGATCTGGGACTGCTCAGTAGCCATTTATTCATGATAAGGCAGTCTCTCTGTTACACCTTGCTGCTTGAATGTCTGAAAACACACCGTGTTGTATTTGATTGTAACACAAGTCTGCAGCCGTGCCAGAGGATGAACGTGACCTGTTAGAAACAGCTGTAGTGGGGAAAAATGTGGCCCATTAAAATAAAGCCTCTGTAAAGATTTGTTGTAGACTTGACTCAATCCTTTTTGTGTCATATATAAATCCAGAGTGTGATTAGTGGAACGAGGCACTTCCTTCAGGTGGGAAGGGGAGCCGGGAGCTTGTTCTCTTCATTCAGGGAAGTTTCCTTGTCGTGATGGATCTAATCCAGCTGGACTCTGAGCTGCCCAGCACTGCTGTCCCCACTGATGGTGTGTGGATTCAGGGGCAGTGATGACAGTGGCTTCATTTGCAAATATCCTGGTTGAGAACCAGCCTGGCTGAATTATTGAGAACCGAATGAATGTTATCGCTTAGCACCTTAATTATTTTATTTAGCTACTGTGGCCCTTTGCATAGGATTCCTCATTAACACTTAATTTACAGTGCCCTTTAGGGATAATTTCAAACAATTCAGCTTAGTCTCCCTCCTCTCCCCCTTCCAAGTGAACGAGTAAATCACTCAGAGTGACTAATTAGGACTTTCCTTTGAGCTAAATGAAGTCTGTAAACCAGTCTGTGGATGTGGAGGTTTTTCAGATGTGCAAGAGGCTGGCGGCCCTGCTGAGGGCAATGGCTGTGGTGGGATGAGGAGAGGGACAGGATGTGGGGTGGGACAGGACACACTGCTCTGCAACTGCATTGGCAGTGAGGACTCTCCTGGCTGAAGTGAGCATGGAGCGTGGCCCAGCCTGGGATGCAGTGACCCAATGGTGGGTTTCATGGTGCTGACTGCTTGGCTACAGCCTTAACTGCCTGCACTGCTCTGAGCCCTCAGTGAGGTGGGAGAGGAGCTGGGGCTGTGTCTGGAGGAGCCCCATGTGGATGGGTAAGGGTAAGCCATGCCCTGCTGGCATCTAGGTGGGATCCTGCACTGCTCTGCACTGAGAGATTTGACTTTTCGGTGGTGTTGAGTACTCCATTCTGGGTCTGCAGCCGCAGCTGAAGGTGCCTGTTGTGACAAAGTGTATCCTGAGGTGTCTCCTCTGCAAAAAGACAAAACCGAATCCTCCCCAAATGCCTGCTGCAATGTGAGCAGAGCTGTGGTGCCTGATTCTGAAGATGTTCACTGAGTAGCAGCTGAGGTCTGGTGGACGACAGGGATAGTGGTTCTTGGGCAGGTGTGGAGCACTTACGTTTCTGGGGCTGAATGTGCCTGGCTCTTAATTGCTGAAATAAAAGGGGAAAGGGCTGGGGAGGCTGCTGGCACGCTGTCGCCACGATGTTGGCTGTGCAGCCGTGTCTGCCCCAGCAGAGGGAGCCCGTGCTCTAGATTTGCTTATTTCTCGCAAGCCAGATGCAGCTCTTGGGGCTAGCAGGGTTCATCCTCTCCATCAGCAGGGATGAGGATAAAGCCATTGCTTTCTTCTTGATCTATAGTTAAGTGTGTGTGTAAATATTTATATATATATATAAATATTTATATGGAGAGAGATTTCTAATTCCATATAAACTGCAGTTTCTCCACTAAAAAACAAATAACGTCTTTCTCTGTGCAGTGCTTAAACATGAGGAGACCCTTGGTTAAGGTTGCTTGTGTTTGGGAAAGCCACGTGCCCTCTGCCCACACTCAGCCACGGCTGCTCATCCCCAACAGATCCCAGGTGAGTAGCGATGGAGCAGGAACCTCTTCTGCAAAGCTCCCAGAAAGCTTTGATGCCTGTGGGGACACTGCTGCTATATACCTCTTCAGGCCTAAATTTGGTGCTGCAGTGTCAGACAGGGCTTGCAGGGTTTGAGTTGAAGAGGCAGTGGTGCTTTATGGTTAGTGCTAATGAGAGTTTGCCTGCCAGCTCTGTTGGCACACCCAGGGAAAGCGCTGGGAATGGTCACAGAGCCAAGCAGAGCTGCACCTTTGGAGCTGGAGCTTTGAGTGCTGTGCGGTTTGCCCCCGATTTAATAAATGCAATCCATTAATTGGATCATTGCCTGCTTCTGCAGTTAATTTCCTGGATATTTTTAAATGTTAAAATGTAGTTTTTATAGTCTTTCATTATTTTTAGCCTTAAGCTCAGCTATAATCGTCCCTGTAATGTAACTGTAAAAAACTCACGGCTTTATATCATAAAGGAGGACATTAATTGTCATTTTTTGTGTACATCAGCAAGATCAAAACATGCTTCCTGATTACTTCTGTTTGTACATAGAGTCTCTTTGATATTTAGATACGAATAAAGCGTGTGTTTGTGTAATTTAAAAGTCAGTTCTTCCCTCCCTGCTGCTTGTCATGGATTCCTTTTGGAAGCATATTTACCAAATTGATTTTAAAATTTAGTAATTGCCCTTCCAAAATGATTTCTCAATAATCAAAATGTCTCTAGGCACGATGGCAAAATATTTGTCCTTGCATCTCAGGAGCCACGCTCCCCATCTCTGCCTTTTTACCAGGGGAGAACAAATCTCTTCATCCCCCCCAAATCAGGTCAGAGAGCCCAAGGATCCCAATAGGCACACGGTCCCGTTGCTCTGAGTGGTTCCAGGGAGGCACAGAGGGTCGTCCTGCAGCACGTGGGTCCTCCAGGCACAGCAGGGAATCCTCCAGCGAGGAGCGGAGTTTGTAAATGTAATCAACCTTGAGGTCTTGTTACTTCCACAGGTGCAATTAGCATTACCATCTGCTAATCCATGATTAACGATGTTTACAAATATGCTACAACATGTTAAAATGTGCCTGCCTTCCTTTTTGTTGTGTGTTTTTTTTCCCCTCTCCCTGTTTTGATGGGGTTTCCCCGTGCTCCCCATCAATGCAGACGTTTTGTTTTCGTTCTTTAAGAGTGGTGTTAAACTCCAAACCAGCTGCAGGAATGACAAGTTCAACTCAGAAGGTCGGTGCCACTAAGTGGGATTTAATTGCATGGGGGCTGAGGTACAAACTGGTGAATCTGAATAATAAAACTTTCTTGGAAGCGACATATGGCACAGTTTAAAGTAAATTTTTATTGATCGTCCCACGACTGATGTGGTAATGGATGGCAGTCTTTCCTTTGGGTTTGATGTTGACGTGGAGTTTTAATAACATCACCCAGGAATATTGTGGATTCTAATAGGAGGGTTTTATTAAAAAAAAAAAAAAGTGTTTTCTATTAACTGCTTCTTTCTTTTTAACACAGAGAGGAATGTATTATATCCCACTGTATGTCCTCCAGATCTAGGTTACGTGTAATTGCTTGGTAATTGGTAGAACCATGTAAAAGCCATGGTATTTGCCAGTCAACCCTCCTAAGTCACCATGAAATTGAAGTGTGATATTTATTCTCTATAAAATTTGTGACCCAAATGTTGTGTAACATCAAGCATGGTTGACTATGGCTGCATTCTGCAAGGCTGCTGCATGTAACTGCATGTGTCTGGGGCTGTGCACCTGTGTTCCATGGCACCTGGGGGTGGGAAGGAGCTGGGGGATTTGGCTGGGAGGTGGGGGGGGGGGTGTTCTGCTTTGAGGGAAAGGCTTTAACCTTGATTGGGCTTCGGCCTCATTGTTATTAATGTTATCTTGAGGTCCAGCTCAAAATGATGGAGGTTTTGGAGGTAGCCCGAAGGGAATCCCGTTCTCAAGAAAGGTCCCTGATTGAAGTGAAGCATTTCAGCATCTTGCTGTGCAGGGTGTTCAGGCGCGTTTGTTTCTTTGTGATTTTTTTTTTTTTTTGCCATTTTGAATTCAGTTCCAGTTCAGAGCCTTCCCATGCCTGTGCACAGGCAGGTTCTGCCCTGGCTGTGTGCAATGCAGGGTGGGCTCAGGGACAGCCCCTTGTTTGCCTACTGCACAGCTTTGGCTGCATGCAGAGGTAATGACTTGCTTATGATCAATAGTTTTATATACTTCAGAGATGTAACGACGTGCTGTAGCTCAATGCAAAGTTAAACCTGCCAATTTTTTTTTTTTCTCTTTTTTTTTTCCTGCCCTGTTTTAGAAGCTGCAACATCAGCAGTGTTTCTCCTGCGCTCCACAAGTCTTAGCTCAGCTCTTTTCTCTGGGGATCCAAAATGTGGCAGCAGCAGATCCTGGCAGTGCCACTCTCCATGCTGTGCAGGTGCCACTGCAAGGCCGGCGTGTTGGGTTCCAGCAGCTGCTTTTAGTGCTCCTCAGTGCTGCTGTGCGTTGGTGGCACAGAGGGTCCAGAGTCGTCCGGCCTGGTCGTGGGCATGGCTGAAGGGACACAGCTTTGTGTTCTGCAGCAAAAGAAAGGGGCCCTGCTTCTGCCTGTGCCCTCATTAGCACCTTGCAGCGCGGCACGGCTCCTTCAAGCCATATCGCAAGGCTTTTGCTGGAGATTACATCTGTACCTAATGCGCATTTTTCTATAAACAAGGGTGCTAAATGGCCTTTCAGTTCCCTCTGTAATGCCTTTTTTAATGGAAGGTCCTGAATTAAGAACGTATATATATGTATGACTCTTAAGAATTTTCTAAGTGATATTGAAAACCTATTGTGAGGTAGGATTTCTTCTTGCAAAATTATTTTAATGAGGTTCCAGTTTATTTTCTGGCTATATTTTACTTATTTAATCCTCCAGAGGTGTTTTTCAGAGGCAGCATCTCATTTTCAATGCAACTATTTTTAACGTTAGGGAAAACTACCTTGCTGAAATGCATGAAGGAGGGGAAGAAAAAAAAAAAAAAGATCCAGAGGAAGATGTACGAGATAAGAATAAACTTGAAAAGCTTTGAGGTGGTTTATGGCTTCTCTTGAAAGAATAACACTTCATGTATTTTTGTTATGGTGTGGTTTAATGATGCTTGCAAGAAAAAGATAAGGTAGAAATGGAAATATAAAATTAAACCAGCAAAGTGAATGTGATTATTTTAGTTACTAGTATTACCTGGGGAAAATGCTCTCAGGGATTTTTTATCTAGTCTAAATATTTGCTTTTCCAAGAGGGAAAGCCCTCAGCAGTGCTGGGCTGCGATGCAAAGCACTCCCTGGTCCTGTGGCCTAAAAGGGACGTGGCTCCCTTAAGTTATTATTAAGGAAATTTGATGGTTTCTTAAGGGATCTGCACTTTACAGCCGAGTTTGCTGCCCTTTGGGGTTCTGCCCTGCTTGCAGGGATGCCCATCAGCAGGACTTGGGTACGGCTGGTTCTCAGGGCACAGACCTGTCCCATTCCATTAGGAGCCCATGTGTGGCCTTGAGCTTCACCGGGTGGTTAATTTTTCAATTTCTTCCATGGATGTGCAAGTGCGAGGAGTTTGTTTATAATTAAAGTACTTGAAGATTTATACTTTAATTCAAATAGCTGAAAAGAAGCAGTTCCTGTGTAGGTTTCTTCACTATCAGAATCTAAAACAGATTATTATGTAAATTTTTTTCGATCCTAAATTCATTATAATATTCAATTTCAGGAAATGCTCTTGACCATCTGCTGCTGCTCTAAGAAACGAGTGTTTACCACCAGAAACATGGGAGGTATCTGGGATAGATCACAGCAGAGTACAAGGGCAGAGTGGAGCCACTTAAGCAAAGCTGTGCCACAGTCACCATGAGCCTGGAGTCGGAAGGTACTGCTCCTCCCCTGCCCTGGCACACGCTTTTCCTGCCGGTATTTAGCATCTGTGTGATAATCAAAGGTTTTTCTGACACCACTTCCAGCTTGCTCCCACACATTTAGGAAAAATTTCTTCTCTGAAAGAGTGGTGAGACATTGGAACAGGGAAATGGTGGAGTCACGGGTCCCTGGAGGTGTTCCAGAACTGTGGAGATGTGGCACTGAGGGGATGTGGTTGGTGGGCAAGGTGGGGTGGGATGGACTTGGGCCTGGGTCCCTGGAGGTCTTTTCCAACCTAAATTGTGCCATGGTTCTATAAGGGCATGATGGTGATGGGTTAACTAAGGTGATCTTAACGGTCTTGTCCAACATCAGTGATTCTGTGAAATATCAGAGCACAGAACATGCTGAAGGTTGTTTTTTGTTCCTTTCCTTCACTCACGTACAAACCAAGAAAGTGCTGTCTCTATAACTGGAGCCCTTCCTTGCTTCAGCGTTCAGGGAGAGCTGACCTCCTCCTTTTCCCCCTCTGGGGACATTTCTGCTCTGGTCTCATGCAGCCCAGGGGGATGAGAAGGGCAGGACCCCATTCTGGGAAGCATTGCTGAGCTTCCACCCATGGGTGCTCCCCCTGCCCTGACCGTGTGCCCCCAGCATCCTTTGTGTGTGTGCACCCAGCAGCTGCGAGCGAACCCGCGTTCGATTGCTGCAACCGCCTGGGGAATATTGCTCACTAATTATAGAAAACAGAAGACGTGCTCCCCTCCTCTTGATTTTTTTTCTTTTTTTTTTTTTTTTTTTTGGAAAACATTGTCTCCTCTCAACAGCCGAGTGTTTAATTAGTGTTGATTGCTGCTCGCGTGTTCGATAACTGCTCATCAGGCGGAGGTGTCCACTGATGCAGCGTGGCCTGGAGCGCGGAGCGGCGGAGGGTGCTGCTAATTAGGGATGCCATTTATTTTGGGAAGTCATGTGGACAGCAGCCTGACTTTTAGGTTAAATTTCAAGGTTAAAGGAAAATGTTGTGAAAAAAGAAATGGACCATAAGAGTGAGTTCTGATGGCAGAGCCATCACCAGCAAGGGGACACCCTGTAGGTCATCCCTGTATGTGTTTATACATATATGTAGTGCACGTGTGCCTGTGTATGTGTGTACATGTGCATGTATGCAAAGCTCTCCCATTTAGAAGAGGAAAAAGAAGACCTCAAACACACAGCACTGAGTTCCTAGGGGCAGCTATTGATATGATCAGGATGACTTGGCACAAGTGGGTTCCTCTCTTTTGCCCAGAGCACATGCCCATACCAGGTTTGCCCCAGCATCCACAGCAGGATGGAAACATTGAAGGGTACAGGAGCATCCCCTGCTGTGGGGATGTGGGAAATCCAAATGCCAGCCCTGTGAGCAGGGCTGGGTGTTGCTGCATGGTGGTGTAAGCCAATGCCGGTCTGCTGCATCTCTGTCCCTGTTATTTATTTATATGTTTATTTGCTGTGCCACCTGACAGCAGTGATGGAGCTGTCATGCTTTGGTGGCCACCAACTCGTGATCCAGCACCTGTTCTCTGCGCTTTAATCTCTCCTCTCTGCTCACATGGAGTCTATACATAACCCCCAGCCAAACAAAACGTGAAGAAAAATCAAATCTAATTACAAGCCATTGATTTCTCTCCAAATTTGCTTCTAATACACTTTTTGACTACTCCTTGATTCCTTTTTTTATTTTTTTTCCCCCATTTTTCCCTTCCCCTCTCCTATCCCAGCTGCTCAGTCAGCAGCAGCCTCCTCCCGTGGCACCAGGAGGCTGCAGCCTGCAGTGAGCACAGCAAGACCTGGCGCAGTAGGGAATACGTGGATGGACACAGGGATTTTGCTGTGGCCAAGCAAGGGACGACTGGTGTCATGCACCTCATCTTAAGGGACAGGTAGGACCGTGCAGCTTTTCCTGATGGCTTTTTCCCTTCCTTCTCACTGCTCTGGGTTTTTCTCTGTGTGCTGCTGGATGGGCTGTGGGTGGGGGGACGGGGCAGGACAGCATGTGGCTAGGTAGTGGCATGTGTCACCCCTCTGCTTTTTGTTACTGCTTGGCTTTGTGTCTCCCCTTGGCTCTGGGTCACCCTGGTGCGGTCAGGGAGGAGACCCTCAGGCCGTGTCACCACCACCCATCCGTGGTCCTGGTGTCATTGGTGCAGTGGTGATGTCCACCTCCAGCAGGAGCCCCAGGAACACTGAATTCTAAGGGAGCATCCAGATGTATTCTGTGAGGTGGAATACGTGAGCTGAAGACAGTTTGGTTGTGTTAATTATGGAAATCTAAAGATAATCTATATTTAATGTCAAATTTTTCTCAAATCTACTAAAGAATGAGGAGAATATATGCACATGATGACATTTAAATGAAGAACAAGGTGCAATTAAACTCCAAAATGTACAGTAGACTAATTGGGAGAGGATGACAAATATAGTTATCATCAGCAACTAATTAGGGACCTGCTTTAGCTTTCCCTGCTTGATTAATCTTGACTAGGTGATAATAAGTTGCACAGGACCAGGTACCTCGCTCAGCACTTTGGTGGCAGGAGCTGGTTTATGGCTGGGGAGCACACGGACTCATGTGGGACACGTTGTGTCAGGGCACGAATGGGTTCTGAGCGATGGGGTGGTGTGGTTGGGGTCCCCACCCCATCTTGTTTTGAGGTTGGTGCTGACTATACCTTGGTTGCATCCATCAGTGCGGCTTCCATGTTGTTTTGGCATCCTGTGGGCAGTGCTGCAGGGTTTGTGAGGATGGCAAGCACCTCTGGAGAAGTGTGGCTTCTCCACATGAGGCTTTTCCCTGGGTCCAGGTGGCTCTGGGGACAGCGGTGTGCCAGCTGAGCCACGTGGCATGTGCCAGCCCCGCTGACACTGACAAGATTTACTCACTTATCTTTTTGCTTTGCAAGGTAAGAATAATAGTAAAATGTTAATGCGGCACTCTATGTATAATGCTGTACATAAAGGAGTGACATGACGTGAGAGACTGATAAATCATAGCTGCTTTCAGACAGTCATCTGCATGGAAGGCTCAACGCACGGCCTGTCCCAGCGCAGGAGGGTGCTTGGGAGCCAAGAGTGGCTCCTGGGTGCTGCCGTTGGAGCTGGGTTTTATGGCACGGGCTGCCTGTATCCCTGTGCTGCTCAGAGTGGGAACCGTGCATCCTTGTGGTGTCAGTGTGCCAGGAAAGCACACAGTGTGCCACGGTGCTCACGCAGTGCATCCCCAGGAGCAGCGTTGTGGCTGCAGGGAGGTCTGGGTGCCCGATGGGCGATGCGCTCAGCCCGGCCATCGCTGTGCTGGGGGTGAACTTGGCTCGGTCACCATGGAAACAGTGGCTGGCCCTGGTGCTGCTCACGTGTGCACAAGTCCCGTTGACCTCACTTAGAATTATTACCTTTGGCCAAATAAAATAATTTGTGTTAATAAAGAGACCATTTTCACTCGGCTTCCAAGCGAGCCTTCCCCAGAAGGCAGAGTGACTCCTTAATTACACTTTTACTGCAAGGTGATTAATGTTCAATATGTGATACTCTGTTTAAATAAGTCGCTTATTAACACCTTTAATATGTTTTAATTTTTTCTTTTTCCCCTACTCTTTTTCCTCCTCCCCACTCCCTGCTGCATGCGGTGGAGCTCTGTGCCTGGGCACAGCACCCATGGGCTGAGCCACGAAAAGCCCCACAATGGGGAAAAACCCAACTGGTTGTGGTTGTCAGCAGCAAGATTAGATGGGCGGTGTGCTGGGAAATGATGGTGCTTCCCCCTGTTTTGGGGACTGGGATTGCACGATGCTGCTGCTGTGCATCCCTAAAGCTGCACCTGTGTTGCTCTGGAAGTGCACCCGGTCCAATTCTCATTGCATTTCATTTGCACTGTCAGGCCAAAAAAGGGTGCTGGGTGCTGTTTCCTCAGTGCAGTGTGAGAAGAATGACTACAGATGCTTTGCATGTGAGTGTAGGGACTCATTTTCTTCCCCCTCCTCATGATCTGGTTGGTGCTTATGAAGAAAGGAATTTCAGTTACTGAAATAGATTGTTTCCCATGATTACAGACAAAGTTGGAAAGTGAGAAAGTCGTTTTATTTTATCTCAACTTCTTTTAGAAGTAGTTTATTTGTGCAGCAACAGTTGTGTCTAGGTATGTTGCTATTCATCATACAAAAGGCTGGATTAGCAGTAACAGCCCTTTCCAGATTACTCTGCTTTTCACACGTGTGACTTCTACGGGGTGCACTCTGAACAAATCCCAGTGTGATTTGCAATGCTTTGCGATGGTTGAGGCTGACATGTGGGAAAACTCATCCTAAAAAGAATATAAATGCAAATCTGACATCACTGTGGAGCACACACAGGTTGGAGAGAAACCACCAACGTTATTTCCAGATTCTGCAGTGGAGAGATGCTCTAAGGGATGCTCTGAAGGATGCTCAGAGGCTGGCACTGTGCTGCTCCTGCAGCTCATGCAGGTTTGGTGCCCAGCGTTGTTTTCTTCTTCTTTCCTGTGCATCAGGGCGTGTTGCAGAGTTAAATAAAATCACAAGGAAACTGGTGGTTTCTAAGTGAATTTGCCCATTGATTTGTCAGGAGTAGCTTCAGAGGGAGGTGCTCAGGTGCTCCTGGTTATGAATGTAGCAGAGCTCCTCCTTGGAGCCCCCAGCTCCCTGCGTGTGCTGCAGGTAAGGAGAGCAGCAGCTCGTAGCCATCAGAAATGCACATTAACTCCTTCATCTGTTTGATTTCCTACTCCATGCCTTCTGAATGGATTGGATGATTGCTATTGTATTGAAGGAATGGTGTCTGTCCCTTTTGTGATTTTGTTTTTGAGTGCTCATCAGTAAATGATGATAACAGTTCATTTGAGAGGATGCCTCTGTACAGCCCTGCAGGAGGGGACACCTGTGGTTTCCTCTGGCAGTTTCCCTGATGTCGGGCTGTCTGCTGGTCTACTTCTAGCTTCTGTCTCCTCTGAGCAGTTCAGGAAATGGTGCAGCTTTGCATGGGCTGTGGAAAGAGGTAAAGCTGTGCTGCAGGAGGAGGTGAGAGCTGTGGTGATGCTGCTGTTCAGTGGGACATTTTCTCCATGGTTTGTCCTGTTCCCCACCCTGGATAGAAAGGCACTGCACTCCCAGACCCTGCATTTCCCTGCCAGATATTTGTGAGTTCATTAGCTCGCATGGCTGAGCCATACTTCACCCAGTGGTCTTCCATCCCAGGACTAATTCTCATCTGAGATGAGTTTTCATTGCATTCAATAAAACTTCAGGTGATCCTAAGAGCAACGTTTCTGTAATGCTTGAGGCCCGGTGGAAGGCTCCATCCACAGCAGTGCCAAGTGCTGCAGGTGAGCCAGCAGTGGTGTTTGCTGCCCTCTCCCTTTGCGCTTCACTTTTCAGCTCTGTGCAGCCCATCAGAGCGCTGCCCAGCAGTGAAGCATCACACCCTGCCTTTCTCCCTCTGCTGCTGTGACCAAAACTGAAAAGAGAAATTCAGCAAAGAAAATAAAATAAATAGTAAAGCAGAACTATAACGACAAACCCGCAGAGGTGTGTTTGTGTGACTTACAGCCTGCTTTTATGGAGGCTCCTTATTCTCCGTAAATTGATGAAGCTTAAAGGGGAGGCTAAACTTTTAGCCGATATATAGGTGGAAAGATATTAAATTCCCGTATTAAAGATCGTCATTAACCTGTTTGTTTTTTATGGGGCTAACAGTAAACACAATGGGCTGTGAACAGCCCTTTTAATTATTCCAATGAATATTCATAACGTACAGGACCTTGAGAGTAAATAAAGGCAAGAAATTGTTCTGCAGAGCTTGATACGCAGAGAGGGCCTTAAATTCAGAGGGAGCAACATGAAATACACTCTGAGAACCTCTCGTCCTGCAGATGCTCTGTGCTTTAAGAAGGGGACGCAGCTCATGCTCAGCAACTTGTTGCAGAGCCTCTGCTTGTGAGTTGGCACTGGGGACTTTGGGGTAACTTTGTTCTTTAGAGTTCCTGGTGCAGAGGTGGAGTCCCTTGTCCCACACACAGGGATGTGTGTGCATTTCATGGGCGTGAAGACGTGTGCAATGGGATGGGCTGCCATGAAGGGAAGTGTGATTTGTGAATGAAGAGACTTGGTAACCTGTGGAATAGCGGCTTAAAATGACTTTATTTTGTAGCTAGTTTCTGCCATCTGAGTGATGTTGCATGTGTTGGTTGTATTTATAACTTAACAGCTTTTCTCAAATTTATTATACTTTTTACGGCACTTCATAATTTATCTGGGATTCCTTAAGTAGGCTGAGGGCAGCTTGTGGGGCACCAAGGTGGCACGGGGAGCCTGGCTGCAGTATGGCTCCAGTATGGCTGCGGTGCATCGGGGTCAGGCGGCCGTGCTGTGGTTCTCAGTGGGGCTACAGCCCTCACTGCTGCAGTGCTGCTATGTGTTCCTGTGCTGGGGAGCATGCTGTACCACAGGTTTTGTGGTGGGTTGGGAGACTCGTCATGGCCCAAGCTGTGAAACCAGCGATTTCCTCCTACGTGGGAGGAGATCCTGCATGGAAGGTGAAGGTGCATTTTGGCAGCTCAGGGTTTTGCTATCCACAAAAATTCTGTCGAGTTCCCCCGTTCTTCCACCATCCTCCAGCTGACCCCACAGCACATGGGATGCCTTAGCCTCGCTGCCTTTGGTTGGGCACGGTGCAGAGAAAGCACCACTGCGTCTGGGGATGTGAAGTGGTGCAACACAGCAGCTGTGTGTGTGTGAGTGACCCTTTCCTGGCTGCTTAGTGCTGCTGGCGGAGCTGGGACACCAAGGATGTGACCCTGGGATTGAGTGGAAGACTCAGGCATCGTTTCTGTGCACAGCTGATGACAGCCCTGTGCCAAATCCCACTCAGGGGAAAGTGGGAGAAGATGGGGCTGGCTTCCTGCAGTGCCCAGCCCTCCCTGTGCCTCCCTCACCTGTTTTGCCTCCGCACCAGCAGTGTGCTCCCCACCCCGACCGCCTTCATTATGGGCTGCTGGTCCGCCAGACCGCAATGCATTTATAATTTTTATTGTTATATCTTTTAATTTTATTTTGCTTTCCTTGCTGTCTTGGAGAAGGGAAGATAGGAGTCCATATTTATTACAGTGCAAACGATCTACCTCTGCGAATGTATGTATCAGTTAATTTAATCTCAGCGGTTTTATTTAAACTGTTTTTCCTTCCTTTCTTTACTTCCCTCCTCCCATCTCTCCCCCTCTTCCTCCTCCTCCTCCTCTTGGCGCAAGGTGATCAGTTTGTTGAAAAAAAAAAAAAGAAAAAGAAAAAAAAAAGATGGAAAGTAAAACTATCCCGTGCCTTTTATAATCGGCACTGAAAAGGCTTTTTCTGGTTGCTACGGAATCGCGCTGCCTTTCACCGCTTCCGCCGTGTGCCTCCCGTGGCCCCCAGCCTGATTGACATTTACAAATTACCAAGCTGAGAGTGTTCAATCTTTGACCCGTGTGTTTCTATTCAGCAATGAGTGAGATTTGCAAGCATTTTGTCATATAATTACTGCAAATCCCTTGAAAATTTCCACAACAACGCCTAGATGAATGGTAATTTGTGCAGACAGCCTCTGATGCCTTTACAATGCACTAAGATGCAAAACAGTTGGATTTTTTTTTCTTTTTTTTTTTTTTTTTTGCCCAAAGATTTCTTGGGGGGGAAAAAAATGTTGTGTGTGTGAGCGTGCTGTAAAATATTTGGATTGTTAGATTTATTTGCTTACACAGCCTATATTTGTGCTGATTTTATTGTATTGACTGTATGCATTTTTTTCCTCCCATTCTACAGTTTTATTGTGCGTTGGTCATATGCATACATCACCAGCATTGTTCTCCAGGAAATTTATTCCACCTTTCAGCGTGCTCTTGATAGGACTTATTGCATTACTAGTTAAGTGCTGAGATTTGCTACTACAAAGATCTGAAACAGCCCCTTGTAATGTTTATTTACCAGCCCTGGCTGAGGTCACATCTTTTCATAGCTCTTGGCGTGGCACGTCTCACAGCCATTGGGCTCCAATGGGGTCTGGATGGACCCAATGCTGCCCCAGCACCAAGCACCCAGAGGAGTGGATAACAACACCTGTTGAAATCGTGTGCATTTATGTGTTATTATGAGTATTCATCTGTTATTGTGTGTATTTATTCACCTGTCAGAGTGATTGCCACATATTGGCCAACATGCCCAACCACACCAGTGGCACCACCAGCAGCGCCTTTGAGTCATTCAGGTTGCTTTTTCAGAACTTCCCACATTGATGTTACAGTGATGCATGCACATCTCAGTACAAACTGATGTATATGTGTATATGCATCATATATACGTGTTTGTGAATAGTATACAAACCTACCTAGAGGCTCCTGGTGCAGTGGGAGCTTCTCCTCTTGCAGACCTGTGTTCACTGCCTGGTGCAAGAACCACGAGATGCATTTCATTGGTGCTTGTTGAAAAGCAAGCACCTGTGCAAGAACTGCAATAACCAAGTTGCATTTTCGTTGTTGGCACTTGTGTTTTTTTCTTCCTACCACTGGATGGGCGTGTTGGCTCTGCTGTCGGTGCAGTGTGAAATGCTGGGCTGGTGCTGCTGTTGTGATGCCCATTGCATGGTGCAGGGATGCTGGGCTCCTCAGTCCTTCCAATTATTTATTGGTGGTGTTGTCACAGCCCCAACTGCACGGCACCATTTTTGCTTTGCTGAGGGGTTTCCTGTTTGCTCTTTACATGTGATTCTCGGTGGAGAAGTGCAGACTGTGGGAGTTGTGACTGTGTCAATGTGTGCAGAGCGCAGTGTGTGCGTGTAGGAAGGAATTCTGGGGATCACTCATGTCACATCTCTGTCTGTGAACAGTTGGAGGCTCCCAGGAGGGTGCAGACCATGGGGATGGGTAGCTGGAGGCAGGTGGCACAGCCCCATCCCGTGCTGCTCCAGTGGCTCACCTTCCACTCCAGGAAAGGCATTTTTTTTGGTGAGGAAAAAAAAAACCCCTCAGAATAAAAAGAGATTTTTTCAAAGCATCTCTCCCAGTGCTGCCCATCCTGAGCCGCTTTGCCGCTGTGCCTTGGGTCACTGTGACAGATCAGAGGGAGAGTTCAGCGGCTGCAGCGCCTGAACAAACCGCTGCTGTCATTAGGCTGGAAATGTAATCTCTGCGGAAGGAGAGGCCATGGTAGACTTAGCAAGATCTGTTCACGTTATGGGAATTTAATGCACCTGGTAGAAACTAACTGCAGGTCATCAGTTTTTATTGGCGTAGTGCAGACATGCAGTGTGATGAACTGATCTGGCAAAGCATTAACAAAGAAAAAAAAAATCATAATAAAAAAACCCCAGATCTGTAGGGTTGTTGTTGTTGTTGTTGTGCCTGTCCCTGAAATCGGAGTTTATACCACTCTTCAGGTGCTCTGCTGTTCTTCCCCTGTAATTTCAGCTGCTGTGCTGCTGATGTCGATGCACTCTTACACAGAGTTCACAGATAAATTTTTGTCTGACGTGTATCTAGAACTTATATAGTCACCTACTAATTTAAACCAATTTGCCCTAGGTGATGGGTGAATACACTTGAAAATTAAATGGGTCTGATTTAAGCATCCCTTCTCTGAAGCCAAAGATTATATAATTAAATTAAAAGAAAATGTGTTTTATAATAAACTGTATTTCCTCTTGGCAAAATCCAATTTTGAAACAAGATTGTAATATCATATCGAAAAATGTTTTCCCATGGGTATTACCAGTCTATTTCATTTAATTGTTTTCACCCATCCTATGATGAGCTTTCAAAGGAGTGGAAGGAGTGCAGTTTTACAAAGAGGAAGGAGAAAGGGAGCAGGGAGAATGGAGGCTGTCCTGCCTGCTGTGGGCTGGTGATGCATTGGGCTTGGCTTGGTGGAAGCCGGTGCCCCCAGAGCAGGAGAGCTGTGGGTTTTGGGGTGCCTGCAGCCGGCCCTCAGCATCTTGGGTTTTCCTTCTCCAGCCATAGTTTGGCGTTTGAGGAAACTTAATGAGCCATATGTTAAAGATTTTGCACTTAAGCAGAAAATGTTTAATGCTTTGGGTCTGAGTGTGGGTGCAGCTGTTGGTGTTGACAATGCTGTAGTGTCCTCGGGGTTGGACAATGCTGTAGTTTCCTTGGGGAAACAGGGAGGACTTTTCATACATGGGTTTGGTGTCCTAGCAAAGTGACAGCAGCAGGATGCAGTGGTGAGAGCAGCCAGGTGGGATGCTCTCATGTGCCCGGGGCCACAGATGGGACCATGCAGTGCCAACTCACTTCCTTCCGTGTCCTGTCCAACAGATCTACATCCCTGCTGAGCTGACATTCCTCAAGCCACTGGTTTCTCAACGCCGCCCGCACGCTGTGAGCTGAAGCCCCAAAATGAAGCCTTGCTTGCAGGCTTCCCAGCTGTGCTGTGCTCGGCGGCCTCGTTAAACCCTTCAGAGCTTTTATCGGGGATGGAAACATTGACTTTCTGGGAGAATGTTGATTAAAGCAACAGTGAGTGGGAGCTGCAGGGCAGCACTGCTGGGCCTGGCCGAGGAGCAGCACAGTGCAGCGATGTGACGAGCGCTGCTGCACCCGAGCAGGTCGGGCTGTGCTGGAATGGGGACACAGGAGGGAGGAAACGCTTTCTGTGGTGTGCAACCGCCGTCAGCCATTTTAGGTTTCTGAATCCTATTTCCCTGGTGCTTCCAAGAGAAGCTTTTGGGGGAGTCCCCAGCTAAAACTCAAATTTGCATTTAAATGGAGTTTTTCTTCTCTCTCTTTTTTTTTTTTTTTTTTTTTTTTTTTTAATGAGCAGGATGCATGGGAGACTCAGACTATTAGGTTTCCTTGTGGGAGAGTGCAGAATTCTCTCACCTTTTACTTCCCACCCCTCCCCAGCCCCCTTTAATGCACACTTTAAATTAGACATTAAAAAAAGGGAATAGTGCATCTTTAAGGAGGATATAATCATAAACAAATAAGTCTCGTTGCCCTTGCAGCAGAACTAATCTTCCCTCAGCTGAGCTGTGATATAGATCAGTAACAAGAGCCACGCGCAGGGGGCTCCTTTGAAATGCATAATACCTCCTCGTATAAATTGGAGTTGGTGTGATGGAGCTGTGAGATGACATATTGTGGCATGACCCCTCTCTACTGATTGTGGGTGAACCCTGCAAAGGTAAATCTAACACGGCGCACACATCAGACAATTTCATTTTCATCACCCAGGGACAAAAACATAGCAACAGAATCTTTTCAAATGATAATCTGCATGCTGGGCGGAATATTTTCCCTCCCTCCCTTCCCATTTTTTTTTTTTTTTTTTTGCATGTTCAATTCATGATGTAGGTGAAAGGAATTATAAATTGCTTCCAAAGTTCATTCATTCTCTTCTTCTCATTCTTCCCTTTCTTTTCCTCCTCTTTTTGCTGCTGTTCTCTTTTTCTCTCTACTTTCCCTCTCTACCTTTCTCCTGTCTGTTTTGTGGTGTTTGGGTTTTTTTTTTTTTCTTGAAAGAGAAAAGGAAACAGAGAAAGTTTGGCACTGTGTGTGTGTAACTGATTCATTCTTCTCATCCCCTCAGGGACGTTCCAGTAATAATAATTTATAGGAGTGCAAAAATTTATGCTCTTGCTGTTACCAACTAATATCCCTCCTACCCTCCAAAAAGGGAGTTTTCCTGTGGAAAGATCCCTCTGTACCAACCCTTCTCCCCTGCTTCTCTCCACTCCCCCTTCGCCTTCCTGTGCTGTTCCGTTCAAGTACTGGCAGCAATCAGCCCATGGGCATCACGCCAGCCAGGAATACATCGTCCTGCAAAACCCTATCTCGTCTAGAACGAGTCCCGATTGACTGAAATGATGTTATATATCCTTTCTTTGTTCTTCTCTCCTCTGGTTTTGTGTTGTGTGATATTTGCAGTCCTATTTCCAAAGCTGTGCTATGATGTGCTGTGTGGGGCGGGGGGATACAGGCCCTGCTGGGGAGGAGAGCCTGAGTTGTATAACTGGGCCTTGAGGTCCGGCAGCCTCCTGCCAGTCCTCCTGCCCCAGTAGGAGGGCTGAGAGCTGCCTGGGTTGGGGCCATCACGTCATCACGTCATCACGTCATCACATCATCCTGTTCCTGATGCTGAGTGACACAGCTATTGTGTGTGCGGGGAGCAATGCAGAGATGGGTCTGTCGGTTCCACCTAGCATGATGGCCGCCTCCTCCTTGCCAAGAAAGGAGCGAAATTGAAGGAGAAGAGGTCAGAAAAAGCTGGTCATCCCCTGCCCTTCTCCCACACTGCTCCTTCCTCTGGATGGAAACAAGGCATGACAGATTCCGTGCCGCCTGGGACTGCAGGGATGCAGAAGGGCGCTATGAGAGCGGGGCCGGGCGGTGATGCTGACACCGTGGTGACAGTGACAGGTTCCTCCATTAGAAGGAGGCTCTCCCATGCCATCAGCCCTGCCTGGCATCCCACGGCTGCCCTGGGGCGGCGTCTGGGAAATGGCTTGGTGTCCCCTATTGGCACGTGGGTGCAGAGGTGTCTTGCCACACAGGCCCAATGGCAGGGCAGAAACGCATGATGCTCCCATTTCACCAGCACTTCGCCAGTCACACAGCCTCCCTTGGCCTATTTACTGTCTCAAGCATCTCGTTCTAAAAGTTATTAGCAGATTGCTGGTTTTCTATCAACCTCAGGCACCGGTCTCCCAATGGCACCGTTGTGCTTTAATAAAATGCATCTGATAATCCTCAGATAAAGGCTGAGGAGGTGGGAGAGAGGAGGGGCTCTCGCATGGATCCCTCCAAGGGACGGGGGCTAGAAAAGAGTTAAACACTCATGTTTCTAAATGGCTGAACTACTGTATGTTGTAGTTTTCAACTGCAAATCATCTTTAATAGCAGACATCACGGGATGGCTCATTACATTAAGCTATTTTTCATGCTATCTCCTGTAATATCCTTTAATCCAATGCGTTTCAAATCACCTCAGGCTAAAATAAGAGACATAGCGATGTAATAGCCTAGTGTATTAGTGGGTTAATTGCCCTGTTGTACTCTCTAGTAGATATCTCTGGAATGAGTTCTATATTAATTGTAAATTGCTTAATACATTTAACTCCTTGAGCAGCTCTGCATCTGCAGTGGGCGACCAAAGTTTGGGCAGTGTCCTGGCTGCATCCCGCTGTGTGCCCCTGGGCCCACGGCCATCCCCAGCGGGGCACCTGCAGGTGCTGTGGGAGGAAGGTCTCAGTGCAACATCACATCTGAGTCCCGGGTTGCTGTCGGGGAAGACGGATGAAGGGCTGTGCAGCGCTGTCTCAGGATGCGGCAGCGGTCACGGACGCACGCGGCGTTCAGTGTCGCACGTAATGTGCAGCTGCTAGTTTTCGAAAATGACTTCAGTAGCAATAGGCAGACGTGGCTGCAGATTTGCAGTCACTTTTCTGAAGATTGGAGCGTAAGTGCTGGCGGGCTCGCAGAGGGTAATGCCACTAATTTCCCTGGATTGCTCCCAGCCGGTGCGGGTGGGATGGGAGGAGGAGCAGCCTGAGCGGGCTGAGCCGCGTGCAGGTGAGGCATTGCTTGCTCATCTCTTCAGGGACGTTCTGGTTTCTATAAGTGCTGGCAAAAAATGTTACTGCAAATTTAAAGGGATGGTGCAGAATAGGAGTGCAGAAAAGCACTGTGCACAGCAAAGCTATAGAAATTTAGGAGAAACTTTCCTGAAGTGCCACCTACTGCTTAAAACCAGCAGCAGGGTGGTGTGGATTTGAGCTGTGCCTGAAAGCTGTGGCCACTGGCCTGCCTGGCCCAGCTCTGCCACTCAGGATAGTGCCTACAACATGCAGCTCTCCTCTGTGCCTGCTGTCTAAGGGAAATGGCAGTATTTTTGTAACACTCAACTTCAGGCATATGCTTCAGTTCCAATGCTTTTAACAGAGCAGTGTTTTAATGCTCTTTGCAGGTGGAATGCTTAGTGGAGGAGAAGTTGGGGTTGGGGTGGGGGCTCAGCAGGGCTCTCCTGTCCCGCCTGCTGCATGCAGGGTTCTTTTCTTGCTCATATTGCTTACACAATTGCTTTGGGCTTACGCCCAAAGAGAAGAGAATGTACATACACAAGTCTCTTAGATAGCGACTTCCTTGGAAATGTAGCCCAAGTAATGCTATTTGTGCCTTGCAGGGTACGGAAGAGCAATGAAATGGGCTGCATGGGGAAGCTAGCAGTGGGCGAGGAAAAATTCCTCATGCTCAGCGGATGTCATCTAGAACCAACCCTGGAATCAGCTCCTTGCTCAGTGCCCTCTGCTATGGAGGCAGCAAAGCTGAGGGCCGCCTCACTGCAGTTCTGTGTAGGCAATTTTGCTGTAAGGTAACTGCACTGACTTCAACAGAGCCACTCCTGATGTGTACTCTGCATGCAAGGAGGAGCCAAGCACGGGGTGATGCTCTAGCATCGCCTCACCTGTTAACAATTCCTTCTGGTTGCATGAGCAGCTAGTTTGGGCTGAAAGAAATAGCATCACTCTATTCTAAAACATAACACAAAGATATCTGAGACAAGCTGGGTGAAATGTTCATAGCTTGTAGGAGAACATTCCTGTGGAGCTGGGGAGCAGGTTGTTCTGTGAAAGGAAGACACCCAGTGCTTAGAGAGCTGGAAAAAATCCATCGAGTAATTCTGTCTCTCTATAAAATAGGTGGTAATGCAATCTGAGCTTAATTTTGATGGCACGCTGTACTTCATAACAGCGACAACACCTTAAAAAATGTAATGAAAGGGCCTGATTTATTGCCGAAATAATCCATTCAGCACTCCAATAAATAAAGGGAGAAAATACAACCAATGTTTCGGGAGAAGGGAAAAAAAAAAAAGAAAAGCAAGAGAAAAATTGCAGTGCGTAGCAGTTTTGTGTGAACGCATCCAGAGGCTGTGCCACATGGTTTGGCTTGATTTTTTTTATTTTTATTTTTTTCAGACAAATATCGATTCAAAGCTAGATTTGCAGCTCAGGCCTGGTGTCTGCTCTGCATTCACTTCTAAAACTCTGGCCATGAGATGCAGTGGCACACGGAGCGGCTCTGGGTGGCCAGGAGGAGGAGAAGGGGAGGAGAAAACCCTTGTGCTCTGCCTTGCAAATATTTGATTTTGAATATGCTCTCGTAGCTGTTATTATGTGCAAAGCAAACATGTTTTCTCTTCGTGCCAAATTTGTTTTAATAACGCAGTGTTACTTCTGCAAATGTCAGCTGCAGCCTCGTTCTGTTCTGGTGGCACTCGGCCCAGGGCGAAGGCTGGGTGTTTTATGCTCCCTCTCCATCACTTCCATTAATCTGTTTAACATGCTGGCGGTGGCAATGACAGCAAAGGCAATGAAATCCCTGCGTGGCAGTGCTGGTGCTGCCGTTCTGTATGCATGAGGAACCTGAGCTGCCCAAGGATGGTGCTGGCTGTGCCCCAGAGCCCCACACCCTGAAGAACCCCACAGCCCTGCCTGGCCTAATTGGCCTGTTTGTTTGGCAATAAGTGATTCCTGCCTGTCGCGGGCCGGATTGTTTTTCACACCATTAAATGAAGTTCTGCTGTATTGATTCCTGTTTTTCCAATTTGAAGCCTGAAAAGTGATGAAGACATTTTCTTGTTTTCTCATGTACTTTTCCCTCAGTTCATTTAGGTGAGCTGTCTTTAGTTCCTTGCTCCGCTCGCTGTAATTGCTTCTTCAGAGTGATGCTACACCGCAGGCGTGGGGCTGCTGCCTGGCCGGCCTTCCATAGACAGACCAAGGAAGGTGAAGCTGAAGTCATCAGCAGGTTGGTCACAAATGACATATCTGCAGCGGTGCATTGCTGTCTGCTGCTGGAACCTAAACAGTGCCAGAGCTGAGGGCAGGAACATGGGGCTGCTTCAGGCTGCTCAGTATTTGGCTTCAGAGCCTGGAAGTAGCATGGAGTATTGGTTTTCTTTGGGTACAGATGTTGTCCTCTTTACTTTTGTGGAAAAATTTCGGTGTTTGGATGTTTGTGTGAGGTGTGCAGGTGGAACACAGAGAGGTGGTGCCTTCCTCTGGTGTCTGTGGGGATGCTAACGCTCCCTGCAAGCACAACATCAAGAAGAAACGCTCTTTCCCTGAAATATCTTGTAGCTGTGTGGATGGGGAGCGCTGAGGGCTGTGGGTTCATGGTGCACAATCTGTCCTTTGTGTTCTTGGCATCTGTTATCATGGAGGTCCCTGCTCCTGAGTAGCCCTGCAATGTACTGTTACAATACCAAATAATCTGTGAAATAGATAAGAGAGCAGGGAAGGAATGCGGCAGAAGAATGAGCTTGTGCCAATATATTACTCCAAGAACAGTAAAAAATCCAGCGTGTGGTTTGAAAACACGGTGCCATGTAGACACACAGGGACAAAGCTTGAAAATAATGGCCCTTGGATCTGAATGGACACATTTCAGCAAGGGAGCTGCACTGGGCACAGCAAGTAGCAGAAATTCATGAGTCAGGAGGGTTTCAAAATTTCCTTCTCTTTCCTGCAATTGTTAAATCCTCAGAAAGAGGGTAAAAATTAGGAAAGGGGGTAACTTTCAGAAATGGGAGATCTGTTTACCACCTAAGTGGTAGGAATGAGATCGTGTGGGGGGGTTCTTTTGTTTCTTTTTTAATTTATTGTAAACTACCTTATGACAATTGGTGATAAAAGAGCTGAGCCTTTCAAAAATCCATTCTAATAAAACACCGTATGACCTCATAGATATGCATAGGATTTAGAAATAACATGGATTTTAATGAAGGTACTTGAAAGGTATGGTGCCATATTGCAATTTTATGGAAGATCTTAGATTAATGAAATTAAACGTGAACTGCATTGTTTAGATGATGAACTTAAGGTCATATCTGCAGCATTTGAAAGAGAAACCTTGAGTGGAGGGTGTAGAATCATTGATTTAGACCCTGGTAGACAGCTGAATAGCAAGCATTGAAGCATGAAGGTAAATTCCCATATTTCATTGTTAGAAGGTTAGCTGGTGGCTGCCAGCTTTTCAGTGATAATCACCAACCAATTCCACCCTGTTTCAAAAAAGATTTTGCTTTTGTGTGCTAAGACACTTTTAAAAACCATTACTGTTCAAAGCAGGGGCACACTGTTTAAAGAGAAGCTATTTCTGGAAAATATAGGATGGCAATGAGTTGATGCTGTCCTTGGATAGCGATGCTATTAAGTTCATTAGGATAATCGTCCATTTAAAATGCTTATAAGGAGAATTTAGACTGTTTGCTGAGGGTGCCAGACACCTCCTACTGCAAGTCATAGAATCATAACTACCTGTCACCAGTAATTAGCTCTTTTGCTTCCTTCAGATGGTCTATAAGACAATGGCCCTTTCAGATTTAAGCACTGTTTTCCTGCCCTGACACACACAGGCACGCAGCTCACACACGCAGGGAATGGATGCATGCACGTGTGGTAAAGCAATAGACGTGACTTTGTACAACAGGAAAATTGCAAGGAATGAAATCCTCAGGCCTAAAGAATAAGTGATAATGGAATGATACTGCCAATTACAGCTCGAGAACAGTGTTGTCACAGGGAACAGCTCATGGAGATGGAAGGATGAGGGGAGGAGAAAAGGTTCCCTTTTGACAGTTTGCCGTTAAAGCGAATTTGTCAAGGATGTTAAAATTAGATTTAACTGGGCCAGATCCTCAGATGACATAAATCAGCCTGGAGACTTCAAACCATGGGCTGGCCACGCATTCCTCTTTGTTCTTTCTTCATCTTTATTATCTGCATCATAACACTGCCTGAAGGCTGCAATGATGCTTTAAGCCCCATTGTCTTAGCGCCGTATAGATGCGGTAGGAGAAGGTGCTGCCCTGCATTTCCCCGCTTGGTCACTGTCTTTTATCACTTAAAACATCCGTGGGTTTTACAAAACCTACCGTGTGTGGGAGATGAACACCTTGTCTCACCCAGGCTTTGGGCTGTGAGGCAGTTTGTGGGAACTGGCCTTTTTCCAGGGTAGGTGAGGTGAGCTGCTTTGCACAGCAGCAAGAGCAATCAGGTTCCCTTTAATGAGTGCTGTTGCATACCAGAATGAGCATACGGAGATGGGGGCAAACCCAAAGTGATGCTCACAGGTGGCAGTGGGGTGCGTGTCCTTCTGTGTGCTTTCTCCTCCAGCCTGAGTTTTTGGCAAGCTGAGTGAAACCCTGCCACGTCAGGAAAACTGCCAATAAGGAAATTAGAGAAGAAATAGTGTTCGATAATGGTCATAAATGAATTATGATCATTCCTTTCATTAGAAACTTCCTTGTTTTCTCCCTGGCCTATACCAGAAACAGCTTGCATGTAATTTATTTGTATGTGTTTGGGGAGAAGAGGCAAAGAGAATAAAATCTAAGCCGCTAGACATTCAAAAAGGCAGCTGGGAGATGCAGAGACATGATGCTGATGAAAATAAATGGAAGCCACGTGTTCAAATCCGCTGGTCATTCTTGAAGATCTTGTCCCTAAGCCATCTGACAGTCCGTTCCAAATGGGGTGCTGCCTCTCACATCTCCAGCACACATCCAGGTGCAAATGGGCAGTAAGAGCAGCTTATGTGGGACCTGAAGGGTGGCTGCGTCCCGCTCCCCTCTGCAGAGCTTTCTGCCGTGTGCAGCTCTTGGTATCAGGCAGACTGGCCCCACCGTGCCCAGCTCTGCAGAGCTGGTTGGCTGAGCTTTTCGTAGTTCCGTGACTTTCCACTCTGTGCTAAATCTGCCAACAAATATGTTTTCATTTTATAAAGAATCTATTGGCATTGGCCACTTCAGAAATGCTGACCCATTAAGTCTAAACAGGCAAGTTAGGGCATGTGAAATATCAATTGATTATAAAACCCATATTAATTGACGTTTAGCAGCCCCACTAATGGAGAGGAGCTCATTACATAGCAGTTAACCCTCAACGCATATATATTAAATAATCAATTAGTATTTATTTAACATACAATCACCTCCCTATTAGAGCTAAATTAAAAGCCTCTTTATGGAGGCCTAGCAGAAAGCACTGCACTGTGCTAACCTGCAGCCAGGACCGTGCATCAACAGCATGGATCTGTGTTACCTCTGCTGCCCCGAGTGCTTTAAGTGACAAACTGGAAGGAGGGTATTGCTGTTACACCTGGCTCCGGGAAGGGGGACTCTGCCCTGGGCTGGGATGGAGCAGAGAGAGGCACAGGTCAAGATAAATCTTCCATAGAGCCCTGGCGAGAGCAAGCAGCTCCTACAGCACAACGTGTTCTGCAGGCTGATCCTGATCCTGGGAGAGGCCAGGCTGAGAGGGAAGGGAGGACGAAGGGAAAGTCATCATTTCCCCTTTGAGGACAGATTGGAAAGGTGCTGCTTGTCCCAGGCTGAGCAGGGCGAGCTCTCTGTGTGTTTGGCACATCTCTCAGCTGTGAAAAGAAGGCTTCAACACCACGTGGCCTCTTATAATCAGAATGTTCAATTAAAGCTCACTCCGAATGGTATGAGGGGTGAGGCTACATAGTGAAAGGTGAACCAAATTTCTCCAGATTTAAACAGTGACAAAAGAGCACCCACAGTTCCTGGGCAGGGGAAGGGAGGCTGCTGACACTGGGGGTGTGCGGTGGGTGTACCCAGAGATGTGGGACACAGAAGGGAAAGGCCTGAAGGTAGAAGAAAAGTGTTTTCAAGGGTAAAAAAAAAGAACAAGGAGAGATGTGGGCAGACAGTGATGCTATATAGACAGCAGAGGTGGCGCGGCTGGGTAATGGAAATAGGGCAAACTGGGGAGCTGGGAAAGGAGGAGAACTAAATTGCTTGAAATGAGCCTCTCCTGTGTTATGTCCTGAGCTGCCATTTCCATCTGTGTGGAGTGCTGAATATAAGCAAATGGATTTACACCAAACAGAGATAGGAGTAAGGGCCTGGCAAGGAAGAGTAAAGCACGGAGCAATTCTCTTTTCCTTGGAGCCTCGGTGAGTTTTATATTTGGGTCTAATAGGCCCCAAACCTATTTGGAGTTGAATTATATCACCCCTGCCCTATGCAATAATCTGTTTTCTGGTGGGGGAGAGCTGGGAAATCAAGCAGCTTCTCCAGAAGTCAATTTTGGTTCTCAAAATGGAGCCAGCTTGAGAAATAGTCATTGATCCACTTCTCAACTTGGAGCAAATTTCCATACAAATAATCAGATGCTCCCAGCTGCCAGAGTTTGTAATGCTGCATGTTTCCCTGGGTGGGGTGGGAGGGCTGGGAGTACTGGAGCTGAGCGGGCATGCTTGCTGCTTTGGGTTCCTCCTCTTTGCCATGCAAAGTCTGATCTGGGAGTTTCATGGGGGATGGGATGGGATGCCTTGCCTGCCCTCTTGGCAAAAATAAATGAGCTAATGAAAGCAAGTTGTTTGGCCTCGTCCTCAGCTGATGGAAACTGGAGCTGCCCTATTAGCCATAAAAAAACCTTGATCCATTTAGGCTCCTGAGAAAGCATCCGTGAATAACTCAGGGAATGCAGCTTGATCAGGAGCCCTGGAAACTTGGGGAGCTCTGACAGCAGGACAGCTGATTCCATTTATACACATGTGCAAAGGGGTCTGTGCCCCCCCAGCACCTGGCTGCCCTGGAGGGCAGAGCCCCAGCCCTTCTGCTTCAGTGGCTGTGGAGTGGCAGAGAGTGCCAGTGGGTGCAGGGGAGACAGAGATGGGGCAGGATCAGGCACATAACCAGGGATGTACCAGAGCGGGGACTTTGCTGAAGGGATGAGCAAAATTAAACAGGAGGAATGTGGCAATGCCGTATGAAGTGTAAGGGTAATAATGAACCTGACAGAAAAAATTACTTACAACATTTTGCATCCATCCAGAAACCCAAATAGAATATTATTTAATCATTAGAACGTTTAATTGTATTTCAGGCCACCTTTGCTTTTCATCTCTGTTGTGGAGTAAAATGCAAGCATGCGTCAGTTCCTGCCCCCCAGAACTTGGGGAGGACTTTGCTGTTTGCTGCTCTACGGTGGAAAGAGACCTTCGTGGTCTTCCCTCTCCAAGGACAGCACTGGTTGCCTGAGCAAGTGATGGTCACCTGTATTCACAGGTATATGATGTATTTTTAGCACCTGCAATAAATTACTGCTTCTTCCCTTACAGCTTCTGGAAACATTCCCAGTCCTTGGCGTATTCATCAGGATTGTTACAATTCTGCTGCCACAAAGAGGGAAGTATCTTGTTCTCCTGTTATTTATTAGCATATGCTGTAGTGTGAGGGGCCGTGGTGGAGGGGGGAGCCCTGCTGTGAGGGGCACTGGGTAAACACAGCCAAAATGACAGCAGCAGTCCTCATCACAGAGCGTTAGCAATTCTAACAGCCACGTCAGGCGGAGAATTTGAGAGACGGATGTAACGCGAGCAAAGGAAGAATGTGGCAGTTTGCAAACAGTGAGTTGCGTGGTGTTTTTGAAGGTGTGTTCATTCTTGAAGCACCTCGAAAGAAATGCAAATGAAATGTATGGTGGACAGGTCTACGTGCAAGCAAGGCCTGTTGGAGCTTCACGTTGGAGACGTAGAAACTTCTTTGTCTCATAGAAAGAGATAACAAGGCTTTTTGAAAGTGTGAGCAAAGCGTTGGAGGCCTGTTTTTGCCTGAAAGCACAGTGGGATAGATCATGGAGTCTGAGGAGCAGGGAGTCGTGTGCTATTCTATTAATAAAAGCAGAAGGAAGTAACAGAACAGAAGCAGTGGAGCAAATCCAAAAGCCAGTACCCCACCAAACGGGCAAAAAACCTCACCAAACAAAAGCTGATGAATTTCCGAGGTAGAATTTGCTGGCAGACAGACTGGGCTGATGTTTCCTAAAGCAACCAGTGTAATCCCTCCACTCTGCTAAGGCAATGCCAAACAAAAGAAACCTGCTCAACGTTTTCTATTAGCCTGAAATTTTGCTGTAGAGAAAATGATAACACAGAAGGAATTTCCTTGGGAAAGAAAAGAGAAAAGGGCGCTGCGGAATTATTTTAGTTCAGGCGACTGCAATGCTAAAAATGAATTCTGGGGCAGGACAATAAACTCATACACGAATACTAATTCTGCTTCCAATCATCCAAGGAGTTCAGTCACTGAAGCCCATTCACAGTCTGTGTGGTTCCCCAGGCTCAGAGGGATGCTCCAAAAAACTTTGAAAATCCCAATCTAAACACGTCTGTGTCCAACTTTCTAAAGATCCTCCTGTGGGGCTGCAAAGAATAAGTAATTTCTATCTGTAACACGTTATGAAGTCCTCAGGAAGTAGGCACCAGGGCAGTGTAAAATGGTTATTTTAGCAGTATCTTCTCTTACAATTGCTTGTTCTCCATCTCCACGGAGGGCGGCTGGCAGCACAGTGCTGCAGTGATTTAAGCCCACCAGGCTGCGGTGTTGGCTCTTGTGAAGTGCCTGAGCCCCGTGCAGGACTTGGCCATAAACTGCACAGCCCAAGGAAGATGTTGCTTGTTTTCCAGGACAGGATGAAATCACCCCGTGCATGTCCTCTGTCTATTGCCTCTCCGGGCAGGGAAAACATAAATGCCTTTCCCATCATTTTATTTATTGCCTTTCTGTGTTTCCTGGGAAAAGCCTATTCTTATTTTTTAGCACTTGTGTGTGTGTGTGAGTGAGTCTGTGTGGGGTAAGCGTGTGTGTGTGTGTGTTTAGGAGGTTAAAAAAAAATTCTTGCTGTCAGCAAGTGATGTTACAAACCTGCTCTGACAAGGCTGGTTGTATATTTACAGTTGGTGAGAGCGAAGGCTTCATCAATCTTCACGCTTTGAAAGGGACAGGCCCGCTCCCATGAGCACCTGCTCCGGGAGAACAGCTGAACTGTGACTTTCCAGGGAGCTGGCTGTAAATTTTAGCCATTCCCCCCACAGCCCACGCATGCTTGAGCTCTTTAACCTTCCCAGGCTGGCAGGAGTCCCAGCAATCAGTTTAGTGCAAAGACTGGGGTTCTTTTTAATTAACCTTTTGTTTCCCACTGCAGGTGTTTCAAAGTTTCTTCATGTTAAAAAGGAAGAGGAAAAAAACTGTTTGCAGAGGTGCATCCACTCTCTTCCACTCTTGCTATGCTCGGTGATCAAATGGGACCGGTCTTTCTCATCTTTCTGCTCCTCATTTGCCTCCTGCATGTAAGAATATGGCAACATCTGCTCCAAACCTCTGTAGGCACCTACACAAAGTATTCCCATGAGCACATTTCAGTTCTGTCCTGCAAGGTCACGCTTCCATCCTTTGTGAGGCACCTGCTTTTCCAACCCACTCTGTTTTCTCCAGGCAATGTTTTCCCCACGCCTGACTCCCTCAGTGGGTTGATGTTCTGTTTAATTAGTTTGGCCTCTCACAGCTGGCCGGGAGAAGTTTGATTAGAGACTCAGACAACACTTCTGTTCCTTCAGCCTCCCGTCCTCCCAAAGCACACACCCGAGGAAAAAAGGCCCTTTCCTACAACTCCGTTCAGCCCATCCTGCATGGACCATCCATGCTGGTACAGCATACAAGGCTGGTGAGAAGTCAGAGCTTAGCAAACGTCGTGGTAGAGCACAGGGACAGAGTTTACTTATGTTGTGCTTGGGAAGCACAGCACTGTTTTTATGCACTGGAACAGGTTGCCCAAGGAGGCTGTGGATGCCCCATCCCTGGAGGCAATCAGGGCCAGGCTGGATGTGGCTCTGGGCAGCCTGGGCTGGTGGTTGGTGACCCTGCACACAGCAGGGGGGATTGAAACCAGATGATCATTGTGGTCCTTTCTATGATTCTATGATTTTTTTTTTTTTTTCATAAAAGCACTTGGTTTTCTTCAGCACTTGCCCTGTTAATAAAAGAATCTGCATCATTTCGTATGGTTAAGCAGCGACAATATTTGCTGCTTAAAGGCTTGCCATGTGAAAACCCAGCTACCTAAATTCCAGACACCTCGTTTCAGAGGGGAAATATTCCTTCAGTGTAAGAAGGGAGTGCTGTTGTCCTATTTGAGCAATAAACTCAGTCGAACAAGACTGTTGTATCTCTAAGAAAATTCATATTGTGGAAATTTATCACAAGGAAAAAATACACTTAAGCCCCACTTAAAATAATAAAATACATCTTTTAGAGAAAGTTTCAGACTTTCCTGGGTAAGAGGAATAATGGTTTCTATAATTTAATAGGTGCTAAATTTGGTGAGGAGTGCCAGCAAATCCATTTCACATAATGATATTTTATCTCCCCTGAAACGGTCATTTTCACAAATGCCTTTTTATTGGTTCCCTTGTCCCATGGAGCACCCAGGCTGGAGCTGGGGTGAGAATAGCAGTGGGGATGAGTAGGGAAACTGATTAATAACAGGGACACAAAAACGGGCAGGAACTGCACGACAGTTAAATGTGCTCCCTGTGTATAAGGAACAATTCTGCTTTGACCCGCAGGGCTCTGGCTTTTTTGCACTTGCTCTTGTAGGAGTTAAGGTGGATGCAACTATTAACAGCCAGTGATGACCCACATGGAACTGTGGGTGAGAACAGCATTGAAAAGACTGGCAATAAAACAACCAACAGCCCTCCCTTTCTGCAGTTGGTGACCACTGTCACTAAAAATAAACTGAGTTTCAGGAAAGGGAATGGAGAAATTTTTTTTTCTGGTTGGGAAAAAGCAGTGGAAAGTTCAACGGATTTTCAAATCAGAATAAAATGGAAAGAAGAGGAAATATCTAAGGGTCGGTTTAAAGGGGGAATGCATGAATTAAAGTGTGATACATAGGCTTGGTGTGAAACGGTCAGCGATATTCACCATCAGCACAAGGTCTTTGCTGCCCTCCCTCTTATGTGTCATATACTTGTAATTGCCATATACTTGTAATTCCATTCTATTTTTTTTTTTAGTTCTGCCACCCTTTGAATTCTCCCTCTTAAGTGGTGTGTTGCCTTCCTGGGAGCTCCTGCAGCCCTGCCTGTGTGAACAAGGATGTGATAATACTGGGTCCTGAAGCTGCAAATGCAGAACGAACCAAGGAGTAAAAGAATTGACAAGACAAGCAGTGGTGGGAAATGGAGGGAAGACAGTGAAAAAGGTTATAATAAATAATAAGAAATGTTGCATGGGCCAAAGGAATAATAGATCAGCGATGGAAAGACTCTAAAAGCTGCTGAGGGTTATTTATTGATGGACATTGTTTAAAAAAAAAAAAAAATCAGTGACAGTTTTCCTTCGTGTTCACAAAGGCAGATGGCAGGGCAGGTGCCAGAATGAAAGATAAATTTCCTTTTGCATAAAGAAGAAATATTGAAGGAAACTGAGCAGAGGTGATGGAGAAATTAGAGCATTGAAAGACCCTGAAAGCATGCGGTCCATGTCAGCCCTCTCTCAGGATTTTCACCTGAGTCAGCAGAAAGCAGGAAAAACTGTTGCGGGAAATGAGAACCTCTTTGAAGACCAGTAATGGAGAGGTTCCTGCAAGTGTCATGTCCAGAGGTCTGAGGAAGGCTTTCCAGGAATTAAAATTGGTGGGGCAGAAGGTACCTCGTGTGGCTGAGTGGCCGATGCGCATCATCATCTGGGACTGCAGTAGAGAAGTAGGAGAAGTCATGAATGTAATTAAGGGGAACCATCAAAGATTCAGAAATTGGAAGCCGGACCAGTAGCAGGAGAAAAGTGATGGAGGGTTGTGAGGAGTTTGTGCAAATCATGAGCCGGGGAGAGCCAAGAGATACAACTCGTGCAGTGGCAGCGAAGGTTGGGTGTAATACAGTCAAGATAACACGGAGGGGAAGTGATGAGTGTGGGACATGGAAGTGCCTGGTGGAGCTCTGAGCTGGTGGTGCACACAGCTGCTCTGAGGATGCATTGGTTTCTGTTGCCCTGGCTGTGAGCGGGGAGGTTGTGGAGTCTATGGGGGGTCTGTAGGCACTGAGGGAGGGGGTTACAGAGTGAATGTAACTGAGGTACAGAAGAGGCATGAGGAAGGGAACAAACCCTGCAGGAGCTGAGGGCACCTGGCCTGGCTGGGGAACCTGCAGGGTGGGTCCAACCCAAGGCCAGCAGCTGTGCTTCTGCAACATGTGCTAGGGAGCTCTAATTAACAGCTCTGCAATCTTCCCTGCAGTAGGTGAGTGCAAATTAGATGGCCGTTGTCAAACACGGTGAATCAGACTTGCCAGCGTTGCTTATCTGAAAGGGGAGGTTTTTTGTTTTTGTTTTTGTTTTTTTTGGGGGGGGGAGACAGCATCACTGTGGGTCTCCCCCAATGGCCGTTCATCCAATGTCCAAACAGCATTAAATCACTCATCGTGTTGCTCACAGTCAGCAGGTAACGGGGGCTGACAGGAAGGATCTGCGGGCTCTGCTCACTCGTGTCTTTGTTTCAGGAAAGCCGCCTGCCCTTCTACAGCAGAGGAACGCGGCAGCCTGGATCCACTTTTGCACACACAAACCCCACCCTGTCGGATGAAACCCCTCACAAAGTGCCATCAGTGATGGCCACGACGGGGTTATTTGGGGGCCTTCATCAGAGCTCAGCTGGGGGTCTGCAATATAAAGAGGGGATGAGGAGGGAGGTTCTCCAGCACAGCAGAGCTCCTGCTGCCTAAGGGCTGCCCGGTCCGCGTCAGACTTCAAACAGAAGGAAGCGAGGAAAAGCCGACGGAACGCGTCCCCTCGGAAGCAGGGCACGCTCGCTGCAGGGCTGCTCCCCGACGGCCGCAGCAGCAAAGCGCTCAGGTTCCGCCTCGTGCATTGCTCGAGTCGCGCGCTGCGCTCCGCGCACGAGGCGCCGTGCAGCCGCGCACCACGCGCGCGCCCGGCGCTGTGGGAAGCGGTTGCGGGGAGCCGGGCTGCCTCGGCGCCGCTCGCCTCGACGGAGCCCCCCGACCCGCCGCGGCTCCCGCAGCGCCCGCCCTCCGCCGCTAGAGGCTGCTGCACACCTCGTTAAACCGACGCGGCCGTTCGCGGCGGATCCCGACGGTAGGTGCGGCGCGGGTGGGCGCTCCGAGGGCAGCGGGGCGGGGCGTTCTGCTCCCGGCGGGGGGCGGCCCTGAGGCGGGGGGGGGATCCTGGCGTGTCGGCTTTGCTGCGACGCCTGAAGGGACGCTCCCCGACGGGGAGGTGTTGCGCGCCGCACAGATGCGCGAACGTCTGTGAAAGTAAATAAGTTACGGCCCCACGTAAACACGTTTGCAAAGGAGTCCTGGGGATCCCGAGGTAAAGCATTGTGAGAAATCCTTTGTCTGAGAGGAACCGCGGTTCTCGGGCAGCACCGCACGGCCTCGCGACGGGAGCCCAACCCGAGGCCGGGAGCACCGCGCGGCTCGCAGCGCTGCGCGCTCGGTTCGGGCTGCTGCAGAACGTTGCGCACGTGCCCTCAGCTGTTGTGTGCGGAGCTTCGGGCTGCGCCGTGACGGAGCGCTGTACAAGGACAGCGCTTACGCTAAGTAAATATCAGCATTTTCACCGGCCTCCTTCCTCCCCTCCGCAAAGCGCAGGCTTGCTTTCCTCTGCCCTCCCCCTTTTGCCAGCAACTTGATCTTATTAGGCTGCAGAATTATAGGTTTGTTGTAAATCTGGACCACGGAGAGCCTGTGTAGCAGCCAGGCTCGTGTTTTCGTTTCTGTATCTTTCATTGCCGACGTCGGTTCAGGGTTTGGGTCTTTTTTAATTGTAGGGTTATTTTGTTTTGTCAACATCCATCACACAGTGCGCAGTGTTATTTCAAACCAACTACAGCAGTGGGCTGACCAGGCTGTGTAAAGGAGTAGCACACCTTAATGCCCGTATCTGGTGTCCCTCTGCTGCTGAGTTAGGATCAGTGTTGGCATCCTCTGCCCTGCAGAAGGGCAGGGAGCCAGCTGCACCCATCTGCATCCCCAGGATCCCACTGTGTTCACACAGTGCTCTGTGAGCACTTCACCTAACCAGCGCTGCCATGGGCATTCAAAGCTGCCAACAAGTGAAGATGATGGGGCGCTGTCAGCCTTCCCGTGGGCTGCGTGTTAGGCAGCATTGCTGCTCTGCCTTTTAGTAATTTTATGGACCTGATATTTTAAGGCACCGAAGGGAACGATGATGTTCATTCGACATGTGAGATTATAAAACGGTGAAGTGTTTGTTTGCATGGCCTGGGTTGGTAATGCCTGTTTTAGAGAGCTTGTTGTTTTATTGCCAGCTTTCTGGTGGGGAAGAGAGGAAACAGAAACCGCAGAATTATTATCATTTATTTTGTTGCAGTTAGGTTTTTATGAAGATAGGGGTACAGATGGATATATAGATATGCACAAGCAACTGTAAACGTAAGATGAAAATAGATCTCCTTCCCGAGCCGAATTCTTGCCGCTCTTTGCATCCTTTCCAGGGATGTTTTTCTACTGAAGAACATCAGCGATTTGCTTTAATGAAGTATAAAAAGCATGCAGTGGTGTGAGGGAGTCTTGTGGATGGAGATGAATAGATGGGCCTTGCAGGCAGTGTGAGTTCTGTTCCGCTTTCACTGATACAGTCCTGGGGGTTGTGCACCCATGAAGAGCTGTGGAGGTACTCAGGTGTTGGGAATGGGATATCCCAGGCTGGGTTATGTGGTAGAAGCAATGCATGCAAGTGTATATATCTGCATCTGGTTGCACAGCACATCCAGGAAGAAGTAAAAAGGTTCTGCTGACTGCCATGCATACGCTGTGTTTCCTGTAGAGCAAAGTGGCCGTGCAGTTGTTTGCTGCCACGGGAGCCCATCTCCATTTGCTGTGTATCGTTTGAGAGAGGAAGTTAAAATCTGCCCTTAGGTGTATGCCTGCATTTGCTGTAGAAACTGAGAAATCCTACCTGGTGATGGGCTGCATGTGTGCAGCTGGGGGCAGAATGAAGCCCACGGTTGGTAGCAGCCACACAGGTGCCACCTCCATCCTTTTTTCCTGGGATATTTTTCTGCATGATGAAACGTTCCCCTTTTTTCCTTTTCCAGAAGGACTCCCTGTAGCATTTGCTGTGTTTATCACTCACAGCTGTGGAGTTTCTTCGCTGCTCCGTAATCAACAGTAATTCTCCTCATTTTATAGTTTTTAAAACATCCTTGCTCCCCTCTTACCAACTCTGTGGATGCCGTTAGCGTGCCTTGGGATTATCGTATTTTGTGTACAAATGCCCTGCTGTTGTAAGCCTCTGCCTTTCTGTGGTGCAGTTGCTAGAAAATGGATTAAAAATTAAATGCACATCTTGCTTTGTTTGTTTTTAATGAAATCTGCTTTCCAGTTAGCTCTCAATTTGATCAAAGCCTGCATTGGAGTTAATGGGGTGGATTTTGCTCAGTTTATGATTCCTTCTCTGAGGTAACATAAAAGATGTTGGGTCAAGTTACCCAAGGCCAAAGCAGTGCCTGTAAACTAAATCAAGTGCACAACTGTAGGCACAGCCTACGGTAACTGGGCTGGACGGTAAATATGAAATCCGTGTTGATCTGCCAACCCACTCCTTCATTTCTCCTTCGTGCTGTTGCTACCTGGACATCATCTCTGATTCCCTGGAGCTTTCCTCCTGACAGGCAGCAGTGGAGCAGTTGGTCCAGGAACAACTTGTTCTGTGCCTGATGTGGTGGGAGGGTGGGATGCTGTCCCTGATTCTGGCTGGAGAAGCCCTGCTCTACCACCGCCATCTCAGTCATCCAAGTAAATATATATAAAAAGTGCTGCTGTATTCTTAAGCTTAGTGTTAAAAACAAGTGTAATACATACTTTTGTAATTGCTATCAGCTTTAATTGTGCTTACGCTAAGAAACCCTAGCTGTAGACATTATTCTACTTATGTACAGGCTGTAAAAATGGAATAGTTAAAGGAAGCCCTCCATGATGCACACAGCCCGCTACTTGAAGACGAGGTTGTGCGATTCTAATTGCAGACAATCCCAAGTAATTCATTGTCAACAGTGCTTTTCCAAATGGACTCCATGACAGCAGAGATGAATCTGGCCCTAGCATGTTCCTGCAGTGAACTGCCGTTACGTTTTGTCCCCGTTACTCCTATGAGTGCCTCTGCTGCTGCACCTTGCAGCACTCTGCAGGGACACAGCGAGGGTATTTCGCAGGGACGGATCGAGCTTAGCTGTCATTTCTCTTTGTGGGGAATACCCTCGGTGCCTTTTTGGCCCACGTTTCATATCCTGTGTGTACGACAGGATCTGATGATTGAAGCCTACTGCCTGGGATCCGAAATGAATTGTTTGTTTTCTCATGAAATGTTACGCTTCTGCAGTTCCTTCCCCTTTGCACACACACACACACACACACACACACACACACACACACACACACGCATTCACACAGGCACGCCGGGGCTTCATCATACAGCAAATTGCTTATACACATGTAAGCAAATATCTTCTCAAATCATCTCTTATCACCAAGTGGGGTGTGGTGCTCGTTGTTCAAGGGGTTGAGGTTGCCTTTCAATCTGCCAGGGCCAGCCTGACACCAAAAATAAACAGCATAAGCCTGGAATGGTTGTCACAAGGGGCAGAGAGAACTTGTCAGGCAGGAGTGTGTGAGCCGGCAAGATGATAATGTGGCATGACACTTCTGAAATGAGACACCGGTTGCCATGGTGAGGAGTCAGGAGGGACTATCTCTCCAGAGGCTGAAATAAAACATGCTTTAAATGATGTTTGATTAGAATTTAGATCATGTAACTGAGTGGCTGGACCCTTCCCCCCCCCCCCCTCCCCTCTTTCCCCCCCCATACTTGTTGTCATTGTCGTCTTTGGCTGCTGGTGGAGTTCACTTTGGGAAGAAAGGGCGGTGGGCTCGGAGCAGCCCTGGCTGTAACCCTTCTGCTCCACCACTTCCAGCGTGCTGAGAGGTTACTTAGTTCCATGCCCAGTCAATTATGCTCCTCGCTAACTCTGCTTGCATTTCCCACTTGAGTCCATCATAGTTTAAACCAGTTAAAATGATTCCCTCTGCTCTGAAAAACAGATAATCAATAACACCCTGAGAATATTTCTTGTTTTCGTTTGCTTTCCCTGACTGGTCCACTCAGGGTATCCGTCATCTTGCTAATATATATTAAAAATACAGTCCATGAAGTCTTAAGCACAATATCCTTCTTGGACTCTTCATATCAAAAGAGGGTTTTAACGTGTGCGTGCCAGGCTAAGTGGTGAAGGAACCCGAACCAGAAAGCATTTGAGAGAATGATGTAAAACATTGAGGCCTTGTAAACGAAATGGGATTTTTTAAAAAGTAAATTTAGGTTTCCTTGCATTTTAATACAACGCACTTCTCAATGTATTTCTCACGACTTTCCCAACAAAAACTGCACAAAGCTTTTTAATTCTTTGGTGCCTGTTGGTGTATCCAGACATTTCAAAACCTTGAAGCAGGTACCCAGCACGTAGGTCAGTCTGCTGGGCAGTAATAGCCAAATCCAGTGCTGGCTGGTTGTGCATAGAAGCGAGGGCAGGTATTACCGAGTGCTGGTAATCTCAAGATCACTTGAGGGACATCTGTTTCTCAATGTAAATCAGACAGCTTGGCTGGTGTGAATGCACACCATACCAGGGCCTAAATTCTCGTAGGTGTCATCTCTCATCAGCTGTGAGTAGAAGGTGCTGAAATACAGGAGGATTTTTTTGCTGGCTGAAGTGAATTGAGTTTGATGACTCGCTATTGGCAGTCATTGGTAAGTCCATTTTGGACGAGTCAATGCAGCAGCAGGTGTTATTGGTGATTTTTTGCCTGAAAGGCAGAAATTTAATCATAGAAACTCTACCATAGCATGCAAGAGGTAGAGATACTTTACACACTGGTAAAATTCCCAGGCAGCTGTGAACAGGGGTCTATGTAGCTAATAATGATATTCTTATATACACACTGTAAATGAGCTTCCCCTTTATCAGCACATTTAAACTGTGGTCGTTTGCTTTGGTAATTGAAATAGTTACAACAGGCCAGTGAACACGTGACTGCAACTACGTTTTTCTCAGCTATTAAAATCTCTATGCAAGACCATGCTGATTAGAGTCCCTATTGTGTGTATTTGGGGGGGGGGGGAAGACCACATAGTGGCTATGTAAGAGGCAGAATGTATTCTAGGAGTCACACGATGCCCTGTAATTTATGGGAGACAAAGAGGTACATTAGATATTGTTAGAATACATAATAATCCTCTGGCAATAATTTATTCGGCTTGCAAGGTTAGGATCTCCATAATTCTTAGTTGCACTCTAATGAAGGCTGCTGATGCTTATTATATATATTTGTGTACATTAGAGGTACCTGTGAATATATGGATACTGTACTTGCCTCCTGCTGCCCCACTACTCAGAGCTGCCAGGGGGACTCTATTGTGCAGGCCATTTGTCTAACGAGTCCGGGAAAGTGCACGAGCTGTATTGGCTTCTTGTCAGAGGCTCTCTGTAACTTTGTGCCCGTAAAACCATCTGCTGCAGTTTCAGCCTGCTTTTCTCATGCTGCTAGGTCACCCCTGGCTCTGGGTCGCGGACTTGAGCAGCACACACCGTCCAGCTGCAAACCCAGATAGATGTTCCCACAGAAGCGTTAAGCTGGGCGTTCCAACCTGGTTGATTTGATGGTGGGATGGGGTGGGCTGGTCTGGATTCAGAGGGCGATGACAACTTCAGGGAAATAACAGTTCTGAAGGGGCAGGTCTCAGCCCACCGCTCTGCTGATGGGCAGTTTTCTTCAGCAAGCATCTCACACTTCTGGCATCCTTATCTTACAGCCAAGATATTTTTCTGCTTAGCTGATTCCAGTAGAGTTCACGCTTAGGAATCAGTGGTAAGGAACAGGTTAAAATTATTTATAAGGCTTTTATGCATATTAATTAGGTATTGCTCTATTTTATCGCTATACTGCACTTTGTACAGCATTTTTCAAAATGCTTTAAGTAATGTTTGCTATGCATCCCACAGTCTAATCTGCCATGTAATTTAGGCTATTTATGCCATGGAATTTACTTACCACTGACACAGAAATTAGCCCCAAAGTGCTGGAAGATCTTAGGGCTGCTGCTGATGGTTGCCTGATAGCAGCACAGGCCTACAGCTACGTTATACATTGTTTTCACATACCAGCTTATCTTTTTGAAGGCAGTCAGCACTGTGGTCATATAGGCGTGCATTATGAAGCTCACCACCAGCAGAGTGGAGAGAAAAGCCACCTGCAGGCTTCTTGGTGTGCAAGGCTGTAATATGAAACGTCAGAGATTTGCAGCAGTGCTGTGTCTCCAGCCTTGGATCAGGCAAACCACTCATGGGGCAGTGGCACGACTTCAAAAGCTGAAGGTTGCTTTGTTCCCCTTCCCAATTTGGGGAAATCTGTGGTGTTTGCTGGAACAGCTGCTGCAGAGTGGAGGCTGAGGAGCCTCCCATTTCAGGACAACACTTCTAAGTTAGTTCAGATTGTACTTGTTTGTCAAATCAGAAGTGAGGTTACTTCGGTAACTTGCCTTTCTGAGAGTGCTTGGTTCCTGCACACAGCTGTCCAGAATGCGCTCTAAACCGGAATGCATCCAACAGCTTCTGGGTCTGGGACTTGACTGGATAATTAACAAAAAAAGCAAGGAAGAAATGATCTGGAAATTACTGTGCTATTTTTTGAAATACCTTCTTTGGAAACAAATTTCTTTTTCTTGAACCTTGTATTAAAACCTGTAAGATTCTCCCATGGAGAATTTTGCAAGTTTTCTTTTCCCACTGTATTTCCAAGCTTGCCTTCCCTTCCCGTCCTCCTTTCCTTTGCCCAGCACACATAAAGCCTTCCCACAGCATTCGCACGTGCTGTTGTAGCACACAGCTCTTCTGATCCCATGTCAGGTGTCAAATCTTTAATATGATTTCCTACATGTTTGACTAATCAATGCAGAACATCATCACGAAAGATAATTTTACCCTCTGGCACTTCAGGGACAGGATAATGAGGCCCGGTGTTTTCCATTTTTTATTCTTCCACAAGAATCTACATTTTTTAGTCCCAGCTAATTGATTTAAGTTCATGGAGGAAGGTTTTTTTCCCCCCTTCCCTCCCAGTTCTTGGATATTAATGGATTCTAGTGAGCTAGCAGAGCTGTGTGATCAGTATGTTTAGAGATTCAATATAGTGCTGTTCTGACCTTTTGGAAGCCAGGGGAAAAGCATTAGGCCCAGCATGTTGATCCCACATGAGCACTGAAATCTCTGGCAGTTCGGAGCTTCTTGCTGGCTGGAGATACGGACCTTCTGCAGCGAGAGAGGATTGACCTCAAATCCTTCACCAAACAGGGGGAAGTGCAGCCTTGCAACCCAGTAAGAACTGGGAGTTCATGACCTTGCTTAGGAGGTGGCGGAAGGCAGAGGGATGGAAGCAGGCATCTATCTGTGCATTGCTCTGGAAACCTTGGTCAGAAAACATGGCGTGGTGGGAAGTGAGCGTGAAACCATGGGCACGTGGCAGATCTCTCAGCTCTGGCTCTCCTGGTTTCATCAGAGAATCATCACCCTGCTCCTTTTCAGCAGTGGTGGAGCCTTGCTGTTTTCAGAGGAGGGCTGGGCAGGATGCTCACCTGCGGGGCTGGAGGAGTGGGGCAAACCAGCAGAACTGCATCCCTCTCAGCAAAAATGTTTGTCCACATCTTGTCCCGAATTTGTGTCTGCAGTTCTTTGTGAATGAGTGAGTGAGCGAGAGATAGAGAACACAGAGCTTCAGAGTGCCCTGTTTTGGAGTCTGCTCTGGGCTCCAGCTGAGCAGTTTCTGTCTAATCCCTCTTTTACCCCCGTGTCCAGGCAGATGTGCTGCTATGGGTGCTACCTGGCAAGGATGTGGGCATTCCTGCCTTGACTGGGGGACAAACTGAATGGCTTCAAAGGCTGTTTCTCACGTGGCAGCAATGTGAAAATGAAGCGCCAGGTGCAAAATGTGGATATTCCCTGGTATATATCATCCCCATAGGCCACCAATCCACTAAGTCCACTGGATGAGACCTGAAGAGGAGTACAGTCCCACCATAGCACATAGCTAAGGCTCTAAAAAGTGCGCTAGGCACTTTTTTATGAATAATTTGTGTATTTCCTCTGTGTTCTACCCCCATTAACTAGAGTTACTTTTGTATTTTATTTTAGGGATGGCAGCAGCTTATGACAGATTTGTTTAGGGTTAGCCCTGTTCATAAATTAAGTGGCAGATAAAATTTAATTTTTCTTATAAGAAAAGCCTATAGCTCCTTAAATTGCTCATTTAACATCACTGTAAAGTAATACTCCACTTTAGAATGGACATCGTATTAACTTTAAAAGGCCTATTTAAAGTGACGGTTGTCAGTGAGTGAAAGCCAGATATGGTAATTTCGAGTTACAAATCAGAGTGAGGAAACTGTAGAACGGACAACCTTGTTAACACAAGCGCGACGGAGGAAGCACCGGGGTCAGAGTGCCAGCACGGAAAGGAATAAAGACACAGCACCAAAAATATGTCCTATAATTAGGGCAGCTGTAAGAGTCAAGGTTGAAGATTCTTCACCATGACACGTCTGATATAGAAAAAGTGATAGCCAAGAGTAATCACTTAAAGGCAGCGAGCCTTAAAGGAGCAGCGCTGCTCTTCCCTTGGCAGGGCAGGGGAGCTGGGAGACAAAGGGCAGAGGGGCACAGCGTGGCTCCGGAGCTGTGTGTGCGGGGAAGGAGGAGGGAGGAGCTGGAGATTTCAAGGGTCAACACTCAAAGGGACGGAGAGCCAGGAACAGCGATTGCCTGGCAGGGAGGTTTTCTGATCACGGTGTGGAACTGAGCGGTGTCTCGGAACACTGTGGGTTACGCTGGGTGCTGTGGGGGTCTCCTGGGTTTAGAGAGATTGAATGGGAACTGTGAACCCCTCTGAGAGAGGGGTGGAAGGGTGAAAATGAAGCCGTGTACGTAAATGGATAAACACGGACGTTTGTGGGTATGCCGGGCAGCAGGAGATGCTGGGGAAGGAAGGAGTGGGACAGAACTGCACAGGCGTTTGAAGCGCACAGGAGGAAGCCTGAGAGCAGTGAGCAAGCAGTGGGCACACGTCCACTTAGATGGGCGTGGGATGCACAGTTGCTTCCTCCAGTTTGGCCTTCCACGGGGCCAGGTGTCCCTGGGGGTGGGGAGACAGAAAACACCCGGGCCCGTCTCGGCTTCGGGAGCTCAGCCTGCCCCTCTGCTCGGGTGGGGGAGGTAAGAAACCAGCAGGGGTCAGACTGTGGCACAGTCCCGTGCTTCCTGCGGGAGCCCGAGGGCGCATAAGAAGGAAAGCAATGGGGAGCCATCCTTGGCGTGCTGGCTGGGCTGAGCTGGCTGAGCTGCTGAGACCTGGCCTGTGCTGCTTGCTTGGCAAAGGCTCTGTTCTCTTGTCTGCAGTGCCCAGAGGAAAATCCCTTGCCAGCTAGGTCAGAGTGGAAGAGCAGGCAAGGAGACATTTCTATTAGTGGAAAATGCCTCCTTGGGTGATTCTGGCTTTCTGAGCTGAGAATCCTTTGGGATCTGCGTAAACCTGGTCTCTGCCACCCCCACCACCCTGTTGTGCAGCGGGTGCCCAGGAGCCTGGGTTGCTGTCACAGGAGAAGCCTTCTCTTCTGCTGCACTTCCTCGGGGAGCGATTCAGTCCAACCAGCTAATGCAGAGTGACATGGGCACATGCTTTCCTCCTTACTCCCCGCCTCCTCCATGGGATCCACTTGAAAAGATAAAAGAAACAAGTGCCTTACTCCCCGAACGCTCCTCTTTCTCCCCATTAGAGTGTATTACACAGGAGCTGATGTAGTTTAATGTCACCCATCTCCAACTGAGCTTCCCTGCCGTGCGTCTGAGAACTCTTGTGCTGGACCAGGCACCTGCGTTCTCTGGGAGCTGCAGTGCTCCCCCTCTGCGTTTCTGAATAATCCACAGCATCTCTCTGGACAAGCCTGTTCCCCGCTTAGGCTGAATGATTTCTTACGGTATTTAAAGGTTTATCAGTAATAACCACAAGCCCTTGAGAAAGGGACCGCTTGACTTTGCTTTGGGCTACCGCCTCCCCTCCCATTGCTATCGCAACAGATTTAGTGACCTTACATCAATTTTTACCTACCTGCTCGCGGAGTCAAACCTGTCTTCAAGGGCAGGAGAGTCAGCCTGCCTCTTCGGACACCTCCGGTACCCATGGTTTGGTTTGCAGCGTGCTTGCTGTGGTTTCACAGGCAGAAGTGCAGCAGCACTGCTCCTTTGCACGGTGGCAGTGGGCACGGAGCCTTGTGGCACAGCAGGGCTGGGCGGCTCGGTTCCCACGCAGCCCCTTTGTCTGCCCGTTTATTTTGCCTTTGTCTTGGCCGACCTGTACTTGGGGACGCTAATTCGATTTTCCATTGAGAGGTGCGGATATCTATATTATTTTCCTAAAACTCCAGAGAATATTATAAATTTCTTTTTATTGCTTCCAGCCATGTTATTTAAAGTAATTAACCTTAATTTATAAATTTTTATATCAAACTGCCTTTTAACTTTTAGAACTGGCAGGAGAAGTCCATTTCCCAGGGCTCCTAATAGTTCTCCATTTAATCAAAATTCATCCATCAGATTCCAGTGTTAAATCATCTTTTAATTGGGAGTTACATTCTGGTTAATAGTTTTATAATTCGCCGCCTCTAATAGTTTTTACCACAGGGATCTACTCCATTTTTTCTCACTCTATTATTCCTGATGTTCAGCAGGGACATTTTAAAAACGTTCACTTCCCCTGCCTGTTCTTTGTGATCTCATTAATTCTTGATAGCAAGTTCCCTTTCTCCTCATTACTGGAGCACAGCTACCTTTATCACGAGGTGAAATCTTACTCATTTCTACAAGTGCTCTCCGTCTTTATTTATTTATTTTGCCTCTTGAAAAAAAAAAACCACCAAAAACCATTCTACAATTTATTTTGGCAGATAAGAGTCTGTGTACTGCGTATGGTGTTGGCACCTGACGTGGCGGAGCTTTCAGGCTGTTTGGATTTGGGGACAAGGACTCGCTCTGACTTTGCACAGCTTTTCTTGCAGTAGGACCCTGACATTGGTGGGCTTTTCTGGGAGATCCCACCAAGCAAAGATAGGAGCTCCTAGTGATGGTGACATAGGAGAACAATCCAAGAGCCATAAAGAGGAACCAACAGGAATGGCGGATCTGTTTGCAAATCATTGTGTGCTGGAGTGCCTTTTGCATGCTGTTCTGTTAACTGCCACCAATGTTCACCAGCCTAGGGGAACAGAGCCAAGCAAACCAAGCGCTGGTTTACTTGCACGTGACACTCAGTTGTCAGGCAAACTGCATGCAGGCAGCCCTTCACTGCAGCTGAGCCAAAGCAGTGCTGCATTAGCTCGATATCCTCGCAGGACAACGAAGAGAGTCCAAGGAGAAGTAACTAATGTTGTATGTGAGGCAGGAAAACCACGCTTGCTGTTTTTCAAAAAACGCCTGGAATTAGCGTAAAATTAAATCTGAAACCTTAATTCTCCAAGGACTGCTTCTCAATTTGCAGATCCACCAAACCTCTGCAAATTACCCTACCAGGCCTACTGACAGTCTGATAGGAATTGCTGTATTGACTGCCCCAAGTCAGCCTCTGCAGGAAGGAGTGCGTTGTGAAGTGCTGTGGGTGAGAGCAAGGGAAAGCCATCCGCAGGGTTTGTTGGAGACCCTTTAACAGTCCCGCAGGATCGTTTCATATGTAACTTTGTACAGGAAAAACAGAATGGACAAGTGTAAACAGAATTATTAGGCAGTTACAGTGGTCCTCAAAATCACTGTAACACTGTCCTTGGTAATCTTTATGCCTCCATGAAGCACCACTGCACGCTGTTCCTGCAGCCCTTGGTTCACCCTGCGCAGCAGTGTGATAACTTTTCCTGCTTACAGCCTGCACCAGTGTGGTAATTTGATATGACAATGATTGCAAAATACTCCAGCAGTTTTAATTGACTGCTGTTGAGATCGTATCACCAGAAACAGACAAGATCTTATCTCGTGTATGCCTTCCATCCCGCCTGGCTGCTACAATATTTATGTTAATAAGGACCTCAGACATTAGCCAAGTATTAAGTCCTCAGCCCTGCTAGCTGCGTTTAGAAGCAAACCATAATGTCACAGGCTGCTGGCTGCCTTTTCCTTCCAGTGCAGCAGTGACCAAGAAATAAATAAAGGTTCGGCTTTTTGCTGGGTGTAAAATAAGGCGTTTTTAGCATTTTCGGATTTCTTATGGGAAATAGTACAGTAATTCAGCAGTTAAAAACCTGAGAGCTCCATGCTGTATCTGAAGAAATTACCATAGGAATCCAAAGCAGCACTGCACCTCCTGTATGCATAGCAGGCACACTATTACCTCCTCCTTTGTTGCTGCTGCAAACATTTACTTGAAGAGACCTTATTGTCAATGAGTTTTTGACAGAGGTCGAAGTATTTCTGAGTGAAACTGAAAGAGGTCTGGGACTTGTATCAAACAGCTGACAGCATCAACAATGGTGTGTTTACTCATCCCGCATGCTGGAAAAATTAATTAGAAGTGTTTGTGAGATGTTTTGAGCCTGCAAAAGCCTTCTGTGCTGTTGGTAATGAGCGTGCAGTGCTGCTCCTGCCTCTGGGTGGAGGAGGACTGCAGCTGGCAGTGGATGGCTGGGGTTTCTTTGGTAGGGGTGGCACTGAGTGATGCACAGCCTTTGGGAACGGCAGCAGTTGGAATAGAGAAGATGCACAACATCTTCTATAGCACCCATAGCAACATCTGTGCATCTGTATTGCATTTACATCTAAGATTTCTTAAAAGGTCCCAGGCTGCGAGTTCCCTGGCAAATCGTTTGATCCTGCTATAAATTCTTCCCAGCATTAAAATACTCCTCCTCAGGTTAACTGTTGAAAGAAAACATGCAGAAATGTGGTTGATCCATTGCATCACTCCATTGTGCCCGGTCTGTTTGGACTTCAGAGGTCTTAGCATGTGCTCAGATCTGTCCTGCAAAGAAGGGAAGACCTCAGGAATCAAAGCCAGTGTTGGTCGTTGTTTATTTCAAACAGACATACGCTCAGGTCTGGATTCTGGCAGAACCTTCCTCCTGCTTTTGGGTCATGTTAATAACTGGACAGAGTGCTTTGTCCTTTTAGGTCATAATGCAAACCTCTGAAAGGCTTCACAAACTCTTAAGAAAAAACGCTGCAGGATTTAATGAGGTGTAATAATTGTTTTATAGGCTTCTGGAACTTTCCTGTAAAATTGTTGTCATCTTAGGGAAAGCTTTATCTACCCATGTGTATGTGTGTAAAAAAGCCTTGTTTTTCCTTTGACTGATTCAGGATTATTGCAGTAGGAGGTGATTTATTTTTTAAGGAGTCCGATTGGTTTCTGGCTTTTCTATGCAGCTTTTCAAATACAATTCAATTGTAAGAAATACTGTCTGTGTCTTACAGGGCTGGGGACTTCGGAGACTCTCTAAGCCTGAGTCACTGAAGACCTTGGGTTCATGCTGCCAAGCCCTCGCTGCTGGTACTGACAACGGTAAGCCTCCCCTGAGCCTCCCCTAGTGTCTCTTATACATCTACAAAGATGCAAATTGAAGATTGATTGGACTTTAAGACCAGCACCTTTCATTTCATGAATGTATATACATATACACGCATATATATACAGTATTTAATATTTGGGCACTTAAAATATTCATCTAGTCTTTTCATTCTGTTACTCTCTACTAATGCATTTTTAAACGCTTTCTCTGGAATCAGCTCAGTCTCCTCTTTCATGAATCCTTATCTCTGTCCTATGGGCATCTATATCCCTGCCCTAATGTTCCACTGTACAAGTACTGAGCTGTTCGTAGCCCTAATCATATAAAAACAGATGATTCATTACTGAAGTGGATGAAATAAGGCATTAAATACTGGCATAAAGAGAAAAGATAAACTGGTACTAGATGGTTCATCTCTATTAGCTAGAGTGTCTGGGGAGACCACAGAAATAAACCTAGGGTTATAAATACTGCCCTTGATTAGGGACCTGCAATGAGATCCAGGAGAATGAACCTGTGTGCCCTATTTAAGCCTGCAGCCTGTCTGCAGGGCTCTCACCGTGGGATCAGGGCTGATTAGAGCTGGAACATGTGGCAGCTGCTCTGGGTACAACAGCCAGGGATTTGGGGCGGTGTTTCGCTGCAGTTAACGGTGGGCATTCACCGTAAGGAAATAACTCAGGAAATAACAAGAGCCAAAAAAATCTTGCAAGCTCTTAAGAACTGCAGTTTGGACATCATCTGTCAGCTTCTCCTGTCAGGCAGGAGCTTTAAGGATTTTATTTTAAGGAAAAAGTCAGCTGAATTCACTGGATTGCAAGAGTTGAAGGCATAAACAGAGGATCAGATCTTGCAAAACTTCTGATCAAGTAAACAAAAAAACCAAGCAGCAGAAAGGAGGTAAACCTACACTGAGAAGCTGCACACTGCACACGGAGCATCGGTGCCTTAGGAGGCAGTGGGTAAAGGCAGAACTCCAGCACAGCTGACCACGTTGGTCTCAGATTGGAGCTAGGAGACAAAGTGCGAGTGAGCAGTCCCAAATTTTCCTTTAATATATCAGCCCAGACTTTGAAGGTGAACCTTAGAGGGAGGCACTGCGCAGCATGTCGTCCCATGGCTGCGTTTGGTTTCTGGCACTCCTGCCTGGTGGAAAGCAGCTGTGAGGGGTTCGTAGGGTTGCTGTCTTCTGTTCCTCCTTTGGCCCCCGGGTTGCCTGCAGGACAGGGGCAGGGTTGTCTTTGGAGAAGAGCAACAACGTCAGCTGAGTGGAGAGGCCTTGGGAGTTCAGAGCACATATGTGGGACACAACTGTATTCCTGCTTGTTACTGAGTGAGCGGGGATCCTCTGCAACCTGTGCACTGCTGTCCGTGAAATAACTGTACTCAGGCACAAATGAGGCCTCCCTGGAGAACAGGGGAATCAGGCGGTTGGGGAAACAGCCCTGAGCACCACAGCTCTGCCTGCCGAGGTCATGTTCAGCTGCATGCTGTGATGTAAGGCAGCCCTAAATTACCAGCAAACAAACACAGAACCCAGCCGCTCTTCATTTCTCTGCTGTGTGGGCAGAAACTCATCTGGTAGCCTGTAACAAAGTGCCCAGGTGGGTAGCAAACAGGGAGGCTGTTCAAACAGCTCCTCCTGTGGAGATGCTGCGATTTACTGAATCGTTAAGGAATAATACGGGGTGCAGCACTCTCTCTTGTTCCCTCTGCTCATAATCAAACAGAAAACATGCAGCATAATCCCGTGCATTTGGGGAGAGGCGTAATGAAAGCCAGAATAAACGCAGGCTGTTTTTAAGTGCAAGGCTCTTGTCTGCCCTCCTTTGTGCCTCAGCTGACTGCTTTCCCAAAAAGTGGCAGTGAAGGGGGGGGACCTTACAGAACTAATTTCTGTTAAAATTTACACTCCCTGATTTTTGTGCCTCGTCTTTTTCCCTTTTCTAGTTTTGTAGCTATGATGCAGTATTGATCCAAAGATCTATAGGATCATACCATGGCTCCAGGTGGGTGACAGAATTGAGGCTAGGCTTCATTTCCATTTGAATGGTGCAGAAAATAATTCCACTTTCCAGCTTTTATTGCTCAGAACATTGCGTTTCTCTCATTGCAGTGTATAGGAATTAGCTCTGGAGGAAAGAAATGATTTTTTTTTTTTTTTTCTTCCCTTGATGTAGAGTGGAGCAGAAAGATTCAGGAAGAAGTAATGTAGGAAAACAGGCAGCAAGCTCATTGCTGTCTGAATTAGGTGAGCCTCAATTGCTCTAATGAAATGGAACTCCTCATCTCGGGCTCAGGCAGTGCTTCTGTGAGCTGGTGGTCCCCAGAACACAGATTCCCTACCTGGCTGGCACCGTTTTCTAAGCAACACAGTGTGTTAAATGCAGTGATAGTGGAGGAGCATACAACTGCTCAGCTCTGTTCTAGGTGCCAGTAGGAGGGGACGCATGAAGAAATAGAGCAGGACAGTGGGAGCTAGAAATACCTGTTGCTGGAAAATGCTCTGCACTGTCACTGCTACCCAAGCCAGCTCCATCTGTCTGTGTGAGACGCTGTCATTTGCAACTTAGACCTGCTCCTGCATCTCAAGCTGCCTGGGGCAGGCTGCTCCTGAGCCTGAGAGCATAGCACAGCGTGGTCCTCGTTGGGGCTGCAGTGACAGCTGGCCTGAAGGGAGGCTGCAGGCTGTATTAAATACTGGCTTCAGAGACCAAAGGAAGCTGCTGGTTCTGGAGCAAGGGCAGGACTGAGCTTGCAGTTGGGAGAGAAAATAAGTGACAGTGAAAGGTGTGCCTTCTCTAGATTTGTGGTGCCTTGCTGATGTGTGCAGGGCTGACACCACCAGGCTGGAGGATAAGAGGTGATAAAGCTGCTTTTTGTCAAATCTTGTCCTAGTACTCCTTTGAAATCATCAAATTCTTGGCTGGCTGGCAAGTTGTCTTCTACTTCCCACCCCCCCACACCCTAAATAAAGGACAGGCTCGTGGCTCAGTGACTGAGGATAGCAGTTGAAATGGTGACCCATACTGGACTATGGTATGGACATAGTTCATTCAATTTGCTGTGTGAATTTAGTAAATCAGAAGTAATTTCTCTGCAAGAGAAGTAGGCTGCCACCTGCTCATGAACTTGGCACCCTTAAGTCACACATCTGGTATTATATTCTGCTAAAAAGTTTTCAATAGAGTTATTTCCTGCTGAAAGGGAAAGAGGGGAGGAATTCAGTACCATGCCAAGGAAATGGTGCTGCCCCACGTCCAGCCTGGAAAGAAAGTAATCAGGACATTACTTCCAAAATCCAGTGGCGTGTCCTATGTGAGGAGCACAGCTCCCAGATCAGAGAGATGCTTTTATGAGAATACGTGTCCTCACAAAGTAAGGTCCTTACTTTTAACATGGAGTGGATGCTCCTGCTACCCGGTGTCGCCTTACTTATGGCACTTTGTGACAGCAGTGGGATTTTCTTCCCCTTCCCTCCTTTCTCTCCTGTCCCTCCTATGCACCCAGTTTGTCCCAGCTGTCAGAGCTGCTGCTGGGCAGATCTCTTGCAGTGCCAATCACGTTGGCACCCGGAGCAGGGCCTGCTTCAGTGCTTCTGGATGAGTGTTTGAAACGCGCCGTTCTCTGGCTGTAGGATTTGTGTGTCCTGTCAATGACAAGTGGAGCAAATATTGACAGTGCCTCTCAAAGACTCCAGTTACTATTGCTCTTGTTAATTCAGGGCAAAATTAATCCTTGTGCCAAAGACCCGTGTTAGTCTGTGCTATTGAAACAGCTGGTTGGTATATGGATTAGTTGCTTTGCTCATTTACTTTGTGCTCATAATTTGCGCCATTGAAAAAGTTTCAGTGCCCGTATTTTGTAATCTGGGATTTTGAGAACTCGGAATCATCATTGATGTCTGCAGCACAGAGGCAATACATGATATGCTCATTCCCAGCTTTTCTTCAGCTCCCAGGCCTTGCAAAGCCTCAAAGGCTTCAGGAAGTGGATGGAAAGGAGTATGTGGGAGATTTTTTTCAGCTAAATTTCTAGTTTGAGTTGTTTGCAAACTAAGCCATAGGCTTCGCTTCTTCAGTCTTCACTGGATCCCAAATCCTGCAAAAATTTCATGAAAGTTAAAAAAAAAAATAATCTGATTGGGATGTGGGGAGGTGGAGACCAGGTTTGGCAGAACCAATTAGCTGTTCTCTTTCTGCAGGCTGCTGGGAAAGGTCTGTCTCTTTAAAAGATGCCGATGGATGAAGGGGGAAAAAAAAAACCAACAAAACAAAACTGAAAAACAGACACGGGGAAAAAAAAAAAAACCTGGATTAAACTGTCACTCATATTCACAATCTGTCCAGGAAACTCATCCATGCCCCTACAGGTAGCTAGTTATCCCATCAGGAATTTCATATTCTTGTCTGAATCCTGGAACACAAATTGGTCCGGCGCTATGGGTCTGCCTTGATTAGGGTCTGCTGACACAGATGTCCACAGCATGGGCTCCCAAAAAAGCCTGCTTAAATAACTGCTTCTTTCCCCAAAGGGATCAAAGGTTGAGATGATCTTTCTAGATCTTTAGCCAGGCTGTGCAAAGCATCTGCAAAGTATAATCCTCCAACCTTTCTTTCCCTCCCTCCTCTTTTTTTTTTCTGGTAAGGATGGTATAAGTGGAGTTTAAGGGTTTATCTTTTTTTTTTCTTTGTAGAGCGCAGCTATTATTTGTAAAGAACCCCTGAAAAGGAAAGCACAGCCTTTCCTTTCAGAGAGACAGTTGGGTTTTGGCTGCTCTGTCAAGGATAAAGCCCAGAATATCTCTATATACTTGTGTAAATATCTAATGTTGACACCTTTTGCCAGCTGCTGTTGCGGCTTCCTTTTCCTCGATGAACAAAATCCTCCCGTGATGTGGCCTCTGAGCGTCATTATAATTAAAAGAATTAAAATTCAATTTGAGCTACTGTCATTACACAATGCAAAGTTCAACACCGCTGAAGGTGGATTTCATTGATTCTGTATTGGGTGCTCCGTGGAAATAAGTTACCTTGACACAGACATGGGATGGGCAGTGGGAGGCACAAATGGTCTGCCTCCACTCCTTGCTCACGTTCATTGTTAGTGGCAGCTTGCACAAACCACTTGTCCCAGTGTTTCTGTATCACAGCATGCTCTTTCAAGATCACTCCAGTTATGGAATTATCTTCAGTTTTAAATAGCAGTATAAGATTTTCAGCCTTGGTAGAAAAATACCTGCAGGAGAGAGTTAAGTACTACAAAGCTTGCTAGAATTACAGTTCTCACTGTCAGAAAGGAACCTTGCTCTTCTTGCGTTTTGGTTTTCCTTGGTTGCTTTTCCTCTGTTTACTGCTCAAATCTGCACTTTTTTTTTTTTTTTAGAGCAGGATTTGTTTCATTAAGAAACAACCAGCTCTCATCATCAAATGCTTATTCAACACAATTATTTCTGTGTATTCAAGAGCCTGAATACAGACTTAAAATCAGCTCTTCTCAGTGTAAGATGCGTTCTCCAAGCCCTGGTGAGAATCATTCATGTTCTCTGTAAATGCTCCTGCAGCAGAGTAGCTGTACTTCGTGCTTCATGTCGTGCTTCACTGCCCTGCAGCAGGGCTGGACAGGAGAAGCAGGGGGTAGAAATGCTGATAAGGAATGAGTGCAGGAAGTGCAGAAATTCTGGGCGGTAGAGAGGCATGTGGGCAAGTGCATGGGGATGATTGATCTTGGGAGGATGTTTTTCTAGCCTTTATATTAGCATTTTCACTTTGTGGAAGAGTCATATTTCATTTTTTCCCCAGAGTGCCCCTTTGCATCAAAGCCTCTGTTGTTCCAGTATAATTAACTATTAATAATCACCAAGGATTGAATTGGGTGGGAGAGGATTCCTGGGCGCCTCGCCTGTCTCCAGAGGAGGCTCTGTGCCCGTGTGCTGGGGAGGTGGATGAGATGATGGGTGGAGATGGAGCAGGGATGCAGCTTCCAAGCCTGAATCCCAACGTGGGAGCAGGCAGAAGGTGTGCTTCGTGTGCATTTGAACCTTGCCTGCTCCCAGTGCATTGCCTTTCCTGTTACATCAGAGTGTCTCCAGTCCTGTAGCAGCCTTGTGCATTTTCAGGCAGGTGTGTTGTGTGACTGAAAGGGAAGATCTAAGCTTGATAGAAGATCTGGCTGTGAGATGCCCTCAAGGAAAGAGCAGAGAGCTGGATTAGAGAAGGTGCTCGTGTCTGGGCTTTGCAGGCAGACCCGTGCTGGTGAGGTTAGGAGTGCAAGTGAGGTTTGAATTGACCTGTGTGGTTTGTGTTGAATTAGGAGCTACTCAGGGGTGATGTCCCACTGTCCTGTGCTCCTGGGATGCCTCTGAGCAGGACGGAGGGCAGGGAACAGAGCAGCTTTCTCTGCTGGTGGTGTTCAGCACTCCCTGAGCTGTGTCTTGGAGGGGGGAAAAGAGCTGGTTGGAAAGGAAAACTGTTACCAGTTGTTTTGGCAGAAGAAGCAAACTGCCTGGGAAGATCTTGTTTTCTTATTATGTGACTGCTGCTTGGCTTATTGCTACCTCATTAGCCAGGAGTTACCTAATTAGCAAGGCAAGCTGTTAATTGTGCATCGCATTACTCAGCTTTAAAAATTCTTTCAGATGTTGAAGATCTTAGTGATAAGGAATTGCCACAAAAGCGTTTTCTTTCAGTGTGGATTTCTTGCAGCTGCCGGAGCAGCACGGATCACAAACTGCTGTCAGCACCACGTTCTGCAAAAAGCAACCGAATTTCTTGTGGCAGAGTTGGCACTAATGAACAGTAATCATTTTTAAAAATATAATGGGAAGGACTTGGGAAGGTTAATAAGATAGCAGAACCGCCGTGCGTTGAATCAGCTTTGGTAAGAGAACAAAAACTACGTGTTTGCTAAAATAACTTTAAAAACAAATAACATCGACTTTCCACACCTAGCAGAGACCAAATTTTCACTTGCTTGCATGCCTGCTCTCCCGGCATGCTGAGGCCTGTCACCGTTCCGGCTCTCACCAGGACAGCGTGACTTTGATTTTTGACTGCTGGGCAATCTTTTTCATCAGATGGAGTTGGATTGCAAGGTGGAAATTAGGTGTCCCTGCCTCTTCCCACTCCTTCGGCTCACATGAAAATTTTGTGTTGAGGACATGCGGCCGCTTCCTACTGGCCCCACCGCATGAAGCTTTGATTAGCAATTATTTCCGAGATATTAAAGAACACAATAGATGTTGCAGGACCCTGCGTTCTCCGTTGTGATTATTAAGGGAAAAGGAGGGCCGTGGTTACAGTTCTGCACGTCAGAATGTAAATTATTGGCACAGCCCTGTGATAATGTGCACGTGTGCCCCTGCACTTACGAGTGTTAACTTTGTCTTCATTGGCACTGATTAGCTGGATTGCTAATTATACTTGTGGGGAACAACAGACTGAAGCAGATAACACCGAGTGCTTTGCACTTCCAGTTGCAGTGGTGTCTTTACCTTATGCTGCTGCTCTCTGAGTGTGAGCAAGGACTTTTGGGTAAGGAAAAATAAACTTTCCAGAGCGTGGTTTCTCTTGGGGTGAAACTGGAGGCAGAGAAGAAGCGCTCATATCACTGATTGCACTATGGGTTAAAATTCTTATTCGACAGTCAATAAATTACACACAAATAGTTACTATTGCCAGAGTGAGCTGGCAGTTTGCAGAAGGGGGCATGTGGTGTCTTAACGCGCAGCCAGTTGTAAAGGCTTGGGAAAAAAATTTCAACTGCACATTATCTGAGTGAGCTTCCATATTTTACCATGACACCGACTCTGAGACTCATTTCCCTGGGTTAAGTAGTGTGGGGTGAAGTATCTGCAGCTCTCCTTCTCCCTATCCATCTGCTGCGGTATTCTGGGCATTTAACCTGGAGCGCTTGCTGATGTATGACCAAATCAGAGAAAAGAGGCCACGCTGTTTAACCCTCTCCCTTTGTAGCTGCACTTAATGAATGTCACACAGGCCCACTATAGAAATGATGGAACATCCATTCTGGCAGCATGAACAGAGCCCACCGCGCAATGATATGGTGAAATATGCTGAAAATATTCACAGGAGCCCGTGAACATAAACCCATGATTATTTTTTTCCCTTAAATCTCTATTTTAGCTGGTTTTCCCCCCATATGAAAGTGCAGTTCCAAGCACTGTCCTCTTTTCCGAAGGAAAGCAAACCCTATTTTCGTTTCAATGTGACTGTACCAAAATTGCTAACCTATGCTAACCAGCATGTAATTAAGTTGTCCGCGCAGGTCTTTCTGTCTTTCTAAAAAACGTCTTGTAAACAAGATTGCAGATCTTAATGATTCTGCCCAGTAATTCTTGGGCTAAATTTAAAGGTGATAAAAGTAGGTCTATTCCTTCTTCTGCTGGAGTTATTCTCATGCAGGTATGTGCTGCCTGCTGGTCCAGTTCTGCATTCACTCATGGGAAGGTGACCCGTTAAGAACTTGTGCCTTCTGCAGGGTCCTTGTTGAGCAAGGGGCTGCTCAGCACCCTGGATGCTGGCAGGACGAACAGTGAGTGAGATGGAAGGAGTGCGGAGCTGCAGAGCTGCTCCTGGTGGGAACTGCAAAAGCCTCCTCTTCCCTCCTTTCACCATTTCACGCATCTTTATCCCCATGGTTGCTTTCTTCCCCCACCTTCTGAGTGCGGGCTCCATCTCACCACCCCTCACCTCCAGCCTATCGCTGCATCTCCTCCTCCCGTTGGACGCTGCTGTGTGAGCAGAATTCAGCATGAGAGAACAGCAGAACTCGCTCTCAGCTCGAGCAACTACACAAACAACCCCCCTGCGTCACCTTGGTCTCCGTGATTCATCAACCCAATGTAACTATAAGTAAGTCTGTCTTGCTTGAAAAAAAAAAAAAAAAAAAGCAATCCCCAAACAAAGAAATGATAAAAAAACCAACCAAACAAAAATCAAAAGCCCACAAGTAAAAAGCTGTTGCTTAATTACTTGTGTTGGATTCAGTTTCATTCTGGTCTGTCAGCTGTTCTGCCAAAGACGATGGGAAGTATGAAACACGTGGAATGATTTCCTTTAGAGGATGCTGTGTTCCACGGATGATTTCCATAGAGCTCCTCCCCAGAGAAGTACACTTTGCACCCTCAGAGTGCTTTCCTAGCTGAGGTGCTCTTAATTTACAGAGCCCCTGTTTATGCTGAGAGAAGCTTGGATCCAAACCTTTGCTTCTCTGAAAGCATCAGCAAACTCAGCATGAATGAGTGTGAACATGACCTGTGTAAATAAATGGATGGTGGCTATCACTGGGACCTTCACTGCACTTCAGCTATTGAATCGTCTCATCATAACTGCTTGTTGTTAACCAAGTGCTGTAATTCCAGCTCCAACTTCTCCTTTGTTTACTAGAGATGTGCTGAAGAGCTAATGCTGAATACTTGATTTTCAACCTTCTAACTGTATATGTATTTATGGAAAGACCAAGCAGTGTTTGTATCAAGGGTCTGTAGGTAGGTGATGAGCAGCTGAAGTGCAAATCTCCATTTCTTTGTAAAAAATTTTTGGGGGTCTGTAATCTCAGAGAAAAATCTTACAGACACCCATTTAGATAGAGAAAAAACAGAAGGCACAACTTCTTACATTCACACGCTCTCTCTAGAATACATTCCTGCATTGAGTCTGGAGAAGGAAGCGCAGGCTGGATGTGTGCCTTGTATGTCTGCTTCTCCGGCCTGTCAGATTAATGCACGGGGCAGGAATTTGGCCAAGTAGGCTATAACTATTCACCAAGCCTGAAATACCACTTTTAGCATTGGTGCAGGCACTCCTACAGCCGGATGGTGACATCAACACGATCTTGTGGTGTCTGCTCCTTTTGGTGAGGTTAAAAAGGTAAAATATGCCAAGCATGGAACCTGTGGTTTTAGTCCGGTGTAATTTGGGTAAGAAGGGATTTCAACAGCAAGTTGTACCTGCGCTTTGTGATATTCTTCTCTGCCCTTCCCTCTTTCTGGTGGGAAACAACCTGAACGTATTAAATGAAGCAGAGCTCAGTGCCATCTCTGCAAGTTACCATACAGCTTCCAGTGGCCACTGATAACCACCCAGTAACCCCAGAACGGCTCATGGGTGTTGTGCCATGTGATGGAGGACAGCTGTGTCCTTCAGACCGTGATGGCAGTCTTCGGAAGAAGGTTTCCCATTCGAGGTCTTGCTGGACCTTTAGATGCCGTTGGAGCTGCTAGATGCGGGCTGCGCTTGCCTTCCCACGCGGTCCTCTGCTGTGGCACATATCTGTGTGTGGGATGATGTGTGGGCTGTCCTGGAGCCGCTCGCACTGATCCCAGTGCCAGGCAGGTCTGACAGAAAGGGTGCCCCAAGATAAACAGGCACCTTCTGCGCACAGCTGAACATCGAACCGTCCCCGTGCTCTTCTGGAGCCGGCACTGAATGGATTGTCACAGGAGCCTGGGGACCTGGGGGGAGCGTTAGTGGGGCACTGCCTGCTCTGTCTGTCCTTCCGCAGAAGAGGCTGGAGGGCCAGCAGCAGCTCCCGCAGCCCGAGGATTGCAGGCACCCGGATCTGTGCCAGCAGCACCCAGCTGCAGCCAGGCCAACGAGAGCCAGCACTGCTGCCACACAACATATGGGGCCCCGTGGTGGTGTGTGGGAGGGGGCAAGAGGAGCTGGGGGAGGGAGAGGCATGCATATAAATCATTATTGGCGAACATCTCAGCTCTTGAGCCAGGCTGTCGCTTGCCGCTGCTCATGGTGCAGCCCAGACATAAATCATAATTCCCCTACAATAGATCCTTTTGCAGCCGCCATCAGGAAAAGTGTGTTGGTTTTATCGATTTTTTGACACCGGGGCCCTGGCAACGGCCGCTCTGAATCATTATGAAATGAAACTGATTAGGAATTCATGGAATACTAAATAAACTTTACGAGCCCGTTGTAAGTTTTTTGATGCATGGGGAGCGGAAAATGAAAACTAATGATATAAAAATTACACAGCGTGCTGAGTATTATTATACTGCTATTGATTTGTTTCAAACTGTACATCAAAATCGAAGTGTGCTGGGTGTGCTTGGCTGCAAGGCTGATGCTCAAAAGCTTTTGAGTGTGTTTTTTTTTTTTTTAATGCTGGCTCCAGCATTTTTGCCAGCCAGAGAAGGTTAGTGGCACTGCAGAGCTGGAGTGCTCTGTGCGCCCGCCTGCTCTTCTGCAACCACTCTTTGCATGGTTATCGCTGACTCTATTCTCCTCTCTGCGTGTGGATTCTCATGAGAGAAAAATATATTGATGAGGATTTCAGCCTAAGTGGATAACTCCCCACACGCACTTCTGCTCTGGGGAATTTTACTTCTGTTCCTTAATAGCCAACAACGTGAGAGGAGCCCAAGACACTTGACAAACATTTATGCAAAACTGCACAAAGGGATCATTTGTTCTGCTGCTAACTGCAGCCACCTCGGAGCGAAGGGTAACAGCTGGTTGTGATGCTGCCCATCAGCTTGGGGCAACAGCAGATCGTTCACAGTGCAAAAAGATGTACTGTAAACAAACAATATGGTCCAGCCTTAAAATCAGTGGAAATAAGGAGTAGAAATGGTGTCGTCTATTTACTGGTTTCGACAGCACAATTTAGACAAAATAATAAAAAAAAAAAACACCCAAACCTAAAAAAGGCTACAGTTGTTTTGGTGTGATCTTGGAACAAACTGCTGAATAAGAGCAAAGTCAGTTATATTGCTGGCATTGGCCTTGCATGTCTTTATTGAAATAAAAAGGATTGCAGAACAGATCCATAGGGGCTGGAAGGTGATCCAGTCCAACCGACCCCTGATAAAGCAGGCTGTGTAGGAACCTTGTGCATCAGCTTGCTATGCCCATAGGTAACTAGCTTGTTTCTCGGTGGTCTCTGTTCTGCTTGTTTCCTATTTTGTAAAACAAATACAGGACCCATGCTGCTACGTTTAAAGCATTGTTTGGATTATTTGGCACCATTATTCTGGTGCCAAAAAAAAAAAATATATATATATATATATATGATTTAGAAATTTCAGCTGATGTAAATGGAATCAGCAGGTGATGGAAGCAGCTGTAACAAACAGGCTGTGGCAGAATTTCCCAAATGCAGGATCAAACCTCACTCCTGCATAATTAACAGCTTACCATTGCTGACATGGACACAAGCCTTTTGGGTGCAAAGAGCTTCAAGTGTCCTCAGCTGTGGACCAAATACTTAATCTTTACAGGGCTTTGCAAATGTAATGGCTTTGAGATTCTCAGGGCGATGTCCCTGTGCTGGTGGTTCTTGTCAGAGCTGTGGAGGTCGTTGCTTCTTGTGAACACAAGTGTAGCCGGGCTGTAGTGAAGTGGTGGAGATCTTGGGGAGGCTCTGTGAAAGTGAGTTTGTGTGGAAGGGCAGAAACTACTTTTGCATGCCAGCGATTATGCTGTAATAGCTGGCAGTGATAGCTAATGGCCTCAACACTCTGAAGGGAGGCGGATGGGCTCTGGTTGGGCTGTGCCTGCTGCTGTAGGATCACCTGGCAGCTCAGCTGTGCTGTAACACGGACTTCTTAAAGGTAGGCACCTGTGGCAGTTCTGCTTCTAGCCACTGGTGCTAGCAATCATCTCTGGCCTAAGCATATTGTCTATAAATGAGAATGTAATACTAGTGAGTAGGGAGAAAATCCAGCAAAATCAAGAACAAGAGAAAAGGAGGAAGCTTAAGCAACTGGAAATAAGCTGCTGATCCACAGAGGCTGAGCTGCCACGTCCCTCGGTATTCTCCTGAGATGTACTTCTCTGTAAGTAAACCTCATGTAGCTCTTTCTGTATTGCTGATCAGCATGAATGCCTGCCCTGCTGGCTGTGCCACAAACACTGAGTTGTAAACTGATCTGCAGGTTGGGATGTTTGAAGGCATGAGGTCCTTCCTCACATAAGGCAAGCTCCAGGCGTACCAACTGGGGTACCTGGGTCTTGAGTTTGCTCTTGGTTCCAGCTTGCTGCAGGCACCCGTACATTCCTTGGCAGCCACGTGTGATCTGTGTACGTTGAGATTTTTGTCTGGTATCAACGAGGAGCTGTCCTGGATGAAGCCAGTTTTCCTTTTGCTGCACGTGGTGCAGTGGCGATGTCCGCTTTATATGGCTTGTCAGAGCGCGAATGCGTGCGCTGGGGATTTTTCTAAGATATGTATATTGAATTTAGATTTGTGCTCTTAGTACCTTCACTCATTCATTCAGAGCCATATTGACTACATAAATTGAGTGTTACAAGTAAGAGAGAGTTTAGCCATTATTTTCTCAGTGATTTGATTTAATGGCCTGAGTGTTTTGGCCATTACTTCTGGCTTTTCATTTGCATGGATTCTTGGCTCTGCTGATTAGCATGTTTTTTATATTTGCCATTTCATATTTTCCCCTCTCGAAAAGCTGAACTTTTTTCCATAATTAAACCCCTCTCTCTTCTCCATGCACACACATGTATATAGCCTATACGTAGGGCTGCGTGTAGTTTCTTCTCCCACGTCTGCTGATTATGGAGTTAAATGCAGCTGTCTGTTTGACAGGGATATTGTGTACTGTATGTGGAGTGATATACAGGTCAGTATATTACCAATGAATAAAAGTTTCCTCCTAAGGCAGCTGCTGCAGATTACTTAGTGCTTGACATGGCGTGTCTTTGTGTCACTGTTACCGGGTGAAATTAAATCAGAACAGGAAAATATTAATTTAAAGTAGGGGATGGAGGCCGCTCACTTCCAATTACTCTCTACCCTGTCAGCTTTATGTGGGCGCAAACAAGGAAGGAGGCTGGATTAATTGCTTTGGACTCTGCCCCACTACAGGCCCAATTATAGAAACATATTGGCTCCCAGCACTATTATATGTACTGCTGTGCAGGAAATTGTGTGAAATTTTAACGGATTTCAGATGTAATAATAGAGAACACGACTCAGGACAGCATTAGCAGGCTGGGTGGAATCTTTACGGATGGGTTAAGGTTAAGCTGTTTGGGGGTCCTTTGTGTATTAAGGGATCATCTGGTTAACCCGTATACTGGGAGCTTTTGATACTGGCCTGGGAGCAAACAGAATAAAAACATTCATCCTCTGACAACAAGGAGCTAAATCCTCAGTCAGAATGAGGGCGAAAGCATACAGCGCAGGGATGGGGAGCACAAGGCTTGCATCAGGATTCTGTTGACGAGGGAACATGAAAACGTCTTGCGTGGCAGAGATGATGTTGTTGTTGCCAGATATTCCTTAGGAAACACTCCTGGCTGGTTTTGTGCTTTTGAAGGAGACCTGCCTGTATCAGAACAAATTGCTGCTAACACAGAGTGAATAACGCTGATGCTTTATGTGCATGTAAGCAGCTGTGGGAATAGATTGCAGTTTGATATTTTAGTTTAAGTTTACTTGGCGTTTTTGTTCCTTTTACTAAACGAGGAATTATGTCCATTTTCTTTTTTTTTCTTTTTTTTTTTTTTTCCTCTTCAAACCCATATGTTGAAGATGCTTGGTAATTTATGTGCACATATGTGTGACTCTTTCTTTTCCTCTCGTAAATTATTTGACTTCCCATAGCCAGGACACAGAGCAACTCTCAGTCCTTCTGAATGTGCCATCAAATTACTGTGTGTCAGTGTGTGTTCATGTGTGTAGCACTGCATGTCAGATGTAATTTTGGCATGCAAAATAGAAAATTTTTTTTCCCAAGATTGATTTTCTTGGAAAATGTTTTTTGGGATTTCAGGTCGTTTGTTGTGGGCTTGTTTGTTTGATATGTGGGTGTTTTTTGGGTGTTTTCATTCTCTGATATTTTCAGTGAGCATTGGCATAAGGGGGGACGGGTGCAATGATAAACTGATGGACAGAAGCTGTCAGGACCCGTTTTCTTTGTTCTTTCTCATGCTTTTGTTTGCTGTGAATTGACAGTGACCCAATCTGCACAAGCAAGTTGGTGCTTTTTGGTTTCTATCTAAAGCCACCCGGACGATGTGGCTGTGGGTTTCACAAATGATGTGTTACCGTTTCCCATCCAAAAGCAGGCAAAGCAGCAGGCAGCGTGAACTGAGGCACAAAGCCCAACTTGCTCCTGTCTGCTCCTTGCGTGTTCTGTTCTATGAAATGAAGATCTTCAGTGAGTCTGTGCTGTGCTCCGTGATGGTCGCAGAGCTCACATGTGAGCATCAGGGGGGGATGCAGGAGATGAGTGCGCTGCCATCCCTTGTGAAGTGGTGCATCTTCGGAATGAACTGGTGCTGGGTGGAATGCTCTGGAAGGCAAACAAGGACACTGGTCCACAGGCGTGGAGGAGGAAGGGATGTCTCTGATATTTAGAGTGTTTTGAACCAGCCCAATGGTGAAGTAAGGAGCGTATTTGTCTGCAGTCGCAGGTTTTTGTTCAGTAAATGTTCCTTTGATCTCCTCCCCACCAAGCGCTTTGTGGATCAGGTGTCACATCTGCCCTCTTCTGTGGAGTGAGAGCAAACTGAGAGTTTAACAAGTGTCTGCCATGCTTCCTCGTTAGTCTCAGGATGGGCTCGGATCTCCAGAACTGTGATCTCTGTCACTTCTGGGGTGAAATGGAGATGCAGAGCCCCAAAGGGAACGAAGAGCAGCTTCACCCATTTCTACCCTGCTGCCCCTCGCAGCGTGCAGTGGGGCACAAGCTGGGTGTGAGGTGTTGGAAGAGCACAAGCACTGCAAGTGTCTGACAGTGAGCAAGATGGGCTGTGGGCTCCTGCCCTGGGTGAGAGCACCGTGTCGCAGCAGGGCTGAGGCTGCAGGCAGCTCTGTGGGCTGGGGCTATTCCCTTCATGCCATCCTCAGCATGACTTTGCACGTAAATTACAATCTGTGCCTCCTAACAGGGATACAATAAAAGAGTTGCAATAGCAGTGGTGATTTAAGGTGGCAGGGGAAATACATAAATTGCTGTCTAGAGAATCCAGGACAGTAGACAAAAAGTAAATTTTGAGTATGAGTGTGTTATTGAATGGCAAGTTCTTTGCTATTTTAGTCTATTTGTCTATCTGAGGAAGGCTTATTTGGCTCCTGGATGATTATTTGGAGGGAAGCTGCATCTCTCTCCCCACTCCTTGTCTCCCACTGGCTCTGCTCTCTGTCTGGTGAGCCAGTGGGACTCGCAGAAACCTCAAAAGTGTGACTTCCATATTTGCAGTTTGTTCTGGTTTTAAACCAAGAGGGGAGTGAAGCACTGAATTTATGATATTTGGTTTGGGAAATCTATTTTCGTTCCCTTTAACTGATTGTCTTGCAACCATGTCTGTTACGAGTGGAGAGCAATGTATATAGATCTCAGGAGGGACACACAGAATCTCATTCTTGAGTGGATGACAGTGTGAAAAGTCCTTTGGCAATGAAGGCATGCTGGTACAGTGAGCTGAAGCAGAGGGGGAGTGCTGGGGAGTGCAGTGGTCCAGCATGGCCAGAACAGTTTGTCTTTGACAGAGCAGGGGGGAAGACTGGAGGCCCTAATGGGCAGCAGCCCTTAGAGTCTGCCAAAAGTTTGATGACAATGAAAAATGTCTTTGTAGGAGCTTGGCACAATGAGCTGCTGGTTTTTGGAGAAAGAATTAAATATAAATATATATATATAGTATTTAAAGAACATGAGGTGAACTTGCTCTGGCCTTCTGAACAAAAAGACTTGGAAAGGTGCTCATGGAACAGCGTGGAGGGGGTTAATGCTTTGCTTTGTTGATTTTCAGTAGTGGCCGGGGTTTTACTACAGCAGTAAAGCCACTTTCCTTTTATGTTTAAAAGCCAGCAAGGAAAAAGTGCAATTACAAAAACAACTAAAATCTTCACTGGTACTCAACAAGGTAATCAGTTCAATTGATTTTTTTTTTTTTTTAATTTTTTTTTTTTCCTAGCTAGAAAAGTATTTAAAGTTGAATTCTAGCTGTGATTTTTTTATATGGGGGGGAAAAAAAATCTGTTCTCTGCAATGCTTTCTGGTTTTAAAAATGCTCCATTTTATTTGCCCTATAAATGCAAAGTTATAAAATGTGATAAGGGATCTTTCTCCTCTCCCTGCACAGACAAGACCTGAGTATACTCACTGCTATTCCTGCATGGCTGCCAATTGCACAGACAGATATCACTCCATTAGTCATTAGCATCTAAATCATTCCACTTCTCATTCAAGTTTACTGGGCTGTGATGGCTACTAGATTCATAGGACACCTGAGCCAGGTCTTTTGTACAAGGTCTCCTGGAGCAATTGATTGTAAAAAGACAGCAGGAGTGCAAACCACTGGTTTCTGTGCCTTTTGAGCAAGAAGGATGGGCCCTGCTATCATACGTTTTCTCTATGAATTATTAAAGGCTTTTTCTTGAAATACTGCACAAAGATTGCGTTTGTGAGTAGTGGTACACTGCTTTTACACACACACACACAAACGTAAGGCTTGCTTTGAGAGGGGAAAAAAAAAACCACTTAATTTTCAAAGATTCTTGAGAAGCTCTTGTACTGAGACATGTGAACATCTCCTCGCTGTCTTTCCTGCAGTGGCAGGGATAAAGAAATTCCTTAGAGCTTCTCTGACAGCTCTGTTCTGTGGGCACAGGAGCAAAAATCTTGTTAACCCGGAGAACAGCAAGCATGAACGATGCAACAGCTGCTGTAGCATTGGGGTGTTGTGCCAGTATGGCTTTAAAGATACTGGCAGAATTCAGTGGGGCTTAATATGTAAGTAAGGAGAAAAGGGCCAGTTTTTTCCAGTTGTGCGGTTTGTGGCATAGCACAAATCTTGACAGCACCAAGGGATTGGGAAAAATCCACCAGGGGAAAAAAAAGCCCTGCATTTGTTTACTTTAATTCATGGCTTCTAAGGGAAGTGGCCAACATGCAGTAATGTGCTGATTTCAGGGTTAACCCTTCCAGCATCTGCATGCCATCCCCTTGCCTGCAAACTATGTACTGCGAGCAAGCTCACATAAATTTCCAGCAGGAGTATCCTTTTGAAGCCCTCAAGCTAGAGGGATCTTTAGTCACTTTGGATTGGACTGGATTTGAAAATAGGTCCCCGAGGTGAAGGGCCAATATATCAAACCAGTAAATCATGCTTTATACCAACTCCTAATAATGAATGAAGTGCCATTTCATACAATACCTGAGTTAGGATTTTATTGATTAACTCTCATCTTGGTGTTCCACCCAAATCTAAGATATATTGCCTGCTGTAATTTTTACATTAGCTGTCAAATTCATCTTGTCTTCCCAGGGTTATGATGTGTACAGAGCAGACAATAAACAACATCGGTTTCAGTGTTTATCTAATGAATATACACAGGCCAGAAAGATTAATACTTATTTAGTAGGCAGAGCCAAGAGGTGGGAAGTGCCTGTGTTTGGGCTACAGCTGAGCACCACGATGGTGAGTTAACATGATGGCTTGTCAGAGGAAACAGGCTCATCTCACCCTGCTCCTCCCCACCAGATAGGAATGTGTAAGACAAGTCTTGAGAAACTAAAGATATATTTATATGTATGTATTTTCTTGTGTGTGTGTGCGTGCTGTAAGGGAACAAAGCTGTAAGTAAACACTAAATTAATCCTCTGAATGGTTTGCTAAGCCAAAGCTTTGTCACAGCTCTTGATCCTGGGAATCCAAATGAACCTGCATGTGGTGCTGACTCTTCACCCAGGCCTTCCTAGCCTATGGACATTTTTATTTTGAGGATCTCCTTTCTTGCATGTTTTGTGATCAGTGTCTTCTCTGGGATCCTCCAGGCTTGAAAATGGATTACAGTCAGGACTATACTAATCCAAAACTTAATTGTTCATGCTGTTTTGCAGTTTTTCTTCACTTCTCGTGTGGACATTGGGACTTGCAGGTTTGTTGTCATCCTGTCAAGGTGCACTTGCACACCTTACAGCCATATCCTTGCAGCCCACGGGAGGCAGGCTTTGACACAAGCAGGATGACAGCTTTTGGCACTCGGTAACAAACCACTTTTTCTTTTCCAAACGAGGGCTTCCCCATGTGAGAAATGCTGCCAGTCGGTTTGGTGACAGATTGGCCACCCTGTGCTTCAGGCTGGGTGGGGGAGGTGGGCTCCAGCCACGAGGGCTGTGCTCTGCTCTGCATGTGGGGTGCTGCTCAAGCTCTCCCACACCCACTGCTGTGGGAGCTGCCAGGGGGGTTTGGAATCTGGGTCCTGGTAGGGGAGATGGGCTCAGGTGCTTGAAGCTTGTGGGATTTAGTTTTAAATCCCTCTGTGCATTGGTTCTCCAGTCTGTAAAATGGAGAGATTTGTGGCTCTCCTGGAGAGGGGCAGAGGAGGTTTGATCTGCGTTTCTTGAAGCACTATGAAGTACCAGGATAAAAGGCGCTGTGCGAGTGCAAAGGGCTTGTGCTTGTCTATTGAGCAGAATCTTGGCCTGCACGCTTCAGTTCCTCTGAGAGGAGGTGTCCAAAACACCAGCTTAGGGATGAGGGAGCAGGAGAGGTTTATCTGCCTGCTGCTCGTAGCCAGAAATCACTCTGGGATGGGTGTGATGCTGCAGGTTTTTGTTAGGTAAATATGTGCTGTTCTGCTGGCTCAGATCTGCCTGGAATATAATGAGCATTAAAGAAAGGAGTGATGTGTTATGGGGGATGTGGAGCAAGCAAAGCTGCTACTGCTGGTGCTTGTGCTGAGTCAGGCTGACCCTCAGGGAGGCTGGAGGCTTAAAGCTGCTAGCCATAGCAGGTAGGGGCTGCTCCTGGCTTGGCAGTTGAGCCCTGCATCATCCTCAGGCCAATGTCTTTTTTCCCTTGCACTGTCATTCTTTCCCTTCCCTGTCATTCTTTTCCTCTAGCAGTAGGATCAGCAGTCTCAAATGGGGTTTGATTCTATTAGGACATTATGCAGGTGATGTTTTTCTGAGCTTCCTGTGCCCTTTGGTTCTCCAGACTGTTTTGGTGCAGGATGCGTGTTTTGCCTATGTGTCCCACCCCTTCTGTTATCTAAATGTAGTTGGATCATAACCTACTGACAAATGTAGTTTTGGAGGACGGCGCTGAAGCCTCAAAAGGAATTGCTGCTCTCTGTTTTCTTCCCTTTTTTCCTCTTTGGTCAGAGTTTGTGTTTGCATTTCCCAGCATGGATCAGTCACACAATACAGCGCAGAGCAGTACACCACTTACATAATGTAGAATATAACGTGGGATAGATGCTGTGTGAAGGAGGAGTGCAGCAGAATATGTGACAGCAGATTGCTGTACGTATGGATTGATTTAGACAATGGAACCAATGATATTACTTTAGAGACTTCAGTGAGGTTAGAGAGTGTCTCCTAAGCTTTGGGGGGAGCAACCAGCCTTCCTGTTCACCTCAGCCCCATCCTGCCCCTTAGGCATCAGTGGTGCAGAACGTGGCTCCTCACCACTGGTGGGTCTTGGACAATTTCTTGGCATGCTTTGTTGAGAGGGCTGGTTGTCTTAAATTCTGACCAGTGCAGTGAATGAAACAACACTAATCGCTTTTCTCCTGTCTAAATACATGTAGGCATCTCACTTGGATGAGTAATAGTTTGAGTATTCCATGCAAAACGTTTGAGTGGCTGTTTTTTCACCTTGGATAAGGCTGTGTTCAGCTGCTGATGAAGAGACTCTTGCAAGCCTAAACTGGTGGATGCATTATAAAGTGCTTTGTAACACTTTGGGTGAAAGGAAGTAGAATGACCTGTGCTATTTCTTTTTAGCACCATTTAAGCTGTAAAACCAGCCAACCAACTCTTCCAAATGTTGGCTGCTGAGATTGACTGCCATCATGAAGATAACAGGTGGGAAGTATTTCTCTCCAGACCACAGCTGTCCTAAATCAGCCAGGTGATCCTGGAAGGCCGCTGTGCGAGTCTGAATGCTGAGCATTCCACCCGGGGACATAAAGGCACTAAGCAAAATGCCACTTGAAGTGCTGCTTCTTTTTCTTTTTTCAAAGTAACTCTGCTCCGTAAACGCAGTTGTTCTCCTGAGCAAGGAGGGGTTTCTTGAACACATGTGAGCTTTGTGGGGGGGAAAGTGTATTGGCTGTTGGGTTTCTGTTTCTTCTGTACGAGCTTGCACTGAAGTCACAGGCCAGGCCCCTGGCTTAGGATAGAGGACATGAGCGGCCTCAGACCAGCTGGGGTTGCCCTGTGGGTTCACCTGGCAGTGATGGTTTAAGTGCATCTTCCCCTCAGATAAAGGGAAAACCTCCTGCCAGAGCTGTGCTGGTCTGTTTGCGTGGGAAGGTTGCTTCCCTCCTGCTCCAGTCACTGCCTAGATGGTGAGCACTGGCCAAGTTTTCACCTAAAAAGCTAATGGAATGACTTGCCTGGAAACAAATGGTACGTGGAAACACACAGTCACAATGATAAAACATTACTGGATGATGCTAAAAGAACAAAATAAATACATCTCTAGGTCAACTGTGAAGGCTTTGAATAAGCAGCACAGCATTCCTCACCCATCGTCCATCGGCTCCAAGAAAATCCAGTGTTCAGTGTGACCTGAGCAGGGCTGTGAGCTTCTACTGCTTTTGCTGCTCCTCTTTATATGAGCATGGAGGAAGTCTGTCCTCAGCAGTGCTCTTTAGTGCTTGGTTAAGTTAAGTGGAGATCTTGCTTTGTGTAAGGCATTAGTGAGTTTAGAAATGTGGAGAAGACAAAAAACTGAGACCAAACTGTTTCAGCACTGCTCTGCAGTATCTGTTCTGCTCGTGCAGATTTGCTTAAATACTTGAAACAAGCGAAAAAGCAACAAACCCAAACCACACTCAGTAAAAGCAAGTCTTTAGAGTTCATCCTTCATTTCCATGTCCTCTGTCTTCAGCCATTATCAGCAGCCATAGGGGATTAAGGAACTTTTGCACTGTGTTGTAGAGGGTTACTTGTTCCACATGGCCTTTCATAGTTGAATTGAAGTTGGTACAGAATTAAAATAACTTCAGGAAGTTATCACAATGTAATCTTAGCAGCGAGGTTTCAACTTTTCTTTGATTTGATTTTTTTGATGGGATGTTTTTTTTCTGTGGCCAGATGGCTGTGCTTGGTCACGCATTTCAATCTGTGAATAGGGGAGGGTTGGTTTTGCCAGGTTTAAGTCTTGCCCTCTTTGCTTGAGGGTCGTGTGAGCACCTAATGCTGGAAGGGTTGTTTTGCAGGAGGGGCCGGGGGAAGAGCATGTAATGGTGGGAGGTTTACAAGAATCTAAAAACAGAAGCTTGTAATGAAAGTGCTTCCTCAGCCATAACTATAGTGTGCTGGCGTAATTGGAATGCTGAGTGGTGTGCTGGGTTTAGGAAGGTAATAAGAACTGCAATCAGTATTAAATAAAATGTATCTTCCTTTAGGGGAAATAAATGTATATTAAATCAAATATTCATGAATCCAAGTTAGTCTTCATACATTACACAAACAGTTCTTCAAAAATACAGCTATCCAAAAAGCCTGTTTTGATGTGAGTAAGAAAGGATGAGCTCCACGGCTCCTCCTTGGGGGAAAAGAGTCTGCTGGGAAGGAGGAAAGCTCCCGTGGGGTCCTGCAGTCTGAGAAAGCAACCCGAGTTGTGCAGAAGCATTAAAAGAAAGGGAGCTGCCACTTCCTAGCGTGCAAAGGGAAGGAAAAGCTTCATTCTGGAGAGGCAGAGCTGTTAGTCTGTCTGCCAACCTGCAGTTAAGCTCTGGCAGTATGGTGTGATGTAGGAAAACGTGAGAGATGTCAGTTTGCTACGAATTCTGTGTGGGTAACATGCCTGTGTGAGAGCTGCGGGCTGCAGCAGGAGGATGGCTTCCTGCTTCTCACCCCAAGGGGAAACTCTGTGCTTGCATGTGGTGCCGTGCTGGGCTGTGGGAAGTGCAGTTTTTGACAAAGGCTCTGGGCTTGGTGGCCTGGGTCCCAATTTCCACGTTACAATGTCAGTTTAGCCAAAAGTATTTTTTTTTTAGTGTCACTTTTTAATGTGATTTAATTTAATCGCTCAAGTCAAGCTCTACTTGTTAGGTGACACCTATGTGCTTAGAGGACAAGCAAGTAAAGGTTTGGGTTAGTAAATGGTGGGGACGGTTATAGGTGTTCCTAGATGAGTTTGTTAAGTTTAATCAAATTGGGCTTATCTGAAGTTGTTGGCAGAATTCCTCTGTGCAGTTTACAAAATGACAGTGCTTTCATCCAACAGCTGCAATCGATTCGCCATTTGATAAAAATAAGTAAACACCTCTGAGCAGCATCCTTATCCCTGCTCTTATGTAGGGAGGGGCAGAGGCACGGAGATGGATTCTCTTTCCTTCCTGGGGTGAGGAGGGTTTCGTTCTCGAAGACTTCCAAAAGAGCCGCATACAGCTGTGGAGACAGGGCTAATTTGTGTCATTTGCTGAAACAACCAGGCTCTTCTTCCCTGCTTGGGGAATTATTGATTTTATCACTCTACGACCTTACATGTGTCACTGTCTTCTGCACGCTGGCCTGTAGGAAGTGCTATCTACTGATTCACAGCTGAAGAATCATCTCATTTTATTTGTGATTACTTCCCTTTTTTGGCTCATCAGCCGTATTCTTCCTGTCAGGCTTAAATCTTCAGAAAAAGGTGCACGATGCCAAAGCCAAACCAAGCACAGCCCCATCCCTGCCACCAAATGTGCATGGCTGCAGCCTGAAGCCTTCCACTCCTCTCAGTGCAGGAGGAGCATTGCTTTGCAAAGGCTCATCACCGTCCCACTGATTTCACTTCCAGAATGTCTTCACTGGTGACACGTTCTCTTGGCTCTCAGTGAGTTTGGGAAGCAGATAGCAATATGTGGATCTGTAACTGTACTGGAATGCAGGGGAGGCAGCCAGGGTATGCTGTGTGCCTTTGTGCTTTCCTGACAAAAACTCAGCCCGTGCATTCAGGAGGGAGAGATTAGCAGTGATGCTGTTATGGAGGAGGGGTGGTCGTAGCGAGGAAATATATGGAGCATCTACCAGAACTTGCATGGTACATTAATTGTCTCTAGCTTTTATCCTTTCCTTCTCAAAGCGAAATTAATTATGGGGAGGTGATGTTCCTTTAATGAACATCGTTTAATTTAAGAAATGAACAAGTATACTACCATTAGGTCTCTTACTTAATGTAGTGTGTTTTCTTAAGCTAAATTCAGTTATTGTTACGTTGTGAAGGTGCAGAGAATCCTCTCTCTCTGATCTGAGAAAGGAGAGAGCATCCTGGCTGCTGAGCATCGCTACAAATGGAGCCCAGTCTCTCTTTGCCTGTGGGGGACACTGCTTGACTGCTTATTGCATATTTGATCAGCTTGTTTCTGGATCTGAGAGTCTCCGATGGGTGTTGAGGTGACAGTCAGGCTCAGAGTATTGGCATGGTAAAGAATGGGAAGGCAGGGGACACGTGGGCCAGTTTGGGATGATCCCCCCTCTTCTTCAAGTACGTGGCAGTGCAGCAGCACTCGCTGGGAAGTGCTTGTAGGTTAATAACATCACTGGAGAAAGGTGCTTTCATTTTTGCCTGGCACCAGTGAGAATAAGAGCACAGGCAGCCGCTGCTCCTGTTTCTGCTGCCACTCTTCATCAGTGCTGAGCAATGCAAACACTGCGGCACTGCTGCCTGCTGCTGTCCTGTGCCATCCCTCACACCATTACCAGGGATGCACAGCTCTACAAGCACTTCTAGTGAATGGTAGTAAGAATGAGAAGATGAGGCTGTAATCATAGAATTGCTCAGGTTGGAAAAGACCTTAAAAGTCATTAAGTCCAAGTGCAACCTCACCGTACCACCCTAACTCTACAAGTGTTGGATTTGTAAATTGGCTGTCCACCAGCCATTGCTTTGGTTTCGGGTGTTACGTTGTCGTATCACAAACTTCTGGAAAGGTTAATGTCAAAACTACATAGCAATCAACTCTTAATAGGAATCAGTGTCAAGAACTGTGCTCTAATAATTGTAAAAGCATATGGTCTGCTAAACATGCAGTATCCTCAAAGCATGCTTCTAAATCCAGAGGTCAAAAGTAGGAGCTTTTCCTATAAGGAAAATGCTAGCAGAAGAGGTCTCAATTGTAAAACAACTTCTGTTTTTTAAGGATCAAATATAATGTTCTGTAGTCTGGTATCAGGCTGTCAGCACTTATGTATCCCAAACCACACTTCGTATGTATGTCATCTTGCAAGATTTTAAAATATCTATATTTTAGGGAAAAAAAACAAACAAACAATAGCAACAAACACTTCTATGGGTGACATAAGAGCTGTTCAGTATAAGATGTTACTGCAGCCTTCTGACCTTTATTTCCTGAGCAAGGTTTCAGGGATACTCCTGAAGGCCAGAGGGAAGGATCTGTGATCTCTTCCTAGTGCTGCTGGGCCAGTTGCAAGCTCACTGCGTGTGCTTCATTGGCCTTTGGGTCAGCAGGAGACGTTGCTTCCTTGCTGCCAGGCCAAGCTTCCCACTTTCCAGCTTCTTTATTTCTTTGGCATCAAGTGGAATGTTTGCAACTGACCTGCAGCTGGGATTGGGACTTTATATTTTACTTTCTTGCCTTAAGGCTCGTTTTCTTTAGTTTAGCCTACATTTGTGGGTTAAAGAGTATAAGCTCTTCCCCTCATTGTACTTTTTTATGTAATATAAACCACTGATGTATTTCTCCTGCTGTTAGAAGGTTATTTAATTCGCTGTCTCCTTTTGCCACGGGGGGGGGGGGTGAGGGATGAAGAATTTGTTGAAAAAGTGCTGTAAAATGCCTCTGAGCGCTGATCATCTCAAGCGCTCGCCTCTGCAGATCGCAGGCTTTGCTGCCGTGGGCTCCGTGGGGCCGGCAGGTTGCAGCGGCGCATCCGTGGCGATAGGGGGCGCTGTCGCCCCTCGGCCGGGCCGGCTGAGCACGGAGCGCGCCGGTCCGGGGGCAGCGCGGTGCCGGGGCTCTGCGGGGCCGCCGCTCCTTCCGGCTGCGAAGGGACGGCAGCGCGGTGCGGACGGTTCGAGAAGTAACGGTTCAATTGGTTCTGCAATACTGCTCATCGATTCTTTGTTTCGAGCGATTGGCTTTTCGCTCCCCTTTATTTTAGAGAGACAGTATTTAGAGGTCTTGTTTTTGCCTGAGTCAAGTTCAGGGAACCTAATTAACTAGGTTTTGTTTTTTCATAATTAGATCCCTAAAATAATTCATAGGTGGTGTTAATAGCCCCGTTTTTTTAAAAAAAATCTATTAAGCTTTTGGAAAAGTTGGATAGAATCCTCTGTGCTGCTTTTTTCTTTTTTTTTTTTTTTTTCCCCTCTCCCCTCCTCCTTTTCCCCTTGGAGATGCGCTGCTTCTTCCTTTTGCAGTGCACTAATTAAAAACAGTAGGATTATGGTGGGAAATGATACGTGTGTGAGGTTATCGTCCACAGGGCAAAAGGAGGCTGCTGCTCTCGTCCCCTGCCTTGCTCCGAGGAACGCTCCGCGTCTTTGGCGCAAGCTGGTGGAGTTCAGGAAGGGACAGATTGCCTTTGCACGCCGCCAGGACCCTTGGCATTTGTGAGGCTACAAGCCGGGTCCAGAAGGGAAACGACAGGAAGAGATAATCTGTGGAAAACGTTGGGTTTGGATCATCCGCTGCGACTTCTGAAATGCCGGCTTCCTTTTATGGGAGAGCATCCCCAAAAAGGCCGTCTGCAGAGGGAGGGCTTTTAGCCGCATACACGTTTTTTCCCAGCCTGCTTCGGCCCCTGCCCTCCCTGCCGGGCCATCTCCTGCCTCGTGACGGCTCTCCTGGCACCTTGGCAGTGCCGAGCTGGCAGCAGTCAGCCCTCACCGTGGGGAGCGTTTGTGCAGCCAGTCCCAGCGCTGCACCTGAACACACATTTAGACTCCTTTTAGCAGGAGCAAGGAACCAGCTGCCCCATTTTACACGAGCTGGTGACTGGGGAGAGGCTTCTGCTGTGTTATTTTCTTCCCTTCACTGAAGCGCTCTCAAACTATTGCAGATAGGAGTTGTCTGTCCGTCTGTGCTGGTTCTGTTGCTCCGTGCCGTGGTGCGCTTAAGGGTTTTGCTGCCATCTGTGTGCAGGCCCTGCACCCTTAGGCTGCTCTAATGCGGGGAATCATGTGCCCTTTGGGATGCCAAGACTGACATGGATCCTAGGAGGAAGTTAAAGCAAATGCTGCCTTGTGGCAAATGCGCAGGCATATGCCAGCTCTGGGCCCTGGTGCTGCTGGAGCCGGTACAGGAACGCTTTGTCCTGCGTCCTCAGGAGGCGTGTTCCCATGTGTGACAATGGCAGCGAGCTGATGGGATCCCCTGGGATAGGCTGCGTGGCCTTTGTGTGAGGGGGGCATTGCCTTGGAGCGCAGGTTCTGCTGCGTTCCCAGTTCTGAGATGCATGAATTACAAAAGGAGGTGGACTGGGGAGATCTTCCAGTTAAATCTGGCATTGCTTGCAGGCTCTGCGCTTAGCATCGTCAGGGGAAGCTGCAAACCATTTTTTCCTGGCGGAGCTGGGATGACGGCTCAGAAGCCCAGTCTGACCTTCTCAGTGGGCTCTGAGGCATGTCGCACGTCCTGAGCAAGCTCACAGAATGGTATTTTTCCACCACCACATTTTCTTCCTGAAAGTCAGAATGTAAATTTTTTGCATTACTCCTCACGAATGTCAGGAAGTCCTACTGCCATCTTCACGTGCACTGTAAAGGCCTCTGTGTTCTGTGTGAACCCTCCAGACTCTTGATTTATTAAGGAGCCACGATGGCTGGAACAGGAGAGCAAAGGTAAAACTACACAAGTGGCCAATGTGACAAAATTAACAGTTGCTAGCAGCAAGCAAAGGTGAATGTTAATACTCAGCAAACTGAGGCTTGGGGAAGGGAGGCTGACTTCACACTCCAGATGCCAAAAGCTCTCTGCACCAGCACAGGGTGGGTGGGCTCCTGGGGGAGCAAGGAGAAAGAGCCTCATGGTGTGCTGCCCTGCCAGACCCACTGCCTGCCCCTGGGGTGACTTTCTGGGGCAGAAAGGAGCCCTGTGCAAAGGGGGATTGGGCAGTGTCCCCACTGGTCTGCAAGGTAATGAGATTTGGACATGCACAGCCGGAGAACTTAGGGCTCAGACAAATGGAAGGCAGCTCAGGGAGATGAGGGGGAGAGCCTAGGGATCTTCTGCAGGTGGAGAGCTGTGCTGGAGCTCCGGGTGTTGCTTTTCCTGAGCTGACAGGAGGGGGCAGGTGTCAGGTTTTGAGAGTGGATCTGAGATTTGGGGAATGAGGTTAATGATGGGGTTGTTATGAACTTCGGAATGGAGATCTTTGGTGAGTGGGCTGAGTGTGCAGCACAGACATCTGTGGACAGGAGCCCTGCGCTCACAAAAGGGTGAATCACACGTTTGGTAAAATTGTTTATGGCAGGCCATGGGTCAAGTGGTTTGTGAGATTTTTGCTGTCACTTTCCAGACTTCAGGCCTCTCTTTTCACCTCGACTTGCAATTTTTGTGGCCGTGCCATTCCAGCAGGGACCTTCTCTCTGTGGTTCTTTGTGATGTGGCAGGCAGGAGCCAACCCTGCTGTTGTCTGGGAATTTTCCATGAGTTTCACTCGAGCAGCTCTGATGAAAACAAATGACTTTCTAGATGGGTATTTCTGAACAAACCACCTTTTTCCAGTCAGCGCATCTTACATTTATGAAACAAAGCACACAAGAACTGGGCTACACAACTTGTTGGAAATTACGGGTCGCAGTTGGGACGAAAAGCTCTTTGCAAGACTCTAAAGCAGGATGCTTCCCTGCTAATCCTATAGGAAAAAGGGGGAAAGGTTAATGCAAGATGAATTGAATGATATTAGTGAGAATGGCTTAATTAGAAAAAGCATCTTGCTGCAAAATGCACAAATGTAGCTGAATTCACAGATGCATTAGGGTCTTCTGCACGAGGAATATTTGTCATCTCAGAAGAAAGTGGAAGAGACTTGTTCTTCATGTCACTGCATGCTGTGAAGTGCAAATAGAGGAAGAAAAATTAACACATAAAAGTAGTGTACTGTTTCTGCAGGGAAGTTAGCCAGCTAAAGCTAAGGGAACTGGCTTAAGAAAGGGGGGGAAACAGCAGAAAAGTGGTGCTATTTTTATTTTTATTTTTACCTTGGAAAAAGCAAATTTTGTACTGCAACTTCCAGTGCTCTGAGCTGGAGGAGATAAGACTTTGCTTGAGAGGGGAAAAATGCTACCTGGAAATATGTCAAGCCAGAACAGTCCTGCAAGCCTGTTCGTGTTTACAGAGCTGTAATTCTCAAATGAGCAGCAACTGCAAGGAGTGTGCAGGCGGGAGAGGGGGGAAGAGGAGGAGCCGGGCGCTGTTGCATTGCATGCATTGATTTCTCAGTGGGGAAGCAGGGCTCCAGCATCCCTGCAGCCTGCCTTCCTGCTCTCCCCATTTACGCAGATGAAAAGGGACATCTCGGTGTTGCTCAATTATGTAAACTTACTGATTTATTTTTAAAAGCAGCTGTTATGAGGCATTATTGAGTACCTTGGATTTATTGTGTCTACTTCTTGCCTTTTTTTTTTTTTTTTAAAAGGGTTTCAGAGTCTAATTGACTTCTTGACTCATCCTTTGATTCTCTCAGCCCTTATGGATTTTACTGAGCTTAGGGTGAGTTTGTGGGGTGAGCAGGGTGGGGCCTTTAAAGAAGAGAAGTTTGTCCTTGGCTTACCCAAAAATCCGGGCTTGGCTTGGCTGGGAATCTGCTTGGGGTGAGAACACAGCTGGGAGTGATTCGTGGGTTGTTCGTGGTGTTGTAACTGCAGTTCAGTCCTTCACCTTTGAAGAACTGGATGATTGCAGGGAAACTGCCTCCTTTACCTGCTGCTGTGCTGTTGGGCAGTGTGTTGGTCAAAACTTGACTGGAGCTGTAGGTCAGCAAGATGCCTGGTTCCTTGCTCCCCGTTCTGATCCAGCAGGGCCACCACCACATCCCTGTGTGGTTTGGTGCAAGAAGCCTGGCCTTTGCAAGGGCACAAAGGGGAAAGGGAAGACTTGCTTGAAATCTCCTCCTGGCAGTTGCTTTTAATTGCAAATGCTGTGGTCTTTAAAGGGGGGAGGGAGAGCTTTTGCTTCAGGCTAGGGAGCAAGAGATTGAAAGCTTGTTGCAGTGGTCATCAGAGGTGAAGAATAAGTCATAAATGATCCAAGGGCAAAGGCCAAATATAGACTGATAGCAGCATTGTTCCTGCAGCCTTGGGAAGGACCTCGGTGTGCACCGTGCTGCAGGCACCCCCCCCTTAACCCTTCCCTGCCCAGCACTGCAGGCACTGCATTCTGGCAGTGTGTCTGGATGCCAGCATCCAGCCAGGCCGATGGGTTGGCTCCTGCACGACACCCAGAGCTGCTGAGAAATTCGGTGTTGTCAGCAAAGGAAAGAGCTCTTTCTTCCACTGCTTAAACAAATAGATGAGGCTGTGGTTTTGAAACTCTCCCGTAAGTGTTTGCTCCAAAATTTCCTGCAGTTAAGTTTTGTTCTTTTCCCAGGCAAATTAATGTTTTTGCCTCAGTTTACCCTCAGAAAGTGAGCAAACCTCACAGTGAATTCCATAAGAGCTCAAATTGCTGCACTGCAGGCTCTGCTGTTGGTCTGTTGGATGGTCTCAGGTCCCGTATGATGCTGCCTTGCCAAGGCAAGGCTCAGGCATGACCTGAGGATCCCTTGAAAACGGATGGATGCTGATCCACATCTGTTCACTCACATACCAGAGATGCTAGGCACCATTTACATTCTTTCTACTTACCTGTATTTGTTGGCATCTTCCTATACCAGCATACAGCATGGATGCTCCCTTACCCCCAGTCTTAGCTTTACCAATGACCTGTGAATGACACAAGCTGGTGAGATGTTCTCAGAATCAGCTGGTGCCTTGGAAGCTGGGCAGAGCTCCTTCCAGTCAGCATCCCCATCCCTGCCTCCCTGTAAGACCCCACGTGGGGGCTGAGGTGTCCCCCAGTGCCCTGCTGTGGAGGGCAGGCTTCCCTGGGCTGAGCTGTGATCGTTTCCCAGCTCCTGACCTCGTTCCCCCAGCGGAGCGCAGCGGCTGCCTCCCACCGTCCTGCATGGCTTTCTGCAGCTGGCACCATAGGCACCCATCAGTCACTGTCCGTGGTTAATGCTCAAACCAGCTGTGGCAGGCGGCCAGCAGCCATGATACGATCTTCCTGGAGCAGAGAGAAGCTTGTTGGCTTTGTAAATCCACTTGCCACCCTTCCCCCTCCTTGCTTGAAGTGAAATGTCTTTCATCTTTACAAGAAAGTGTAAAGGAAGCAGTTCTCTTAAAATATCTGAGCTGGTGCACACAGAGCTGTGGGCTGGCTGCAGGCTCTGATGGATCTTTAGGGCGGTGGGGTCTTCTGGTGGGTGCTTTCCCCCTGAATGCTCTCCTGCACACAGCAGCATCCCAGCCCAGCACTGGGCTGCACGGTGTTGAGGTGATATGACTTGGCCACGGCTGTAAATTTCCACATGCCTCCATTTTGCCATTTGGAAAATGGAGGAAAAGGATAAAAATTCTCCAGCAGCTGTGTTTACCCGGTGTCATAGCAGGTGTGTGTGTGGCAGGGAGCTAAGCTCTTAGCCTTGTAGTGTTGTGGTTGGCTCTCCTGTATGCGAGCTGTTGCTCTGAAGTTAATTCCTACCTACAATAATCTTTTTGCTTTGGCTTTTACGCTGTTTGTTTCTTGTGAATTTGTGCCCATTCATTTCTCTGGGCCCGACTTATCTCAGCGTCACCTTCACCAAAGTTTAATAGAGATGCCATAGGGAAAGGGAATATTTTAGCACGCGATGTTCTAGGAAAGGGTGCCTGGATTTGTCTCTTCAGACCAGAGGCTGGCTTCTGTGTTTGGCCTTTCCTTCTGATGGGGGTCAGCGAGGGGTTACAACAGTGTGAGTGCACATTTCTTTCCCTTGTATGCCTCATGCCAATGGGATACTCAGGGAGCAAGAAAGCTCTGCAGGGAAAAACAAACGCACGCCTCGGCTTGTCACTGAGCCCAGCCTTGCTGCGGCAGTCCTGTGCCCTGCATGCATTATTCCTCAAATCAAAGGAGGAATCAGTGAGAAGAATGTTTAACTGGAGCCTGTGATCCTCAGGTGTGACACTGGGGGCCCCGCTGCAATGAGATGCACAGTCATGCTCTCTCTGAGACGCAGGGTTAAAGATTTGCTTGGGGCCAGTCAATAGCACGCACTGAGTATCTTCCTCAAGAATGTGTCTGCTCTTTTCCTGCCTCCAAGTAGCAGCACTTGAGTCTCAGTCCCCTACTTGAATCACTGCACTATCTCCACTTCATCAGAAACCGGAGAGTTGAGTCTTTGATGATTGTTGTGACTCACGGTGTCACAGAACTACTTACCCTGTGATTTCAACTTTAATCACTGATCCACTATCTATAGAGCTGCCTGTGGAACAGTTCAAATTGTAATTATAGGAAGCTCATCTGCTGCAAGCCACAAAGCAGGCTTTACCATATGCCTTTAAAGGTGAACTAATGTCATGATGAAATAACTGTGTTTTGCTGCAGATTGATACCGCTGGCTGGGAAGTTAACATACAGGATGAAAGCTCTGACATTTTGCAAGCTACACTATCGCTCTCTAAGTCGTGTTAACCTAACATTCCCTGTTGTTTTACAAGGGATCTGCAAGTAACTGGGAAGTGTCCTCATATGCCAGGGATGGGGAGGGTGTGTGGATCAGAGGAATGTGCTGAGGCAGGTTATGGAGCTGCGCAGTGCTGCTGCTGCAACAGAAGCTCAGACGTGCAGGCGTTTTCCTCGTCTGACCTTGATGCTTATTTTGATCCTTTTCCCTGCTTCCAGAAGGTATCTGCTAATTTTTGAGTTTCTATTACCTGCCCTCAAACCTGTAGTCAGTAATCTTTTTTAGGGGCTGTTTTATGCTCAGCCTTGCCTGCTAGAAGCCATGGTGAGGCTGTGCACCCGGCTTGGTGTTCCCCATCCTAATGAGGGACGCTAATGAGCATTCATACGCCTAAAAGCTTTGATGGTCTTGCATGAGGGAGAGTGAAGGCAGGATGCAGGTGCAGGGAAGTGGTCCTGCTGAAGTCTGTGCAGGGTCTGCTGCAGCTACTCACTGGTGTGTGTGCACCTGGCTTCTTGAAAACCCAGGAGACGACAGAAGCATTAGCAAATTTTACCTTGCTTCTATTTATGTGTATAGGAAACGTTAGCTGTGTTTTCAACAGCAAAATGGGAGCAGCAAGGCATAAAGCTGCCGAAACCTCATTTCCAAGGTGCTGTGGCTGAGTTGTCTACCCATCTCTTTCCAGCAGTGTTCAGGTGGCAGCTGGTCTGGGGTTTCAGGTAGGGCAGTGCAAGCCCAACCCAGTCTTCCTTCAGATGTCCCTTCTACCACGCTTCTCTTAATTAAACTCTCACCATAAGCTGGGGAATGATGAGATTGGCAAGACCGGAGCTGGCAACCCTCTGTGACTCCTGGACCTCCGGCTCTTCCTGTGCTGCCCTGTTTCTCTTTCCTTCTGCAACTGGCCACATAAAGATAAGTAACGAAGATAGTTTTATTGCAAGCAGCTGGGGAAAATCACGTTGCTTCAGTTTCCATAAAATAGCCAAGCCTCAGCTTTTTTATCCTGCCCATTCGCACATCCACTATAAAAGGGACATCAGTTATAAACATTTCCTGTTTGTGCATACAGTCTTCCAGTGCTTATGATGTATAGACTGACAAAAGGCTTAATGCTTTGAATATATAAAACACAAGGCCTGTGCAATGGAGGGTGACAGTTGCCCTTTAATGTTCTGCTTTTTAAAGATCAGGGTAGAGTTCAGAAAGCATAGTCATGAGGTTTAATGATTTAATGGGGACGACTGGGGAGCAAAAGTAGTTACTACACCCTGGGGAAAAGTGGTTCCTCATACATATTACTTTAGCCTAATGGCCTATGAATGCTTCCTCTGTGGCATAGGAGGGTGTCACGGTACATAGACTCTATAATACTGAATGGGTTGATTAAATGCATATTAAACAATACTAAATTGGAAAAAAAAAAAAAAAAAAAAAGGCACCACCAACTGTATTTATTCTGTTCTTGGAAAATGTTGTTACTCATTCAATTTCATTTGTGATATTAGTATAATTTTCTCCCCCGTTCCGTGCTCGTTGCAGTGCGAGGGAGCCAAGTGTAAGCACTGCTGATGGATCTGAGGGGCAGAGATCCTGTTTGGTGGTGGCTGGGAGGGCAAGGAGATGTGGGAGGACCTCAGTGGGATGGAGGGGTGGCTGAGCAGCCTGGGTATCCACGGTTGCTGCAGGTGGAGTCTCCTGAAGCTGGCAAGATGTGCTGGAAAACATCCTTCTTTCCTGTATCCGTGCTAGTCCAGGTTCTGTCCTACAATTAGTACGTTCTCCTTGCTGTCTGCCCTTCTTGGTGCGCATGGACCAAGAGCTTTGGTGGTTCTTTGGTGACTCTGCTGTGTGACTCAGTAGTGCCACCCCCCTGGAACCCAGTAAGGGCCACGTTGTGCACCAAACAGAAGGCGTGGGTGACTTGAGGGGTCCGAACATCCATCCTTCCTGGGACCTGATGAGGAGGGCAGCCCCACGTTGTCAGCAGTGCTTGTGGCTGTGGGGCTTTCTCACTGCCTGGCCTCGCTCTGCTGGTGATGCTCTGTGTCTCCCATCAAGGACTGCGCTGCCTGGCTGCCTGCGTGGCTGTCGTGGCAAGCACAGCCCTTCCAAGGCTATCCCTAAATAACTGTAGCCAGCACACCATCACTGTGTGCTTTTAAGACCTGAAAAAGGATGTGAGTAAGTGCTACTATCTTCCAGTTCTGAATAATCTGTGCAAATTTACGATGTTCTGGAATATTTCACTAGTCACGACTGGCTAACGTTGTTAACGCTGCCTGGAGATGATGTGAAGTCTGACTAAGTACGATCTTTTTGGAAACCTCTGACAGTTCTACCCAGATATTTTTATGCCATAATACAGCTTGTGTGGGATATGTTTTAATTATCTCCTGTATTTCACCACTGACGTGTATATTCCCTTCCAAATATTGGTACCTTGATGAGCAAAGTAGCTTTCTCCTATGGCCTTTCCACCAACACGGATTTGGTATTGTCTTTTCTTTTTACTGCCTCAGCCAGTTGCTTTATTCTGCACTCTGTAGTTCCAAATGCAATTTACAGTCCTTCATGCTGTAGAAGTAGCTGGAGCAGTGAACACCGTGGAGCAAACCCAAATTAAAGCGAGAGGGTAAATTGTCTTTGTAATAAGAACTGCAGTAGGATTGCAACTAACAGAAATAACTTGTCTGGAGGAAAAACAGCACCGGGGAGGTGCGAGCGGGGGCTGCTGTGTCACCCGAGTCCATAAGTTTTGTGGGACTCTTTAGTCTTTCTTTCCTCATCTTCAAAGTGCTGCTGATTTGACGAGGATGGTGTTCAAATATTTATTCACATCTCTGGCGTGAACCGTTCAGCCTGTTCTGGGAGTGCATGAATATGAAAAGAAGAGTCTTTAGTGTAATCTAATGGCTTTGAATTGAGAATATCATAGGTTGTGTCTGCAATGACAGCTCCTCGGATGCCCTCGTCTGTCTTCGGTCCTTGTCTTAAGAACCCGTTTCATAAATCTCTGTCGTGAGGTGACTTCAAGCATTTGCCTTCCCCTGGCAGAGAGCGCGGCCAGAAACTTGTGGTCTCCAGATGTCAGTCTTCTCTGATACTTCCATGGCTTGGAGCAGCTGGCGATGCTGAGGGAGCCTCCGCGTGCCATGCGATGAGCTGAGGGGAGCCTGCTTTACGGCACTGAAATTCCCTCACTCATAAAGCATCGCCCCAGCAGCCAGCAAGCAGACCTTCTCTCCCCCCTCCCAACCATTTATTATTGATAGAAGCATTTTATAAATAAACATCTCTAGGTAACATATTCCATAAAATATCTAATTATAGATTATTGGATTGAACATTTCTTGCTTCAATTAAGTGATGGTTTTTTTTCCCCTCAGGAAGCCAACTCGGTGCTCTTTCTGGGGAAATTATGTGTATTTATTCTGTGTTCTATAGGCAGTGTCTTTTTATGTTGTTAATAAATAAGCTACAGTGCAGTGCTTTACCCTAAATAAAACTAATGGAGGTCAGGCTTTGCATTCGCTGTTGTTTCCCTGATCAGGTCTCCCTGCAGAGTCCTTTATATGGAAGGAAACAAGAAAAAGGGGGTGAATGGAAATGCTTAGCTTGGAGATCTAAACTTGTGTGCAACCTCCAAAGAGGTGCATTTAAATACTGAAAAACAAAGCAAGAAAATATGGATTGTAAGCACAGAATTCATAAGCAGTGTTGAATTTCAGTCCCATCCATCTTTTGGGTGAGTGCTGGGGTCTTGAGGTTTGAGAGCTTGATTTGGACTATTAGAAAGTTGACCTTTTCTCACTGATTTTTTTTTTTTCCCCCTTAGCTCTGGGACTGAACTCCCCAGAAGCCCCTGTGGTTTTCTCTATTTAAATCAAGAGCTTGTGCTTTGTCCCATCCCTTCTGGACACGGAAAGGTGCTGCCGTGGGAGCTGGCCTTTCCATCTGCCTGAAGGGTGGTTGGCTGCTTACACAGCAGAGCAAGAGGCCAAGCTGGGATGTGTAGCTGTTGGATTTCTGTGGCTTTCCTTTCCCTGAAGGGCTGTGGTAGATGAAATGCATCGGTTCAGAGCAGTTCTCTGCAATGCCAGATGTCCTCATGGGTTCAGTGCTACGGTCTCCTCCTGCTGCAGCATCTTCCCGCTCCAGCTCTTCTCTTCTAAGCTGGAGTTAAAGCCAGGCTGAAGGCACTTGGAGGCAGCATGCTGAGCTTGCCCGCTGCTCCCAGATTTCCACTCCTTCTCACAGGCGGTGCCCTGTGATTTCCCTTTGGTGCTGGCGGCGTGCTGGGCTGTGCCATAGGAAGGTGGGAGCGTGTTCTGAGGTCCCAGAGCTTCTCTGCACCCCGTGCTCAGGGCCGGGGAGGGGCTCTGCTCAGAGCTGCAGCCCTCCCCTCCCTTACCTGCCATTTTAAACAAATGCAAATTAAAACCCTCCGTCGGGTTGGTTCATTCCCTTCCTTCGTGTAACTGATGTTATTGGATTTTTATGCAGCACATTACACCCTGAGCCATGTCTTCTACTATTTTGCTTTCAAATTGTATCTCCTGCCATTTGTGTCACATTTAAAATGCTAACAGTATAGAATGTCATTTACAGAATCGGGGCGTTTGCTGCGGAAAATTAATTTGACTTATTCCTTCTGCCTGTTCCTATCTCCAGGCCAATATTATGCTACTCATTCTACAAGAGTAATACTTAATGAATAGGACTATTAATAATGTCAAGGTCCATGGGGGTCTTATGGGTAACGGATAGGCGTAGACTGTAAGGGGGCAGTCACCTGACTTCAGTTAATGTTCCATGAAAATATCAGGCAGTGCAATGTAATTATGGAGCAGAGGATAGTAAAAAAAAAAAAAAAAAAAAAAAAAAAAAAAAAAAAAAAGGAGGTAGAGTTCCTTAAATATTTTTTCAAATTAGTAGGTGCTTTTTCGGTAATTTACCTGAACCTTCCTCTGAGCGGCTGGGAACGCTGCTTAAAATTCAAAGGGAAAAAATCAACAGCTCGATATCTGATTCATAAAAATGGCACGCCGTCAGATGGGCTTGCAGCGCGGTGTTTGTGTGCTTGGCATTGCGTGTGAGGGTGCGGGATGTACGAATGTGTGCTTTTATTTGCAGGAAACAGCCATGTGAAGAAAGGGTTGTGCCTTTTTTTTTTCTCCCTTACGTGTACACGTATCTGGCATTTAGAAAGATGAAAGTCTGTTGGGGAAAACGTAAAAATTAAAATTTCTAACGGGAGCAAACCGCAAACGGAAGAAATAAAATCTTCTTGCCGCTATTTATTGTGCTGCTTGCTGTGAAAATACTAGCCAGGACGAAATGGCTGGAGGCACAGGCTGCCATGGGCAGGGGGCATGGGAGGGCAGCTCTCATTTTTCTCCCCATGTTCAAAGCTGCCAGCAATGCTAATGCAGGCGTCGCAAGCACATTGAGGGGGAAGGAAGAAGCTGCTTTTAGGGCCTAATCCTGCACTTGCTGGAACGAGTTTGGTTTTTTTATAGGGGGCTTTATGGGGGTACGATTTGATCCTCTGATTTTTATTCTTTTTTTCCTCTGGCCTCTAAATCCGTGTGGCTGGAGTCATGTCCAGGATTACTGGGTTTGTGTGCAGGCGGAAAAGGATGAGGAAATTGTCTACTGAGACATGCTGCTTCTCGGAACAGATTCTCAGCTTTTGCCATCATTTTAGTTAAGTGACGCTGTGGTGTGGTGGTTAAATCTGAAAGAGGACTTTTGGGGATGTGTTTATGGCTGCGTGTACCTTGGGCCACACAGAGCTGGGGAGTGGGTTGCTAAGTCTGCACCCTGATTTTGAAAGAGTGGCTGAAAAAGACTGGAAAAAAGAGTTGATACTATGCAGCAAAAGAAGCAGGAGGAGGCTTTGTGTTTCCAGGTGCAGACTGTGTGCTGAAATTGCGTTAAGAGGCTGTGAGCCAAGCTGGATCATGTTGTAGTAGAAACATCAGGAGATGATATGGCAGGGATGTGGGGCTCTGCTCCCACATCTGGTGCTCTGGTAGTGGCTGGCAGCGCTGATGTGACCTGAGGAACCTCTCTAGAGCTGCACTTGGGAGCTGCTGCGATATCTGCCTTGCCATGGACCCTCAAGACATAGGTGTCATCAGGAGAGCAGTCTCTGGCATGTCCCATCACACCTGGCTGCCTGCAGAGGCTGTGCCAGAGGATGCAGAACAGGCAGCCATGAATTGCTCTACCATGGTTGGCTGGAGATTGTCTGCCTAGAGGATGAAAGATGGACGGGAGGATGGTGATGCTAAAAGCTCTAGAATGGGAAGAAGGTCATTCTCAGCCCTTGCCCATGCAAGACCTGTGGTTGTTTGAATGCAAAATGCATTTCTCTTCCATGTGTGGTTGAGGGGTCTCTGTGTAATTGGGACTGAAACCAGCATCCACGTGGAAGGACGTACTGAGCATTGGCCAAGCTTAGCAAAGCTTATTGGGCTCCCCCTTGGTTCCTCCTACCCCTCTTCATCCTCTTACCATTGTTATTTTTTCCCCTCCAAGAAGCTTTATTCATTTCTGAAGCGTGCATTAATATCGGCAGCATTAGGCAGCCCCAGTATGTCTCGTTGCTGTGTGCCTCACTAATTCTCACTATTAGGCCACCTGCTGACAACTCCCGAATGGAGCCGTATCCCTCTGTCATAGTTCGCCATGAATAAACATGAAAGAGACAAATGAGGCAGTGCTGGCGGTTGCTCCGCAGCCAGCCGTGCGTTATTGCCAGCCCGGCGCCGGCACGCAGATGGCTGGGCTGTGGCCATAGGTGTGCACACCTCTTGTGCCCTTCGTGCCCCCGCTGGGGTGGTGGCTGCTCCTTGGCAGTGAGTTGAGAACTGGGCTCCTTTTTCCGTCGCTTGGAGCCCCAGCTCCGCAGCCATGCTTGGGTTAGCAAGCCAACTGCCTTCCCTGCAGCTGTCTGGAAGCCCTGCAAGCATGGCCGCTGCTGGGTTGCTTTCTGGGGGTGGTTAGCTAGGCTCTCCCAAATGAAACCTGTGTGAATTGTAAGCAGTTTTATGAGAATCAGTGAAGTTGCTCTGGATTTGGATTCATTTTAATTCGTGAGCACGTTAAGTTAGCAGAGATGGGTTCGTTGGCAAACATGGGCTTGAGAGGAAGTTTTTCCGTTGGCAAATGATGCTGGTCAGGAGTTGATGTGCCCCGTAAACCTTCCTTCCCTTTTGGGAGATGCTTTCATGGTTGAGGCAGGAAATGTTGAGACAGTGAAAGAAGCAACAGGTTTTCCTGCAGAGACCTGCTGGCACATGGGCCGTGCTGTTAAGCTTGGTCAAAGAAAGGCACCAAAGCAGTGAACAGTTTTTCCTTTTCCCTTCTCTCGGTTCTCTTAAACCTCCTTTAATCAAAAAGCTTCAAGCTTAGGAATAAATGCCACAGGTTTTTAATTTATTTATTTGGCAGAAATAATATGTGTTTCTAAATGAAACCCAAAATCCCACCCTTTTACTGAAAATGAGCTCCTCTTTGAGATTTTGCTGTGGTGGAAAGGTATTCTGTTTGTTATACATAGCTCACGGACCGTGTCACCGGAGGGGGAAAGAGCTGTCTCTGACTGCCTCTGATAGTACAGAGAATGGCTTTGCCAGGGCTTTTCTAAAACCTGCATGTTCTGCTTTAATAGACATGACAGCTGATTTCTGTAATGGTTTCTCTCTTGGCTGTAGGACGTTGGATGGGTAGCGAGGCTAGCGTGTAAACTTTTAAGGGTCGTTCCTTCTGCGGTGTGCATCGGGGTCAGAATCGTGCCCACGTGTGCAGCAGAGGCACGGCTTGCACTGCTGGACATGGCTGCAGCGCATGTGTGTAGGTGAGAGCTCTAAATCCCCGGATCACAGGGGCCATATCCACAAACCAACACGGCTTCTTTCCCTTCGACCCCCATCTTCTCCTGCCACTCTTTGATTTCTCCTCTTGCCTCAGATTTACAGCTACCTTGTCCAAATATATTACAGGAAATAAAGGATAAAATGCTTTAAAAACCTACCTTCCCAAGCAGGAGAACAGGCTTTGGTGAAAATAAATGAGCTGGTTTGTTATATTGCTCAGCCTCTGTCACATGAAGGTGAGGCCTCCTTTTTTATTATTATTATTTTTTATTGCCACCCATTTGCCTTCATTATAATTTATTTGTTAATCCGTGCTCCAGCTCATGAATTTTGCATTTGGGGAGGTGGAGAAAAAGGGAAGGGGGATTCAAAGCACCAAAAAAGATGCTGGCCCACTTAAAGGTGAAGGACACAGTTGGAGGGCAGGGCTGCCTTCCTGGCCTTCCATCATCCTGTTAAAAGGCAAATATGCAGTCAGCAGAAAGAAAAAAAAAAAAAAAAAAAAAAAAAAAAAAAAAAAAGGAGGGGGGGGAAGGGATGAAGATGTGCCAATTAATAATTATTCCGATGGCCTCATCAGGATTCAGAACCTCACAGGTCAGAGAGGACAAATCCAAACCCCCTTCTCCCAAGCTCTTGTCCTCAGGTGAGCCGATGGTTCTGTGCTGTGCTTCCATGTCTCCTGTGCCAACTTTCCTTCCTTTTTTTTTTTTTTTTTTTTTTTTTTTTTTTTTTTTTTTTTATGAGGCATCCTGAGTGTAAAAAATATGGCCTGCCTTTATGGTGCTCCAGCACGAATGAAGCTATAAAATTATGAACAGTTTTTATGATGGCTATTCAGGGGATGCTTTTATATTGATGGTGCGCATGCTGTATCTATCTTTTTTCCTTTCTTTTTTGCATCCCTTCTTTCCCCGAAGAAGATGGCAGTACCTACATGCGTAGGGGGGAGGATCTGTAAGGGAGGGGGGGCTGTGTAACTATTTTTCATGCATTTAATATATTAATTATCTGGTAAATGCTCCCTAGGCTGTACTTGGGATGCCGAAGAATGACAGCTTTTCAACGAAGCTCCAAAGGCAGCCCATCAGCCCACAGTGTATTATGTCGGAGAGGTCAGGGTGGGGTTAATGTAACTTTTTATTTGCTGATTTTTCATAGATGGGAGCAAAGCTGGTAAGGGGAAAAAGAGAGAGAGAGACTGAAAAGAAGGTGCAAAAAGAGCAGAGATAATGGCAAGTCTGTTCCGTCCCCCTCCTGCCTCCCAGCCCGCTCCACTGCAGATAGGTTGATTATGCAAATGAGAGATGCTGGCTGCCTTCTCAGGATGCTCCTTTTCCAGGGGCTTCTGCAGTAACGGGGACAGAAGTCTGTGAGGGGAAAGTCTGTGCAAGAAGCAAGGAGAAGGAGAAATCCCACATGCAATAACTAAACTGGAAATAGATCATCCCTCCTTTCTGAAAATAGAAATACCTTGGCAAACCGAGCAGCGGGGGGTGCTTGGGCACTCGGCCCGCTTTGCAAAGGGCCCAGGTGAAATCTGGGCTGGGTGTGCAGGTGGGAGCTGCTGGAGGTGGGATCCTGGCGCCTGCTTCTGCTCAGAGGCTGATGCTGGGCTCCTGCTGCCCTGAGAGGGCTTGGTGCCTGCAGTGAGAAGTGCTTCATCCCTCCTCCCTCCCAGACTGCAGGACAGAATTTCAGAAGGCGTTAGGAGCCGTTTCAGCAGAGGATTTTTGTTTTAAAACTGTGTATCAGAGCGGGACTGGGGACCCCCTGACCCACTCCAGGCTGTGATTGCTCCTCTGGTAGGCAAAAGCCTGCTGTGTGCTGCTAGCCTGCAGTGCTTTTTCAATCTGCAAACACATCCCGTGTTTGGTCAGGAGAAATCACATCTGCATTATCTACTTTCTTAAAATTTCACTATTTTATGTTTCAGAAATGTAAAATAAGTAGAATAATAGCTGGGAGGTAATACAAGGTGCACAAACTTCAACAAGAATGCATTAGAAAAAAAAAAATAATAATAAAGTAGCAGCTTTGGCTCCTCTGGCCTGGCAGAAATTATTTCTGTCAATATTTTTAATTTCAGCTTGTGGAAGTGGAGACCGAACGTGATGGAGGTCTGAGGTCTAAGCAGATGGTTATGAGCTGGCTGATAAGCTGCCTGTGTGACCAGATAGCAGCACAGCAGCGTGGAGGCCCAGCACCTCGGGCTCGCTCTGCACTGAAGGAATTTTTGAGCATCTTTGGTTAATTTTGCAACAGAGAAACGCATTCGGATAATCGTGTGCTGCTGCAAAATAGTGACACCTAGAAAACAAGAACAAACCAAAAAAGCCCACAAAGTGACACAGCTCTGATTTTCTTGAAGAGACCATCAGTTCTAGTAGCCCTCCAGAAGCATGCTCTGGGAAGGCCTTATGTATTTTACTAAGTCTGGTATAAAGAGGACAATTTTAAAATTAATTTCACCAAATAATGCCTTCACAATTAATGGGTGAATGGCAGTGCTAAAACCCCGAAATGGGCTGGAAGCAGAACCGTCGCTGGGCGACCTTCCCTTATTCTACTTCACTAACTGCATCCACAGGGAAAAGCAACTGAAACATCAAAGCTTGTTTTTGTTCCCCACATCTCTGGAAATTTCATGCTGGCACAGAAGGGGGAAGCGGCGATGTACCATTGTGATTTCACTCCTTTGCTTTGCCTCCAGCCATTGTTCCCTCGCAGCGATTCCATGTGGCATGAAATCTGTTTGTTCTCTGTCTGTCTACGCCAAAGCCACCCCGAGCTGGGATCGAAAGGTTTTGGTTCTTCAAACAGATCTGTGCCATTGCCCCCCGAGCCTTAGCGAGGCCCCCGGTGCAGCAGTGCTGGGATCTGAGCAAGTGTTTGTGTTCCCAGCGCAGAAGGAGAAACTGAGGCAGGCTGACAGTGCCTCCCTCTGCGTTTGTACTGCAGCACGGAGCCCTGCCAGGTGTTGCGGTGTCTTGCAGGAAGAGAAGGCTGTACATCCACCAGCTTTAGTCTTTGGACTGGTGCTTGGTGACTCTGCACGTAGCAGAGGGGTTGAAACTAGATGATTGTTGTGGTCCTTTTCAACCCAGGCCGTTCTGTGATTCTATGATTCAAATGTTGGAGAAGTTCCTAAAGGGGTCTCTGTAGGCAGTGCTCTTTGTTGGAGAAGTAATGGGATGTGCTGCTCTGTGTGCTGGCTTCCAGGAGGCTCACCTCAGGTGTGTGTGTTGCCTTTCCCTTCTCTGCTAATGCTTCAGCCAGGTACAGAGCATGCTTATTGCTTAGAAACTTCTTTAAAAAGATGCCGAGGGTGAGAACAAAACGGGGTTATTCTGACAGCCTGTAAGGATTCACAACACTGTGACTTTCTGTTGGTCACACAAAGACGACAGCATCAAACGAAATAAAAATCAGCTGAAATAGCCAGTGACTGCAGACAGCAGATCCTTTCTGGCTTGCATTGGCATCTGTTGTGCTGTGAGTCCAGGGGAGTCCCAGCAGGGCCCTGGGGGCTTAGTGCGGCTCTGCCATAGGAAGAGTCCTGGGCTGGCAGTTCTGACCTCATAAAACTGAATTGGAAATGCAGACATGATTAGCTTGCCATAGATATATATGGAATTCAACAGTGGTGTAATAAATGCAAATTGCCAGCAGAGCTTTACGTAATTTCAGGAGGGTCCTCATGGTGGCAGCTTTAAAATGACAAAGAAGGGAAGAAAAAGCTGAGTGTGGTCACTGCTTATTAACTGCATCCCGAGAGCTGCAGGGGACCCTGTGTCCCACATGTCATAACAAGTATGTTCTTCCTTTCAAACTGCATTTTTTTTAGGCGTGCTGCCTTGCAGTGTTAACTTGAAGTTCACCTAGAAGTTCCTTCCTCAGCAATTTTTCTTTTTTTCCCTTTTAGTACCTTTAGTTTCCTTTATACTCTTTGTGCTGCAGGTTGCTTGGTCAATAACATCCTCCATTAACAACACAACAAGCCAGCAGTGTTGGTGCCCAGGCCCTGGGGAGGCAGGGCAGGTGTCTGCAGAGCTCAGCTCATGCAAGAAGGATGAAGGCTCATCACCAGGGCCCAGTGAGGCCCCTTTTGTTCGGTGCACGTGGAACTGGGAGCTCTATTGAGGGCTCTGAGCTCAGGAGGAGCGTGCTGTAGAAAGGAGGCTGTGGTATCTTTGCAGCCTGGCTCGCAGGCTAGCACTGCTTTCCTTTTCCAAACAACCCTCAGCGTTAGAAGAAAAATCTCTCTTTGGCATCGCCGCGTGACAGGTTGCCTCTCTGCAGAGGCATGGCACTGTGGTTTGGTCAGGAGGTGCTCCAAAAGCTGCCTTAGCTCTGGCTTGTGCTCCTTGTCTCACGGTATGTGGGAGAAGGTCCGGTGCCCCTGGAGGAGAGGGGCATGCAGGAGGGGAGGTGGAGTGGTGCTCGTATGGGTGCCTCGGTTCTGCTGTTGTTCCTCTGAATATTAGAGCTTCTGATTCTTTCAATAAGCCATATTTTAGGGTCAGTGCCAACCATCCAGACGAGCTGCGGATGAAGGATCTATTTTTGCTTTAGTGTATTTTTAACCTTTTTTTTTTTTTCTTTGTTCCAAATGTATTCATGCCAGGTTTAAGAACAAACAAAACCCGCAAGGAGCCCAGTGAGACTTTTTCACTTGTTAATACCTGAACGAAGCCTGCTGTGATACAGGGGCCCCTTGTTCTCCTGGAATAGGTCACACGGGGAGTTATTTGGGGCAAGCTGTGCTATTGAGCTGGGCAGGGACACGGGGTGACCTCCCTGGCACGCTGCCCTCCCGCAAGAGCCCTGGTGTCCCTATGGGGTAGTGGCTCCATCCCTTCTGGGGACAGGCAGGGAGATGCATGCCCTGTGCTAAAGGTATCCAAATGTAAACTCAGAAGAGTGTCATTGAAATTCTAATGGACTCAGTTCAGAGCTCTTCAAACTGCTGAGAATTTGCATTTTGTTGCAGAGCAGACTCAGCTGCGTTCTGCTCCTTCACAGCACCCTGAGGTGCTTGATGCCTCAGTGTGAGAGTGTGGGTGTCTACAAACAGTCTGTTTTGCTCAGGAAAAATATTTTTTTGGCATAAGGTTTGCTTCTGTATCTTACAGTATGTATGTGTGTATGCTCCTGCCTTCCTTTAACGCAACTGCATGTCTGTAAGTGTACGAAAGCTGTGATTCTGCACATGCGACATACAAGGCCTGGATTATTTCAAGGGTTCCATTCCCACGATGGCAGCAGAATTTGACTCTAAGGATATTTGTTAGTAAAATGAAGGTGTTAGGTGGAGGCTGAGCGTGTTTTAGATTTTTTTTTCTCTATTAGTATTCTCTGTCTTATTGCTCAGTTATGTAATCACAGATGTCGCTGTGATTTGCGCATATGTTTCCAGTTAAAACACAAGCAAACAGCCACATTGCGCGCCGGGAAGCTGCAAGTTCAGATGGATGCCGGGGGCAGGCAGGTGAGGGGAGGAAAGGAGTGGTCAGTCAAATCCAGGCTATTACTGAAAATAATCAGGAGCAGTTGGCAACCCTGCTCCTGCATATTCGCCAGGCGCTCGGTGATTCAGCCCTTCTCCATTTTCAGGCCAATGTGGCCGTCACTCTGAATTATTTTCAGTGAGCACTTCTATATCTCATGTCAGTTCCCAGTTCGAACCCATCACCGAGTGTCGAGGCTGCGACGTGCTGCACATGCCGATGAGCGTCCCCCCCTCCCCTGCTTTGCTATTAACCTTTCCTTTTACCAGAGTTCCCCCTTTGTCCTGCTGCAGTTTGCAGTGGCTGATAGAAGCAGCTGCCTGTGGCCAAACGAACATCGCATTTACATTTTCTTTCTTGAACCAAAGAGTGAGACACAGAATTGCTGTAAATGATCTCCCCTTTCTCTTTCTACCTCCCCTCGTCGTCTTTAATGCATTGCCTAGAAATCTATTTCTTATCTAATTTTACTAGATGGATCAACAGGGCTAAGAATGTAACCCTTTGTCATCTATGGAAATCTTTTTATCCCATAAAAATGATTAGATTTGATGCAATTAGGATTATGAGGAGGTGGGGGGAGCCTAAGACAGCGCGCCTTGTCTACTGCTGTCTGCGGACATATTAACAGCCTGTTTATTAACTGCTTTACATTTGGGCTACGAGCAATGCATTCTTATGCCTGATAAGCCCAGGGAAAAGAACACGTGCGCCGATATGAAATGTGAGCCTCACTTTTTTGGCTGTTCCCCCTCCCACCTTTCTGCATATGAATCTAGGAGGAGGGTTTTACCTTGAAACAAAACCACAGCTGCTGGAAAAATGCAGGTTTCACTGTGCTGCTTCTGCAAACGGTGGCTCATGCTTGTGCCAACGCCTGTGGGAAATGCATGACCATGGCTCTGCTCCTCTTCCCTGCCGCCCCTTTGTGGTCCTGGGGCGGGTCTGAGGACGTCTGCTAGGAGCTAACAGCGTGCCAGCTTCCTTTGGACCGTACCTGGGCTGGAATTGGTTGTCCTCTTCTCCCACATGGCACTGTGTGACACAGCAGCACACTCAGCCCAGACGCGTTCCTGGGGCAGTGCCATGGCAGACTGGGGACACAAGCTGCAGTGCTTTTCCAATCTGCTGTCAGAGGTTTACCTGCAGTGACATGAGTACACTGCCTCCCAGGGCATTAATGTGGGCTGGAGCCCATCCTCATATCTCCCCTGAAAGCATGGAGCTGGTGCTGAGCTTGGGGCAGGGCTGTGGGCACCTGCAGCATTCTCCGTTGCACCGCTGCATCCCTCTGTGTGCAACTTTTTCATTACTGACTCCTGTCTTCAGCCAAGATCATGAGAGCAGTACTGCTCCTGAGCTTCCCCTTGCCTCTGTTCCGTGTTTGATGCACGTAACTCTGCTGAGGGTAAGGCAGTGTATGTCCTAGAAATCCATCAATAAAACGAGGCTAAATAAGGCTTACATCACTGCCCTGCAGGAGGTAACAAACCCTGGCTGTGGGTGTTTGTGCACCTCCACCTGCTGTGTGCTCAGGACTGTTTCTGAGCAGCAGCCCTGCAGGAGCAGCTCTGGGGGCTGTGCTGTGCTCTGACACATCGGAAGGGAAGGACAGAACCCAACTTTTGTTCCTCACAGGCACTGGCACAGTGAGAATATTTTAATTTCCAGATGACTGTTACTTAATAGGAGCGCATTTATTTTTCCTGGTTTTGTTTGCAGATCACAAATAATGTAACGTAGCTCATCGGTCCCTTCCTCTCCATTTCTTCAGGGCATCTGCGTTTAATTGCTGCTTGTTTCATGACTTTGCTTCAAGCTTCTAGAAGTAACTTCAGGAGTGAGTTTAACAATAGCAACTGCATGCACCCCTATCTGTCACGCTGCGCCTGCCTTGAAAATCAGATCCCAGCAGTTAGCAGAGACCTGCTGTGTCGGTGCCGGGTCGGACAGCTGCTGTGCTGTGCTAACAGGCAGGCTGAGGCTGGCAGCCTCGGTGCCAAGAGCAGCTCTGAGGTGTGGGGTCAGTGCTTGTGAGTGCTGGGGGAACAGCGGAGCAGTCTTTGCAAGGGTTCAGCTCAGCTATTTGGATCAGTGAGCAGCTTCCCTTTAAAATCAGGGCTTCTGGGACTGTTGGAGAGATTTTCCTACTGAAAGCTCTGTCCCAGGAGCTGAATGCGTTCAGGTGTCTTCCACCAATGAAGTTTTACTTTGTTTTAGTGGTGAAAAAGAAAGGCGCAGGTGTTTTGTTACTCTAGCGAAGGGTGCTGGATGATGGCTATTCTCTTTGGCAAAGAGAGAACAGGCAAGCTGAGCTGGCTCGACTCCGCGCTGTGCAGTGGGCACGTGGAGTGGGATAAGGCTCGTGCCATAGGTTGTCTGCGTGTGGATCAATTGGCACTCGTCTCCGTGTCCCATCAAAGACGCGGGGTGGGATGAGCGCATCTAAGAGCTGATGTATATTGGCCTGGCTTCTTCTAGCGAGACAATTAGTCAGCCCCTCGTTATTTGGGGCAGCGCTAAGCAACGCGCATCAGGCGCCTGCAATGCCAGCAGCAAGGCCCTCGGCGTTCCCGCAGCACCTCGTGGCTCTGCCCTGCTGCGCTCCCTGCCCTCCTGGCGAGGCGAAGGCCCGGCCTAAAGACATCTCGGGTTGTAAATGTGCCGATGTTGTGCCTCCCCCCTTGACTTCCAATTGAAAAAGATTACAAATAATGTTAAATAATATAGTTTATAACCTCAGGGCTGTTTTCAAAGGTGTATAGACCAGTTGTCAACAGGCAGAGAGGTAGGGAAGGGAAGGGAAATTATAGGCTGCACAAAAGAGGAAAGTAAAAGTGAAAGCTCCATAAAAGAAAGTGGAACTATTATGGAGCAAAATGCCAACTCATTACAAAACAGCCAAATAAGAGAGAAATACAGCTTTACCCGTAATAGCAGTTTACAAGGGAACATTGTATTGCAACATAACGGTGGTGCTATAATTTGCTCTAACAACTCCAATTATGCCTTTTATTGATTTGGCAACACATTTAATAGGAGTAGCCACACCTCTTGTGTTACAAATCATTAAAGGTGTTGAACAGTGTAATTTTAAAATTGTCCTTCTCCTACAGATGTCAGTGTGACAGCATAATTTCCCCTGATTTCTGCTATGTAAACAGCGCGTTACAGTAATTTCCCCCTTACAAAGCAGAAATGTTGTCAGCCTGGGTTTTTTTGTGCAGAAACATCCATTTAATATTTTCCCCCCAGTCTATTCTCCTAATTGCTGTTTGTTTCCTCTTTTTTTTTTTTCTTTTTTTCCCCCTCTTTCTTTTTTTCTTACCTTTGGAAAAGAAACATGCTGTTTTGCCATCTTCTACAGCAACCTTAATTGCTACTTAAATCTTCAATATGCACTTAACATTGGGGAGGTAAAACCCTTTTGGTTCAATTCTGCTCCACTTCACTCAAGTAGCGTTTCAGAGCTGGTTAAAAGCCACGTATCTCCTGGTAGTAATTTTGACACAATTCCAGCACTGACTTCCTTGCAAAACTCAGAAAGCGCCTCGAAAAAGAACCAAAAGTTCAACATTTTTGTTTCCTTCCTGCTACAAAGGATGTAAACTTTGCAGAGAAACCAAGGAGCGAGCTCCCTCGCTCTGAGTTGTTGGGGAGCCATGGGCAGAACCTCGAGGAGCCTGGCTGTGTGAGACTGGGCACAGACTGCACTCCCTGAGCTCTGGAACAAAAGCTCAGCTGTAGGAAGAGCAGGCGATGGATGGCCGGGCAGGGCTTGACATTTACACTGCTTGAAACCTGGGGCAGTGCTTCTCAGGCTCGAGGGATGGTGGTTTTAGGCACTGTACTGAACTGCGCAGGCACCTTTTTGCAGCTTGTGCTTGGAGCCACGAGGACAAATCTTCCTCCTCGCAGGCTCGAGCAGACAAAGAATGCATCTCTCTCTCTTTCCAAGCGCGTGCAGGCAGTGACGTGTGTAAATGAACTTGACAAGCTCTTTGAAAAACAAATAGAGGCCACCAACCAAGTTTTTGGCACGCCAACGTGCCACATGTTTATGCCAAAGGTGCCACGGTGCCCTGCGTGCCCGTTCCTGTGGGCCAGGCCCCTGGGCAGCAGCGAAGCGGGGCTCGTCTGGCTCCAGCAAACTGTCTCATTAACAGCTGTGCGGAGCCGGGGAGGGAAAAGGGGAGGAAGAAGAAAACCCCGAGGAGCGTGACATTTTTCACGCTGCAGTGAGTAAAGCAGCAGCGTGTCCCGCTGCCAGGGCTGACCCCATCCGCCCCATCTGCCTGCCTACAACAAAGCCTGGGAGCCAGCCCTGCTGGACCAGGACCAGCACCAGCCTCATGGCCAGCTTTGCTGGGTGGCTCCGTGCGATGTTTCACACGTGTGTGTGCCGTGAGGTGCCAGGTGCATCCACTGGGCTGTGTGGGGCTCCCCAGTCCCACCAAGTGCATGGTGACATCCTGGCCGAGCTGGGGATAAGCTGTTGTTAGGGGGTGTCCTCTGCTGCTGCAGGAGGCACAAGTTCAATGTTTGGAAGGTGCAACCCGTGTCCTGCATGGCCGAGTGCTGAGGCACGGCTTCAACATCCAGGAAAGAGGGCTGGGAGGCCAGGGGGGCTGTTCACAGCAAGCAGTGCCAAGTAGTCTGCAGGTGTGTGGAGAAAAACAAATGGCCTGGTGTTTGCCAAACAAAACCCTACAGCGTTATCACCCACGCCTGGTGGTCTTGATTTAAACTGGAAGACAAAGCACTGGCTGTGATGGGAATCAGGGCAAATATTTAACTGAGGCTGACTTTATTGGATGAACTTAAACTCGTTTGTGGAAATTTGGTGAGGCAAAGCTGTGCTATGACATATAAATGCATTTGTGGCCAACTCCTGACGTAGCCCAGTTTGCTGGTGCAGCATCAGCCTGCACATTGGGCTCCCGTTGGGCATGGCTGCATGCTGCTGCCCTGACCCTGTGCTGCTGCTCCAGGTGCTCGTGGAGGCAGTGCTAGAAGTTTGACTGCTAAAAAAGAAGCCAAGAGCAATGGGCTCTTATTCCTCTTAGCAAAGTACATGAGAGAACTTTGGGACCCAGCAATGCCCTTTGGAGGAGGCAGGCTGCCCGGTGGCTGAGGGAGGGCTGCAGCCGATCCGGGACCCCCACGTGGTTGCTGTTGGGCTCCGGGTGTCGCATTAACTCCATGCTTTTCTGGGGAGGAAATTTGTTTTGCTAGAACTAATAATTTGCATGCATTTTTCATTAGCATTATTATCCTAAAGAAAGGCTGCTGTAGAGTGCTGGCAAAGAGAGGAGATATTTGCTGCCTCCAGGGGAATTTTACAAAAGGAGAAGGAAGGAGGGGAGTGGAGCTGAACAGCAGCTCCTGTTGGTATTCTGGTGCGATGCGTCTGAGCTGATCTTTCCAATCAATTCAGACTTAATACCAAAGCGTGCTCAAATACACAAATTGTAAGCAAAGATTTCTGAGGGGTTTATACAGTTGGTTTGCCTAGGTTGTCTTTGGATAGGAATTGTGAATTATTTTACTTTTTCTGGTTTATATGACCACTATCATTGAAAATTACTCCACGTGCCAGGTCACTCATCCTTTGCCAGGTTGGTCTCAGACACACCAAGAGGACGCCGGCTAAAAGTGAATCAGGGAGGATTCCTTTATGTGTGCCGTAATGGCAGCGGGGTGCAGGAGCGCAGGGCATCCATCTCTGTCTTTGTGCTTCCCATTCCCCTGGGCAGCCATGGGGTCTGGGTGCCTTTTTTTTGCACTACCGAGAGAACAGAAATAGGGTGGCAGATATGGAGGGGGTGGTGAGTCCTGGGTGAAAGGAGTTCTATGAGAAGAGCAGTTCCTGCAGCTATGCATCACTGGGCTCCTAGCGGCACAGGGAGAGCTGTCCTGCAGGGCTGCTTGCTGGGGACTCATCCCAGCTTTGGGATTGGGAGCCTGGGCACGATTTCCTGGAGCAGCCAGGTGATGAGAGGCGAGGGCATACGCTTCAAACAGGGTCAGCCTGTGAATCTGAGAACCTCTGGCCACCGAGGGATGTGGGAGCTGAGTGCAGTGGATATGCAGCAGGGTGATAAATTGGCAGAATGTAGCATGCTGGGTGTGGATATCGAATTGTCACTGCCCCGCTGGGGACCCGGCACTGCTGGCCTTGTGCACGGCTCCTGCCAGTGCTGGGGGCCGGAGTGTGAAGGGAAGTCCTGGAGAGGGGGAAGAGATGGATGGGCATGGCATGGAGTTGAAAAGAAAAAAAAAACTGAAAGCAACAAAATAGTCACCAACCTCCTCTTAGTGAGGAATCCACCTTATTGTGGATATAAAGCAAATTAGTTGCGACGTGAGCCGGATGCTGGGGGAGGCTGTGGCTGCGGTTGCTGGCAGGAGGATGTTGCAAGTAGGGCGATTCCTCTTCTTATAATGATTTTGGTTCCATTTAAGTTGGAGATCAGACGCTCCCCAGTGCAGATATAAATTATAATGGCACTAAACTTCAGTGCCAATAAGCTCCCCAAATTTATTTGCGTTCGTCATCCGGCAGTTTCATTTACAGTGAAGAAACTTTAACTGTGGATCAGATCTTTTTAATATTTCCTCATAACTTCCCGGTGACAATCAGCTTTTCCATTAGGAGAGATCAGACACATAAGTAATACTGAGAGAGCTGCATGAATACCAAGTCATTCATTAGGAGCAATGCCACCGCAATGAATGCTGAGTGAACAGACAGTGAGGGGACGCTGAAAATTAAAGGTTATTCTGGGTTCATTAACTTCTGCACTCCTTTCTAAAACAAAACCTTGGCTGAGAGCAGCCTTTGACTCCTAAACGGGATCTCCTTGTCCCTTAATTTAAAAAATATTAACATCATTTAACTGTTTCCCCTTTCTGCTAAATGTATAAAAGAAGAAAGAAGTGTTGGAATTCCTGTTCAACGGAAGTGACAAGCGCAGGGAGAGCTGTGTCTGCGCACCGTGCCTCCTCCCTACTCCCTCCACCTCCGTTTCCAGCATCTCCTCCTTGCACCAATCGGCCCCAGGGCCCTGGTACCCCCAGGGGCAGGTCTGTGGGTCCATCCTGGCCCAGTGTGCCATGGCTTTGGTGGTATCTAGGGATGCACAAACCACTGTCACCCGCTGCTGTGCCCTCCTGGTGCAGCATCCACGTGCGAGCTGTGGGCAGAGCAATGAGTTACCCCTGCCTGGGTGCCAGTAGGGCTCCCCAGCACCCCATCCTACCCCCTCTCTCACCCTTCTTGGAGGTGTTGTTCAATCCAGCGCTGATATGTAGGGGACATCAGTCAGTCTGGTGCAGCCCTTAATATCCTCTAATGTCTGGATAACAGGTCCTTGGTGTTGAAATCCAATGTTTTTAGCTGAAACGTGCTTTACCCTGCTCTCTGCCTGTGTACTTAACCAAATAGGCTGAATCCCCCCTTGCAGCAGGATGTGAGGCTATTTCAAGCAGCATTTGTAAAGCCCTTTGTAATTCCTAGGTGGAGATAGGGGAGTGCAGCTCTGAGCAGCTCACCCTAAAGCTGGGAATAATATTTCCTCTTTGCAAGGTCTTTACATTTCTACTACTTAATTCAGATTTGTGTCTGTGTGTGTGTGAACATGCATGGATCTGTCTTTAGCCAAACAGAAAAATTAAGCTGAAAGTACTTTGGTACCAAACGTGTTTGCTTTGTCGCAATCTCTGAGGCAGCAGATGCAGTAAGCAGGATAGGGGTTGCTACAGGGAGCGATACGTGGTGGCGATGAGTGTTAGAGCATGCAGAGAAAATGTCATTCAGGTGGTCAGAAAGAGCAAGCTGTCCCCGTGCTATTCTTATCCCAGGCTCTGTAACTCAGTTATGCTTTCCCCGGCTGTGTTTTTAAGCGTTTGGGTTATTATCCTGTAAATGTCACTCATGTATGAGCAATACAGGTGGGTGATGCGTGGATTGGTTGAGGACCAGCAGACAAAAATGGAGTTTGGACTGGAAGCACAGTTCATTTGTTAGTCACCATTCCTAGTTTTCACTTCTCCCAGCTCATCCCCAAAGACGTGAGAGCTTTGGCAATGGAGAATGGTGACCAGCAAGTTACCAAAGGTGCTTCCAGAGGAGGAATGGAGGTGCTGTGTAAATGTGGAAGTCTGATAGCAAAGGTGCCTCAGTGCTACCTGCCTCTTCCTCTGGGCCCTTGGTCTGTAGCGGCAGCCCCGTCTTTCTGGATTTGCTCACTCAGTTGTGCTGTTGCAGAGCAGCAGCCACCAGCAGGCTGCAGGGGCTGGTGTTTCTGGCTCGATTCCGTTTCCAGAGCCTTGGTGCAGGAAAGCTCTAAAGCACTTTGCCTCTGTCTCCCTCTAGTGCAGCACTGAGCCCAGCCTGAAGTTCCCTGCCTGTGCTGGACACGAGCAGTGCCTTCTGCCCTGCCTGTGCCTCGACCTGCCTCGACTGCTGGCGGCCCTGGCAGGGCTGAGGTGCGCAGCTCCCACTCGCTGCTCCCTGTCCGTGTGCCATCGTGCCCGGCTGCCGGAGCTCCGTGCCTCCCACCTCGTGGAGCCCACTGTTCCCCAGCTCTGGACCTCTCGTCTCTCCTGCACGGCACAGTGCGTGGTACCGCCGCCTCGTCCTTTTGTTGCAGAGCCCAAATCCGTGTTCCTGCAGGGTGGGGAGAAGAAACATCGCGCCCTTTTTATTTTCCCTCTCCCAACATGGGTTAATCTGTTTAGCTTTTTAACCTGCCAGCCGGAGGAATCCTCAGCCTCCAACAATGGGAAGCTGCTGAGCTGCGGATGGGGGAGGCGGAGAGGAGAGAGGATGGGAAAAGCTCTGGCAGGAGCCGGGAGGTGGGGCTGGATGCTGAGATAAAATATCCTCCTGAATTTCTGGCTGGAGAATTATGCTGATGGTGGAAGGCGAGAGGTTAAACCGAGGCAGAAAAGTTTGTGTCAGCCCTTTTTGATTTCTCCCTTCCACAACTGCCGCCTCTTTTTCTCTCCCGTCTCCCCCCCCCCCCCCCCCCCGCTCCGCCCCTCCGCACCCCCTCCCTGTTTGGGAAGAAGGAGGTTTGCTGTCTTTGTATTTTAACTGTAGCAAAAAGATTAAATTGTTTACGAGCCGTGAGCCCCGGCTGCCTGGATGAGCTGGGAGAGACAAAGATAGACAGTCTAATTCTCCGGTGTACTTTGTGCTTCCGTCCCCCTGTGCTGCCACTAATTCTTTTATCTGGCCCCAACACTCCAGGCATTATGTGCATTCATAAAAAAAAAAAAAAATCCTAACTGAAGCAGGCAAAATTACTGTTCTCTGCGCTTTACCTCTGATAACAATCTCTTGAATACTGATTACTTTTTTTTTCCCCAACACAAAGCGACCAACACAAGTTGGTCTTTAACCCTTTATCTTTAGCAAGCAGAAAGACACGAGGAACATCTTACTCAGTTGGAAAAAAAAAAATAGCATACAGAAGAATTACTGTTATCTCCTAGCCAGAAGAGGAACAGCAGAGATAAGAAAAGCCTGAAGAATTAAAAGGAACGTTGCATTTGGGCTGTAAATTCGTGCTGAAGCTGGTTCTATTTGTCTGTCACTAGGGTTCATAATTTTTCGAGGTTGTTTTGATGGACTTATTGTGAAGACTGCATAGAAAACTCATCAGCATTTGTTGCCTCTGAGCATTATTGTCAGTGGTAACCGCATGGTTATAGACTGGAGGAAGATAATGGTTGAAGTATAAAGGAGATAAAGGCAAAACCTCTTCTCATTAAGGGCTATCTCCACCTCTGCAGACTCTACAGTATTGAGTGACTGGCGCTAGTGCATTGGGCATAAATTATAGCAAAAAAACTAAAGGCAGCATCATTATTTCGAAAAAGTTATAATGACATGCCACAAGCTTAAGACCTATTTACTCCAAAGACTGACAATAAATACAGAGAGCACTCGCTCGGAGTGACCAGCGCTGCTCCCTATCGATTGCACCCACACACATCTGTCTGCAGCTGGGCTGTCTGCAGGCAGCATGGCCGGGGGTTGGTTCAAGCCTGCAGTGGGCACACAAACCCAAAAACCCATTGCTCCTCACCGAATAACGCTATGGCAGGGGCCAGGGAAGGGACTCATCCTCATTCCTCTAGATGGGAAATGTCTTTTTTTTTTTTTCTCTTTTTTGAGTTATGACTCCTGTTTTGGAGAAACTCGCCCTGACTTCAGCTTTCCCTGGAGGGTTGTGCTGAGATGGTGCAGAATGTTCTGATAGGGTGAGATAGAGCAGCATGAGCCTCAGCTCCCTTGCAAAGAGTGTTGCCTTCATCGGTGCCACCACGTTGTTTGCCTTCCCTTTCTGTTTTTTTCTTCCAGTTCTGCAAAGTGATGAAAGTCTCCTTTCTGCTGCTCTTTCCATGCTCTGCTCTTTCCCCTTCTCATCCTCTGTTGCCTAGTTTTATCTTTCTATTTGCATTGCTGCAGGGGGGAAGAATTACATTCATTTCAAGTCGGGCCCACAACAGATAAAGCAGAGTCCTTAAGTTTCTTATACTAGGTGAGCTTGTAAAAAGCCATCGCATACACCTGTAACGGTGATTATCTGGAGCTTTCACAAATATTTGCTAAAATGGAACTCATTTCCAGTGCCCCTCTGACGCAGCTGGAGAAACTGAGGCCCCGAGGTTGGCTGAAGCTGTGAAGATTTGCCTGTGATGCCCCGCTTTGCTGGAGCTCAGGTCCCAAAGCCCTGCTTTAACGCCTAAACCCAGTGCCTTTGTAGTGATTGTGCTGGATTAGCAGCCCTAGAGGTTCCTAATCTGCTACCCATATGGCACACACGGTGCAGGGATCTACCCGCTGATCTCCCTTTGTGTTTCTAGGCTGATTAGATGGGACAGTCCCCTGAGATCAAAAGCCAGTACCATCTCCTGGCCCATTCAACCTGGATTTGCCAGCGCAGTGCCCAAAAAGATGAAGCTGACCTTGTGTTCCTCCTGTGTGCCCCAGCAACCCATCCCTGCGGGTCTCCCTGCGTGGGCTGCAGCCCAACCTGAGCTCTCACAACTGCACTGAGCTCCTGTGAGCATTCTGCCACTGAAACAGGGCGGCTCTGGGGATGGGAGCGGTGGTTGCTGATGGAAATGGGGCAGTGGTGGCACTTTGGGACAGGGTAACGCTTTGCTGGCATCTCTTGGAAGTGCCCTGGTGCTTCAGCATCCCTGCTGATGTGCCCAGTGCTCATCTTTGTGCTCGAGGAGCATGCGTGCCACTCAGTGCAGCAGCAGCAAGGTGCACGACTTCAATTGTGGGAAAGGAAAAATGCTAGCGCCATTCCCCAGCTGCGCCTGGAAGGCAAAGTGTGCGATGGCCCTTATAGCTGTTGTTCCATCAGCTGCCATCGAGCAGACGCCAAGCAGTATTGACTCGATCTATAATTCTGGACAAAAAACTGAGGGAATGTGAATTCTGGTTTCATTTTCTGAAGCTTCCCAGTGACATAGTGCCCAGTCTGCGGGGAGATAAGAGCAGTAAGGCTGTTGCACTTGATTTGGAGAATGTTCTGTTGTTGCCACCAACTTATCGATAATTTTATGTCTCGCTGCAAATCAAGGCGGACCAAAGAGTTGATGGTTGGTGTCTGATCTGTGCTCCCAGCTTCAGCTTTGCCATCAGTATTGAAAGTGGGTCATGGGTTTGGGCTCCAAGGTGGAAAGCAAAGTTCTGCCAGCTGCTTCCAGCAACCTGGGGCTTGGAACGAAGAGGATGGGTGAGATTTTCACTGGTTTCATGGGTGATAACCCCAGGGTTGGCTCAAGAAATGTCACTCTAAATGCAGGTATTGACCTCAGTAGAAATGTTCTCATTCTATAGTGTGAAATGCCAACAATATCTACCTGACGGCTCTTAGATTATAATATCTGTTCCTTACCAACATGGGTACAAGCCTTCCATTCAGGCTTACAATAAATACAAACATGGGTTGCAGTAGTATTTCATTTTTGATGACATAGCAGTGGTTTTTGATTATATAAATCAGGCTTTAGAAAACGAATACAGCTTTGTGACTGACTGAATAAATAAGTAAATGCAAATGTAAAAGTCCTTACAAATAATAATAATAATGATAATAAAACCCACTGCTTTCGAATGGACATTCAGGATCAGCTAGAAAACACTGCACTCTTGGTGTGAATAGGAGAAATCAGTTGGGTGCAGCATGCAGGCGGGTTCCTGATAAACTAATGCTCCTTCACACAATTTACAATCCAACTGAATTCATTTGCATGACAAAATTGGCTCGGGTATTCATGTGTTGCAGCAAGACAAGTGTAACATTACAAAGAACAAGTAACCATGGGGAAGGTTAATGCAGACAATAAGGAAATACAATGACATGAATCGCGTTCTTCTTTTGCCAACCTTTTATCTGAAATAGAAAAATAACAAGCTCCCACCCCCCATTCCTTACTCGGGAATAAAAGAGTTGTTTTATGGAAGGGGGGTAGGGAGAAAATGCGCAAAGTTGGCAAATAAAGATCTAGAATTTCTCTTTCTCTCCCTCCTGGCTTTGAAAAAGTGTGCATGTCTGCTTGTGCCTGTTTGCATCTGTGCGTGTGTGCGTGAGGCAGGTGGGAGCAGCGCGTTGTTTGGGTGCAGCACTGCGGCTGGTGCTGCCCGGCCAGATGCAGCTCATCATGGGTGGCTGTGGGCTGATGTCCAATGGCCTGTGTAGGTCGCTGCCACTGCACTGAATCCTGCCTTCGTGCAGCAGAAAGCCTGAGCTGCTTCTGCTCAGCGACGAGGTTTGCATGGCGCTGGGTGCTCAGCGCTGTGGTGGTGCCTTAATGGGAATGTGAAGGTGTTGGTGTTTTCTGCAGGTCGAGCAGTTATGTGGGCACCTGGGTGGGAGGATCTGAAGATCAAGCTGCCAGATGGCCTCTAGCTACGAGGAATTCCCCATTAGTTTATAGGCTTCTCTGGAGTTAAAATATTTTTTTCCTATGTGAGTGTGAGCTCACTTGCAACTGCTGCAGGCAGACGATGCTCGGTGGTGATACACTCGGGTTCATTTGGAATGAGATGGGCAGAATTCCTTACCGTATCCCATAAAGTACCTTATTATTACTTTTGGTTAGTGTTGCAAAAACCCTGGTTCTGGTGGTCTGCATACCTTCCTCTGTCTGTGGTTTGCTGAGATGGCGTTGGAGGAGTCCCAGGCCCAGCCTTGATGCTCATGAGGTCCTGAGGAAGCCTCTGCTGCAGGACTGGGAGCTGATGCTGCCTTTAGCTCATGTCACTCCTGGTGGCTGGTGCTGTGCAAACCTCCTGCAGCCGGAGAGGCTGTGTTAAGTGCAAATTCTAATTATTCCAGCCCAGAATTGCTAGGAGAGAGGAGCTGTGCTGGGTAATTGGCTAAATGCTGAGTGCATGGGGGAAGCTGTCTGGGAGCAAGGAACACGTCACTCTCCGCAAGCAGACGGCATCGCTTTCCTCATTGTTCTCTAGCTGGAGTGCTGAGCTGCCTTTCCAACCAGGATTAGAAGCTCTGACATAGGCACTCCGTGAGCACAAGGGCCCCTCTCTAGGCCAGCTTTGCTCAGCGATGCAGCAGGCTTGTCCCTCAATTGCCATCCGCAACAAATCTGTAACAAGTTGACAAACGACTAATTTTAATTTAATCTTTCGGTTTCCAACTTAATGATGAAAAAAAAAACACACAAAACGAATCCAGGGGAAGGAAGTGCTCACCCGCATCTTCCCTTCACACCGTTCACGCAATGGGGGAGCGTCAGTGCAAAAGTGGTTAGGAGCACAATGAGAGCCTTACGTTTTTGAATTAAATTTAACCCCAGGGTGCCACTGCTTCAGAGCCTTTGGAGGCAGAGTTGTAAATCATGGCAGCAGATTCTGCTTCTGATGAGCACTTCCCATCATGATGACATTTAAACTATTAATTAATTAGGAGAGAGCAAGATGAGAAGATTTGGAATTCTCCCCTTTGGATAATTACTGTCGAACACATTTGTTACTGTAATGAACGAACAGGATGTGACTTCAGTGAGCGTGTTCTCCCTGCATGTGTGTATTTTCACATTATTATTGTTTCAGCCTGCCTTAAAAAGTGCCTGAGAACATTTTTTTTTTTTTTTTTTCCACAAATAGAGGTCGCTTGTGTTTTTAGCACCTTGGCAAAGCTGTTGTTGGGAAGGAGGACGTGGATAACAAGAGTGAGCGTGCCCAAGAGCTGGGACCTGAGCTCCGCAGGTGGGCTGGCTCCTCACTGGGCACATCTGAGCTAGGACCTCCACTTGAGCAGCACGGGGCCCTTTGTCCCCTCAGTAAGCCCACCAGGCTGGAGGCAGCCCTCCTGGCAGTGCTTACCTTCTAAATGGGCTGAGACAGTGCTGGGTGCAGGCTGTGCCCTCAGAGCTGTGCAGCAGGCGCTGAGCAGCAGCACCTTTGGCTTTGCCTGGGCTGGGCACTGAGCTGGGGCTCCACCAGTGCCTCCCACCTCTGCAGGCCCTCCTTGCCCCTGTGCTCACCAAGCATTTGGAAGGCTGCCATGGATGTCCCCGTTTCCACAGGTTTTCTTTCTCTGAAAGCAGCCAGGGCTCCCTCGCAGCATCTCTGCATCCCGCTGTCTGAGATCCTTGTTTACTCCTCCAGTGTTAATACGCCCTTTCGCAGATCATCAATCTTGCTTGGCAGGATCAATTAGAATGAAGTGGGGATGCTCTGCTCACCTCAGTCTGGAATTTAACTCCAGCTGCCCTCCCACGTCCCGTGCAGTGAGGTGTGAGCTGTGCTGCCCAAGACCTGGCAACTCCAGTGCTGCGCCTGCTGCCTGGGCCTGAGCTGCCCTTGGCCACCCCTGTCCTCAGGTGAACTGGGGATGTTTTCTGCAGAAAAAAACATTGACATTTCTTATTCTAGATGGAACCCTCTAGCTAGAGTCGTTCTGTATTCATTTCCTTTATTTCAGATTGGACATTAGGAAAAATTTCTTCTCCAGAAGAGTGGTCAGGTGCTGGAAAGGGCTGCCTGGGGATGTAGGAGCATCACCGTCCCTGGAGGGGTTCAAGAGGCGTTCAGGTGTTGTAGTGAGGGATGTGCCTTAGTGGGAAATATTGGTGACAGGTGGATGGTTGGACTGGATGGTCTCAGAGGTCTTTTCCAGCCTTGGTGATTCTGTGATGCCTTTTCCCATCTTACTCCTTTAACCTTCAGAGGAGAGATTTTGTCCTCCTGGGTGTTGTCATGGCTGATGGAAACTGCTCTGCCATTCAGTCTCCATTCACAGTTCTCACAGTGATCCTTCCGAGTCCTCCGAGCAGCATCTTCAACGATAAGCAATTTATTTTCATTTCGTTTTTAAGATTTGGTTATTTTTAAAAACTTATCATGAATTTGCTGGAAAACATTGGGCTGTATGTGTAAAGGGCTCAAATTGGAATCCAAATGGAGAGAGATTTGAGGGATACGGTCCAATTAATTTGTGCTTTGGTATCAGTAATGATGCTGGAAACCTTTGGAGATTGAGAAACGCTTCGTGTGCGAGTCTGAAAACACAACCAGAGAGCAACCATCGCCTTTCTGGAGATTCTAGATAATCCATGCTTCAAAGCAAAACCTGTGTTTCAGAATATTCATCCTCTGATATTCAAACAGCCAACTTTGTTCTTCTAATTATTATTATTCTTTTGATGTTCTATCAGACGAGTGCCATAAGGGTCTTAAAAAGGGCAAAATAATTATTTCCTTTATATCTTAATACCCATGCGATGGGGAGGCTTTGGTGGAGAAAGGGATATTTTTGACAAATCCAGAGGGGGAAGCTTGGCAACATGGTATAGTTGAGTGTAACCATAAATAAAACCCTGTGTGAATTCCCCCTTGGAGACACTACAGATCTATTGAACAGGGCACCCTCTCTATAAAAATTGTTCTTGAGAGGTAATAGCAAGCTATACATTATGAAAAAATATAGCGCGGGGATTTGCTGTACTTGGAGCAAAACTATGAGAAAAATGGTGGGAGGTAATAAGGGATTGTCGTTCCATCCCATTAGAAATGTGTTTTATTCCAGACACCCAGATTTTATCTTCCCCCTGCACCTGAATTAGAAATGAAACTGCCAACTTTCCAGGATGTGCAGGAGTCCGCACAGTAATGGATTTGCTTCTTTTCTTTCTTTCTTTCTTTCTTCCTTTCTTTTTCTTTTTTTTCCCTTCCCTTGCTTTTGGGGAAGCTAATTAGGGCCAACGGAGATAAAGCACACTGTGTGTTATGAGCCTGTAAATAATGGGAAAAGGTTTCCTTAGGAAATTAGCACTAGGACATCCAGGAAGCTATGAAATCAAGAGCCACAAATATACGCCGCATTCTCCACGTAGATTAAAATAATAATAAAAAACTCTAAAAACAGTCCTATACCGAAGGGAATCCTCCAGGATTTAACTGGCACAATCCTGTAAAAGAAGTTCAGTAAAAAAAAATCCACTCATTTCTAAAGAAATTTCCCAGATTAGATTTGTAAATCAAAAACCAATATATAACATGCAAGAATTGATCTGTTTTATATTCCTCAGTTACATTTTTGTGAAGCACATTTAGAAGATTTAGAACGTATTTGCGCCTGCTGGTTGAGCCATTATATGCTTGAGTTCATACATCTATTTGTGAGGCTATAAAACAGGCATCGACTACCCATGTAAATTGTGTTCTCCACAATAAATTATATGCATACTTGCAAAAATACATAACTGCTGTTGGTTGGCTTACGTAGGCTGAATACTAATGATGTTTAAAGTTGTATTGTCCCTCTTCTCGGGCCTAATTTAGCCTCTACATCAAAAATTATGTAGGAAAAAACACTTTATCCTCTCACTGAGAAATAAAATGGCACTTACGGGCATCCACACATCTTTCTTTTATGAAACACCACCATTTTCATACTAATTTTAGCTGCATAGGGTTCATGGAAAAGTCTGTCTCATGCAAGCCTCTTAGGAGACTTCGGCGTGTGGATACATGCACAGATACAGAAAATGTATTTTCATGGTTTTTATATAAATGAACGGGGCTTTGTGCACGTGATCCGAGCTCCTGGGTAATGCAGTGCTTTGTGGTGCCCGCAGTGTTTGCAGTTCCTGCACTTTGGAGGCTCCTTGGGGCGGCGCAGCGCAGCTCCACGTCCGTGTGCTCGGGGCTGTGCCTGCTGGGCTGGCTCAGGGCTCTGGGGTGGCTCATTCTGAGGTTGTGCTTCCACTAAAGGGATCGGGGCTGCTTGACTTTGCCTTTTTTGGGGTCACTCGTCCTGCAGCACGTGGCTGGGTGGCCTTTATGCCTTTCCGCGTGTCTGTGGACGGCAGCTCCTCGGTGCAGAGATTAACAGCCGCGTGCCACCCTCATACTTCCTCCTCGTTCTGCAGTACCCTGCTATTACCTGGCTCTCTCCTTAACCTCACCGCTTTCCCCAGTTACTCCTTCCTCGCCTTTGTGTGCAGCTCCATCTCCTTCTCAGGTTTGGCCTCCCTCAGCGCGTTCCCTCCATGCTGCCTTTATTCTTGCACTCCCCACTCCCTCCCCATCGCAGTCGGTGCCGCCTCTGCAGCTCTGTGCTGTGCAGCTCTGCCTGGCTGGGTGGACAAGCAGCGTTTCTCTGCCCTGCTCCTTCCGCGTGGGCCGGGCAGGGAATATGGAGGCTGTCACACACTTCCTCTGCTGCCCAATGATGTGTAGGAGAACAATATATCCCTTTTATTGGGCGTGCAACTGGGCAAAGGAACGAGAGAAGCAAACTGCCTCCTTTTTCTCTGCCCAGAACGTCCTAATTTCCTTTTTTCCCCACCACAGAAGCAGCCTCTCGCCATCAGCAGTTTTGCTGAGCCCTCCCCAAAGGTTGTGCCTGCTTTATGGGATGCGGGGCTGTGCTGCCATGTAGAGAGCAAGGGCTGGATAAATCAGTATTCCTAGCCTGGCCCCACTGCCCTCGTGCAGAAATGTAGGTAGGTCTTGCATCACATCCAGTCCTAGCACCGTAACAGTGCGGCCAAAGGGCAGATGGCAGGCTGCTTCCCAGGGCTGGGAGCTGCCAGAAGGACAGGTGAGCTGGTGTCTTGCAGCCCTGGGTGGGACGTGGCTGTGCACCTGAGGCTGCCCCTGTCCCCCCTCTTGGGGCTCACAACGCTGCCCTAGATCCTGCAGGCAGAGCACAGCTGCAGGTGACAGCCTCATAGTGTGCGGGCAGGGGGTTCTGCATCGCTCATGCACAGCTTCCTGGTTTCTTCCTACTGTGTGATCAAGAAGTTGTCAGTGGAATTGCTCTGTGGTGCAACATGGTCCCACGAGCAGAGGTGGTTAGCTCTGGGGCTGGCTGAGCAGCAGCCCATGAGGAGAAGGCTGTGCACATGAGTTCTGCAGGCAACTATTTTGGGAATCAGCAGAGGAGCAGGCAAAGAATTACCATCCTCACACCCCAATTTATTTTCTTCATCACCACGTGATGACTTGCGGCGAAGCCTCAGTGTTCAGCCATGCTTGGCAAAGGCTGTGCCACAGCCTTCCCAGACCACCCCGACGTAGCAGGGCAGAACTGCTGTCTGTTGGCAGCATGGCTCCAGAACTGCCCTCGGGGCAGCACTGCAGCACAGCCTGGCAGCACAGCAAAGCATGGCAGCACAGCAAAGCATGGCAGCACACCGCAGGAGCGCACCGCTTTACTGCCGCCTTTCAGGGTTGCAGTGACTGACAAAGTAACCTAGATATAATTTTCCTTTGTGTCAGTTCTAGCCACTAAAATTAGTATTAAGAGACACTGAAAGCTCAGCGGAGTTTTCCCAGTTTATCCCGCAGCTAATCTTTTTATATCATTTTTTTTCCCTTTAAAATCAGGGGGAGGGGGAAGCCCTCTCATTCTCTGTAGCTGGCATGTCTAAGCTACTAACATATGTGCTTCTTATACCACATACAGTAGCTTAGGACTTTTCAAAAACACAGAACCCCCGAATCCAATAAAATTGCAAATTTCACTGTATTTCACAATATCCTAAATAAACATGAACAGCGTGCATTTCTCTTTCTGGCATCAAATATTAATCTGTCCGTGGTCGGAAATGTGCTTTCCATCTTGTGTGCGCTCACATTGGGTAAACACTTGGGAGATTGCTATTCCAGACCTTTCATTCTCTCCTAGAGTCAAGAGCATGACAAATTTTTCTCCTAATTACACCTGCCACTGTTTGCCTTCTAATACTGTAAATCCTCCATCACATAGTTTTTCAGATTCAGGATTAGGTTCCTTTTCTGTCATACAAATGATGGGAGGTGCAGTGTGCAGTTAGCAATGCACGTTATGAATGTTTAGGTTGGGTTGTCATTTTTTTTTTATTTATTTTTTTTAAGTGAGGGATCTTTGAGCAGAGATTTCTCCACGTTTGACTTGCAATGTTGAACCAGGACCTCCTTCATAAAGGTGTTCCAGGGTCTAGCTGCGTTTGCTACATGCCTTAAAGCATTGGAGGGAAAACACTGAAGCAGCACGAAGCATTCTGCTGCTGCCCTCCATCCCAACCCTGCTGCCCCTGGTCTGCCTGCTGGGGAGGTTCCCTAGGGCTGAGCTGCTGGTGCTGGGAGCTGCTGCTGCTGCCCGGCGCTGCCCTGCCGTTGTGCTTGAGTGAGAGTCTCTTGGGCAAAGAGGCCATTTCGCTTTGCTGGTACAAATCCTCCATTAATGTGTTACAGCAGGGGGCAGAGAAATTGGGCCAGCTCCGAGCTAATCGAGAGTTAATACACAAATGATAAGCTGAGAGAAAAGAGTGCGTGGAATATGGGGAAAGGACGTGTGGAAAGGAGGAACAGAGATGTCTGGCACTTGTGCATGGGGTCAGATTGACTGTGAGCAGGGTTTACATGTGATGGGGTGCGCAGGTATCCCCAGTGCGGTGTGCAGTGGGCACAGCCAGGGGCACAAGGGATATGCAGGGCTTGGAGCCCTTGTCTGATAACTGGGCAAGTAAATAAGCCCAGCTCCTGGTGGATGGGTGCATCCATTGGCTTTCCGTGCAGCATCACATTTCTCTGCTTGCCTGACAGTGCCTTGCTCGCCAGTTGCCAAGGAGGCAGCCCTGCTGGTGGGCTCCCAGAAATCATGTCCTGATTGCTGGGATCCTGGGCGAAAGGGAGGAATTTGGCTGAATAGAAGTTGGTCTGAATTTTCAAGGTGTTGCTAAAATAATATGCCTTCTGCGTGATTTCTTTTTACTGCAAGACATTGGGTGTTCTGTTTTTCTGTGAAAATCTGCAATGTACTCTAAATAAGTTTGGTTTTTTTCTGGGGGGGGGGGGGGAATCACATTGGTTGAAATGTAAAATTCTTGCAGGAAAAGCTGTTTGTTTATTCCTTATATAAAATTCTATCGTGCTGAGTAGCTGCATCCCTTTAAGACAACCTTTAAAGGTAATCTCCAGTTTTGGTTGGGGGAGCTCGATATGCATGGTTTGGTGTACATGTATCTGATTATTGCTGCTCTCCAGAGGAACAGTGAAAATGCTGTTTTTGTAGCAGAAAGGGAAAACTGCATTTAAAAAGCAAAATGCTCGCTTGGTTTTCTAATGCTCCGTGATCATAGAGGGGACCTCTTGCTTTGCTCAGACCTTGTTTCCATTCAGTTCTCCTTTTACTCCATGCATGTGTTTAATTAATGGGCTCTTAACTAATACCATTTATTAAGAAGAGTTTGCTGTCATCTGGTGTATGGGCAAAACATAGGAAAATTTCTGCTCGTGTTAATTCAGAGAGGAGATGAGGCTAAGCTGAATGAAAAATATCAGCTTGCTTAGTGCTGGGTTGGTAAGGGTTTCTGCACCACGTTCTGAAGTCAAATAGCTTATGTTTATCACAGGAAACAAAGCTTTGGTTTGGATATTACCCTAGAAGTCAAGGTGTTTTGGGTGGATAGTTTGAGATACTTTTTTTCTGCTGGATGGAGTACCTAAGGGCCACTTATTCCACTGCCAGTCCCAGGGACATCATCCCCATTGTGAACCTAACACACAGCGTGGGATTTCTTCCCTCTCCTCAGCAAGAAGCAAATGGCAGCTGCTGCCCCAAAGCCCATGCGTGCCCAGTGGTCGCCGTGGGGCTGCCTGCAGGGCGATGGGTGCATGGCCTGGGCTGTGCAGGGCCGGGCTGCCTCCCAGCCCACTGATTTACGGTGCTGGACTCAGCAGGGACGTTTGGTGTTGGTGACCGGGTTGTGACCCCAGCAGAGAGCAAGGCAGTGTTTTGGTGAGGCACAAGCAAAAGGTTAAAAGCTGCAGTTCCCAGCACATGCAGAGCCAGGCGTTCTGAAGAGACCGTTCTGGTCCTTTAATTGCTTCTTTATTTCACGTAATATTTCTTCCACTTGCAAGTGCGCTCTCTTCCCCTTGCCTGCACTTGCACACAAACTCGCCCTCTCTAAAATACCTCAATAGCAGCCACTCTAAAACCAGGCAGCAGCAATTTCCCAGCCCTCCTTACAACGGACTGGATGACATCTCCATCACCGGCGGCGAGTCCAATGCATCAAACCTGCCGAGCTCTTGGTGCAGCGGCGCTGTGTCCCAGCAGCAGGGCGGCACCCAGCGTCCCCCTGGCACAGCAGGCTGGCTCTGCTCCCTGCATGGAGAGAGTCGGTGTGCTGCAGACTGTGTGTGCGCGAGAGCTTGGAGTCACTGGAGCGTCTCTTTTGTCTTCTGCCTTCAGCAGAGGGAGGAGGAGAGCTGTGTGTGCCTCCCCAGTTGGCTGCTGCCCCTCTCCTCCTGCACTGCCCTGAAAGGAGAAATGGGAACGGCAGAGAAAGAGGCTGAAAGGTCCTCAATGCTGCATGCTTAAAATCTTACAGAAAGCCACCCGCTAAGTAAGTGCATGGTGCCCTCTGTAGTGCCAACAGCCAGATGCGCTTTTTTGACATTGCGTACAGTGGAGGTAAAAATGCAAATGCACAAAGTTTGTCCTGATAAGGAAAGGTGATGAAAAAACAAAGGCAGAGGCAGCGGCTTCCTGCCCCCTGGCTAACCCTCGCAGGAGAGGGTTAAAATAATCAGCATTTAACCGGGCCAGAGCCGCTCTAGTGTCACATGCAGCTACTTTACAGCTGATGAAGGGCTTCACAGGCAGGTTGGTGCCAGTTCCCAGATCAGACAGCGATTTTGAGGGGTTTATGCTAAGCAGGAACAGCTGTGATGATCCAAACTGGCTATCTGTGACCAAACTTCCCCCATTCCCCAGAGCTGCGAACGGAAAGCAGAAGGAAAGCCCATGTGTCCTCGCCTGGAGTGGTGCTGGCTGTTCTGCTGATGAATGAGCATGGGACATAAACGTTGAACTTTGATTAATTCTCAGTGTCCAAAACCCGCTAGAACTTGGCCATTTGGCCTCATTGAGAGCGGCACTCAGATGTCACCGTGATAGGAAAAGCAGAAACCACCTACAGCAGCACTGGCTGTAAAACATCAGGAGGAGAAAGTGACAGCTCTGAGCATCTCACTTAACATAGCTACAGGGCTGTGCCGGTAACGCGGCGCGGCATGAATGGCTTCGCTCACAAGTTACATCAACACAGCTATGATGAATTGAGCTAAATGAACTGAGGCAGTCCATAAAAAGTGTTTGCCTTCTTTTTAGTCCTGGAATTGGAGTTTATGAAGTGATTGTTCAAGATAAATAGGAGATGCTGCGATAAGTTCAAACTAGTTTGGAAAACTATATATCCCTATCCCATAAATAGCATTTTTTTCCCCCTCAGAGAGCTAATGTTTTTCTTTCTGTGATTTAGGGTTTAAAACTCGGGTTCGACCTGAAATATCAGCAACGTTAATGACATTTAAGAGTAATATCCTGGATTTATGACACTGTCATTTAATCCAGAGGTCTGCAAATGCCAGGTTAAACCTCCGGCTGGTGCAGCAGGGCAGCACGGCCATTCTCAGCTCCGTGCCTGGTATGTGTGAGCTGCTCACTGCGTCGGAGCAGCATCTGTGTGCTCTCCTCCCCATCCTATGCTGCGCTCCAGCAATCAGTCTGAGATCCAGTGGGGGAAAGGTAAATCTCCATCTCCCCACAGCTTGTCGCCCTCTAACTATCCGATGATGCTCTCGCTAAATGCCAGGAGTTACATCTGCCTGTAAGAGGCTGAGGATACCTTGCTGTCTGAATATACAGCGCCTTGGAACAAAGGCGTTGTCATTCCCCACGTGAATATTAGGAATAGATGCACATATGTACAGAGCTGTTCAGAATAGTGGGATTATATTTATCCTCCCACTCACGACTGTAGATTTTTTGGGGAAGATTGAATCCGATCTTTCACGTTCCAGGCTGCTTTCTTCTCTTTTCAGCAAACCAGTCAGATGCTCTCAGACATTTCCCCTGTGTCACTCCCATTTGCCAGTGTCAGAGGCGTTGCCCTGTTTGCCATAAGCCAGTACACAGCAGCAGTGGCCTTTACCAGCAGTAAGTTAACAGCTGAGGCACTGGCTGAGCTCTGTGCCATCCCAGCACAACCCAGCAGCTCAGGCACAAACCGCTGCTGCAGAACTTCTGTGGGTGTCCATCCTGGGGCCGGCTGCTGCATGGCCCTTCTGGAGGAGGAGATGGAAATAATTGAGGTTCTAAAATAAGCAGTCGCTCTCTAGTTGGTGTTAATGAGCGAATGGAATTTAATTAATTTGGTCCAGCAATTGGGTCACCGTTTTTCCCAGCTAGAGGGAAGGCGTCGCGGGTGGGAGGATAACATCCCTTACCCAAACACCTCAGGTTTTATTTTATTTTTCCTGGGCTTTGTGGTTATCTCCATAAACCCCATCAGGGTCCCTGGCTGGTGCAGCTCAGACCTAACACAGCAGTGGGTAAGGAAGGCAGCTGCACTGAGCTGCCTGATGCAGGGCTGTCTGCCAGCCCTCCTCCGCTTCGCCTAACGTGGATAATTTTAGCTCGTGTGAAATTAAACTCCCTCTCTTTGCAGCCCCACTTCTTCTCACTTCTCAAAGCAATAAAACGCCAACTCCTCCCAGCTCTGCCCGCATGTAAACAGTGCTAATGCAGCAACACGGCGGTTTGCTGCCCGAGGAGCCAGCTCTGCTCCTGCATGAGATGCAGGGGAGCGAGGGAAGCGCTGGCCTTGACTTCCATTTCTCACTTCTGCTCGGTATTTCTGACTCTAGCTGGTTTGTATCACCACCTTTTATTTAAACATAGGAGGTTTTTTAAAATTTAAATTAGATCTCAGAAAATAGATACTGTGCACCTTTGTGTTGGTAAGAAAAAGAAGTGGTGTCATTCATGTCAGATAATTGGTGGTTTTAGCTCTCTGCAGAATAAATTACAGCAGTCATATAATGGCCTTTCATCCAATCACTTCTCTACTCCAGATCTAGACTTGAAATGAGGTTTGTTGAAAACATCATTTCAGGGATTATTGACCACAGCAAAATCTTGTTGTACATGTTCTTTGTATGTATTGAAAATACACGAGTTAAAAAGGTAATAGTTGGTGCTTCTCTGGTGAATTGGAAGCTGGGGCCGGGAGGTGGGAGCTGCGGGCATCGCTGCGACGCTGTGAGCATCGTTGTGCTCCGCGGGGGATGGAGGCAGCGGGGCTGGGGCACAGGCATGGTGGGATGGTCAGCAGGAGACGGGCTGGGTGCTCCTCCTGGCAGCCCTTGGGGCCAGCTGGTGGGGAGTGCTGCGGTTAAGAAGGGAAGGCTGGCTTTAGCCCATTGGGTTGAGAGCAGGGTGACAAGCAGCGGCGGTTTGATAACTTTGACTGCTGTCTTCTGTCTGTTTAAATGGTCATCGTGGAGGCAATGTGCAAAAGTGACAGCACAGGTGTGATGAGTCGGTGGTGTGGGTTGCTCTGTAGGGCTTGATTGCCTTTCTTCTCACAGATAGACCATCCTTGTCCCTCTCGGGAGCCTCTCTGCAGTGCAGCAGTACATTAGGATGATCTCGTGCCAAGAGTTCAAGCCATCTTTACGTGAGAAAAGGTTAAAAGACAGTGTGGTCATAGCGTACAAATACCAGCGCGGGGAAGAGCAAAAGACAGTCAAAGACTGAGCAGAAATAAATATGTATAGCTAGGTGCCATGGTTGGAAACTGACGGCAGACAAATTCAAATGAGAGCTGAAGTGTGTGCTTTGACAGTCGCAGTAATTAACCATTGGAGAAAATTGCCAGGGGATATTGGTAGATGCTCCATCACTTAAGTTTTATAAATAAAGACTGAATGTCTCTATAAACCAAAGCGGTATTTCTCAGCAAAGAGTCGTGGATGAGCCGCAGGAGCTATGACTATTGAATTCTGGGTTTGAGTTCAGGTTGGAGGCAGCGTGGAGGGGCTCAGTGCTTTGTGCTCCTGGAAACCCAAAGAACTGCTGTTCCGAGACCCTGCTGTCGGGCAGCACAAGCCGTCGTGTGTCCAGGCTCTCTTTTAGCCATCTTTTACTTTTCGAGAATTGAGGAGCTGGGTGCCTCTGAGCTGAACAAAGCCCTGCTTGAGGAACACAATAGACCCCACAAAAGCTGCTCTGGTCTTGCAGCACTTGTCACAGGGAGTGAAACAACTCTGATGGAATAATTGATCATTTGCTTGACTAAGGATCAAAGCACCTGTAACTTGGTCACCTCCATCTGCTATAGAGCTGCCCTGAAAACATACATTCTGGAAAAGCATTCTTTTCCATTTATATTATTTACTCCCTTTCCCTTCTTATTCTTATTTCAATCTAGCACAAAACCCGACAGCTCGGAGGTATGCGTGATGGTCCTAGAACAGCAACCATTCACTCCAGCAGCTCTGGTTTTCTAAAGCAAGCTAGGGGATTTAGACACCCAGCTTTGCATACAGATGAATGGGAATTAGGCTTGCCGTACCCGTAAGCAGCTTGGGAAATATCAGCCCTCCTATTTCTGTTTCACCGCTCAACTTCTGATGCTCAGGGAAGTTCTCCGAGCCGTTCTTCTGTCCGTGAGTGTGAGGGGGGAGAGCCGGCTGCTGCAGCCCTTCGTCTGTTAGTTTCACCCCATGACTATCCATGAGCCACTGCAGAAGAGGAGGTGGCAGGCTGGGCCTGGCTTTGTGCTGGGGATGTGGTTTTCTTGCCTGCTTGTTTTCCTTTCAGCCAAGTCGCGTGTTCCCTGCTGAATGGCTGGGTTCCAGTAAAACCAGAGCTGCCCCAACACACGATTTCTGTGATGATGTAAACGAAGCCTGTATCTTTTCATATCTCTGGAAGTGCTGCTTACGCTGTGCCTGTTTCAGTGCTCAACAGCCAGCTTTTATGTGACTGCACTGCTCTCGTGCCTAACAGTCCCTTTGCTTCTCGTCTGTCAGCCCACTGCGCTGTTTGCGTTTCCCTCCTGCTGCACTGTTCAGCTTCCAAAAGGCACCGAGTGTACTTCCGTGCCTCCAGATGGATCCTCACTGTTCCTGGTTTCTTTTAAAGCTGCATCACTGGGGAGAGCATCTTGTAGCCCGTAAGGAAATAATACAGGCAGGGCGAAAGAAAAATCCCTCTTCTTGCTTCTAGGTGGAGTTCACATGCAGCAAATCAGAGATCCAATCTCAGCACTTTGGGAACTGCAAAGATTCTTCAGCAATAGGAAATGTTTTTTATTTGGTTTTCTTCTCAGTTTGTAGCCCGTGCACATGTGGCAAAAGCATGCTGAAACCGTGCCCTTCCCCTCTGGTCAGAGGCTGGCTTTGGAGGAACAGGTGAGGCAGGGCTGGGGCAGGTAGGAGCAGCACATGCACAGTGAGAACGTGGGCTCCTGGCTGCACCCAATGTCCAGCAAGCAAAAGGTTCCAGGTAGCTGTGAGCTGAATACAGAGGTCAGTGCAGAGCTCCATGTGGCTGTATCCTCAGTTATGTCCCCATAGGTTAACGTGGAGAGCTTGAACCCTGCATGTGGGTAACAGGATGATGGCCGTGTTCCTATTGTAAATCAAAGGTACTTCAGAACTCTCTAAGGGCAGAAAAGCATCAAACACCAGTGGAACTCCACCATCCTGAGAGTTACAAAAAATCCAGCTACGTGGGTTATAACCCTTCCAGCTGAGCATTCCCCAGCCCTCTGCCTGAGCACAGGGTCCTGCTGGTCAGAGCTTTTCTTGAGGGTCAAGAAAAGACGTCTTGAGGGATGTCTTTGATACATCTGGGTTCGCCACAGATCCAAACGGTTAAAACAGTATGGCACTGCCGTGGCTTTGAATGTTATATAAAATTATGGGGCAGGGCCAGGACCTGGTGGGGAAGGTTTGAAGCCGGTGCAAAGTTTTACAGCCCCATGATAAACCCTGCAAAGCAGAGAAGGGCCTGAAAGGAAAGCTTGACCCCTCCGGAGGCTGCCAGGTGCTGCTCTGGAGATATTGTGGCCTCGCTGCGGACTTCATTAGCCAAAGGGAAAAACATCTTCATCCTTGGCAGCGCTCTCGGGGGAGTCGGTTAATAGGAACCAGATCACGGGCAGTGCTGAGACTTTGTCAACTCGGGAGAAACAAACCGCGATTTGATTGTTCCCTCCACGAGGAGATCGGGGCGGAGATAGGGTCCAGCTGTCCAGCCATCTAGGAGACTAATTAGTCCAATTAATTAAGAAGTTGCTCTCTGTTTCCCCAGTGTCACACAGGGCTCTGAGAGAGAGAGTGACAAGGGTGCGGAGAGCGAGAGGTCAGAGGGAAAGCTTAATGTCTGTTGGGGTAGATACACAGTAATTAAGTGACAATAGACAGGAACTTTGCTTCTGGAAGAGTGCTAATTAAAACCTGTAGGGTACTGTTCTCCCTCTGGGTATGCAGCATGCTCCGTGTGTCCCACTAGCCAAATGGGAATGATCCAGCAAGGAATGATTTACCCCATTGGTGCACCAGTGTGTTTTGCTCAGCGCGCCTTGTGCAGGTGCCATTTAGTGCAGAGCTTAGATGCTCAGGGTCTCAGATGGCTCTGGAGGCCCCGAACATCTGCAAAGAATCAAGACATTAGTTCTGTTTTATGGGCCCTGCAGCAGGTGTAGAAGCCGGGCTGTGCTGTGCCCAGGGCTGGTGGCAGAACTTGCACCTCCTCTGCTCCCAAAAGTGTTGCAAAGGCTGCCTCTACAGCAGGACTTCTCTGCACCGTGGCCTTGTTCCTGTACTTTCCATTCTGTGCATGACTGTACGTCCTAGCTCGTTCTTACAGCCCACAAAAGCAAACTCTCCTTGTAGGTGCTTGGTCGGGTGCAGTGTGGCACCCTGAGGCCGTGGGCAGCCGACAAGAGGAGAGCCAAGGCAACCGAGCAGGAAATTCACTGCCCAAACGCTATTCAGTACTTCACAGCCACAGCAGCGAGATCCGTCCTCGGTTGAAACCTAAGCAGCAAATGTTAACATTTCATTTTAAAACCTAAGCCAATCCACTTTGTAATCCAGACACGGCATCCGGAGTGAGCATTGCTGTTGGATAATCACAGAGTGGTGTGGCCTTTTGCCCTCGTGCCTCGCACAACACACCCGAGGCGTGAGATTAGGCTCCAATAATAACACACCCCGTTGTGCCTTTTTGCTCAATTGATAAACCTGCTGTATTAGGAGATATTGTCATAAAACTGAATGGCACCCTGTAAACCTGAATCACTCTCTCTTCCTTGTAGCCAGGGAATTAGATGTTTGAGCTCCCGTCTTGGCTTTATTTCATGTCTGCAATATGCAAGAGACTATATAAGCTGCTGCTTTATTGTTTTTAAAACACTATGAGCAACTCCGGTGCTGTATAAATATCTGTTTTATATACTTTATCTGATTCCTGCCTCACTCACTGCTGTGCAGCTCCACTGGCTTTTACACGGGTCATCTCTCTTTACACCTTGCCGGGGAAGGCAGGATGTTACCCCGCTTCTCTGCAGCGCGAGGGAGGGCAACGCAGCTCAGCCTGCCCAGGGCTGTTGTGTGAGCGCGCTGGGAGACGTGATGCTCTGCACCGCTCCTTGTCTCTGGAGCAGCAAAAAGCAGCCAGGATGGAGAGGAGCTCTTTTTTCCCTTTCTTCCCCCCCCCTTTTTCCCCCTTTTTCCCCTTATTCCCCTTTTTCTCCCTTTTCCCTCTTTTCCCCCCTTTTTCCTCCCTTTTTTTTCCCCCCCTTTCACATCCCTGCCTCACGCACTCAGCCCCGGGCCGCGGTGCTGCCTGACACCCGTGGCGGAGCGGCTCAGAGCCCCACGCAGCAGCAGCAGATTGCTGACAAAGCCGCGGCTCCTCGCCCGCAGCGCCGCACGCTGCTGCCACGGGCCCGGCCGCTGCTCCCAGCCCGCCCCCTCCCCGCGAGGGATTAACCAGGAAGTGATACAAAAGGCACATATGCTCCTGTGTCCAGTCCTGTCTATTCATATGTGTGTTACTTAGCCTAATAAGGATTAGACTTAATGAATTGGAAGGAGTTAACAATATAAAGAGGCAATAGAAAAAGGCCTAAGTAGTCGTAATTCCATTTCATGTAGCTTTGGTGTTGCTTTGCTTTCAGCGAATAGGTGTAATCCTCTTTGAAATCAAAGGTGGTACAAAGTATGAATTTAAATTTGACATTTACAGCTCCTGTAAGATTTAGTATTCCAGAAAGGTTTGCTCTTCAAAAAAAAAAAAAAAAAAAAAAAAAAAAAAAAAAAAAAAAAAAAGGGAAAAGAAAAAAAAAACAACCAACCCCACCAACCCAACCGGCGCACCATCTGCTCTCGGGACAACCCTGCACTCTGCTGCCCCATCCGTGCAGCTGTGGGAGCTGCAGACCCGGCTGCTGGGGACCCATGGTTGCCCCATGCAGTTGAGCTGTGCAGGGCTGGGCTCTGCTCCTCACCTCTGCCAAGAGCAAAGCCAGGAGCGTGCCTGGGGATCGGGAGCTCAGCTCCTCTGCCGTGCCTGTGAGCGGGGCCCTATTTCAGTCTGTCATTCCCTTCTGCTGTTCCTCTGTTCCACTGTGCTTCCCCTGCCTTTGGAAGCAGCATCCCTGGGGAAACCTGAGCGCTGCTGGCTGGGAAGTGAAACATGGAACTGGGGGAGCTCCCAGTGCTGGAGCTGGCAGCGATCGGTGATGGGGTGCTGCCCTCACCCTTCTCCCGCTCCCCTGGTCAACGTGTGTCAGCACCGTCCTCAAAGATATTTTTTTCTTGCTCCTGAAAGCAGACAGGCTCTGCGTGGAGGTGTCATTTGCTGCCTGTCCCTTATGTCATTGATTTTTAAGTCGTTAATTAACGCTAGGTGTCAGCCGGGAAGATGAATTCTGGCCCCATTCTCCTTTCTCTTTTGTTTTTTGGATTGTAAATGTTATAGATCTCCCATGATGGAGGGATGAGGGGTCAAAGGACACGAGAGCATCTCTGCATATGTGCACACAGTCCTCCCTGAACTGCCCATCTGCATCACTCGATAGATGGAGACGGCTGGCGGGGGGGGAACGTCCCTTTTGTTGCCTGTGTCACTTCAGATAGAGACATATCAGCTTTGGATGGGTAGTGTGGTCGCGTCTGCGCACGCATGCGCACCTGGGTGTAGGGGAATGTTCTCGGCACATTGCTGTGCCAAATTTTGCCATATCTTGTGCTTTACTCCCTGTGCAAAAGCAGAGGCGTGATGGCACATCCATCAGCTCCGCAGGGAACGGCAGAGCACTGCAGCAGCGCCCTTGGTCGGTGGTCTGGAAGCGTTGAGACAGTCATGGGGGTGTCACGTGGGTTCCTTCCTGGGATGAGGTGTGATGTCCCCAGCAGCTCGGCCACATCTGTGCCACAGCGCTGGGTTTGTCCCCACGTGCAGGGCAGCATCACTGTGTCAGATGGCAGCGTGCGGGGATGGCACAGCGCAGCCGCAGCGCACCAGGAGGGCAGGGAACTGGCTCGGAAAACAGCAAAAGGCAAACTGCAAAAAGCACCAGGGGAGGAGGAGAGCAGAGCACTTATGCAGCCTTTTATTAGCAGCATTAACACTTAACAGTATAAATGAATGAGGCGTGACACGAGTGGATTGGCTGAGGCAGGCGAGGAAGCAGGACCTGCGGTGTGGTGGGAAGCTGACACCTCGGTGCTGTGCTCTGAAGAGAGCAAAAATATCTCCGGGTGGGTGGGCTGGGTTGGAGCTGGGGCTGGATTGGAGCTGGGGCTGGACTGGAGCTGGGGCTGGCCGTGCCATGGTGCAGTGACCAGCACAGGACAAGAACTTCAGGTCCCCCCACTCCATCTCAGAAAGAAATCAGCTTCAGATCACTGGGCTCAGCATCTCTTTCCAGGTCTGTGTAGTTACTAACTACAGCGAGTGGAAATTCCCAGTGCCGTGAACATCATCCTCTGTTTCCTAATCCTTGTTTGTTTGCGGTGCCTCCTTGTCCTCGCTGTACACTCGCTCAGAGGAAGCTGCTTTGTGTTTTCTTACTTCAGTGCAATGAAAGAGAAGCAGAGAAAAGGCAGTGCTGCTTGAAAGGCAAACTTAAAACACAGAGAGGCTGCATGTGCTGGGCACAGCCCCTGGACTGGGCGCTGGGAGCAATGCAGTGCAGTGCTCAGCTGGAGGAGGCCGGGTGCTGGGAGGGAGGCTGCTACCAGCACTAAGGAAGCAGGCACTGAGGGGCTTCTGGTTTGTGCAACATGATTTGTTCCTGAAGCCAAAACAACAAAAAGAATATAGTGTTTTGCAGAAGTGTCTTTAGAGACCCCTAAGGACAGACGTGAGCTTTGCTGGGGTTTGTCTGTGGGGTTTTTATCCTGGTAAAAAAAAAAAAAAAAAGAGGGTGAGAAGAAGAGGTGGGAGATGGGTGAGAGACTCATCCCAGGGCCCCTCCTGAGCCCCGAGGAGCTGCTGTCCAGGTGCCCTCATGGTCACATCCCATGGCCACATCAGTCTGAGCGATGCTAACAAAGTGGTGCCATCTGATTTAGGAACACCCCCGGCTCCCGAAGCTCAGTGGTTCTGCTACCAAATTGCCTCCGTGGTAAAAGCTTTTATCGCACCGTTAAGTGTGTGAAAAATTCCAGATTCCCTCTGCTTCAGTTTCGGTCCCCAGCACGGTTTTACTGTTTTTGAATATCTTGAATTTTATTTCATTTTTTAACCTCTTACTCCGTGTTTGCCGAGCAATAATTCAAGCAATGGGCTCAGAGACTGATGCCCAGAGCTGGGGAGGCCATGGGGTGCATGGAGAGCTGTGCTGGCAGAGGTGGCACAGCAGTGTGTGAACATCCCCCATGGAAGGAACACAGGCAGAGCAGGAGGCAGAAGCGTGCTGCTGCATGGAGGGCTGCTCATCTGCTGATTGCTGCCGCTGTTAAAACAAACCAGCACAACTTGTGGAGGGTCGGTTGCAAATGAGTTTGGCAAGGGTGACGCTAAATTTTCCCACGCATGGATCTAAAGCAGCCTGAGCTTGTTTTCCACCTCGCAGGCTGATCCAGCAATACACACTGCTAATCCACTGTCCCCTCGCCGTACTGTAAATCAATCGTGGGTCACAGGCAAAGTGTTCTCACACTCTGGGGTTAAGAGCAGGACGCAGACCCACGACCGTGGGGTCATTCCAGCATCACGGGCTGAGGGTTGGTGCTGTCAATGCTGGGATCTGGGGGTAAGCTTTTATTAAGCGACAGAACAGTATATTTTGTGGTCAAGAAAGAAAACAAGAAGTTTTTTGGGGGGAAAGCTTTGGTTTGTGCAGTTAATCATTAACTGCTTTGCTCCTTTCTCCTCCTCCTGGAGGACGCAGTGGTTGGAGAGCTGAGGTCATGGAAGGCCCTGTTTCCAGGTGCTGGCTCTCGGCTGACATTCATCCTCTACTTTTTGTGAGCATAGACTTTCTGTAGTTCTGAGAATTTTCTCTTGTCCTGCTGCAGTTTTCCTTCTAAGAATTTCCCATTTTATGCATAATTCCTACTCTTTCATGTATGTACGCACAGCTGTATGGAACAGTCAGAAATGCACTGAGAAAATACAGGAAGTTCTTAAATCCCCACTCACTTCCCAGGTGAAGTGCCATAATAAGAGAGGGCTTCTCGGAAGGGTGATGAAGGGGAAGCAGCCGGGTGTGTGTGACCCTAAATCAAGCACTGGCACACAGCACGGCCCCGTTTTCAACGGGATGCTGGCTCTTGAAAATTTACAGTATGCTTGGTTAAGGCAAATAATGTTTTTCTGTAACCAGCCCTGTACTGTGGGGTTATTGCAGTGCTGCCAACGTGGGCTGTAAATATCTCCGGACAACAAAACTATTTATTAAAGAAATGTACCTTCTGACACAGAGCCTTGAGTTTCTTGGCACACAAATGCCCCTCCGCAGCGCTGGGCTGCAGTACCCCTTCGTGTAAGGATGGGTAATCCTTGTGGGGATGCGACCACTTCATTGGCTCACCCCCTCCCTTCCTCTCCTTTTGGGATGCCCGTAGTGTGACCGTATCACGTTCTCCATCTGCCATCTCACAGCCCACAACACGGGGCTCCTGCTAATTCCTCAGCCCAGATCTTTCATCCGAGTCTTAACTATTTTCCCGGTTCAGAACAAGCTATTGTTAAAGTGACATCTTAATGCCAGCTCTCTGATTGATCTATTACCTGTCTCCCTACGTAGGGACGAGGAAAAGAAATGAGAGAATCCTTTAATCATTAGAATTGGAGAAATAGAGCTTGAGAAAACCTCCAACAACGAACAACTTATTCAAAAAGTTAACACTCTTCACGTGTGATTTTTGAAGGCTGTAACAGATGGCTTCGTGCCGCCAGCAGGAGCTCGCTGTGAGCCGGGAGGATGAATGGCACTGTGTGCAGGGGGAGCCCAGCCCAGGGCACGGCCAGCACCTCTGCCTGCTGGGTCAGGGCCTGGAGGGAGCAGTGGCACTCATCCTGTGCCATCAGACCTACAGCAGGCAGAGGTCTAGGCAGTCCATCTGCAGAAAGAAAAGTTCTTCCTTCTTGGAGGCTCATTCAGCACCTTTTCCCCATTCCAGAATAAACAGCACTTTAAATAATAACAAACAGCACAAGCCTAAATATTTAGTAGAAAAATGTAGGAGCAGCACTGGCTGGACAGGCAGGGCATCTTTCAAGGGACGCGTTAATGAGCAAAAATCTATTGCAGGGTGTTGCTTGGGATGGATGCGCGTTCCCTGCGTAAATTCTTATCATGGTTTGGAATCAGCTCCTTGCTTGTCCGTGTGGTGGCTTTTATAAACAATCTCTCTGTTTAAAAATACATGTTAAAGTGTGTTAAGTAATGTAAGCAAACAGCACACGTGCTGTATGGAGATCCTTTATGCCGCTGCCTTGGAGCCGGTTTGCATACTGATTTGTGGCGGTGCCTCGGCTGCTCCTGGCATCTGATCTTTCTTGCAAACAAGGCTATTTTGCCTCGAGGGTTCTCCTCCGATGAAGTAATAAATAAGTAAAGGTAAAATGAACCTAGCCTCGCCTAAAATAATTTCGGAGGTTAAAAAAGAGGAAGAAGAGGGCTGCTATTGATCTCAGCTATTAAAACATCATAGCTACTTTTCTGGATTAAATGGCAGTGGATTTGGAAGGCAAACGTGGAGAGAAAGAGTAAAAAATGACTGTGCACGAGATTAAGGAGTTTATGTGCTAACGGGGATTGTTTGGGTTTGCTGTTTTTTTCTTGGCTGTTCCTTACAGTCACCCCCAGTCCTCATGCTTGCAGCAACACAGAAGATTGTTCCAAAGTCGGTTCCTCCTAATGAACGTTGCTTTCTAAAAGTTTATTTTTGGAAGCCCAGTAAGGAATCCATCCCTAAATCCCTCTCTTCTTAAACTCTCAGATTGCAGGGTCTGGCAGGCCAAGCACACGGGTTTGTCTGATGCCTTAAACCCGACACCCGCTTCCCTAATGGCCTTCAGATGGTCCTGGCGATAGCCCTGGAGATAAGCTGTGAGATGGGCTCAGCTGCCGGCCTGTCACACTGCCTGCCATTGAGGCGACGGGCAAACAGGGCAAGCAGCGACATGGGGTGGCACTTGGGATCCCCGTGGTGTGGGGCCATGGCCTGGCTCTGCTTGTCTGAGGGGCTTCCAGCAGTGATGCCAGCACTGAGCACCAGCTCAGCCTTCAATTCCACCTCAGAAATGGCTGCGGAGCATTGGCAGTGTCGGCACAGTGCTCTGTGTTGGGAAGATAAAATGAAACCGAGCTCTATAATGTTTTATAGCTACCGCTGTAGCAGCAGCAAGTGCTACTGTAGTGTACCGCAGCACTTGGCGTCGTATGAAGGATAAGCCAAGGGCAGGCAAAAAGAAATCCCTGCTTTTTAATGTTATTAAACTGCAAGTATCCCAAGTCCCTACAAATAATAAGGAGTAAATTTAAAAGGGACTGTGAAAAATAGGGCAATGAAGATCTGTGCTCTGTTGATTTATCCAGTGAAAATAAGCAGAGGAGTGGAGGCAGGAGCAGGATGCTCACCACGCTCGGCTGTTGCAGGCAGCATTTGCTGCATGGCAAAGAGGGGCACGGGGCTCAGGTGGGAAGCCGTGACCATGGGAGCCTCGGTGGTGGTCTCTGTGATGGGGGGATGCTGCCAGCTTGTTTGTGCTTGTAGGACAGGCTGGAGAAGGCATGGGCAGGTGGAGAGATGCACATTTCCTCTGTTCATGTGAAACTTCCCTCGTTTGGCAGGAGCCCAGCACCAATTAATCAGCTGGAGCCTTGTAGAAAGCCTCTTCCTGGGAAATAAGGGTACAGAAAAATCCTTTAAATTCAACATAATTTAAAACAAAGTAGTATGTCAATAGAGGAGGGGAGGAAAGAGAGGCAGAACGGACTGGCAGCGCCGCTGCATCTCCTCTGGTTTGGTCCTCTGCACAGCAAGGAGTGGGACGGGGCTGCCCATGGGATGCTGTGCTCCCACCACGCAGCCCTGAGCAGGAGAAATGCTCACGGGGGGGGGGGGGGAGGAGCAGATCAGATTTCTAAGCACCCTTGAAACTAAAGCTGCGCTGTTTATAAACTGCCATAAATATTAATTGATATTTAATAAGGTAGGCAAACACAAGGGAAAGTATTGTTTTGGCCAACTCCTACGCCGCGGTCCTAGCGAAGCGTGAAAGAGTTTGTGTAACTTTCCTCAGAGGTTGAGTGCAGGTCGTGCAAGGTCCTTTTTCCTGGCCGCCGTCCCAGCTTTTTAAGCTAGAAGGGAACATGGGAGGCTCCTGGGAATTGAACCCAAATACCTGCTGTCTGCAGAGTGAAACTGCTTGGCCAAGAGTGCTCCGAAGCGCAGAGGCGAAGGGATGCAGGCACTGCCTGCACTGCTCACTGCTGCACCCAGCCCACGGCTTTCCGAGGGGATTAGTGTGGGCCAGGAGTGTTTGGTCAGATGTGAGGCACGATGAGATAATCGTGGCCGTTAATTGATATGCTTTCCCACATAACTTGGCAGCTCAAACAGGTGGTGCACAGCCCTGCCGCTCACTCACATTGGGCTGCTGGCTGCAGGCTCCAGCTTGTCCAGCTGAAATGGCAGAGAGCAGGGGGGATGCGGAATGAGGGAACGCTTTGCACCCATTTGGGCACCGTGGTTCCCACCAGGGAACCCTCACAGGATTTCTTTGCGTGATCTGTGCTACCAAAGGGTGGAGCAAAATTCACGGGATTGGGTTTTCTCTGTTGAGTGTTGGTGACTCGCTGAGGTTTTGCTGCCAGCTCCAGAAACGGTGTCATAAAAATGTGTTTTAATTTTATTTCTCGCTCTCCTATCGCGCATGGCCTGATTCATGGGCTTGCACAAAGACTTGGAGGAAAAATCAATTTTGAATAGAATGGAGGCTGGTTATATGGAATTAAGGTCTAAGCTGCGCTTGGTGCCTGCCGAAGGGCAGCTCTGCCCCTGGGTGCAGCAGCGGGGTGGGCAGGCAGAGCTGCCACGGCTGTCTGTCCCCCCAACATTTGTTCTTTGGGAAACCATGGAATCCAAACCCAGAGCTGCAATGCCAGGTTTCTGTTTCACAAGAAATTTCATTTAAAAAAAAATGAATGTAACATCTATTCCGACGTCTCGTGGCCTCAGTCTGTCCCTATGATTTTTCTTGTCATTGGTTCTGGTGGGATAGCATAGCACGTTTGTTAGCAGGACTCCCAAAATGCCCTTTCCAGGTCATTTTTCAAGCAGTAACGAGAGCCAGAAACCTTCCTACAGCAACTCACGGGACAACGAGAGTCAGTGGGAGATCAGATCACTCTGAAAAAAAAAGGCAGATTCTGAGCATCAAAGGAAAGTCGGTGATTTCAGAGTTCAGAGCCATTTTTTTTGCCCAGGTTTGCCTTTTCATTTTGGCCTTTCTTTAGAGCAGAGCTAGCTGGGTTCCCCAGCAATGCAGCTCCCCTCCAAGCAGGCAGTGCTGCTCCGGGCTGCGCTCACATCCAAACTGGGCTCCGGCTGTGGAGCTCAGCGTCACTGCTGGCATTCAACCCACAGACAAAGACAGCTTTACAATAGTTGCCTGTATCGAGTTCGCCAGTTTTAATTACAACACCCCACAGTGGAAATTTCACAAAACGTTTTATCCGTGCGTAAAATTTAATTAAACAAACAGAACCCTAAAGAAAGCATTACATTTGTCACAGCCAAATCTGCAGCGAAGCAGGGTATTTCCTGCGCTTCCACATGGGTTATGTCTCGGGATTGACAGGGGTTGTGGGCTTTGATGCAGTGCAGATGGAAAATCAAAATGGTAGGGCTTAATGCCCCTCCAGCACGCACAGTGGGACGGTGGGCAGCAGCAGCTGAGCTCTCCTCGTGCTGCAGTGGAGATGGCAGCAGTGCTGGTCGTGATTGCTCTGTGATAGATGATGGGAAACGTCTGCTTTTGTATTTCAAAGGCCACGATGGCATCTTTATTTGATAAAGCAATTGGATTATGTCTAATCCCCACGCTTGGAGACGTTTTATTAGAAAACACTTTCTTAAATGCGTCTTCGCCACCCCAAGTGTGGTGTAAAATATCACTTAAAGGAAAGCTGTGACCAAGTTCTTCAGAAAATCTCCATCCACTCAATTTGGGGGCTGGGTTTGGATTTAAAGGCGCTTTTGATGAAGTCTCCGTTCTGAAAGCAGAAACCAGGCCGTGCTCTTTAAGGAGCCTCTGCTGAGGAGCCCGGCAGTGGAGACACCCCATTTGTGAGCAGGTGGTTACATCAGATTGCGCTCTGATTCAGGATATTGTGTAGGAATTCAGATTCTGTCATAATGAATAATACATGCACCAAACATGAACTCTGTAAATTCAGGGAAGCAAGCTGTCAAGCTGCCCAAGCAGTGCAAACAGAGGCGAGCGCAGTGCGCGCGGTACAATGCGGCGTCTCAGGCACTTCCTGCAGCGCGGGCTGCGGGACACGCTGCTCAGATCAAAGCCGGAGCTCAGGGGGAGGTGAGGGATGGAGCTGGGCACTGCGGGGCCCTCGGAGCACGGCCGTGGGTTCGAGCAGCCGGTGGGGCAATTCGGGGTCGTGGGAGCAGGGCCAGGAGCGCGCCGAGCTCTCCCACACTCACCCTGAGCCACAGGTGAGATCTCGTTCTTCTCTTCCCTGTCCTCGTGGTGGGAATGCGGCCAAGAGTTGTCGCCTTGCAGTGGCCAGGCTTTCCGAGCCCAAATAGCTGCCAGCTTTCTTCATTGGCGTGGATCAGCCGTGTTTGAGGAAAGCCCTGCCTCGCTCCGCTGATCTCAGCCTTTTAAACCAAACTAATGCACTTCCTGGAGTCATGCGTTATGCCGTTGTAACCAAACCCCTTTGACCCTTCTTGGGCATCCATCACCCACCCGAGAGCCAAGCAGGGTTCAATGAACCTCCAGCAGGGCGCTGAGCCAGGAGAACCTCTCCTGTTTCATCCAGGGACTTTTGGCCACAGAGCTGAGTGAGCAGTGTGAAACTTGGAAAAGGAGGAAAGAAATCCAGAAATTGTAATGTCGGTTTGAACAGTGTAGGTGAAAGGGATCGATGGCTGGATTACTTCATCTCCCAAATGAATGCAGTAAAGTGGACTCCGTGGGGAGCAACCACCCGGGAAACAGGGATGAGTGAAGCTGTGGATGAGAAATGTGCCCGTTTTGCTCCGTGTGTGTTCAATACAGGCCAAAAAGTGATGAGCTGCAGCCTCCTGGTGACTGGACACCATCCGTGCCATCCTGCCCCAGTTCCCCCAGTGCACCACAGGCAGCAGCAGCTCCTTCTGCCCCAGAGGATTCAGAGAGCTGTGGGGATTCTCGCTTGTTTGGCAGAAGGTTGGGTTTCTCCCAGGGCGCAGATGTGCCGACTTCACCCGAGGGACTCGTTTTGGGGTTGAGGTGGGAGAGTGTGAGGGAATCCAGATGCGTGCCTGAGCACGGCGTGAACACCTTCAGCATCTGAAACCCCCATCAGGGCTTCACAGCCCGTTGTCTGGTGCTTGTAGAACCTTACCTGAACACGTGCAAAAAGTGTTTAAACAAAATGCATCTGCAGAGAAAGAAATGCTTTGCCAGAAGTACTGAAATGTAGAAGCTCAGGCTCCCTGAGCTGTTCTGCTGCTGCTGAGCTGCTGCTCGCACTGGAGATGCACCAGCTCATCCTGGGTGACCAGTGGGCAAAAGCAGAGAAGTGTTTTATTCCATGGCTGATATTTCACTATACAAGGGCTTTTGAAATAAGGAAAAATGAGTAGAAATTGCAGTGGGCTTAGCAGACAAAATTGAGCAGTTGACTGTGGCAAGGCACACAGTACTTAAATGCAAGAGCTGATCTAATCGTTGTTCTCGAGGAAGCTTTTTGCTGCATTTTAGCACACAAAGCTTTTCGTTTTCTCTTTTGTGGCTTGAGCTGCTATTTAAGAAAGCAAAAATCAATAAACCTTTCCAGCTTTCAATCTTTTGCCCCAAAAGGTGTTTTTTTGGGTAGTGTTTTGTCATTCATAAGCTGTGGCGACAAATCCTTGACATCATTCGTGGATAATATCGATCAGCTCTTCCGTTGCGCCAAAGGACAAATAGAAATCATTTATCTGTCTGGACTCCAAAACAGCAAAAGACAAAGGGCTCTGCCAGCCACCCATGACAATCAGCAGCTGAAGGTATTAGCGGGGGGTCAAGTTCAGAGGTCAGCGGTCAAACAGGTTGTCATCAGTTTCTCACAGCTATCAGAGTGGAAAAACCCAGCTGGTTCTTATTAGCCAGACCCCGGGCTGGGGCTGGGCAGGGAGTGGGGCTCAGTGGTGTTTTCCATGGTCGTCGCCGCTGGCATCGCTCTGAGCTCCGTTGGCTTTGGGGAACTTGGGTGATTTCATTCCATCTTCTGCACCTGCTCTGGGGAAGTCTTGTCCTGAGTGGGGAGCCCCAGGCCTGCTGCTTCAGATCCATCTCCCACGTGGATCTGTGCTGAGGAAAGCCGGAGAGCTCTGTGACCTCAGAGCACGGTGCTGCATCCCACCATCGGGTACCACTCTGAGGAGCACATCAGTTCCAGCTCCCATCAGTGCCACCAAATTACAGCTAACAAATGCTCCTGGCAAGGTACCTCGTGATTCCCTATGCACCCTGCGTTTGGAAGGAGCGAGCTGTCACTGCTGCCGTGCCTGCACACACCGAGCCCGCGAGCTCTGAGTCAGCACCAGCCTCAGGTCTAGCACATCTGCAACAGAAAAGGCAGCTGAGGAAAGGTATCTGCTGCCATTAAACAGCCAGCTCTACGGTCTGCAGCCCGCAGGGAAGCAGGATGCATGCCTGGAGGGACGCTGCCCTCACACTGTGACCGGTTTCCTCTGCTCATCCACAACCAGTTGAAGCAGTGGAGACTTTTTTATGAGAAATAAGTGTCTCGCAGTGCGGTAGCAAGGCTGGCTCCTTGCATCTCAGATAGCTTTGGAAGCACTTGTGCAAACACAAATTCCCTCTGGATAAATAAGCCAATAAGGCCCACGCAACGAAGCCCATGTGGCACACGTAGCGCTGTGCTTAAATTCCTTCTCCCAGATAGAAATTCTCCCTTTTATTTCACTTTATTCTCCCAAGGACGCTGTCAAGGTCACCACCAATCCTGATGCTCCAAAGAGTGTATCAGGGATACAAACCCATTTCGCCAGGCTATTGTTGTATGTATCCTCCTGTGCATCCAACTTCATTTCCACTTCAATTTTATCAACCTTCCGCTGGAGACTCAAGGAGATAGGAAACAAGTACTGACACGAATTAGCCCGGAGATTGACTGATATAGCTCAGCCCAGGGAAGCCTGGGTAAAGCCTTCTCGAGGTTCTTTCTCTCCCCCTCTCTCTCTTTCTCCGTCTTCTTTTTTTCCCTTTTTTCCCTTTCTTTTATCCACTACACCCATCGTTGTCAGTCACCTGTCAGAGATGTCACCAGTCCTGCCCATGGTGCCAGGCGGGGCGGGCAGGCTGCTGATGGGCTAATTTGCCAACAAGCACCCTGTGCATCGTGCTCCCAAACTGGGCTGCTCACCCTTGCCTGGGGATAACAGGGCCTCTGCACCCCTTGCTGCCCTGCACTCCCACAGGGATGGATGCGGACAAGGGATGCTCCGGTCCCGATCCTTCCTCGAAGTTGCAGGGATGGGGAATTTATGCTGTTCGGGTTCAAAATGGGCTCCCAAGGAAAAGGGGAAAGAGAGGAAGAGAATGAGAATGATTTTAATTTTTTTTTGGCGTAGAAATGAAGCTGATATTGAAAGTGAGTAAATTTTAATGAAACGGTGCAAAAATGACATCATTTACTCAGAAATCATTAATTTGTCAGCATTAATATTTCAGCTACAACATTGCCTGTCATTCTGTGCCAGCAATGACTGATAAATCTATAAAAGTGTGCTGCTAATTTACTGAATATTTATGTGCAGTGTCATTTGCAGAGTAGGATTTGAATTTATTTCACTCAGTATTCAGCTGGAGAACATTTCTAGCAAACTGAAAATGAGCAGCACCAGGCTGTGCAAAGTAAAGCTGGCCAAACTTCCTAAACAGCTTGATGAAAGGCGTGGACACAGTGCCATGGGATGGGATGGGATGGGATGGGATGGGATGGGATGGGATGGGATGGGATGGGATGGGATGGGATGGGATGGAGCATGGCACCACTCAGCCCTGGGGCTGCCCTGCCAATATCTGTTGCATCAACAGCATTGTTCATCTCCTGATCCCCTTAAAGGTATTGGCTCATCCACTGCACCTCCCAGGGACAGGTGCCTTGGGAAGGAGCAGAAACTCACAGAGCAGCGTTTGGTTGGAATTTGTGTGCAGGATTGTAAACTGGTTGGGAATTTTGCAAAGATGGGAGTGAGTGGGAGGTTCTGGCAAACCTGTGCCACTGGGCTGCATGGGCATGGATGTAGCCATCCGTGGGGTGAGCTTTGTGAGAGGAGCTCCTGGCAGGGGAATTCAGTCACTGAAGGATGCGATTTGGGTATGATGGAAACCGATCAGGAGTTCAGGCTGAGTTTGATTCGGGCAGGAAGAAGTGAGAAGCGCTTTTTGTTGGTGGCACAGCAATAAAATTTCCGTTTGTTCATTTGAAAATGAAAATGTTTTAGTTTTCCATTTTGAGATTCCATTTTTGGGGGGCTGACGTTATCAAAGCCATTTCCTCCTTCGGTGTTACAGATCTTCGAAATGAAGTAGCAAGTTTCGTTTGGGGTCAGATAGAGGGACATTGCTTTCCTTTTGCAAAACTGAGCGCTTTTCCATGGGCTGTCCCCTGTGCCCACTGGGCTGCAGAATCACCCTGCGATGGTTTCACCCTCTGCCCAATGCTGAAATGGGAGCACCGCAGTAAGGAGCACATCCTTGGGTGCTCCCCAAGCACCACATCCACCACTGCTCCCCATGGTGGGACGTGCTGGTGGCTGCTCCTTGTCCCTGTTCCACTCCTGATGGCAGCAGTGCAGATAGGCCACCAGCACTGGGTCATTCGTGTGCCTGGGGAACCTCCCTGCCTTGAGAGCCGAGTGCTGCTCACCCAGGGCCATCCGTTAGGCTGAAGACCACAGGAACTGCTGGTAATTAACAGGCATATTAATCCAGTAGAACACGATAGCCTTATTATAGTCACATTTTTCACTTTCATCAGAATAATATCATATTATATTAATATTTATTTCTTGCTAATGGGCTGTGAAATGAGCCGGGTGAGGTGTGTGGTGGCACGCGGTGCGGGAGGGTGGAGCAGGGGGTGCATCGCACAGCCGCTGCCTCCCAGTCGCCCCTCACGCCCTCCCCTCGCTTACCCAAAGGTGCCAGGAGCATCACTGTGAGGTGGCAGTGCTGCTGGCAGCAGCCCATCCAGGCACAGGCAGCAGCACCGAGGCGTGTGTCCGTGCCCACGGGCAGGCAGGAGGTGCAGGGGGCACAGCTTGGGAGGGAGCAGGGACCCGCCGGGTTGGATGTGCTCGAGTAGAGCTGTCACCACGGTGGAGATTTACTTTAAAGAAAGGAAAAAGATCTTGCTTATACTTCATGCTCACATTTATTACTCCGGAAAATAAGGTTGGTGTGAGAGCGAGGAATAAATCCCTTCTAAAAATACATTGGGTGAATGCATTAATTTTCCATGGCGCATGGATGAGGGCAGGAGAATGAATTTAAACGTGATTCATTCTCCAAAACGGATCTTAAGCCTTTTAATTGTTGAGTGTTGGCGCAAAAACATATTATTTATGAAGCCGTGGCGTGGTTCTACACGGCCTCTGCGCCTTTTTTCTTCTTTTAAAGCAAATCTCATTTATTTTTTCCTAAAAGGTGCTCCTAGATCTAATATGAGCGTGATGAATATTTAATTTCCAGCACAGGGTTAGCGTGGTGCAGGGCCGCTCCTGCAGGTTGCTGCCTTTGGGCTCTGCCCAGACCCCCTCTGCCCACGCTGATGGAGCCCATGGTTATCTTTGCTTTCTGAAGGCTTTGGCCCCTGTTTCCATGTCAGTGCAGCGGGGCCGGGCAGGGCCCTCTTGCTATGAGTTCATCATTTAGTGGATGCTGGGGAGCCGGACAGTAATTGCCTCCCAGGTGGATTCTACTGGTGATGCTGGGCTCGTTGCTCACTGCCCATCTCAGGCTGCTCCCTTCTTGGGCTGTTCTGTAAAACTCACTGGGTCACAGCATGCCAAGTGTTGGCAGCACCAGGGAGACCTCGCTGTCGTAGAACTTTATGGCTTTCTTAGAAGTAATGTGGTCATGTAATAAAAGCATTTCACAGGAGAGGAAAACTCCCGGTTTTCAGCTTAATCATTAGTAAAAAATTATTTCCTGTGATGTTAAAGATCTGATTGGTCCGATTGAAAGGCAAATTCATTAAGGTTCGTCTGAAGAATCTGCGTGTGCCTTAGTTTGTGTGTGCAGGCTGCACGGGAGGTGATCCCAAGGCTGGCAGGGATTGTGTAGGACAGGGAGCACTTTCTGTATTGCAGCATGACTGCAAGCCACCAAAACCTGTTACAGAACCTGTTCCTTTTCTGCTCTGTGAAATCACGGTCAGCGCAGTGCCTGGTGGATGGGGAGGTGAAATTTGGGGTTAGTTCAGAGTGATCATAGAATCACAGAACGGCCTGGGTTGAAAAGGCCCACGATGCTCATCTGGTTCCAACCCCCTGCTGTGTGCAGGGTGGCCAACCAGCAGCCCAGGCTGCCCAGAGCCACATCCAGCCTGGCCTTGAATGCCTGCAGGGATGGATGCCCCGAGGTGTTTGGGCGGACTGCCCTGTTCCAGCCCTGCACCCAGCAGTCCCCTGGGGAAGCAGACGTGTGCTGCCCGGAGCTGTGGCTCCCTGCATCCTGCAAACCTCTGAACAACATTCAAAAAGCACTGAGCGATTTGTACCAACAAGTCCCCCACGAAACACCAACCTTCATCCACGCCTCGTTAGTCCCCATTTCCCGTAACAGAGCAGATCTGAATGGTTTGACCCCCAAATAGACTGCAAAAGCACTTCTCAGAGGCGCTGTGGGCACACTGCATGACCCAGTGCCAGGCACGGAGCCACGGCTGGGATCAGCTCTGCATGCATGGGGCTGAGGATTCCCCACCCCCCACCCTGCTCTGCTGGGTGACCCCCACAGCCAGGCCCAGCTCACGTCTTTTCCTCACTGGGCATCCCTGTGCTGAGCCTGACCAGCCCCAAACGCCTCACCTTTTCCCCCCAGCCTGATAAATGCTCCTTCTGCAGTTAATGTAACCTCCCCAAACGTCCTTCATTTGTCAAAGATTGCAGCCTTTTACGGCGGGTCATTATTTCACCGGGAATTTGAACAGAAATATTTCCAGTCCACACCAAGCAATCTATTTCACTTCCCCACCCACCACATTAGCCTCTGAATACTCTCATTATACCATTACTAATTAGAAATTCTCTCAAATTGGCGGCTGCATTAAAAAAAAAGACAGTGTGCTGAGCATATGGCATAATATCCTATTAATGAACACTCTAAATTCAAACTCAGGTCAGCTGCTCATTTCTTGCTCATGACACCCAGGCAAAGGGGGTGGGGGGGGGGGGGGGGGGGGAGAAAGCAAATTTTTTTTAATGCTTTTTTCTCCCCCCCCAGTATTGCAGAATGTTGAACGCCAGGGATACAGTGGTGCCTTAGGACAATATTTCATTTGATTTACCCAATTTTTTGGTGAAGTTGTAAAAATATATGCATATATATGTAGATATGTATGTCTGAGTGCTTATGTGTGTAACAGAGCCATGCATTTACAAGCCAGCTGTGCAAGCCAGCAACTTGCAGGCTCGTGTGCTGCAGCGATGCATCTTGCAAAGCAGAGCATGCACTGTGCAGCTGCATGCCAGGAGCTGCACCCGTCCTGCTGCCCAATGAATGGTGTGCAGTGCCAGTGAGGGGCAGCGGGAGGAGCTGCAGCATGCATACTTTTTTTTTTTTTTCCATCTTTTTTCTTTTGTTTTGTTATTATTATTCAAGTGTGTGACTCTCTGGGCTGTCCGTGGTGGTGCCAGTGCTACAAACCTGCCTGGGTGTCTGGAGATGCACAAAGGTTGCCACGTTCCCAGGGATGACTGGGTGTTTTAGCACAGCAAAATTTGCAGTACAGTAAAACAGCAAGTTCTTGTGCCTTCCTTTTCTCTGGGCAGGCGAGCTGTCAGGGCTTTAGGTCCCATCAGTCTTGTTGTCACCGAGGTTTATAAAACTACCAAATGATATTATGTCAGCTGATTCTTTAATGGGATAATCATTAGCCAAGACCTGAGTAAGGTTTTTTTGCCATCACTAATTTCACCTCAAGGTGAAAGGCAGAACCCTCCAGCACACTGTTTGCTGGGCTGTATGCACTGGCTGCATGCTGTGCCGCTGCACCAGCTCCTGCTCTGCCCTTCAGAATGCACCACGTGTGCATGGCACAGATGGGTGATTTGCAGCTGGCACTGCTGTTCCTCACCCTCCTGGCCCAGGCCCTGCAGCCCAAGCCGTGTCTCAGCCCTGCAGTTCCATGCGAGCTGCCACGTTGCCCTGTGCTGGCTGCTGCGGGTGCACGAGGCTGATGGCTGTGCTCTGAGCTGTGACCTTTTGGTAACAATTGAAAAAGTTTTGGCTTTTCTACAAAGTCTTGACTCTTCCTTTGAAAACAAGTATTTTGTCCCATCAGAAATCCAATTTTCTGTCAAAACAGTTTTCATTAAATATTTCCACGCGGCCTCGGGTTAGTATTGATTTAAACTGTTACAAGGGAGAGAAGAATGAGGCTTTGTCTCCACTAAGATCGCGTTCACTCACCAATTAAAATTACAGTAGAAGTGAGTAACTGCTGCTGCCTCCAAGGGGACCGCTTGGAGGATAATTACACACACTGCTTTGTGCAGTGCAGTCCTCTGTCCAGTGGAGTCAGGATGTGGGGCTCAGAGAACCTCGCAGCAGTGCACCAGAGTCCCTACGGTTGGCACTGAGCTGTAACTCTCCACATTCCTAATGGTACAGCACCAGGGAGTTCCCACACCCCAAAAGATGCTCCGTTTGCAGCACTTTGGGGCAGAAAGTGTGGGTCTGGTGCCTTTCTCCCCCCTATCAATTGCCCCTGGGGCTGCAACCCCCAGCCTCACCATCGTGGAGCGCTGACGTGAGTGCTGCGTTGCCCGGGAAGAACTGAGGTTTTGTTTCATCTGCACTGGGGTCATTCGTGACTTAATTATGTAAAAATTAATGTGAACGTCTTTCGTGGTACGTATGGGCCATCCGTGGAAATTGAATGGGGCGAAATGCTGGTTAAGCTAATCACCCACAAGTCATTATGATGGCTGAGCAGAGGGATGCTGTAATCTGTTGGGACTTCTCGAAGACCTGACAGAAGACCAAGTTAAAGACCTGTGGGTTTCACCATAGCGAGGTGGTGTGGAGGTGATTTTTCCTGTTCACGGGGAGCTCAGAGCCGCTTCCTCCCATGATGGGAAGCTGTTGTGCAGCCAGGCAGTGCTGGGTGCTCCCAAAGCCCCACTGCTGTGCTCTTCCTACCCCTATAACCATTCACCTTCCTGACTCTGGGCGCCGTATTTATAACAATTTTTGTACTTAAAGGCATAAAAACTTCAAATCAATATTGATAAGTGTGAACAGCTTGCAGAGCATATTCCCATCTGTTCCCTAATAGTAGAGATGACCAGTGGTTTCGGTGCCTGCAGTGCCAGGCTGGGGCTGCTTCCCAGGCTGTGCTGATGTCCATATCAAATCGAGATGCTTGTTGTAATGTTTGCAAAAATGTAATTTGATTTGCCTTTGTCAACAAAATCTGCAGAAACATCCCCTGCCTGAATAAATATCCCTGCAGGGTAGCACATGCTTTGTAAATAATTTTCATTGTAACCCCTTCTTCCTAGCAGGGTGGAGAGTTGGGAACATTCATCAAGTCTCGCATTAAGAAAATAATTTTCTTGTACCTAATTTGTGCAATAAATAAGGCCCACAATTTCTTGCTTCTGCAGCAAAGAAATGCAAAGAGCTGAGAGCTGTGTTTCTGACACAGGCACTGCTCTCTTACTGCCTTTCCAACCTCAGGGGCCCCCGCAGTGGCTCTCATAGGGACAGCCATTGCTCTGTGCCTCCGGAGTCACCTCCAGTGCTCTCCTGCTCCTGAGCTCGGCTTCCCAGAAGCACGGAGCAGGCACTTGAGGAGCCCATAAGGCAGGGCTCAATGGCCAGGGGGGAAACACGGGGGGCACAGAAGAGTTTTGGCACCTGATTAGCTGCTCCTTGGGTCACCACTCCTCAGTTCCGACCTATCGGCCCCTTGTCTTGCTGGAGAGCTGGAGCTCAGGTCTGTCGGGCTGGAAGGACACCAAGATGGGAGGGTTGCTTTGTTTTTCTCTGAATAGCAATGCAAATTTGTTATTTATATATGTTTTATGGATGGCATGTTCCTATCCCCGGGCATTTTGCATTGGAATTCAACTCATTGCAAGCCTATTACATGTTCACTAACTATAAACCATCTGATTTATATTCATTAACCAGTGGTAGACAGCAGCAGTGGCATAACTTGAGCACTGGACATGCCTCAGTCGACGGGTGAACTAAATTTCAGTTAATTAAGGTGCTGTAATTGTTGTCCAGTACAAGTGTCTTCGGGGCATTCACTTTGTAAATAATTTTTCACCCCAACCTTTGCTGCATACTTGCTTGTTCTCTGCAACTTCGTTCAAGCCATAAATTATTAGGAAACCAGCTCTCCTGCACTTCTGGTGAATGAAGGCCGCTTTTTGGCTCCTTGCTCCGGGCAGCAATGGTGGTAATGATTGGCAAAGCATCCCAAAACTGCCCGGGAGCACCTCATTTTGGGGGGATGTTTGGTGTGGGAGCTCAGCTGTGTGGGCTGTCAGCTTATGGCCAGCAGTGGCACAGCAGCTCAGGGCTCACACCCGTCCCACTGCTGCTCTGGGCTCCGGTCTGGTGGTGAGCAGTGCTGGGACACAGCCTGGGGCAGTGGGAGCTGTGTGCTGGGTAACGAGGAGTCTGAATGTCGTCAGTGCAAGCAAAACAAAAATCCCTGCTGCTCTCAAATCTGCGTGCACCAACTGCGGGGCAGTAATTAGGAGGGAAACTGGATGTGGAATTGAAACTGTAATTATGAGGAGCGGCTAGATCTTGCTGTCATGCAGCACTTGGCATTCCCCCTCTGCTTTCACCTTGCTTTTTATCCCCGCTTCGGATCAACTGCTGCTTTGTTTTGCTTTCCCAAAAGTTCCAATTTGGAGGGGCTTTTAGCGTGGGGTGACTTTGTGTTGGACTGCAGCTGCTGCCGTATGCTGGGTCACCGAGGGCAGGGCTGGCTTCTTAATGTGTGCTTCAGGAGTGGAGCAAAAGCCAAAGCTCCCCTGTGTGGTTCCATAGCAGTAACCCAGCACTCAGCTGTGCCTGCTGCCACCATTCTGTGGTCCCACAGTGGCACCGGCTGCACCTGGCAGTGTGCAAACAGCAGCCCTGCACTGCACTGATGGCCCCTCATAGGGCTGCCCGGCTGCAAACCTGCCAGTCTCTGGTCGTTCGTGCTCAGTTATTAATATACAGATTCAGCATCACATTCGCTGGAGTGAACCTTGCATGATGCCTCTGACAGTAATTCAGTTGTAGCCTCAATCTGATGCTGGATCTCCAGGCCATGGCTATCCCGCTAGCCTTTTCCAATTTTTCACTACACCAGTCATGAATAAATCACCAAAACACATCAGATTGCTGAAAATGGAAATACCAGAGATAGGCACCAGTTCAGTAGTCAAAGAGCATCACCTTCCTGCAGCAAACAGGCACGCTCTCTGCTCCCTTGTCTGCTCATCGCGTCCCGTCCCATCACCTGGCAGCTCCCAGATGTCTGCAGGCTGCCAGTGTGCATCCTGTGCATCTCTGCTTTTAAATGCAGATCCCCGTGTGTGCCTTCTGCCTGGGGAGAGGCGGTTTCAATTCACTGGCCGTGTTGCCAGACGAGCCATCAGTAGTACCCAGCTGCTCTGAGAGCAGGGTTTGCCTTTTCATGCATGCCAGAGACAAGCACTGTTCATTTTCAGTACTTGATAGCAGAAAGAGCAACAAAATATTAGGTTTTTCGGGTCTTTTCCCCTGCCCCTAGCAAAATATGTTTTTCACAAGCCTGCAGGCTCTGATTGCACAGGCAGAATGATGCAGGCTGCGGTGTCTGAGCCCATCACCCGCTTCTGAGCACTCCACAAAGGTGCCAGGGGTGCCCTGCAGCCCCACTATTGCATGGTCCTGTGCTCGTGGTCTCTTGGCTCATGCTGAGTGCGATGGTCCATGGACACAGCCCTGTGCACCCAGCTGCTGCTGTGCCAGGCACCACGCATGCAGCAAGACTCAAATCCTCAGCATTGTTATCTACCTGATGCTTCCTCACTGCCGATTTGATTAACGTCTGACCTTCCTCTTTGCACCAGCAGAGCTCGGTCTGAAGGGCTGAATGGTGCCTTTTGAAGCTTGACCCAAAGGGTGAAATCTTGGTTGTGTCCCAGTCAATGGGAGCCTTGCTTGGATCAGGCCGTGTCTTCTTGCCCTGATCTGCCTGTTACAGATGTTGGTGTGCTGGAGCCTCTCCCATGTGCTGTGTGGGCACTGTTCTGTGGACAAAAGGGGCAGTAAACCTGGATTGCTCGAATCACTGTAGGTCAGAAAATCGGCTACAACTTAAAAAAAAACAAAAACCCAAATCACCACTCATCAAATAAATCCATTTCTTTAGAATTAGCCTCTCTAATTTCAACATCACTTCGGTTTCTTTAAGTTTTGCCCATTTTGCAATTTTATTTTTATCCGTGTTGTTACATTAAACCCCCTGCTAATAAAATGTCAAATTAAAAAAAAAATTAGTATCCCTACTATTGCAGAAAACCAATAAAATAAACCCTTACAAGAGAGGCAAAAGAAAATTTCCATCATTCTCTCCTTAACCGAAATCAAAATTAGAGTGTTATTAGAAATTTCATTAGGATGGAGCAGATTGGTAATGAAATTACATTCCAGCTTTCTACAAACCCAATGTATTAAGTAGGTTTGATCAATGATGTTCACACAATTAATTTTGTCTGATTGCCGAGGATTACTTTATCGACAGTCACATTTCACACTTGTGGGGTTTTTTTGTTTCCACAGTAAATTCCCGACGATGTCAGATCGCATGATGGCCAAGCCGGTTTGAAGCCCGGGCTCTCAAAGCGACTTCCAGCAGACCATGACGGGAATCAAGGTAGGGATGTCACCACTAATTGCGTTGGGTACGGCGGCGCTCGTGGACAACCAGCACGGGGAGCTGGGGCTGGCTCAGGAGCCCCAGCAGCACTCGTGCGTCCCATCAGTGCCTGGCTGTGCTCTGTGGGGCACAGGATGAGCCGGGTCTCTGAGCTGTGCCGCTGTGAGCAGCGTAGGAGCCTGGCAGGACCTGGTTTGCTGTGTGCAGAGCTGCCAGGAGGGCTGCGGGATGCTCGCTGTATGGGACAGCCGCGTGGTTGCAGGCAGATTTATTAAGCTCAATCTCGGCAGCGGTGTCACCACAGCTGGCAGCACATCTGGAGCAGGAAGAAGGGGAGGGCAGCTCCCTGTGAATCATGGGGTTGATTTGGGTGAGCTCTGCTGCTGGATCGTGAGGGTCCTTGTGTGCTGGGGTGGTTCTCGTGCTCAGACACAGCTGCACTGTGTGTTCGTGCACCCATCTGTTATCGTTTGGTGCATCGCAAGGTATTGAGTGACTTTGATATGGCAATGCAAAGTGGCATCGTGGTGGCAGAGGGAGATCCGCCCGGCACTCAGTCAGTTTCTGTTTGCTGTAGTTGAGATTTCCAAAGCTGCTTTAGGAATTTTAACACCAAACCCTGTTAGATCCAGGGGAACGGGATCTCCTCCAGAAATCCCTGCCATCCCGTCTTCATCCCTCTTTGTCAGGCTCTTGCTCCAAGCTGTGTCCTGACGGCTGTCCTGCACAGGGCACGAGATGTGGAGGGACAGGAGGGGCGCTGCCACCATTGCTGCCTGCTGAGCAGAAAGACACACAGCTTCCTTCTTTCTCTGCACCACAACACAACATCTGTTTATAAGAACAACAGCTACATGGGTGGAGGTATCCACTGCCCCACATCTGTTGCCAGGTCTGGGTCTGCAGTGTGCTTGCTGTCTGCGTTGCTGGAGCCACCCAGCTTGTGTAATTCCTGTAAGATTTGAAGTGTGAAGGTATGAGAGAGAGAGATTATTTTATAGAGTAAAAAGTTCCCGTTGTAACATTCAGATTCATTTCAGAAGTCATTTTCAAACCTTAAGTTAAGAAAAAATACCTAGAATTAAGTGCCTAAAGAAGCTACAAAACCTGGCTGATGATATTAGGGCTTGAAATTAACTTTTTTCCGCCCTCTTTTCTGTGCACTGATCTACTGATGGATTAGCAGGGAAGCAGCAGCCAATGATCTGCAGAGTCCCTCTTTTCTTTTTGAGAACCATGTTTTTGTTCACATCTCTGTTGCATGAGGTGGCTCTGTGGGTCAGATCCCTGCATCTCAGAGCTCACCTGGCTTTCTGCTCCTCCAGCAAGGCAGGGTTCTTGTAATGTTTCTATAGCTCAAGGCCAGGAGAGGAACCCCCTTTTTCTTCTCCTTTGGACCATCTTCAGCAGATCTCAGGCCCTTTCTGCTGAGCATCTCGCTGTATCACCCAGCTTCCAGGCAGGAGGGAGGAAGAGGCACGTGGCCACTCTGTTCTCGCCGTGCACGCAGAGCAGAGATATGAGATGGATCTAATTTTGAGAGATGAGACGCCTCACCTGTCAGATGCTGAGTGAATTAGAATAAGAGTATGCCTTTTTTTTTTTTTTTTTCTTCCTTAAAACAGGCCAAAGTTTTTATCAAGATGCCATTTATCAGCAGTGCTACCAGCCGCTAGCAGCAGGCATGCTGCCAATCATTTTATGGAAATAGGCAAGGACTTTAATGTTTGGATGCCCATCTGAATCGACTCTTGTTCATGTCAGCAGATCTGATGTGAAAGCAAAGGTGCCCCTATGCAGTCTAGTTACCATCAAACCTGTAAGTGTCAGCATTTTAAAGGCGAGGGACACAATGCTGATGGTGGGCAATGTCACTGGTGTAACCTGTTTCAAAGACATTAGCTCCCGCAGCCCTTCCTGTCCTCGTCTCTCAAGGATTAGTTATGCCTGAAGTACACCTGCTCGGTTAATCTCTGCAGATAATTACTGGATACCTGCAAATCGCCTTCTTCACAAGTTCATCACTATCTGTTCCAGCTAGCTGCAGTGTGGCGAGCAGCTGCCTGGCTTGGTCTGTGAGCTCTGGATTCTCACGCTGTCCTTTGAAGCAGCATTTTGTATTTGGGGTTGACAGTTACGTGCAGCAGCTCTTCTTACTCCGTAGTTAAGGTCTGTGTAGCGGATGAGGAGAATTCAGTAGGAGGCGCCTGGAAAGAGCCTAGGAAAGAACTGTGCACAAGTGGAATCCTGCAGGGTGCCCGGGGCTGGGGGCCGTCGGGACACGAGGCGCTCCGCTCTGCCCTGGCAGATGCCTCGTGCTGCTGCATCAGCACCCGTTGTGCTCCCCAGCTCCCGGCCCCACACATCCCAGCTCCCTTCGGGCCTCACCGTGCTGCAGCAGCGCTTCCCCCTCTCTTTCCCAGCAGTTTCTGTTGCTGCTGCGGTCGCAGAGGCTGACTGCCCCGCTGCCGTGCCCGCACTCCAGGCTTCTCCTTCCCCTCCCTGCCCTCCATTTGCATCGTGTGTCCATGAGCTCGGGAGGTCGGCAGGATCTGGAGGTGACCCTCAGGTGGGCGGCAGGGGAGGATGCATGGGCACTGCCGGCACCGCCGAGCTGTTGACACGAGAAGTGATTAACACGGGTAGGACAGCGAGAGGGAAATAAATAACATCCTAATCTCTGGCACCATCGTTCCTTTGATGAGAACAAAAAATATGAAGACTGAAAGATCAAAATAACTGTATTAGAGCATGAAAAGGGAAATGCTCTTTTAACCACCGCTGTTCAGATATATCTCCTAAGATCTGACATGCTGTAATATATTTGTAACACAGATGTATTTTAAGGGGTAAAGCCGGTGATTAATTTGCTTTACCTTTTCAGAGCATATACATAAAAACCTACATTAGCAGAATTAGCATTTTACCTGTCTTTGAAGATGTTTTGCTTTGAAATGTATAAAGTCCTGTTGGTTTTATGTCTCCCAGAAGAATAAGGGCTGTTGTTTGCTGCGGAGCCTTCCCCCGGCCCACCTCCTCCTGGTTCGTGCGCGGCGCAGGCAGAGATGCTCTGGGGTTTGTCTCTAATTACTGCCTCACCACCCTCTGGGGCATTGCTGTAGCTGCTGCCCATATTCACCCCTCTTGACTCATAATTGCTGTTGAAGCTTCTGAGACTAGAGATCAAAGTATTCGTGTCATTCATGTTCCTGTCAAAGGTCTTATCGTCAAAGCACCAACTATATTTCGAGAGACGTCTCCTCCTCTCGAGAGCAGCAGACGAACTCAGCGCTGCTTTTGCTGCTCCGGTTGCAGCCCTGCTGCACAGCAGCGCAGCTCTGGGGGGGAAGGCACTGAGGGGCCATCCTGGCCGCCCGCTGCCGTCACCCAAACCCCACACAGCCGGCTGCGATGCCGTTGCTGATTGTCAGGGGGCACGGGCCCGACCCACACTGCAGTTCCCTGCAGCCCAGCGCTCGGGTTTGGTGATGGGAACAAGCGCAAGCTCCTGTTGCAGCCTCGAGCAAAGCTGCTCTGCGGTGCCGTGGGGTCTCTGCTCCGTGTTTTCTCCAACTTGTCATTAGGGCTGCAGGGGGAGGCGCACACGGAGCCCTCACTGCCCAAGGCCGCGTGCAGCCGGGACGAGCAGGGCAGCCCCGCACCGCAGCAACTTGGGATGAGTTTCCCTCCTAGCGCTCAGGATTGGGAGCAGGAGAAGAACTTTATAAAATTCTCCACGACCAGTCGAGCGGAACCTATTTTCTCTCACAATGCAATTAACGGCACCAACATTTACAAAATATGATTACAAGCACTTTGGTTAAGTAGAGGAAAGTATATTAGATAGCAGCGAGGGGTTGATCTTAATGTGCATTTTTTCGAGAGACTTGCATTTTCTTTGTGCAAATAAAGAGGCCCTAAATTCTCCATAGGCACTAAAATCAATGCAGTGGAACCATGATAACAAACACAGGCTCCACTTTTTGCTACATCCCCCAATTAATTAAGCCTTTCACGGGCATGTAATTAGGAACATTAGCAAGTCATAAAATTGCCGTGAGTCTCTAAATTATGTGCTGGCCCTCAGCAATTTGTTTTTAATTCCTTTTGAAGACAATGGCACTGCGGGGTCCCATAGATCTTCATAGCAGCCTACTGTTTACTTCTTTATGGCTCTATGAAGATCTAACTGTTTTCTACTGCTCCCAGATGCACCCACGCTATTTTCTTGCACGGTTTCATTACCTGGGTTGGATTTAAAGGGGAACGGCTCCGCATGCCCCACACCCCATGGGCCACCCCAGGCGGCAGCCGCGCGTGCGCACACACGGGATGCCGCGAGGCCGGGCGGCTAAATAAATAAATGGAGCGGGATCATCGCAGGGGAAGGTTTATTTCCCTGTTACTGTGATTTACTCCTCCTTGATGAGGGTGTCTCTTTCACAGCGAAAGTGCAGAAAAAACATTTGCGCGATCTCAGGGTCAAGAACGGGAGAAAGAAATAAATAGTGGAAGCAAATTGTTTTTTTTTGTTGTTGTTGTTGTTGTTGTTTTCTTCCCAAATATCCCGGGTCGTTTACAGCTGACGGGTCGCCACAATGATTGCTGGACGCGTGTCCTAACGGCCGGGTTATTTCCTGATGGATATATGTGGTAGCTGACCATTTCTAGTGTGATCCTGGTTCCGTGCACCAGGCTGCTGGTGGCAGAAGCGGAGGCTGAGCTGCCCCTGTGCGTGGCTCCGCTCCTGCCCTGCTGTGCTCGTGGTTCCCCAATCTCCATTGGTTAATGCCACAGAACTACAGAGGAGGTTTAATGATAAAAATAAAGAGAGGCCACAATGAAAGAGGTGAGCTTGGCTCATCCCTTGGGTAAGCATGGGGAAGCTGCGAGCTGTGACGCGCCCCTCGGCTGCAAAGCCCATCGTGTGCGAGAGGTCACTGATGGATTTAGTGTTATCCAGAGCCACCCATTCCTTGCAGGAAGGGAGCAGGGGTGCTGCTGCCCACCCCATGATGGGCTCTGGGCTGCAAAGCCAGGAGCACCCTCCTTCAATCGGCCTGGCCACCTCCAGCATTGCCCGTGTCGTCCCAGCATCCACATTGCCCTCTGCTTTGGTGCTGCCAAACCCCGCGCTGCTGAGGTCTTGCTGCAGAGTGCAGTGTGTTAGTGCAGGGCCATGGCACGTGTCAGAAAGCAGCAATTCGGAAGGAATGCCATCCCTGGGATGCTTCATCTCCACTGCCACTTTCACTGCCTGATTAAGCTTTGTTTGGGGACAGGCAGAAATATCACGCCGAGCAGATTGCAACGCTGTGGCTCCTAGAGAGAGTATAGAGGTGCATTTATCAGCAGTCAGCAAGAGAGAAAAAAAGGAAGCATTTGCAGTACATCAGAATAGTTAGGAGCAAGGTGCTCAAAGGATGTCTGAGCTACAGAGCGGGGAAGCTCGGTAGCCCCCATTTAAGAGCAATTAAAGACTGCTCTATTTTCAGTTCAGTGAAATCCTGATTCTGAGCCCGTTCCCAGCAGCAGAACCTGCCTCCAGCACGGCCCCGCAGGAGGCTGAGCTCTGTGGCACGCGCCTTGCTTTATCTCTCCCCACTTCCACGGGGAACTGGTATCAGCAGCAGGGGAGCAGGCGGGCAGGGGCAGATAGCATCTCCTCCCAGCGCTGCGCTGCCTCAGCCCCGTGGGTCGCCCCGAGCTCTGCTGGGAGCGCTGCAGTTTGTGAGCAGAGCCGCAGGCAGGAGCGCAGCCTCGCTCTTCGCACAACGTTTTGGTTTTACTGCGGGCGCTACAGGCAGTGCAGCTGCTTTCGTGGTCACCTCGCAGGGCCGATGGCAACAGCCCCAGCAACACAAAGAGCCGCGAGCGCGAGGTTCCTCCTGCCTCTGCAAGGCCCCTGCTGAAGTTGTTGGCCGTATTTTGCACACGCAATCCCCCAGGATGTGGGGAATGGTTATTAAAAAGCCCGGAGAGCAGTGTCTAACCTTGAGTAAGTGTTTTCTTGTTGTCATCCAAAGATCTAAAGAAAATCCTGAAGAGAATACATGGTGAAGACATATATTATAGTTGGAGCTTTTTATCTCACACATGTGACTCTGCCTATCATGAACTGTACGTTTTTATTCTCACTAGTGGGACAAAACTATATCCCACTGCAGCATATATCAAGAGGAAGAACATTGTACCTTCTTTGCATTAATATAAATAGCTGTTTAGGACTGATTCCTTGGCCAGATACTACCATCTCACCTGTCCTTTATCTAAGATATTTGGCATGTAGCTCAAGTTTGGTTTATTTAGAGTCAGGATGCAGCAGCTCCTACATATTAAAGGTGCATTTTAAAAGAGCATTTTCTATTTTAATTTGGGGGAATGGAGCTCTTTAGGGCATTGAGGGAACGATGTCCATCTGATTTACATTTCCCTTGTTGGAGCAGAGCTGCGTACGCATATTAGAATGTAAATAATAGTGATGGATACATGTATCTTTAAAAGATCCATTTTCTCTTTTGACTAAGGCATCCGGGAGAGGAGAAGGAGTGTAGATCACTTTTACAGGTGAAAAATCAATCTCCTAAGACAATGTACGTGGAGCAGGAGCCGACCCCTCCGCTCGGAGCAGCTCGATGGTGGGCGACAGGGGAGGGCTGGGGCTGTGCAAAGGGCTTTGGCAGCATCACTGACCCCAAGGATGGGGGCTGCCCAGGTGTGCTGCTTGCTCCGATACCAGCAGCAACGGGCACCCAGGGGGCTCAGCCTGGTGTTTGCTGTGCAGAGTTCCCTGGCCTCGGTGATGCCGCTGCTCCCGTGTTGGATTAACCCGGAACTCCTGCAATAAAACCTTCCCTGGTGAAGGTGATTTGTGGCGAAAAGCCGGGCCTGTGCTGAACTCCCCCATCTGTCTTTGGCTCTGTCTGTCCCTGACTTCAGAGGTACCCGAGGAAAAAAGGAAGCCCCTTGATCAGCGCTTGGGGAAATGAAGCCCTGGGGCTGGGCGCCCGCTGCCGGAGCAGGGCTCATTTCCTGCAGGTCCCGGCAGGGCACAGCTGGCGACAGGAGGTGGCCAAGATGCTTCTCTTATGTCAGGGCAGTGTGACATCGAGCGATCAGCAGCTGGGGGAAATCGGGGCTGTTTACAAACCCAGCCAAACAAACTTGCCGCTCTGGAGGGGCGAGCAAGAGATACTTGCAGCTTTGCTTCCAAAGCACTTGTCCTCAGGGCACCTCTCAGCACCAGGTCAGGGGACCAAAGGGCTGGGGTCCCATCTAGCACTGCCAGACGCAGGTTCCTTGCTCGTTGTCACAGCGTTGCTGTGTACTGGCAATAGTTCTATAGTGGTACATGAGAAAGCTTACCATGGCCTCACTGAACTCTCCAAGTCTGATTTGGGCAGCTGCTGGAGCTCATGGTAAGGCGCACTGAATTAACGGGGTACTGAATGAATGGGTGAGTGCTGAGGCCAAGGTGCTCTTTCAGCTCAGTTTGAATATCATTATTTTGATCATATATTTACCTTGTTAGTGCCCCAGTGAATACTTAAGGGACAAACAGCAGCTATCACACGTGGCTTCTGCTATCCGGACCGAGCATCTCATGCTCTGCAGATGGCTGCTGAGAAGACAATCATGGTGGCCAGGTGCCTAGAAAGGAGGCAGCAGGCTGCCAGCATGTCCCAGGCGTCTTCCTCCTTTGAACTGCTGTGCTTGGCTTGGGCAGAGAAACGTCTTCATGTTTGCGGACTGGAAAGACAAAGGAATGCCAGAGTGTGGGAAGGGAAGGGGACGTGGCTGCAGTGTGTGGGGTTGGGTTGGAGCAGGAGCTGCCGAGCAGCCCAGCACAGCCTGGCTCTAAGCAGAGGGGACGTTTCTCAGGAGCCGCCTGACAGCACGGATGAAGCAGATCAACGTCAAGCATGAAGGCTCTGGCTTTCCTCTGCTCCGATCGCAGTCATATACCGGCTCTGAATCATGAGGCTTGCAACCAGCAGGCATAAATTTATACTATACAGATGAGAACTGTGCCTCGGAGACAGAACATCTATCTCCTTTGCACTTATCTGCCACCGTGACACAAACAATCAGAGATGATTCTCTGGCACAACAAACAGCAAAGTGTCTTCTTTGTCTTTGCCTCAAAGGAAAACACTATAACACATCTTTTTGGCCCGTGCTTTTATCACTTACTTTTGTTCAATAATCTTCCTGCCCAACACACAGGATCTGGACGCGTGTGTGCGTGTGTGCAATAGGAAATCTGCCCTGTGTGCAGTGTCTGAGCCAAGGCGTGGGGAGGAGATAAATCTGCTGTCAGTGGGGCTTGCGCAGTTTGCTGCAGTCCGTGGCTTAACCCCAAATCTCTGCGTTGATGCTGGATTTTCTTTATGGCCACGGAGCCTTGATTTTCTGGGGACGTGGAAGGAAGAACCTTAAATGTGACAGGAGCCTTGCTTGGGCTGCAGGGAACCTCTCCAGCTGCAGCTCATCCCCTGCACAGGTCAGGGTGTTGGCTCTGGATCCCACTGATGAGCAGCAACACATTCCTCATGGACCGCTGGTCTCTTGGGCACGGTGATGGCGCTGCTTGGGACTGTGGCTGGGATCAGAGAAGGGGACATCGCTTGCTTTCTCTTATGTTTGTTTTAGATGAAGGGAGCTGTGCAGAAATCGAGCGAAATATTTATGGTCTCCCTTAATTCTGCTCAGAAATGTTTGTTAGCTGTAAATAATGGATGTTTTTGACCATTACTGGTGGCACTGAAGGACTGCAGTATGCGGTAGGAAAGAGCAGTCCTGAATGGGGCAAAAAAAGGAGCTCCCTTGCCTGGCCCAGGACGCGGGCTGTGCTGGGCTGTCCCTGGTGTGTACCTCCTGCTGTAATGTTATTTTTCAGGCATCGCCAACATCCTTGCCATTCCCTATTTCAAAAGGAAAAATGGAATCCAATTGCGCCTCAGATGCAGACAGCCCCTCGCACAATATTTCCTACACCTCCTCTCCAGATAAGCCACCTTTTAAGATGATGTATTGTGCCACTTACCTTTTATAGTGTTCCACCTGGCGAGGGATGCTGAGATCCACTCTATATTTAGTCACAAGTAAAGCGATCCATTTAAAACGTAGAGTTGGATGGCCAGGGCGGGCTGGAATGGGGGCCGAGCTGTTCATGTGAAGATTGCACCCCCCCAAGTGTTATGGCCAAGTGTTTTAGAGGGGAAGTTAAGGGGAAGAGAGGGAAAGCTGGGGAGAGTGATGGTGGGAGGAGACCTGCTTGATGTTTTTTTCCAGAGACAAGAAGGGGAAAACTGTTCTGGTGTTTGTTGCACCCTTTTTAGACTGAATTACAATTTGTTGTTAGCATTTTATATTTTCCCTTCAGCTGATTATGTGTGCAGATTAAGAATCCTTATCTTTCCAGTGCTCCAGCCCGCTCTCCATCGGCTAATCCGGAGGGATGCTATCATTTACACGGTGTGATGATAATACGGAAATCTCATTCACTTGGGGTTTTGTATTGTGTGTTTATTTATTTTCAGGCACCGGGTTTAGCACTGCTCATCATCTCCAAGTCTGTAATCTGCATTCCACCCTGCAATTAGAAGGATTCTCTGTCTTTCCATGCAAACCTGATGCTGTAAATTGTGTGCTTTCCAGGCCCTTCTCCCAGCAGAGGTTTGAGAGCGCGGATGCAAATCACTGCCCTGCATCCCTTATTGATCCAAATATTTGTTGATTTACTGCAAATCGTAACCCTCAAATTCTGGTGGGCAGAGGCAAAGGGAAGGTGGGTACCCAGCTCTGGGGCCGTCCGTGGAGCAGGAACGAGCACCCCGAATTCCAGGCTAAAGCACATAAATGAAGCATCATTTCCTGACTTCACTGAATCAATACCTGCTTGATGGTGACTTAAAAACACCAGACAGCTTTCCTAGACCGAAGCCCTCGGATAAATGAAGTTGTCATTGACTTCTGGTGTATCTGGTCTGTGTGAGATCCTAATTAGGACAGGATCATAGTAACGGGGGGAGATAATAGACCTATTGGATCAAGTCTGTCTTCTTACAATTGCAGCATATTATCCCCTTGATATGAGCAGTACCCAGTGTTAGACAGCAAATTGCTCACATCTTAGACATGGCTTGTGGTTAAGTACACAAAACCAGTGGCAGTATTCCCTGGGAATTTATCCGTATGGTGTTTGGTTTCCTTACTGGTGTCCTCTTCCCTGCTTCAGAAGAGCATTTCTGCTTCGAAATCCAACGCACTGAGTAAAATTCTAAGCATTTTCCCACTTTAGAATGGGGCTTACTAACAGCGAATGCCTTTCTGAGATCCTCAGTGCACCAGATCTGGCAAAACCGATTCCGCAGCCCGCCTGTGCCAAGCTGCCCTGCCACGTGCCAGACCCCTTTGTGAGCAGCTTTGCCTCGCAAAGTGACTTTTCACAAGCGTCTGGGCTGCTCGGTGGGAAATGAGAACATGTCAGCAGAGCTTCCTCGGTGTGTGCTGGAAGAGAGCCTGGCAGCAGCCACCGGTCCTTGAGGCTGGCAGCTCCTCGTAGCTCTGCTGCTGCAGTGCTCACAGCTGGGCTGCCTGGGGCTCAGAAGTGGAGAAACAAGGGAGGATCCATGAAGCAGGCTTCAGTCTGAGTTTTGGGAGACCTGAACTGCTGCAGGCTCGATCCGATCCTCTGTGTTATTCTCCCAGGCTGCCTGCTGTGTGTCTTCCTCCCAGCTGGGCTGTGGTGCCCCGTGGCACCCGGCTGCTTCGTGCTGCTGGGATGCCTTACCTGCCACGGTGGGGCTTGGATGGAGAGCTGCAGCCCCACGCATCCCCTGCCCCACAGCAGCCCTGTCAGACGCGGGACTTTAAGGAGATGAAAGCATTGGGAAGGCGGTGGCAGCGGTGATCTGTTTGTTTGTTCTGTGAGCTCACACGGCCCCGGACACATGGAAAAGGCTCTTTGATTAACGTCGGCTTCCTCTTGGCACTGTTTGACGGAACAAGGCTGAGACACTCCATTTCAGTGAGCCGGTGTCGTGCAATGTGTATTAGAGAGTCCTCAATTTCACACGTGCTTACTCCTGAGTGAGTTTCGCATAAAAGGATTAAGGAGAGAGGAAGTGCAGAGGAAATGGGATGTTAGACACCTTGTTAAACGGGCTGTCAGGGTTTCTGGAGCGTTCATTCTAACTCTATTCCACTCTGCATAGAGGCCAGGCCATTACCCGGGATCAGGGAGGCCTCTGCTGTGCTGCCAGATGGGAATTGCTTTTGAAAGGAAGGAAGCAAAAGCAAAGATGGGAACAGCAATTCAGTGTGGTTCTGTGCTGGTGGGTGTCAGCATTGGGAGGAGCTGCAGGGCACGAGCGTGGGATCTGGGGTGCAGGAGGAGCGCTGTGGGTTGAGGCTGAGCTGGGCTGGGAGCTGAGCACCCCACTCTGTGCCCCCCAGCATGTCACTGTGTGTGATGCTCAGGCCCTCGGTTCCCCTGCTCAGAGCTGATGGCCGGGCAGAGCTGCGCCATGAATTTGGGGAACTCCCAGTCCTTGCAGCTCCACAGCAGCAGCGGCACAGGGGCTCCCATCAGCTCCTCAGGGCTCAGTGTGTATTGTTCTGCTGCTATATGTTCTGCAGAGGTTTAATATTTAACCATTACAATATTTTAATTTTCTTTGTTAGAATCAACCATGCCCCAGGAAAGCGTGTAAGAAATGAGGCAAGCAGAGACAGACCTGAGCAACGTGCCTGCATGGCCAGCTGCTCCCTGCGAGCCAGTCTGCACACCGTGCTGGTGTGTGGGGCACACGGCTGTGTTAGGGGCACCGCTGCCATCGTTTCTGCAGTGCGGTGATGCTGAGGCAGCAGGTGAGCAGTGCTCTGCTGTTCTCTCTGGATCCAACCCCAAACCTCACTGTGAAAGCAAACGGTGTGCTGGTGGGGAGGGCCGGGTGCTGCTGGGTCGATATCAGGGGAAATGGCTGCTGGTATTCAAGTCAAGTTTATAAGTAATGCAGCCTCACATCAGGCTGTTTCCTATAAGTCAGATCCATTTTAAGAGCGGTGATGAAACGGGGCTTCAGAATCCACTCTATGAGCATCCAAATTAAAAGCTAAATAGGATGTAGCTTTCAGTTTGGCTGTATCTTCATACGTCAACACTCATTATCCTCATATGTCACCACTCGGCAGCCTTGCTCCCAGCCGAGCATGCTGCAGTGCTGCTGGGCCTGCACAGCACGGGCAGCTCGGGGATGGGGAGCCCGAATGGAATCCTCACTGCTGGCTTCGGAGTGGGAGTGGGGAGGAAGAGAGTCTGGCCATAAATAATCCCACACCTGCCCTTTTAATTCAGTTATCTCCTGGTCGGGAAAGTCGAGATCTGCTGTGTGCTGTGGTGGTGCCAAGTTAATTACTTGAAAATGAGTGCCTGGGGTTGGACCAAGAATTTCTCATCAGCATTCAACACCGGTGCCACGACGTGCAGGAGAGCCCTCTGCACCCGCGCATGCTCACCGTGCTGCCTGCCCGGCCGTGGAGGGGGGAGCACGGGCTCTGCAGGCTCTGCTGGTGTTCACACGTGCTGGAGCTCGGTGTGATTGGACAACAAGCAAACTTGGAGGCTACCCAGCCTGCCATCCCTGCGTGGGGAATGGCATTAGCAGGGGAAGCCCAGCTCGACGTGCTGGGCTGAAGGATTTGGGGAGCAGGGGCTGCATGCAAACAGCAGGACTGTGCAACCAGGAGGCTGCTCTCGGTCCCCCTGTTGCAGCAGCTGCCTCCTGCAATTCCGCTCCTGGTGCCCCAGAGGGAAGCTTGGGGTGTGCTGACCCCAGGCAGCCCCAGGCAGTGCCCAGGACCTTTTTCTGGGCACCGAAACACCCGGGCCCGTGCTCACCAGCTGCTGCTGGAGCTCAGCCTCTCCCCCTCCCCGTCCTGCAGCACTCACCATCCGCATACAAATGCAGATATTACCGGGCAGAGGAGGTGCAGCTCCAATACTAAGTAGCTGGGCCCTTTAAGCCGTTTGGCCAGACCTTATCGTTAAAAAGGAGGGGGGAAAAAATAGTCTCTATAGGATTCTTTGAGTCATTGCTTCTTATGTGTAAACAGAGGGAGGCAGCTTACATAGCAAACTCAGCCTGGAATAGCTTGAGGTGATTAACAGTTGTTTGATTCCTTGAAGATTTCCACATGCTTATGCCAATCCAACTGGGAAAGGCAGAATAAATATTTTGAAATATGCCCCTTCTTTTGTAAATTAGGCATGATGAGTGCTGCTTAACCAGTTAGCTCAGAGTTACAGAATTGGTTTTATTCAGCAAACAGTAGCAGAAGGGCAGAGCTGGCGCCAGGCGTGCTGAGAGCTGCTGCACTCCGAGCCCTTCGGGCAGAGGGGATGCAGGAGTGTGGGAGGCAGAGGGGCTCAGACAGCAGCAGCCCTGGGCTGCCCCCTGCCCTGCCCCAGGGATGCTGGCCGTGCTGGGCAGCACGGATGTACAGAGCCATCCCACAGCAATGCCAGCAGTACGAGTGATAAAAGACAACTTTTGCCTTTGAAATGAATCGTGGCATCTAAAGGTGGTGTTCCCTTTGTTTGTTCACAAGTGATAAGGCAGTAAAACATAAAGAAATACGGAATCACTCGAACCACAGATGGTCTGCTTAGCAGTTCTGTGTTCATTCCCATTTCGGGCAAGGAGAAGAATATCTCAGATTTAGTCCCAGTTTTATAACAGCACTTCCCGACCCACCTGGGGACCACAAAAGCTCTTTACGTGCATTAATGAAACAAACAGTGCCACCTCCAACGGGACGGTTAGGTTTTATCTCCCCTCTGCACGTGGTCGGACTGCCAATCACCTCCTCAATGTCACAGAGCTGCACCATGGAGCGGAGGGGTCTCCAATTTCATGTCCCCAGATGTGCCAGAAACCCATTGCTTTCCTTCGCTTTGGTTTTGCAGTTGACAAGGCCTGCTGAAACCACGAGGGCAGGAGGAACCATCACAAAATCAGTGGTGGAGTCTGTTGCTTCGGCAATGGAAGTCCTCTGTTCCTGCCTCCTGCTCCGTGATTTACTGAAGGTCTGCGGTGGGGAATCTGTGTTTTACCACAGTTTCCTCAGTCCAACATCTCACGAGCTTTCGCTTTCCTAGAATTGCACTTTCTTTGTAAAACCTACTTGAAAAAATCCCAGAAGTTCTGGCCCACGTGGTAGCAGAAATGTTAAGGCTGAAGGGAAGTTCTTTGTTTGCCAGATAAATAGGCTTGGTGACACCTTGGATATGTAGAAGGTGGTGAATAATTTCTTCTGCCTGGGCTATATATCCTTAGAGGACTCGATGAATTTTTCATTCTGGAAGATGTGTTCGGGTCATTAATTGCAGTTTGCCACAGGTCTGTTCCACTTTTGTCTGGGTAAAGCCTATCTCCTTCAACATACAACTCATTTACCCTTTGCAATCTGTGTAACATTTGCATTGTAAATTGGTTAGCTTAACTTAATACTTGAGCGACCTCGGCAGACCTTTGGTGAGGCTCTCATGTGTGCTGTGAGTGAGGACAGGGTGCTGCTGTGGCTGCGTGCAGGGCTGGGCTGCGACCCGGTGCTCTGCTCTGGGGATGCTGCAGTGACCCAGCCGTGGTCGTGCTTTGCCAACACGGCCTCCAAAGCAGCTGCAAAGGGGAGTGAGGAGGATTACAGCCAAGAATGGGGATCGCAGGATCCTGTTCCTCTTGCTACACCTGGCTGGAGCGAGCGCAACTCTGCATGGGCACGGAGCGCAGTGCTTCTCATTCCTGGAGAACAGTGGAGTCCTGCTGCAGCTTTCAGGCAGCACAGCCTCAGCTCTGCTCGCAGCTCCAATACTTCCTGGGTGTGCGGGGCTGGAAATCCTCCCGCCAGCCTCTGCCTGGGGCAGCCCTGCACTCCTCACACCGGGGCCATCTGGCACAGCGGCGTGCACAGCTCTGCGTTCTGCTGGCACCTGGCCCTGGTGCACAGTGCCAGGAAGCACGGGGCTGGGAGCTGGAGCTCAGCCCTGCAGTCTGTGCCCTGCCTCTGGGCACCGGCCCCATCCAGTCCATAGCCTCAATTTGCACAGAACGAAGCAAAATACTTTAAGCTGCGCCAGTGCTGGGTGTTATTAATTCTTTGGAGTGAGTTAAGAGCTCTGGGGTTCCTGCGAGCAGCACAGAGAGGAGCGAGATGCAATAAGCAGAGATTGAGTGAGCTCCAGAGATCGGGAGAAGAGCTGTGAAGTGTTGCTTGGGACCGAGGTGTGCACCCAGCCCAATTCCAGGACCACCTGAGAAAGCCTGGCTCAGCTGGCAGACAGGAGCAGGGACTGCAGGAGTGCAGCAGCTGTCCCAGCACTTGTGGCCTCATTGGAGTTGGGAAATTTCCTGAAGCTTCTTAGAACGTGATGCTTTCTGTCCCACTTTTTGTGAACAGAAACATGCTCAGAGCTTGGCCTCCCCATGTGAGCCCTGCTGTGGGAGGGTGAGGTAGCAAGGCAGCAAGGCTTTGCTCTTGGATCTCCACAGCTATCCATCTCCTGGCTCCCCAGAGCCATGCAGCTCTGGGTGTTTCTGGCTCTTCTCCTGTCCTCCATCTCATTTTGTTCTGATCTCCCTTTACAAAGGTTCAAACAGTGCCATCATCCCGCTGCTAGCAAAGCTGGAAGGCTTTCTTGCTCGCACCTCTGTGCAGGGAATGCAAAGCTCAGTCTGCCAGCACATTTAAATGGGTTCAAAAAGCTTTGAAATATGCAGCAAGGAGGAAGCTTAATGAGTGGCAGGAAAAATCCTGGGAGAGCTGTAATGTTCTCAGTGTGTACAAATCACTGTTTAGGACATCTCAGCCTGAAAGCCCCTCCCCGCCTGGATCATTACCAGCACAGAGAGCACCGTGCACTCAGACCCACTCTGGCTGATGCTGGAAGTGGCCTCAGCTCCTGCCTGCAGGAATGTGGGGAAAGAGAGGATTTATAGCACCAAAACCCTCTAAATAGCTCTCTAACTTTCCTTTTTTACCTCCCCCCTTCACCTCTAGGCTGGGGATCTGTGGGTTCTTATGGGACGTGGGAGGGAGGAGTGCAGGGATGGTGATGAGGAAGGCAGCGTGGTAAGTAGTACAGTTAGCTGAATACATTGGAGAGGTTGCCAGCGGCCCGCCACAGTAAATATGCATGTTAAATCAAATCAGATCTGTAGCAATAGTAAAGATTTAATAGTAGGGGTTTGTTTTCTCCCTACCATAAGCACGGAGATGCGAGCCCTTCATGGTGAGAACATCTGTGGACTGGGCAGGAGGTGTCAGAAGCTGGATCTAACATGCAAGGCTTCTCTTCTGTGGCCAATTAAACAAATTGCAGCAAAACAGCATTTTATTAGTATTTGCCCATAGCAGTTGCCTGCTGCAATAAATTTCCTTCAGGCACACTCGAGAAAGGGGAGGAAAAAATGGGCACGTTACCAGCGAATGGTGGAGAGAGCACACCACGGCATGGCCTCTGGGGCTACTGAATACCAAAGTGCCTGTCTCCAAAAACAACTGCTCTGCTTTATCATAAACACGGTGAGTTATGAGGCGCTGTGCTGGGTACTGTGCACAAATAATAATAATGAGGAGGCGGCGGGCAGGAAGGATGCCTTCCCAAAGCATCAGGAGATGTGACAGCAAAACGGAGCCCGCTGCCTCCCTCTCCCCTTCTGTTTAATTGCAACTCAAGTTCTTTAAGGAGTCCTGCTTGCCCGTTTAGCCTGAGCCTGTCCTGTCCTCTTATTCTCACGTGTTTCTCTTTTCCTGCACAAGTTTTGCCTCTGTTATGGTTGCTTTTTTCCCCCTTCATTATAATCATTATTTCTAATGCCGAACTTGCATTCATGTACTCCCCAAAAACAGCAACTGCAAAGTGAGCCAAGTGCACCCTCAGTGCTGCTTTGCTGGCGTTCCCTGGGATTTCTTGTCTGAGTATGCCAACTCATACTGAGTTTTCTTGGCTGGAGGCCTGGCTGGGTACAGACGTGGTGAAATTTGTCAACGGGATACAGCCAAGACACCTTGGGTATCTTATGTCTTTTGGATGATGGAGAGCTCAAATGGGAGCTCTTCTTTTCCTTTTCTTTCTTTCCCTTTTCTGATCTCTTTCCTGGGCCAAAGCATCACGTGTAAGGCGGATGGATGCCCCTCCCCAGATCTCAGGCACACACAGTGCTGGGAAGCGATTCCCATGGAGCCTCTCCAGAGAGGTCCTGGGACAGCAGCAAGTGCCTATAAATACCCCATATCGCTGGAGCTGCAGCAAACAGATGGTGCTCGTGCTGCACAAATACTCTGCCGGGGAAGTGCTACAAGAAATGGCTTATTTGTTGCTTGGTTATCTCCATATTTTACGTTGGAAGCCCCATTCATATCTAAGTAGTGTCACTGCTGTCCTGGGAATTCCTCACTTCCCGATGTGGTTATTGGCAGCTCCCCATTCCCAGCAGCTTGCTGCTGTGATTTGCTCTCTGATTTGATCAGGTAAAGCGATAAATGACTGCAGCACTGACTGATAGCAAATTAATGTTCAACAATTGCCTCCTTTTAAACAGGCCATTTTAGACTGCCTCAAAATGTTTGTTTTTTTCCTCAAGAACAACAAAGTCAAGGCAGCAGATTATTACCGGACATTAATTATCTATCTGTAATGAAGTAACTGGCCAGATTGGCTGTTGATGGATTAGACTGACAAAGTCGTGTTGCTGTTGATACATAGGATACGTTTAGACAGCATCAGCCTTTTGACTTAAGCATGGATTTGATTTATACTTCATTAACATCACATCCTAACACATTGCTTCTTTGAAAAAGAAAATTAGTGTCTAACCAGAAGCTAACAAGTTTAATGGCTTGCTTGAAGGAAAACATAACCATTGACTGTGAATACACAACTAGAGGCATTAATATGTTGTGGTTGCTCTGGTTTTTGTGGATCTGTGTTTATAAGGAAATGCATTCAGAGTGCTGCTGTGGATGGGGGGTGCTGGTGGAAGCCCTCAGTGCCGCGGCGTTGAGGATATCTGAGCTCAGGCAGTGAAAAGGCGCCCGCAGAGTAATGAGAGGTTGAGCAGTTGGGCTGAGGAGGATGGCCATGCTGAGTGCAGGAGCACATAGATGGCTTCTGAGCTGCTCTGCTCTTTGACAAGCATTGCTCTGCTCCTTTCATGGCTCCATGTACTGGTGAAGCAGGTCCACAGCGCGTGCACACGCTGTGCCATGATGCTTCATGTTGTTGAACCAATCCCTGCACGCACCGGCGCTTGCTGTCACCCAGCATGGATGCTGGAGCTCTGGCTTGTGTCTTCTGGTGACAGCTTTGATGTGAAAGCCAGTATCAGCGGACTGGACTCAGGTTTAGCATCGTGCCTGCATTGTCCCCCCCTCCAGGCACGCATCCTCAGGAGCACTGTGCTTCAGCCTGTTTCTGACTCCTGGTTTGCAGGTCATGTTTCAGGGATTTCATTTCTACTTTGTGGCTGCCCAGACCAGGAGAGTGCAGCAGCCACAGCCCTCACTCCCCTCCCTGCTTGGGGCTGGCGGGTCCTCCTCCTCCATGGCATCCTGACACCTTGGGCTTTGATTAATGAGGTGCTCTTCCCTGCGCCGTACGAATCCCTGCTAGATTTGGTGCTTATTAATTACAGCACAGCGCAGTCAGCACATTTTGAACTGGGGTCCCCGCTTTTCTAATTCTCTTCCTATTTCACATCACTTTCCCCCCTGCTTCCCATTGCCCGTACCTCCGCCTCCCCACTCTCACTGATGGATGGGTTCCTGTGGCTCTGGGTGCCGGCAGCTGGCTCCTTGCTCACCTCACCATGGCACCACTCCTTGACTTGGAGAGAGGTCTCCAACCTCCACTGCTGTGGCTCAGCTCGTCCTTCAAGCTCAGGGAAACCAGGTGCTTGCTGAATGGTGTGTGCCCAGGTTCTCTCTTACACCTGGCTGCTGTCGGTCCCGCTCGGTGATTCAGTGCCCAGCGCTGTGTGAATGCCACACAGAGCTGCCATCCTGTGCCATGCCGTGCCAGCAGGGCTGTGCTGTGCCACCAGGGCTGTCCCAGGGGCACGCTGTCAGTAGGCTGGGGCTTCACCCCTGGCAAACAACACGGGAATGGCTAATGAATGAACACACGCATCTTCCTGCAGTCACTTACCTGATAAATGCCCTGGCAGGAAGAGGGCAGGCGTGATAACAAAGCAAACAGCATCCCCCTTAATCTGGTTTTAAAACTTTTCCCTGATAACAGGATTGCTATTTTATTACCAGGCGCTGTTCAGCTCTTTTACATGACCGAAGTAAACACCACGGTAATTCATACTGTCCTCCCAGATCAGCTTCGCCCTCTTTTACATCTTGCCTTGCAAATAATAAGGCAGCCCACAAAGCCATTTGTTTCCTAATGACAGGGGTTTCCATAGTGAGCAGATTAAGGAGGAGGAGATTAGAAGATTATACACCAGGCAGGATTCACAGGTTCACAGGTTTATGGGGCTTTGGAGATCCAACGATTAATGTGTTTCATAAATGAAACTTTTTCCCTAATGATAGGCAGAACAGAGGGAGTGGGCTGTTGTTGTTTTCTAATTGGCAGAATTTATTTAGCAAGTACCCATTGGTGATGCCTGAAGCCCTGGGTAAGGGGTGTGTGGGCAGCGGGTCCTGCTGCATGGGGCTGAGGTTTCTGGCTTGGAGTGATTGGAGAAGCAGGACTGCTTCCATCAGCACAGTGTGTGTTGGATGCACTGTTGTTACCTACCTACAACACAGCGAGCAATGGGAACCCTGCCTGCACCACGAGGTCCTGTTTGGGAGATGGAAGTGGTGCCCAGAACACGGGCAGCCAAGGGGCAGAAGGAGCATGGGAGAGTTGGGAAACCCAGAATCCATGTGTGAAACGGGGCAGCCAAGGGACTGTGCTGCATTGAGTGAGGGCTGCAGGGAGCCCGGGGCTGGAGGCGGCTCTCTGTGCTGAGCAGAATTTGTGCAGCATCACAGGTTTTCATCAGGAAGCTGAAAACATGAAACCTGAGAAAGTGTGGAAGAGACCCAAAATATCTCTTATAGCCTTTGGCCTAAAGAAGCTGAAAAAGAAAAAACAAACAAACGAACATAAACAAACAAACAAAAAACTGAGAAAGAAACTGACAGTGTGTTCTTCTCTTTAATTTTCTGATGAAAAATCAAAGCAGCAGGAGAAGGAGCACTTCTAACACTTGCTTTCATTTCATTGGAAACCCAATTTTCCACGCAAAGTAGGTTTCGATGGAGAATTTCCACCTCTCCCTTGCGTGTCGTCTGGATGTCGGCTGCCTTCTCCCATGGGTGCCTCTGGGAGTCGCGGTGCTCGAGGGGATGCTTGGAGCTGGGCGGATGGGCACAGAGATGCGGCAGGACGGGCTGTGCTGAGGAGATGCAGGGCTGGAAACAGGCAGCTCTGGGTGCTCTGTGCCGGGCTGTGTGTCCCTGCTGAGCTCCCTGCGGGTGCTGCTCCCAGCACGGCTCCATCAGCATCACCCCAGGCTCCAGAGAGAGCAGCGGGCAGGGCTGGGGCGGCCTGTCAGCCCGGATTATGTGAGCGCTTAAGAGTTAATTAAATTCCGATTTGCTATGCTGGCAGCTCCCACGAAGCTGCAACATCTGTGGGCAGAGCTGCAGTCCCGCTGCTGGGGCTGGGGCTCCACCTGCTCTTAGCAGCTCTGTGTGCAGCCAAACGGCGGCACGGGATTCCCAAAAAACCCAACTTCCCAGACAGCAGGGTGAGCGCCTGCGCTTCAGAATCCTCCATGCCAAGGGCAGCTGGGTGGCATACAGCCTCTCAGCCTGGATTTCTGGACTGGCTGTAGCACATCAGGAGAGAGTCAGCAGTGCCAATGCACTGAATGACAAAAGGAGGTACAAGAAAGCTGTCTGTCCTAGGGCTTTTCCTGCCCGTGCTTTAAGCATCTCCCTGCATCTCAGGTTTAACTGCTCTGAAATCAGAGGTCTCTGGATTTGTAGGGCTTGAATCTGCCCGTTGGTCTATGTGGGTTTTCTCTTTTCCCATTTACAGCCAAAATATTAAAGGCTGAGCGCAGGAGCTTCGCTCCAGACAAGTGCAGGCACATGCACACAACCTCAGGAGTAGCAGGCGAGCACTTCTGCGGTAATAAGCTCCATGCTGTGCTCAAAAAGGGCACTTAATTTTTCATTCTTAAATGCTGTGATGTTCTTGTCTTCCGGCTTCACCAAAACTCCTCCATGGAGATGGATGGGCCATGCAGAACACAGTTATCAGAAAGATTAAGCCAGGACTTGTCATTTTTTTATATCAGCGAGCAGTCAGGTTGACGAGTGATGTCCTCTTAGCTCCTGGGATGCGTCCGGCACCTTTAGTGCCAGTAGTAAAAAGGACTATAAAAAATACCATAGAAGAAAGGGTAATGATGAAATTTAACTGCTCCCTAGCACACACCTGGGGTCTAGTAATCTGGAAATGGGGGGTTCAGGTGCTTCATCTTTTACTGCCTTGTCCTTGTCGGTAAGTTTAAGGTCCTTCCACTGAACCGTAACATATTGTGGTCAATGTGAGAGCCAGTCCTTGGCCCCCGCGCAGCCCGTGTGTGGAGCAGCAGCAGTGCTGAGTGCTTGGCTGCCAGCGGGCTGGGCTGGGGGCTTGGCTGCACTCTGCTGCCCACAGCGGGCACAGCACCATGGCTCAGCACCACAGCGTGGCATCATGGCACCATGGCTCTGCACCAAGACATGGCGCCGTGGCATGGCACAGCAGCACAGCACAGCACTGCAGTACAGTGAGTGGGCCGGAGGCAGCTCGAGGTGTTGTGTGCAGAGCAAGTCAGCATTGCTTTGCTGTGTTTTGGGACTGCGGCCCATCTCTGTGTTATTAATCTAAGAAACAACTGATGCTAAATGATCATGCAACATTAAATTTATAGACCCTTGCATATAGCTTCTATTGATCTTTTTTCAAGCATCATAAATATGTGATGGAGTGTATACAGCAACACTTTCCCCACCACTCCATTAATGGTGGTTAAACTTTTCATCTCCGTGTCGGAAGTGGGCGATGTGTCTCTGCAGGCAGGGATGGCCCGTCCCTATCATTTGTGTTTGAATTACTAGGAACTGGGGAGAGCTCTGCCAGCACAACAGGAGGGGAGAGCTGTTGTGTTTCTTCTTTCCCTGGTTTGCTCTCTCCTTGTCTGGGACCCATCAACTGTCCTCACAAACTTCTGTCCCCCGGAGCGATGCGGTGCCGGCTTTGCTCTCGGTCCCAGAGCCAGCTCCACGATGCAGCCCCTCTGCCACTAGCAGCGTGCCGTGCCCCAAGCAGGGCCTTGTCCTTGGCTCATGAATGCACAGGTGCTTCCCAGTGCTGCCAAGCTGCTGGTCTGTTCTGTAGTGCTTGCCGTGCTGCTGGGGCTTTGCACTGTGCCCAGAGGCACCTCATTGCGCTCAGCACCAAGCAGCACAGGCTGCACAAGTGCGTGGGGACACAGACACCCACTGTCCCTGTCATCTATAGGAAATATCCAGAGCTTCGGGCACCGCTGTGATACAAATAAGGAACTGAGATTTGCAAACCATCCTTCAGCATAACCTGAAACAACTTATATCCTAGAGCCATCTAGGGGCGAAATCCCAGCTCCATGAAGTCAGGGGGAGTTCTGACTTCAGTGGGGTCAGGACCTGGAAGGAGCAACATTTCCATTTGTGTGCTGCCTCGGGGTTCCCCCAGAGCCATGGGTGGTGCAAGGAACGTGAGGATGCTCCTGCCCCAGCAGGGACACAGGGCAGAGGTACCAGCAGTGTGCTCAGTGATGCCCCCAGAATTCGCTCTGCTTGTGATGGGAAGGGGATAACTGCGAGCTGCACAATGCCCTCCATCTAAATTATTCCTCCTCCTCCTCCACAAATGTCATAGCAGAGATTAGCCATCATGTGTCCTTAAGTATCCCATTTATCCCAAATGACTCTGAGCATATTAACTGCATTTAGATGAAAATGAGCCTCTGTACCCAGAGCCCAGACCAACCCCTGCACACCCCTCATTGTGCCACTGCAGAGCTGGGGTACCCAGCTGGGGGGAGATGGTGCAGCTCAGTAGCATGGCAGTTCTGTGTCCCCCAATACTTACTTTTCCCCCACCTGTTTCAGGACTAGTTTAATCCCTACAAAATTCTCTTAATTTCGATTTGCCAGTCATGGATTCCTTTTCAATTAACCTCAAAAAGTACCAATTAAAGAGAATAGTGCAGCAGTCGCCTAAGAGCGGACTATGCCAAAGCCTTTAGAAGTGTTTTTGTGCCAAAAGTTAATGATAAAGGTCAAAAACAAGTTGCAGTGCAGAGTTAATTTGAACGGGAAACCCCAGAATTAATGTGAGCATGAGCCTACAAAGTCTCTTGAAAATTCGGGGTAGATTTACTTAAGCTTCTCATTACATGGCAAGTTTGTCTGAGGTATGGATGAGAGCTTGGAATGTGTTGAGTCTCACGTCCAGGGGGAGCAGTGGGGCAGGGCTGTTGTGGGGATGGCTGTACGTTGTGTGACCCTGCTCTTGTTTGCTGTCCTTGCTGCCACGTGCCTGGCAGGTGAGGACATCAGCTGGTGCACAATGCACTGCAGACCACCACTGCCGTGCTGGCACCCACCCTGCACACTGGCAGACCCCTGACGTGGGGATGGGGCAGCCATCAAGCCCTGGGGAGTTCCTCAGCCCCATCCCTACAAGCATGCATGCAGGGCACAGTGGTGCTGCCAGCAGCGTGCTGAGTGCTCTGCCCACCGCTGTGCCACCGGCTGAAGGCAGCGGGTCTGCGTATCGTAACATGGCAGAACTTTGGGAAGACTGGGCTGCTCTTCTCATTAACGTCCCCCCGGGGCCCGCGGTCTCTTTAGTACTAACACAGTAACGAAGGCCACAGCCTATTAATTGCGGTGACAATGATAAAGGAAGAGTCAGAAGCAGCTATTTGTCTTTCATGTAACCTCGTGCATCATCACAAGATAAATGAAAACTCATTTTCTGCTTTGATTCAGTCTAATTTTTCAGGGCCCCCGAGGCAGGTTACAGGAACTGTGTCGCTTCATCCCATAAAAGTGCCGGCCCTGCAGTTCAAGGGTCAGGGAAAGTGCACGGAGCCCCCGCGAGCCGCCCGCTGCCCGGCCTCCCAGGGGCGGCGTAAAAGCGGGACGGGGTCTGCAGCTCATCATCATTAAATCCCCATCGGGAGGCGTCGCGGGGCCGATCGATGCTGCACGTGGCCGGGGCAGTCAGCATCCCTGCAGTCCCCATCCCTGTCCTGGGGAGCGCAGCCGGTGGTGACCTCCGGTGTGCACAAAGGTGGGTGATGTTTTGGGAAGCTGTTGGGGTGACCCCCCCCCCCCCCCCCAAAACCCAGGCCTCTGCTCAAAAGCATTGCTTCCAGCCACGCTCAGGGTGGGATGATGTGTTTTTACCTGCTTTGGGGTCATCGATACCCCAAAGCAAAATGCACTTGGAACGCTTCGCCTGCAAAAAGTGATCGCCTCAGAAATGCACTCTTTTTTAGGAAATTCATCCATTCTAATCAAGAGGAATTAAACTTCACACATGCAAAGCAGACACACCTCTTCTGAAAACCTTGCCGTTAACAACGTGCGGCACATTAACTTGATTAATCCTAACATAATCTTTTTCATGTGTGCTGTACTGATGTCTTCTCCTCCAATCCCAAAATGTCACCGACGTAACAGCCGTCTCCTCCCGGTACAGAGCTGAAAATAGGCACAGCGCCGGCACTGCGGTGCATCCCGGCCTCCTGGCTCTCGCCTGGCGGTGAGGAGGAGCAGAGCCCCCAGATGGCCGCGTTTCCCAGCCTGGATGCTTTGCCCTGGCACTTCGTGGGCTTTGGCCACAGGCCTGGAGCACCGGACATCCGCCAGCCCGTGGGGAGCGGTATGTCCAGCAGAGCAGTCTGCTGCCTGCAGGTCACAGCACAGTGGCAGTCGTGCTGGCTGGTCTCCAGTTGCCTGCCCAGCACAACCTGAATGTAGCACACACAGTTCAGAGCACCTCACAGAGATGGGTGCGGGGGGCTCCGCTCACAGCAATGAAACACGTGGATGTAGCACGTCATAGGGACAGCTTTGCTAAGGCAAGGCCACTGTCGTGGGAGCTGCAACCCCTCCCTCGCCCCACTGGGTGCTCTACAGAGCCTGCAAAGATATGGGGCTGGGCTTTAACTGGAGTTGTCGTTCATTTCCTAAATGCTGGATAAGGATTACCACCGGAGTGGTTCCTCAGCATCTGCTCCAGCTGAGGCTGGTGAGAAGCCTGACCCGAGGGGGATTTGAATGTGATTGCAATGAATGAATGGATTCTCTCTCTGTGTCTGTTTTCTCCTTTTTTTTCTCTTTTGAGGCATAACAGAACTTTTGGTGAGGTTCAGTGCAGCTGGGAGCACTGCACGGCCCCGCTGCCCGTCCCTGCTCTGCACAGCCCCACGGGCAGCTCACTGCTCCGTCCTCCCAGGGCCAAGCACAGCCTGCCTGCAGTGCTCAGCTGGGAGGTATGCACGTGGGAGACCTGCAGGGACATTGGTGGCCTCAGAGAGGTGACACTGCATGTGGGGACTGCAGGAAAGGTGCTGCATGTGGAGACACCAGAGTGTGGCACCAGGGGTGGCTTCTGGCGTGGGGAGCAGCCCTGACACCGAGTTGGTGGTGGTTTCCTCTACGGACGTGGTTTACCTTTTCCCTTTGCTTTTCACTCTGCTGAAGTTGGTTCTTGTCAGTGTTTTGAGGTTCCTCAGTTCTTCCCCAAAGAAGCACTTTGGATGTGGAAATAAACAAGGGCTTGTTGGAGAGAGGAAGGGGGTCGGGAAGAAAGGGCTGAAGGAGCAAAACGAGAAATAAGGACAAAATGAGCACAAGTGCTCAGCTCCAGGACAGACTGTGTTTCCCTTTCGTTTGCTCCAGTTCAGGAAGGAGGGGGGAGGCTTTGCTAACACATTCAAATGAATTTGATATTCAATCAATGAAGATTAACTTGCCCAAGGTAAGATGGTTTTTACATTCATAAGGAAGTCAAATACGATTATGCATATGAGGAAATTATACAGAGATGAGTAGAGTATAATGTATGATAATTATTTGAAAGGATATACTTACACACTGATTAGCATATCTTGAAGACCAGACAGAGATGGAAGAATAGAAGGTAAAGAGATTCCTCAAGATGAACAAACTGTGTAAAACTCGCTCCCCAAAAATCAGAGAAGTTCGTTAGAAATAGCGTTTTCTTAAGGATGGCAGCCTTAAAAAAGAAAATCCTTCACAAGTTCACTCCTTGATTAGAAATTACAAAAAAAAAAACATGTCTGTGTGTATTCAAATCAACCGTGTGGAACTTGGTTGGGAATGTCCTCCTGGCGAGGCAGGATGGACACAAAGGGATGGGAGAGATGGGTGGGCTGGTGCTGGGCTGCACTTTGGCATGCTGCATGCTTGCATCCCCACACTGTGCTGCCCGGGCAGTGGGGTGAGTTGTCCACTGTGGGGAGCAGTGCTATGGGTGGTTGGGACACAGCCAGATCCTGTGGGGATTGCCTTTTTGCTTTCCAGCAGTTGTTGAGGGGAAAGAAGCGTCTCCTTAGCTTAAATATTTATCTGCTCTCGAAAAGT